>NC_079147.1:214968016-215625714 GCF_945859685.1 Eupeodes corollae | reverse complement strand
GAATCACGTGGTGGTAAATATTTCATAACCTTACAAATCAACAATAAGAAGCTCGCCATGGAATTTGATACAGGGGCAGCCATATTGGTTATGAACTATGACACTTTTATTGCAAATTGGCCAAATGCTAAAATAACTTCTACAAAAATAATGCTAAAAACTTACAACAATACGACATTTCCAGCTTATGGGAAATCTACAGTGGAAGTTGTTTACAATGGGCGAAAGGTTATGTGTGATCTTTACATCGTAAAAGAGCCATTTGATACACTTTTGGGACGAGAATGGGTAAAGGCACTTAATATATTACAAATTAATGCAGTTAATGTTTTTACAGATGCCGATATACATCGTTTGAAGCACCAAATCTTTGAGAACCATAGAGATGTTTTTCAACCGAAAATCGGAACGATTCCCAATGTAAAAGGGATTCTCAAACTACGAGAAGGAGCTTCGCCTATTTTCATAAAACCAAGACAGGCTCCTTATGCTATTCGACCTCTTATAGAAGATGAAATTATTCGATTAGAAGAAGATGGTATCCTCGAAAAGGTCGAACATTCAGATTGGGGAACACCTATAGTGCCAGTGATCAAATCAGACAAATCAATACGTCTTTGTGCTGATTTTAAGGTGACCTTGAACAAACTGATTGTGAACGATAAATACCCAATTCCCAAAATCGATGAATTGTATCAAAAAATAAAATACGGCGAATACTACTGCACTTTTGATATTTATAAAGCCTACTTACACCTTAGAATGTCAGAGGAGAGCGCACTTTTGCAAACTGTGAGTACAACAAAAGGTCTCTACAAAGTGAATAAACTCATGTTTGGAGTTAAGACTGCACTTAACATATGGCAACGCTTTATGGATGAGCACATCATTGACAATCTGGAGGGAACAATGGGACGAAATGTAGATGAGACCCTCCAAAGATGCAATCTCCTCCTTGACAAGCTGCGAAAATTCAACCTTCACTTAAATAAATCTAAATGTAAAATGTTTGAGAGAAGTGTAATCTATTTGGGACATAAAATTGACAAGAACGGCCTACACAAGACACCTGATAAAATATACGCTATATCTGAGATGAAACCACCTACAGAAATAACCCAGCTTCGCCAATTCCTGGGTATGATTAATTACTACCACAAGTTTATACCTGACTTGTCAACAAAATTACACCCATTGTACAAACTCTTACGAAAAGAACAAAAATTTGTATTACAAACTGGAGGTTCTCTCAAGAATTCACCATACAGCGCTATGGAAAGTGAGCTTATGTTGCAGGATGGTTGCATTTATAGGGGAATACGAGTCCTTATACCGACAACACTTCGTCTGGAAGTCCTAAAAGAATTACATACTGCACATATTGGTATAACGAAGATGAAGGCACTGGCAAGGAGTTACTGTTATTGGACGGGAATCGATCGCGATATTGAGGAACTAGTAAAGAGCTGTCGTGATTGTGCAAAGGTACTTACAGAGCCAAGCAAAGTTAAAATTCATCCATGGGAAGTTCCTGCTCAACCTTGGCAGCGCCTGCATATCGACTTTGCGGGACCATTCATGGAGCATTTCTTTTTGGTGATCGTTGATGCAAAAACGAAATGGTTGGAGGTATTCCCAATGAAGAGCATTACAAGCTTTTTCACAATTCGCGCACTTAGAGAAACTTTCTCAAGATTCAGGATTCCGAATACACTTGTGTCAGATAACGGCACAAACTTCACTTCAAAAGAATTTCGTGATTTTTTGAAATCAAATGCAATTAATCATACACTTTCTTCACCAGCGCACCCCGCGACAAACGGACAAGCGGAACGTTTTGTACGGATCCTTAAAGATGGACTTCGATCGTCAGTAAATGACCCGGGAGATTTACACACGAGGCTACACCGATTACTTATGCAGTACCGAAAGACTCCATCTACAACAACGGGAAAGAGCCCAGCCGAATTAATGCTTAAATTTAGTTTTCGAACAAGACTTGATTTGTTGAAATATTCAAACGCGGGGGAGAATGAAAGAAACCACGAATGCAAGCGAAGTTTTGATGTTGGGGAACTTGTTCAAGTCCGCTACTATCAAAACAAGGAAATTAAATGGAAGTTCGGCAAAGTTACACAACGCGAAGGGCTTTTGCACTATTTAGTCGATGTTGATGGAATTTCTTATAGGAGGCACATTGATCAGATGCGGTCTACACTCGTCGAAGGTAATTTGTTTAATAAACCTTTACCCGTTCGTTTAGAGAAGCAACCAGCAAAGTCGACGATTAAAGAAGATCCAGTTAGAGACAACGGATTAGTGAATGAAAGCTCATCAATAAAATCAACTATCAATGAAGAAGAAATGAAAAACACCGTTGAAAGGGGAAGGGATGTGGATGAACCTATTCCTTCCAACAACAGAGATGAGGAGAGACAAGAAACACCCACGGAGCTGAGAAGATCAACATGAGGGAGAGTCGCCCAGTTGTTCGTTATCAAAGCAATATATAGTGGGGAAGACTGTTACATATGTATATGAATTATTATTGTGAATTATATTATGCATTTCTTAACATGCAATTGTGAATTAATATTAAACTATACTAGCTGTCATAATTGATATAATAAAGGCATTCTTTGGACGTCAATTCTACAGTGTGGTTCTTCTTTCTCGTTTTACTTTTGGGGGTTAAGAAAATATTCAATATTGGAAGTAGTTGGATTCTCCTAAATTGTGCTGAATTGACTGATTCCAGCCCCATGATTCCGCAGCATACAGCATTATTGATTCGAAAGTTGCGAGAAAAACTTTGTATTTTCACTTAATGCTAGATCCTTGTTACCATACATATTTTTCCACACCGTCCCAATAGCATTTTTGGATGAAGAAAGTTTTTTTACTAGATGTTTTTCTAGGTTTAAGTTGCTCGTCACAGTGTAACCCAAGTATTGGAATTCCCTCACAGTTTCAACTTGGTCCGCTCCATAATACCATTTCTCGTTTGCAGCCAATCGCCCTGATCCTCTCTGAAACACCATTGTTTTTGATTTGTCAAGGTTTACTGTTAGATTCCACTTCGAACAGTAATTCCGTAATTTGTTGATCATTAACTGAAGAGATTAAGGAGATTCGGCTAACATGACAAGATCGTCTGCGTACATCAGAACTTTAATCCGGAACCCATCAATTGTTATGCCCCACGGCATGACTTTTATTAGATCTTCGATATAAAGGCATAAAGCTGAAGGGCTGAGATTGCAACCTTGTTTCAATCCTACTAAGGCAAGAAACAAATCAGATAGATTTTGCCCATCCCATACTGCATGCGTTGTTTCTTTATAGATGTCCTCAATAATTTTTCCAAATTTTAGACACATCCCATCTGTAAACAATTTGAACATCAGAGCCTTTCTGTCAGTGGAATCGAATGCGGCACGGAAGTCGATGAAACATGCGTATAGTTTTTTTTTGTCTACGGATGCAATGTTGGTCAGACTAAATATGTGATCCACTGGAGTATACCTTTTAAATCTAATTTGGAATCCATTCAGAATATGGTTATTTTCAATCCATGCTGTGAGTCGGCTTCCTAAAATTTCCATGAAGATTTTGAGCGATGAGTTGAGAAAAGGAATACCTCGACGGACCCATCCAACGGTCCGTCCTATCTCTTTCTTTGAATATGGGAAAAAGTATTGATTTTCTAAAAGCATCCGGTGTTTTACCTGTAGTGAAAATATCATTGTACACTTTTGTGAGAAGTGTAAGAAACTCCAATGTTGCGTATTTCCAGAAATCATTTGTGATCCGGTCAATCCCGGGAGCTTTGTTGTCTTTAATTTTGGCTGCAACTGCTTCGACTTCAGAGATCTCTATCTCTCTATCAAGAATTTGATTTTCGACATTTGGTCTAGCGTATTGTATTGGAGGAGCAGAAAGTTTTGGGTTCAATTGTCCTTCAAAATAATGTCGTAGTGTTTCTGCAGGCGGTAGTGATTTTGTTACAAAAGGTCATCCTCTTATATTTTGTATTCCTTTCCAAAAATTCGGAGGAGTTTTTGCAGTACGCTAGACTTTCAGCTTATTTTTTGGAGAAGCTAAGTTTTTTGCATCTGCATAAAGCTTTATATGTTCGATTTGCTGCAAGATAGTTTTTTTTCAAAAACTGTTTATTTAAATGTTGGTATATGTAGTTGAAGAAGCGCAAAAGATTTTTTCCGGGCAGACTCACATTCTTTTTCATACCATCCTGATTTTATTTTAAGGGACTTAGTGTTTGGGAGATGTGAGACCGCTGTCGATGTAATCACGCTCTGCAAAGCTTCCATATTTGGCGAGTGCTCATGTAGATCTTGTGCTGTAATACTGCGATTTAGTTTTGCCTGATATATTTCAACACGATTTGTCTGCCATTTAAGTTGAGGAAGAAGCAAATTTTTTGTTTTTGACTATCCACTTCAAAATCAAATAAATTGCCGTACAAATCAGTGGACATCATAAGATAGTCAATAACAGATTGACCTGGGCTTCTGATAAAATTAAGTTTACCTTCCTCATCTCCTTTTTTAGTACCATTTGTTAAAGCCAAATCAAAAGAACTTCACATTTCCAAGATTGATTTTCCCCTTGCGTTGATTTCTGCGTCTTTTGATTTTCTTGGGACAGAACGGCTTCCAAAAGACACACATTGTTCTTGTCCGGTTCGCGCGATTAAATCCCCCAACAGTACGCAGTGCTTATCACCCAATACTTGCATTGTGTCATGTAAATGGGTAAAGTCCGTTTCCCAATGCGAACAATTTAAATTTACTCGGACTAGATTTATAGTTTTTTTTTTGGATTAATACCTCTAAGTATTTGAATTCTTCTATTTCTTTGAAAATGCACTTGATTATAGACAAAGATTTTTTAACGCCATAGAGTGTTCCATCTGATGCTCTTCCTCTCGTCGCTTCATTCATTTTTACCGCTGCAGCCCAGAATAGTTCGTAATCCCTGAAAGCCCTTGTAACAAAGTATTGTTTAGTTCCAAAAAACCTAATAGATATGTATTCTTATATCGTATGTGTCAAAATATGTTTTTATTTTTAATTGATCATTATATTTTCTGTTAAGAATGCAAAGCTTAGTAAACTCATTTTGTATGACATAAGGTCAACTCAAAATTAAACACGTAATACATCAAGTGCTTACAAAAAAAAAGGTCCTTGCAACAAAAAAATCTTGGAAAATTCAAATTCCATTTATGTATATTTACATTTAATAAACTCACTTAATATTTCAATTATTTCTTCTCAAGAATATAAACCTCCAAAACAATGTGTATTCAATTTTACGTTGTTCTTCTTTTTTTTATTGACTTGCCCATAATTTCAAATCTGCAGTACTTGAGTGTTTCATAATAATAAAATCCCGGAATTTGTACCATCAAAATTGAAATCAAATTTCATTTCATTTCGCATGTAGCTACATATTGTTGTATTTTTCTTTTTGTTGTTGGTTAAATATACGTTATAAGTCGAACTTTAATGATTTTCAAGTAAATTTATAAAGAATTTCGTGCCCGGAATTCAAACTTTGAGATCAAAAAATATAAGAGGAAGGTATTGTTTTGTTTTTTGTTTCTTATTTTCTATTTTTAATTTTGTTGTTTGTGTGTTCATTCTTTCTTTTATTTCATTATTATTTGGCAAGGAGTTTTGAGCAAAAATAAAACATTGTTTGCTGGGTTCTTTACTTTTCTGGCAAATACTCATTTCATTTTGTTTCAGTTGTAATTGCCAAAATGAAATATCGTTGTAAAAGGCAGGATAAAGTAGTATTAAAGTTACATACATATAAACAGACACTGTGCGCTGCGTTGGCGGGCGTTTGTTGGTTATACTCGTAGTTGGTTAGACAGCGGGGTAGGTGTGTTGTACCTATACCACTTTCTATATGTATCTTCTTCCTTAAGGATTCCCTTTGAAATTATAGAGTAAAATACTTTGAAGGAGTTTTTAATTATACGAGTAGGTAGTTAAAATTCTAGGAATCAGAAATTAATTTAATATATTTGTTGTATGAATGTAGGGATCCTCGAGGAGTGGTCTATTGAAAATGGACACGTTTTTGGCATGAAAATAACAAATAAGTATGTAAAGTCTTTTGCTAATGACATAAAAGTTCAACTTTTCAGTGGAACTAGTATACTTTTCTATACCTAACATATATGTATTTTCCTTTCTTGGTCTGTACATCAAAGTTGTTTAAAAGTTGATGATTTTATAACGATTTAGTTCGAAATGGATTTGAAAAGTTGTACCTTCCTTTCTTTATACATCCCTACATATGTACATATGGGTGTTTTTTAGTTTGTTTAAGGTGTAGGGTAGTATAAAAGGAAACATTTCAATCTAATGTGTTCGTTTTTGCTTCTGATGATGATGATGATTGATTTGCATGCAAACAGAAAAACATTTAGTTTTGAGAATTACTCTTCATCACCTACATTTCTTTGTATAAATAGAGAGCATGTCTTTCGTTCTAGTTAAAACAGAGTTCTAGTCTAGTATAATAAAATAAAACTTTTGAAACTTCTGAAAACGAGATTGAAACCGAATTTTTTGGAATTCTGGAAATCGAGTTGTTTGGGAAGTAGAAACTATATGAGGTAAATATGTATGCTTATACATGCGGAAAATAAAATTATTATAGACAAAAAAAAAAAGAGCTTATTACGTTTTTCAAGAAATTTTATGACAATCTCACAAAAATAATTAATCCAATTAAAAGTTTCTTAAAAATTTAAGAGTGGTAGTTAACGAACTTTTATTTGAATACATATATATATTAAAGAATTAAGCGCTATTCTTTTATTTAATGTACTAAGATTTATTAAATAACAAACTTTCGTGTCTATATTTCAAAATTTAAACATTTTTCAACACCATGGCTAATGTGTACATATTTAATATTAATAATTGGTTACTTATTTGTGGCTACAATTTCAACCAATCAGTTTTTCAGTCGATTACATTCATTTGTATGTGTTTATTTTTTTTAATTTAAGGAGTCATTTCCGCTGTCACTAGCATTGCCTTGTACATAAGTGAAAATGACACTTGAGGATACTTAAGGGCTTAAAGTAAAAATATATGTTAACATTTTGCAATACGCAACTACACATGAAATTATATAAACATTTGACATTACATTTTTCGAATAAAAACAAAAAAGTAAGGAAGCATAAAATCATCAGGGCCAGATTTAGAGGTCCAGAGCCTCGGGGCTGTACAGAAGCGCAGGCCTCCTGGTCCCAAATAATTTTCAAAATAAAGTAAACCGTTTTTTTACTCGAGTTTTTCAATAAATAATTTATTGTGGAAACAAGTAGATTCCTTAAGTATTGAACAAACAAGTTCTTTTCCTTTTTGTATGAGTCAATTAAAGACACAAATTGAACCAACTCATTACCAAGACTAGACTATAAATCATCCGGACACACTTTCACCAATGCCTCTGTTGCAGCGTGCAAATTTCAGCATCCAACTTTTCCATATAATTCAGGAATCCAAATCTCGAACGTACAGCTTCATGGCATGCAATCTTTTAGTAAGAGAAACAGATAGCTAGTCAATCATGGGGATGAAGGCGGATGCTTTGTATTTTTCCTTGGTTGACAGATTTGTGTCTTGTGCTTTCTCTTAATAAAGTAGATTCAACCACACATTTATCGTTCTGATTCGTGTGCGTGATTATACATATTCATCAGCATCGGATATTTTTTGGCTGCTTCCTCGTATTTATCAAAATCATTTCGTTTGGATTCCATGAATGATTGAAGTGCACGCATTGCCGATTCAAGAATCATTTTCGGGTCTTGCAGCATCTTGTTTGTAGCGTTCAACCGCTCCAATATATCTTTCCAAATCTTTGTTGCAAACAAAGCGGTTTCGAGATCACTCATCTTATGTAGAATGTGCATTGCTTCATTCCTCACGATTTCTTTTTGCCCTTTGTTGGAATACATGTTGGTTAGAGCTTCTTATATTTCCGAATAGCCGTTGACTAAGACTTTCGTAGCTTCAGCTCGACAAGACCAACGATTGTCGCTGTGCTTTTTCAAGACTAAAAACTGACCGCTTTTACTTTCCGATAATTTCTCAATCAGAATTGGGTGCGAAGAAAAACTTGTACAAATTCTGCACGAAATTAAAGAATTGAACAGCTGATGGACAAATTACCAATTAGTCAATAATAATTGATTTTTCCAAGAATTGAAGAACACCTATTCTTCATATACAGCAATTAATTTATATGTACATATATATGAATGTATAAGAAAAAAAAATTATCGAGACAAGGAATCGAATACCCAACATCCGAGGTTGCGGGCAATTATCACTACACTCAACCATTAAGTGATTAGGGTACTTTCTCACGATGGGTAGTGAATTGAAAGTGCTTCTTATCAGGGCCATTTGAGATTTTGATATTTTACTGATTGCCTGATTGGAGTGTAAAATATAGATCAATCATTTCTGTTATTTAAGATTAATATAGTTACATAATCATTTATGTACAAACTACTGTAGGCTGTAGGTAAATGTAAGAGCAAAGAAGTCTCTATTGTGGGGGCCCTTGTTTGTGGAGGCCCCGGGGCTTCCACCCGGTTGCCCTCCCCTCAATCTGGCCCTGACAACACTGAAATTTTGATTGTTTGACAATAGCTTTGCATTGACTAAAAGATGTCCTTGTTTTCGGCCCCGGGAGACCCTTATATTTTATTTGGCATTTCATTTTAAAATCGAATAAATGTGATGAGCCGTATCAACATCAGCCGCATCTATATTTAGTTATTTGAATAGAATTATTTAAAAAAACTTTCATTGAGCTATGATTTAAAAACTAGCTTGAACTCCAATTTACATGTCCTTTTCTGCAGAATATCTCATTATTAAGCTTTGAGGCTGGTAATAGTCCAGAAGACATATACCTAACTCCATATTTTGTAGGAGTGCATCTACAAATCAAATTTAGAGTTCCTTTATCTTTGTTTACTTAATTTTATGGTTAGCTAATTTTATGGTGGCGCTATAGTTTTATGTAAACTACAAACAAACTTCTCCATCAAAGTTGTCCCCAGCTAGATGTTTTCAGTTGCGAACTCGAAGAAGGGTTAGTTCTCTTTGAACTTCTAAGCACCGCTAGATCCGCTTTCTTAGCTAGAAAAACTTGTTTTAAGAGAGCGTTTATTTTAATTTCGAAATCATTAGGAAATAAAATTAGAGTTTTCCTTTAAAAAAAAAAAATTTTAACAAAATATTCTTCTTTTAATTTGAAAGTATTTCATATAAAACTAAATGTCCGACCCGTAAGAAAAACACTTAAATATTTTTTTTGTCAGACAATTCCAAAAAAACTGAGTAAAGCACATTGGTGTACAATTTTAAATACATTTTTAAGTGTTACTACATTATAAAACCTGCAAGGAAAACAAATGTTTTTTAAATTCAATTATTAATCGTTGATTAAAGTAAAACCCGACGTTTCTAAAGAGTTATTTTTTAAATAAAATTCAGAAAAATGCATGAAATCTTTATGTGAATCAGTAGTACGGTCCATATAATTTAATGTTTAAAGATTATTTCATGCAAATGTTGACCTTGACTACCCCTCAAATGGTCCATCCGCTAAGTCCAATTTTGGCATACCTACTCTTTTCAACATTTTGGCCGGTATCTCAGGAATAAATGCTTCAATGTTGTCTTCCAATGCGTTAATTGAAGCGGGCGTGTATGGTTAGAAATGATCTTTAACATAACCCCACAACAAAATAGTTTAATGCGTTAAATTGAATGATCTAGGAGGGCAATTGGCCGGTCCCGAACGGGAAATAAAATTTTTACTGAACTCTCCTGTCAACAAGTCCATTGTTGCGCGTGCTATTTGGCATGTCTGTCTTGTTAAAACCACTGGATATCTACTCAGGGTAGTGCTAACCATTCACAGTAACGTTACGATTCGCATCAATTTTGAAGAATTACCGTCCAATGCCGCCACCATCCATCCATAATGCTAGACAAAAGGCAAATTCAAACAGAGCTATTGTGGAAGATTCAATTTCTAAATTCACAAACACCAATATTTCTTTCGCCGAAAAGGCAAAAAGCTCTATGCGAAATACGAATTCTCAGAAGCAAGTACTTAATAATAGGCAGGAAAAAGGTGATCTGAACGAATTTTTGAATGAAGCTAAAAATCTGTTCAACATCTCATTTAAGGATCTTTTGGTCAAAATAAGACAGTTTTGGCCAACATACCAACAATTACAAAGTAAGGAGGAAAAAATGTTTTCTTACCTTAACTTTGTAGCTTCTATTGTAACATAATGATGGAAAATTTCAATTTAAAAATAATGTCGATAAATTTGAATTCTATAATTTCAAATGCAAAAAGAGTAGCTCTGTTAGATATCTTAAAAATAAAAAACCGCAAATGTGTTTCTTATCGGAAACTTGTTTATCTTCAAAACACAAACCGACTTTTGACGGTTTTAATATAATACGTAATGATTCGGGTAGAGGAACGGCAATACTTTTAAACAAAAATTACAAGTTCTGTTCAGTTCCTTTCCAAAGTAATAAGTTTTCAATATGTCTGGCATCTATTTCGTCCCAGAATTCTAATGGTTCAATACAACGCTTAATTGTTGGTAGTATATATATACCATCAAATGCTGGTAATAGTTTATCCCGCGAACTTGATAGGCTTTATTGTTTAATTGGTAGTTTTGATGCAGCTTTAATTGGAGGTGACTTTAATGCCCGTCACACTACCTGGGGTGACAGAGTTTGTATTAATAATGGAAATCTGTTCCACAATTGGTTTTATAACGGTCCCTGCTTGAATCTGGATATAATTCCTTCTGATGGTCCAACATATCCAAGAACGTCCTCGTATCTAGACTTTTTCATTAAAACATCAACAATATGCCTTTCTAACAATGTCTTAGGTTCCTCAAGCACCCCAACATGTAAAACTTTCCCAGTTGTTTCAGATCACTACGGAATAGTCATAGAAATAATGCTTAAAAACTTCCTTCCGGTTTTAACACCTCCAAACACCTACAGGAGTTTTAAAAACACAAACTGGGATGCCTTCAGACTAAGTCTCCATTGTAATATATTGTCTTTGAACATACCTGCTGAAAGAAATATATCTAACGTCGAAATAGATTCGTATATAAACCAATCAAATATGATCATAACATAAAATGTTGAATTACACTCAGTTGTAGTCTGTCCTCAAGACAAAAAATTTCATTCTATATCCGATAGAACAAAACAACTTATTGATATGCGAAGAACTTAAAAAAATATATAATCGGCATTTAAACAGAGTAAATCCCGAATATCTTCAACTTCATTCTAAGATTCAATGCTTAAGTAAAATTATTAGGGATAATGTCAATATTGATGTAAACAATGCATTTCAGTCAAGGCTCGAGAAAATTAAACCTTCTCCTTTCGCCTTTAAAGAAATTGATAAGATAACAGGCCGAAAATATTTTGGTACTGACATATCAAAGGATATACTAACATACCATGGACAAAATCTGAGTGACATTAGATCCAAATTAGATGCATTTAAAGATTTTTACTCTTCAGTTTTCACTGGCGGCGAACACCTAATGAATTAAAATTTTGAAAATGAAGTATCTGTTGCAATAAATGAATTCAAAACAGCTCAATTAGGTCGAAATTTAACAAATTTTTCTCTTTCAAACAGAGCAACATGTCCTAATTTGTATGTATTTACAACACCTGAAAAAGTAAGAGCATTTAGAATAGCTTTGAACAATAAAAAATCAGCTGGTAATGATCAGATATCTAATTTCATTTTAAGAAAATGCCCTCTTTCTTTAGATACGGATTTATCCATAATATTTAATCATTGTATTAACAATGGTTACTTTCCTCGTGCTTGGAAGGAAGCATTAATAGTACCGATAGCAAAAACCAAAGCTGCCAGAGATATTTCAAAATTTCGGCCTATTTCCTTACTTTCAAATATTGGAAAGCTGTTTGAAAAAATTTTGGCAGATCATGTGAATAACTTCACCGAAGAAGCAAATATTATTCCAAATAACCAATTTGGTTTAAGAAAAGGTTGCTCTACTGAGCATGCACTACTAATAATTCAAAATAAGGTAATTGAAAACTTAAGGAACAAAAAATGTACAGTTAGCTTAGATATTGATCTTGATTTCCAAGCGTTGTTCGTTGGTTAAATGGTTAAAAATATAGACCAAACTGAAGCTATTTGACAGTGAAAAAAAAATGCAAAACGTGTCAGCTGTTTAAACCAGTCTTTTCAAAAAGATAATAGTTAAAAAATCATCCTTTATTATTAACAGCAGGATTATTTACCGTTTGCTTATGTAACATAGCTAAGTTTTACTTATATTACTTGGTCTGGAAGCTTCAAATATTTATTCTGTCCAAGTCTTGTTACCAAACTAACTTTTGATAAACAGTAAACATGCATCCATACATTATATAAACGCGCACATAGAAATTCGGGAAACAATTTTGAAAACAATTGAATTATTCATTAAAAACAAGGACCAATGCAAGAAAAATATCTCATTGCCTGTCTATTGTATCTACTGAATTCAAAAGTGTCAAAGAAATATTAAATTTGTACAAAATTTTTAAACATTTTAAAATTTTTAATGGAATAAAAAGCGATCGCATAGAGACAAATAAACAATTCATTCCACAGCTTTTCGCTCAAGCTTTTTAAGTAACATCATAAAAGATACAATTTTAATTAGCTATACTCAAGTGAATGATAAAATTTAATCACTTAAAATAAAGAATTAACATATTTCCAATGAATGTGTGAGAAAACAACCCAAACATAAGATTTATATAAATTGTCATGGTTACGTTAAAAATATAAGTTTCAAAGCAAACTTTGTCCATCACAATTGTGAAATAAATTTCAAACTGAAAAAAAAAAACTTTTCAAAGCAGATTCCTTCCTAAAAGGAATTAACTTACTCCAATTTCACAGCTAATTATTTTCCATTTTGAGAATATGTATAGGATTTTCGTCTTTTTTCTTTTAAATAGAACACCCACTGTTTCCCAACGTACTCTCAAAAGTATTTTCTTTACAAGAAAATTAAAAAACAGAAACAAACGACATCCTTTTCTGATTGTGTGCATTTCAAAACAAACGAAGGACATTTATTAATTTTTACTGGTTTGTTTTTTGTTGTTTTTTGAGGTTTTTTTTTTTTTTGGAAACAGAAACTCCCCATTTCATCTTGTAACAACTTTAATTTCCTTTCATCATTCACTCAGATTCTAATTAGTCAACCGACTGCAGCCACAAATCACTTCACAACAAAAGGCTCTGTGTATTATAGCTAGGAGAGGACTCTTGTGAAACTGCTTCTGCTTATGTCGTAGGAGTTGATGCATGTACCTTTTTTTTTTTTTGATTTTTTCAGGAACTCTGTAGACAGAAGAGAAAATATAGGAATAAATTTCAAACTATAACAAAGTGCCATAGAAACTACACAAATAAAATGAAAATCCTTTACATATATTGACAAACAGACAGACTACAAAAAACACACACACTAATGCACTTAAATACACACATGGACATGAACACTGGCTCAGCACATCAGAGGCATTATAAAAGATCCAAAGTAAATATTCATTTAACTAAAGAAACACACTCATGCATCGTGGTTGTAAAAGAGACGTTAGTAGGCGAAAATCACACATTTGCTTTATTCTCATAAAATAAGGAATAAAAAAGAATCAAAACTGTCTTCCTTGCAACATTTCTATTTTCATCGTCAAACGCCATGAGGGTGAAGAATGATATACTGTAGGTATGTATGTATGTATGTGTATTTGGGCTTACAGTATGTTGTGCAGTAGAGAAAATTCTATTTTGATTATCTCGTGCATCAAGCAGTAAAAAAGATGTTCATCCCTTTGTATTCTATATTCCAGTGACCAGGTGTGTACAGACCCTAATAGAAGATGGAGTTACGTGGTGGTTTTGACACTTTTATATTTTCATAGATAGCATAGTTTTGACCATTAACAAAATAAGAGACTTCTTTTTTTTTGACAGGAGAAAATCTTCAATAGACACTTGGCAGTATTTGACACCAAGTAGTGTTGGACTCTTAACCACTAAAACCACCACGTCATCAGGACCAATCTTGAAGGATCGACTTCCGATTTTTCTTTCTTAATTTTGTACAATCACTTTGTGGAATTTTAAACTTTTCATATTTTAATACTTTCCCAAGTTTTTTTAGACCATAAGCTCATGAGGTTTGGTTCTTTTTAATCTCCGAACATGGTTTCTTATATTCAAGGCGGACTCCATTTCAGAATGAGTATGACTTTGCAGTCTCTGGTTGTGCAATACAGCGTATTTTTTAACAACTTCTGTAGCCATTTCTATTTGTAAGTCACGATGCAGATCGGTATTTTTTATGTACAAAGGTGCATTAACTATTCCACGAAGGACTTTGTTTTGGAATTTTTGGATGATTTCGGTATTTGTTTTCTTTGTACAGCCCCATAATTGGATTCCATAGGTCCAAACAGGCTTTAGTACTTCATAATACAGCATTATTTTGTTTTGGATTGATAAATCAGAGTTGTTACCAAGCAACCAGTACATTTTCCTATATTTCAAGTTTAGTTCTTCTCTTTTCTTTTTGATGTGCTCTTTCCACTTAAGCTTTGCATCCAAAGTCATTCCGAGTATTTGGCCGTATTGGCGTAAGGTAAAGCTTGATTATTAATGGTTATTGGAATATTGTATATCTTTTTATTTGTAATGTTTATATGTGAAGATTTTGTTTCATTGAGTTTGATACGCCATTTTTCGGTCCAAGCTCTCACGGTGTCGACGGCATTTTGTAGTTTTACTGCTGCCTTAGAGACACATTTGTTGGGTACCGAAATTGCGGTATCATCTGCAAAAGTAGCCATTATGGTGTGATTACCAACTGGAATATCCCTTGTGTATAGTAAATACAGGGTAGGACCTAGGACACTTCCTTGTGGTACACCGGCTTCTATTTTCTTCAATTCCGAGTATTTTTGATCGTATCTTACTCTAAACAATCGGTCTGAGATGTACGATTTTAATATTTCAAAGTACTGTCTGGGAAGATCCCTTTGCAGTTTGTACTCAAGTCCCTCATGCCAAACCTTGTCAAAAGTTGAGAAACATCTAAGAAAATAGCTGAACATACTTGTTTTTCTTCTAATGCTTTTTTATTACATCCGATATTCTATGAACTGGGTCTATCGTGGAATGTTTATTTCTAAAGGATTAACCTTCTTTCTTCTATGATTTTTCTAATTCTCTTCAGAAGCAGTTTTTCAAAAACTTTTTCCATAATTGGTATAAGCTATATTGGTCTGTAAGCCGTTACTTCTTGTAGATGGTTCACCTTGCTTTGGTATGACACTTACTTCAGCAATTTTCCAATGGTGAGGGACATACCGTTGCTTAAGGCATTCATTTATATATCGGAGTTTTATGAAGGCTTTCAATGTCATTTCTTTTATAACCTGAGCAGTAATTAGATCGTAACCTGGTGATTTTTTATTTGGTAGTTCACTTTCATCTATCTTATCAACAAACTGTAAGTTATTTTCAGCAGCGTTTTATAAGTATATGCTATTATGCAAAAAATTACATTGAACAACATCGTCTTGGATAAAGCGTCATCATGGACAGTTATAACTTGGAGGTAGTTAAGGATCTGTCTACCTAGGCACCGCTATAAACACATTCAACGACACCGGCACTTATCTCAAACGAAGAATAACTCTTGCAAATCCCTGCTTCTTTGGACATAGAAGGCAGTTGACAAGTAAAGTCCTCTCTCGATCATCCAAAATCATCTATAAGACACTCATCATCCCGGTTCTCATCCAATCCCAAGCGACGGCGTAATAGAGAAAGACCGCGACTCAGGTGGCGCACGTAGGTGGGTGAAGACCTCAAACAAATTGGCGTGCGAAACTGGAGACAGCTAGCTATAGACCGAGCTGGCTGGAGACGCATATTGATTGACGCCCAGAAATACTGAAGATTTATTGAGAAGAGGAAAAAATGCCTGTTTTTAGAATGGGCTTTAATAATTTCAGGCTTGAATGTTGTCGAAAATCTTAAAGGTAACGTTAAGTCTGCTAGAAGCTGTAAAAATATCCAGTATTTTATCTACCCCTACATCAAACTTAAATCGAATTTGTATTTTATTCCTGCGGATATATATAAGACCTTTATTTGGTGATTTTTGTTTGTTGTTCTGTGGCTAAAAATATTTGCTACTTCTGTTGAATTAGTTGAATTAATGTTAGGCAGTAAATTGTACTTAAAAATAGCCCTTAGTAATTACCAGAGCCAGAGCACTTCTATCATAGAAAACCTTATCTGAATAAAGTGTAATAGACCACTAAAATGCAGTTATAAACATTGTAAATACAAGTGAATGCAAGTAAATACAAGCTTAAGGCCTCAAAGCTGATACACATGCTCACCAAAATAGTGTCGAAGCATAAAGTATAGCTAAAGATTGGCATTTGAATAAAAGAAAAATTAATTAATATTATTTTTCACTTGTTCCAAAATGTATATTTCATCATGACAACTTATATTTAAAATCATTAAAACATCCGATTTTCCAATATATAAGATGCCTAAAAAAAGATTTATTTCTACTACGACGTTAAAGATAAAGGTTTTGAATATTTGCTTTCCTTGTGGATATATATGACGTTTTTCATACCAATTTAAAAAAAACTTTTCTGAACCTCTATAATTTCTTATCAACTCGTATTTGTGCCCGTGGCCAACAATACATCCAAGTTGGTGTTATTGATTTAATTTATTTTATCAGCCTCTTGCCGAAAAGAGTTATCCTAGACATTTGAAACTTTCATAAAGAATTTCTAGGGAATTGAATCTTGTAAAAACAAGTGAAAGCTAAAAGCCTCAAAGGTGGTACATATGCTCATCAAAATTGTGTCGAAGCATAAAGCATAGCTAAAGATTGGAATTGGAATAAAATATAAATGAATTGATATTATGTTCCACTTGTTCCAACCTTTGTATTTAATCATGACAACTTATGCATTCATGAAAACATCCGATCTTCCGATCTATTAGATTCCCAAAAACAAAGATAAAGGGTATATTCCGTGTGGATATATATGACGTTTTTAACACCAATTTAAAGAAAATATTTTCTCAACTCGTAATTGTACTCGTGGCCAATAATACACCCAAGTTGGTAATATTGATTTAATTTATTTTATTAGTCCCTTGCCGAAAAGAGTTATCCTAGACATTTGAAACTTTCATAAAGAATTTCTAGGGAATTGAATCTTGCCCTATAATTTCTTCGTTCTCCATTTTATTAAAGTAAATCAAAAATTGTTACAATTTTTAACTATTAATGCTAGATTTGATGTTCCCTTAAATTTATTTTCGCTCTTTCTTCTTTTTCCCATCTTTATAAAACTTATTGAGCTGAATTATTTTCGTCCAACTTCTGAACTATTTGGATGCTGTAAACACTATTAACGAAACTTAATTTTGTTAATTTTCCGGACATTCAAGTTGGGGCCATAATCCAACAAGCAAAGATAAGTACGCTTTGAAAAAGCTAAGAATGTCAACTCTCTTGTAGTAAAGTTTTGTTTACGAAAAATATTCATTTCAATTTGTGTTGCAATACAAAAGATGTACTTGCGCAATTTAAAATAAATCTATGAATTTAAGTCTGCTTTTTCTCCAAACTTAAATCAATATAATAGAACTGTAATCTTAAAAGTTCTACGAGAACTGCTTTTAACTTCGTTTGAATGATTTAGAGAAGTCCTTATACAATGAACTCCAATGTGAAACAGTAAAAAAATTGTTCTTAATTACATATCTTTGTTTGTCTTTAATTACTTGTCAATGTCATATAAAGTAAAAAGATAGGTATTGAAAATTTCTGCGATCTACAATCAAATC
Organism: Eupeodes corollae; assembly: GCF_945859685.1. Lineage (NCBI taxonomy): Eukaryota > Metazoa > Arthropoda > Insecta > Diptera > Syrphidae > Eupeodes > Eupeodes corollae. Next base: position 215,607,648 of record NC_079147.1, on the reverse strand, counting down.
CCAGTTAAGACCAAATCTCAAAAGCATTTAAGAAATTCTAATTCTCACCTGAGTTTCCCTTTTCTGCTTAAAAACTTTATTTCAAAATGCATGCTTTTCCTAATTTGCCTCATTAAATAATAAACTACTACATTCGCAGTTCATACTGTTGTTCGTTATTTATTTCAACAGAAATAGAAACAGAAACAAATCATCATCACGTATGTCTAAGATGGAAACGTGACTTTTAGTCTGTTTGCAATTCTAGAAGAGCGAACGTATGGAAGTGTGTTACAAAATAACTGCACATTTCGTCTATTTCACTGTATAAAACATCGACACGGTGCCCTATTTTCATTTGTGTCCTTACAACAAAATGTTCTTTCGTTTTGTTTTTGTAATCGCAACAACTTAATCAAATATTCCACTATTTATCTTTCAAAGTTTTGTTGCAAGGCATCATCAGCCAAGTTCCCTTTTTTGGGTTTTATGACTTCAAGCATTTTATAAATACAAAATTGCACACACACAAAAAATATGTCCATGTCGAAGCATTTGCAAAGTCATTAGTCCTGTCTCTTTCTATATTTTCCAATTTTCACAATAACACCGCACATAAAAGAAATATACAGCTGCTGATGGTGCGGTAAGGATATTCACTGTACCACAGCATTTTGTGTATTTATTTGTCCGATGCAACCGCACACCAAGTGTTTATACGTTTTCTGTGGGTATAAAGGACGATTGTTTGTTTGAATATGGACTATGGACTATGGACTGGACTAAACTGACTGGACATGGTTCTGTCAATTGCATTTGCCTCTATGTATGTGCGAATGGCTAACACAATACTTTAGATATCAGTGCATTTAGGAAGAATATCCTCGAAATCGATTATTTACACTACCCTATCCTGCCTTGCCTTGTAATGGTAATGGTGATGCTATTGGCTGACCTCAGATAGTATAGGTTGTCCTGATTTGCTTGAGCGTACTTAAAAAGGATTCTAACATCACATCATTTTGCCTACGGCCTACCGAGTAATAAAATGTACATTCAATCCATGCTTCCATTTACTTTTCATAGGGCATCATATACACACGATGGTATATTTAGAAAACGGATTTATTTTGAAAACATCTCAAAAAACAAGAGGGTCCTTCACATTTATATTGTTTTAAGAGCTAAGCAAATACAAAATGGATTTAATCCAGAGTGTATTGGCCTGCTTGCTCAGCCTTAGAAGCCCTCACACAGAAAAATCAATGGTAATATATTTGAGAGCTGTTTTTTGTCAGCTTGTGTTGTGTTTACGGAAGTTTTTTTACCAAAGCTTTGGACTTGGCCAGGAAATTGCAAACTTGTCACTTTTGAAAATGCCTTCATTAGTATAACCTCCTTCGAAGTCAAATATTGTTTCTTTGCCTCTTTTTCTTTGTGTATCGGATATTTGCATACCCGAAATACGAGGGTTTGAGCACCAACATAAAGTCATAAAATATTTTAATCAAATTCATTTCAAAAAGGCCCGATTAAATTGTGAAAATGAAAACCTCTTTTTACTTCTTTTCAATATTTCTTTTTTTTTCATTTTGACCCTGAAAATAAATCGCTTCAGTAATTTTCACAGAGCTCTTGGCAAACACTTTGCACTAACCACCGGTTATTAACCAAAAACTGTTCTACATAATTGATATACAAAAGAGGTAAACGAGGCAATTAATTTCCATAGCGCACAACCACAATTAGTGTGTACATCTACCTATATGTATGTATGTATGTATACATATAAAACACTAGGAAAGTTCCTCGTATTTTAAACTGTGCGCGACGAAACTGATGCTTTCGGGGTAGTTGATGAAATTCATATTTCTTCTCTTCGTATATCTCTTGCTACCCGTATACGACGACGTATATAACCAATAATTTCGCACTAAATGCCAATTCACATAAGCTTTGAGAAGTTAAAATTAAAGTTCAACATAGTTTTTAAATATTCTTAAATTGAAGCAATAATTTATATCCTAATTTAAATAAATGTTCAAAACATGGACCAATTCCTTGAAAATTCACAAACTGCTCAAGATCTTCTTTAATAAGCAAACACCCTTTTTCACTTTTTATTGAATATTGAGTTTTTCTTCGAAAGTGCAAATTATCTTCGATAAATCCAATCATTAAAATAGCTTGTGTAGAATTACAAAAATAAAACAGCATAATATTTTATCAGGTCCTCCCCAAGGAAGTCATCTATGGCCCCAACCATTTAAAATTTGGGATAACGACAACCCGGATCTCTTACGAGTTAACAAATTGGCTCGTTGTGATACGACATGCATGTTAAGGCTTTCTCCTAAGCTTAATGGAACCAGTTTGAGTCTCTTACGAAACATGAGGCTCTGATTATGCTGATATGATTAAGGTCGTTTAGATCGTTAAAGAAGAATTCTCCTAGGTAATTCTTGCGTTTTAGAGCCAGACAGGGCATGTGTATAGAATATGAAGAAATTATTCTTCCTCTTCCTTGTCCATACAACTTATGCAAAAGTCATTTGAGAATACGCCTAACCGCGTGGCGTGCTTTCCCCTAAGACAGTGTTATGACACCTATTATCGAGCTTATATGCGATCTGCTTAGAGATAGCAAGCACTTTGAACTTTTTAAATCCAGTGTTGGCCAGAAGTTCTTTGTGACGTGACACATGTTGATGTTGTTCCACCTGATGCCTGCCCCCCCAAAGCGTCCTGCATTAGCAAGAATTTACAAGTACCGATTGGTATGCCAGTAAGTGCCAAACGTGATAGGATGGGCTGCAGTGTACCGTTCCTGTCGAGTTCATATGCCTTACAGTTACCTGGAATGTCTCTATGGCCCGGCATCCAGCACAGGTGAATATTAAACTGGTGTGTCATCTTCATAAGAGATGATCGACAGTTATGGACTGTTATAGAGTTTGTAGATACAAAGTCCAGAGATTTGATAGCGGCCTGACTATCTGAGAAAATACACCGATAGTTCCGCCTGGAACACGCTACAATGATTGGGAAGACGAATTGAGAGACTTAATTTCAGTTGTTCAGAGTACACACCTCCACCAATCCCTTCTTTTGTTTTTGACCCATCTGTATAAAAATAGATTGACTCATCCTCCAAGAATGTCCTATCGTCCTAAAAAGATCTGGGAGGTATAAACACCTGGAAATTTCTGTCGAATTGCAGTTGGGGGTTGGTGTAGTCTGCGTGCTTTGGAATTGACCTAAATACCTAAGAATCACGGATTTGCCAATGTTGTTGTGAGTCCACTGCGACGAAGCTTTGAGGCGAAAAGCAGAGCTTGCAGATATTTGTTTTCTAAATATGTCAAGAGGCCTTAGGTAGAGTAAGGTGGCCAGTGCCGCAGATGGGTTTGTTCGAAGCGATCCGCTTATACATAGGCAAGCTGAACGCTGTACTTTATTTAACTTATCCACCATACTGCCACACCGTATATTAAAATTGATCTGATTACCGATATGTATAGCCAATGCGTGATTCTGGGTTGTAAGCCTCATTTGTTACCAATAGCTTTTTTGCAAGAAAAGAGAGCTACAGTAGCTTTTTTGACTCTTTCCTGTACGTTGCGTTTCCAATTTAGTTTTGTATGTAAGACAAGACCCAGGTATTAAGCCTCGTCTGAGAATTTTAATTGGATTCTTTTAATATAGGGAGGGTTGAAGTTTCTTCTATCGTGCACACAGAAGGATCTCCAAAAAGATCGCTTAGATTTCCTTAGTGCCTCCTTGTATATTCTTAGGTATTCTTTGTAAGAGTCTCAGTGGAAGGATGTCTTGCAGCTTTGGCCCGGTTGAAAAGTTTCCTGCATTCTTTCCTGAGCGATTCAAGGTCTGAGGCCCACCATTGTGGTTTCCTCTTTCCTCTTATGTGTATAAGTGGACAAGCAATTTCTAACGATGTGTTCATAGCTGTGGTAATATCATTGACTTTGTTGTTTCAAGTTCATTAGCGTTAGAGGAAGGACTAGATAGTCCAGGTTCTAGTAAACTCTGTAATGAGTTCCTGTATGAAGCCCAGTCATATATATTGAACTGGATATATTTTGTGATCAGAGTACGAGTGTGCTTTGGATACTTTCCAGTCCAAAATCATATGGTGTATAGTATCTGAGGCAAGAGTTATGTCTAAGACTTCTTGTCGAGTTTTAGTTATGAAGGTTGGTTCATTTCTAACATTACTTACTTACATGTTAGTTCCAAGAATATAATCAAAAAGAGACTCACCTCTGTCGTTGATATTCCTACTACCCTATACAGTATGATGAGCGTTAACATAGCTCCCAATAATTAGGCAGATCCCTTGGCTTTCTGCTTCAGCGACGACTTTCTCCAGGGTTATTTCAGGGAGAGGGCCAAGGTGGTCATGGCCAAGATACGCCGACACTAGCCAGAAACTTCCTTTGGTTTTTTGCAGGTGGTATCTTTGTCACTGAAATGATGGAGTTAAAATACATTAATGCTACGTTTTACTGGTATGCAAGAACTAGGTTTCCCTTATTTTGCACACACAGTGTGTAGTACCGAGGAGTCCTGAGTCTTTGAACGACGGATCCCACAATCCATCTCTCTTAAATATGTACGAACTGCAGCATTTTGGATACAATTAGGCAGATCAAACTCCACCACGGAGTTGATCATCCGAGTCTGAGGATGAACTCAAGACTTCGTCCTCGCTCAGAAGGATCATGTTTAGGTTGTACTCAGTCTCCATTAAGGATGGACGTGATTGAAGAGGGCAAAAGTGCATCGTCGCCCTCTGTTAGGAGAGAAGACGACGACGACGTACCAGGCTCACCAACCGCGAGTTCACCTTCAATCCAGAGGTCACCAAGAGGAGTCAGTTGATGAAGAACATCATTCTGATGTGTAAGGAAAAAATTAGGATTCGGTAACAGCAATTCAGCTTGGTTACCTAGAGTGAAAAGGAGCATCGGAGATAGAAGCGCTGTTTAGCTTTTTCGCCATTACAACGTGGGAGTTAGGATGGAAGTTGGTGACATAAACGTTGGCTTGTATGGCTCGTTTATGTGGGATGTTTATTGGTGACGATTCTGGGAAGCTAGAGGGTTAAGAACGAACTTTAGTTTCAGGAATCATCTGGAGAAAATTCTCTAGAATCATTGACCTTACTCAGCTTCTACAACTCGACAAGTTCGAAGTTCAGAGTAATTAATACTTTGTTAATTATAAAAAAAGCTAAAATATTGTTTTGTTGTATGGTCGTCCTTTCATAAAAATGCTGTGAAGTATCGAAAGTATACAACGAACATTCACAAGATTTGCATTTAAGCAATGAATTAAACTTTCACTCGTTCGTTTACTCAAGGGTTTTCCAATAGGAATATAGCGCCCTCAACGTGATGGTTAGTGCGTTGAACTGTCATGCCAGAGCTTTTATGTTCAATCCCTGCTTGTGTCATCTAAAGTTTTTTTTTTCACGGGTGATGCCTCTTGCGCGGAATGGTCAAATCCTTCAAGAGCAATTCTTGTTTTTCTTAAATTAGCCGTTCGAATTCGGATTAAAACTGAAGATCCCTTTAGCAACAACATTAGTCGTACACAAGAATGGTTGCGAGTAGTAAGTCATTTGGCCCTTGTTCTCAACGGACTGTTACGCCATCTTATTTATTTTTTTATAATAGGAATGTATTAATTTTGGAAGCTATTTTCTGTCAAAATATTTTCATTTAATCAACGTCAGGCAACACTTGCTAATGATAAAATTTATTGGGTTTTGGTTGCAAAATCATTTTTAGTGATGAATTCCATTTTTTGATGAATGGGTACGATTGGCTGGAATTGGCAATGATCGCCAATTTTTTGTGGTCTGAAAGACTTATTTTTAAAAGGATGGTGCTACGTTCCATAGAGCCCAACAGACAATCGTTAATACCCACGAGCGGTTTCATTGCATGGTTACCTCAGGTAGAGGTGAGAACCTGTCTTAAAGCAAAAGCCCTTCATTTTTGATTTATTTAAATAAAAATATTTTCAAAGAGTGAATATCTGCCTAAAACAGTGACATTTTAATTCATAACTTGTATTTTAATATAAGTGTAATTGGTGTCTTTTTCAGATTGTTAAAGATGCTAAGATATTTTTAATAAATTTTATGTAATGTAACACTTGCTTACTCTATTAAGTTAACAATTATTTGTTTGAAAAAATCATGTCCATCTGGTTGAAATGAGTTTAGTTCAGTTCAGCTAAGTTCAAGACAATTCTTTTAAATTATCGAACCCATATTCTGTTGATTTAAGGTAAGTAACTTTTTGTAATAAGCGTGTCTATTCGGTATTAATTAGCAACTTACTTGTAAGCTTCTTAATTGAAATAAGTTGACCAAAATTTGATACAAATTTGCCAAATTAATTGGCAGTATTTGATTCTAATCGACTTCCACAAGCTTTTCTTAAAAATTCAATGTATGGCACACATACATAGCTGGCTACTGAAGCCCTTTTGAACAACGCAGTGCAAGTTTCTCTTTGCTCCTTTCTCCTCTGGTTTGGAAAATATTTACTTGTTTTTAAGCACTCCCGTGACAGTTGTAGTTGATCTTTAATCCTTGGAGTAAAATTTTGATACCTACTCATAGTATTTAACCTTTTTTTTATGCCTCGACCTTCACTTTTTTTTTCTACTCGTTTTATTTCATAAAATTCAGGTCGTGTTGAAGCATTTTAAATTTCATCGACCTCATTATTTACAACTTTTTTTTTGTAAGGCTCTCCAAAAGCTACCAAAAGTCAACATTACCTTAGGAAAAATAAAATAAATTCAAGAAACGTTGAACAATTCACATTTAAAAGCCATAAAAACTAAGCAGCCAAGGTATAGCAAGATCCCAGACTGTAAAATATAAATGTACGTCTATAGGTATATGAGTATCAGTCATGTTATAGGTAGAAGGTACATCAACATCACCCAGTTCAATACAAATAGAATGACCAATTTTTATAGCTAACCAATGAGGCAAAGCAAAAAGGACACTTAAGTTTGGACATCTTGGGGAATGAATCTATTTTCCAATAAAGTTGTTGTGTTTTTTTGTGTTCATTTTATTTTTTAAACAGTTCAGTTTTAAGTGTTTGTTTTTATAGATTTTCGTTTTTTTTTTTTCTTTTTCGTTCTTACCTTTTTTATGTTTTTAAATGTTTGATGGGTTTTTTAGAGTTTCACACTTCTTGTACATATATTGGGTTTTATATTAGTTTAAGTTTTTTTTTTTAGTTTGTTGTTACATAAAAATGATAGTTAAGTTAAAAGTTTAAAAAGCATAAACTTCTTATGGTTTGTTTGTTGTATGCTCTTATTTAATGCTGATGTGACATACTCTTCAATAGACTATAATATAACTTATTTTCAGTGTTGCAGTTAAAATACGCTAAGTTTTCAAATTTAAAAGTCTTTTCTTTTCGAAATCTAAAACTAATATAACTTAGTTTTATTTAACAAAACTTCATATCAAAATTCAATGATATCGATCATAATTGGTCTCCCTCTCTTATCCTAATGCAGGTTCTTTGTTGAATTCTGATCTATTGTTAGGAGTCAAAAAAACTGTTTATAAAAGTCTTATTACACAGTTCTTGTACAACTTATCAGAAGATGCAAGTCCTTATATGTGTTTTTTTTTTGTTGAATTAATCTAAAGTCATTCAGAAGAAGTGTGAAACAGTTATCCATGGAATTTAAAGTATCGCTTCCAAAAGTGTAAAATTACATTACCACCCTCGGCGAATTGTGATCACCTTTTTGAAAAACATCATCTTCGAGAAGCTCTTCTTGCTAAATTGTGATTATTAGTTCTATTCAGCTTCCGAGTGTGAGTTTAAAACGTGCCTATTTACTGAAGAGTTATACTTAGGATCTGGCCCTCCAAGTCGGGGTGACTTCCTGGCCACGTAAAATCTTTCTTAGTTGCGAAGCACCAACAAGCCTCGGATACGGACGGATTTACTGTTGACAACCAACGCAAACGAATAAAGGACAACGAACATCGGATATACAAGTGGAATGTTAGGTCCCTTAACAGACCACGTGCGGCCGAGGAATTAGCGGAGGCCCTAGACTGCAATAAAGCAGATATCACCGCCATCAAATCATATGAGCAGTGCCCTAGCTACGATATTAAAATAATGGATTCAGGATCATAGATTTTTCTGCGGGGCGAAACGTCATATTAGCCAGTACGCCTTTTCCACACCTCAACATCCACAAAGGTACTTGGACTTCTCCAGATCAATCTACCGTGAACCAGATTGACCATATTGCGATCGACGCCAGACACGCTTTCAGCATCATGGATTACGAACTTTCCGAGGAGCTAACATCGACTCGGACCACTACCTCGTTGTAGCCAAGGTAGCACTTTGGATTTCCAGACCCAAGGCAAAACAGGGAGGTGCTGGGAGAAGTTACAACGTCAAACGGCTACAATCGCCAGAGATCGCCAAATTCTTTCCGACCGAGTTACAAGTAACCTTTCTCGAAGTTCTCTGCCGCCAACACAATGTATCGAAAACCAGTGGCAACATTGCCAAGATGCAATTAGAGAAGCCACCTTTGATATGCTGGCTTTCAAACAGCCACCAACAAGGAATTTCTGGTTAGATGAGGAATGTCGGCAGGCAAATGCAGCCAAACAACAGGCACGCAAAGCGGCGCTGCATAAAAGGACGAAAGCTGCTCATGAGCTCTATGAGCAGAAGAGGCGAGAGGAACGCCGACTTCTCAGAGGGAAAACGAGAGGGCATGAGAAGCGTGCGGTCGAAGATGTTGAGAGGTTTAAAAGCAGGAATGAAGTTCGAAAGTTTTATGAACAGGTGAAACGAAATTCACAGGAACATAAACCTAGAACCGAAAGCTGCAAAGACGAAAGTGGAAACATCATAGTAGAACCGCAGTCAATGCTGAGGATATGGAAAGACCACTTCTGCAGACTGTATAACGGCGACGACGAACCAAATTTCGCTGTCAGGCAGGATTATCCATTCAACATAGACGACGAAAGCAAAACTCGTCCGTTTGTGCAGGATGACCATGGAGAATTCACCCTGCTCCATAAAGGTTGGAAACAACTTAACAGAAACTTTCCATGTCAAAAAAAGGTTTTAGACAAGGTGATGCGCTGTCATGTGATTTTTTTAACATTGTGCTTGAAAGAATAGTGCAGAGCTCACACGTCAACACTAGAGGCACTATCTTTCAAAAGTCTGTCCAATTACTGGCAAATGCTGATGACATTGACAGAACTCAGCGTGATGTCAATGGGGCTTGTGTGAGTATTGAGGCAGAGGCGGCAAAAATGGGTTTAACGGTTAATGAGGGCAAAACAAAGTACATGCTGTCGTCAAGAAAGGACATACAACAAGGTTTTCGTCTACCTAGGCTCCGCTGTAAACGCAGAAAACTACACCAGCGCTGAGATCAAACGCATAATAACTCTTGCTAACCGCTGTTTCTTTGGACTAAGAAAGCAATTGAGTGGTAAAGTCATCAAATCATAACCGTCCTGCTATACGGTGCAGATGGACTATGACAAAAGCGGATGAAAGCACCTTGATGAAGATTTAACGACGAGCTGTACGGGCTGTACAGTGACGTAGACTTAACCAGAAGGGTAAAAGTCCAACGACTTAGATAACTGGTTCACGTAGAGCGCATGGAAACCAATGCTCCGGCCTGGAAAGTCTTCGAATCCACACCCACAGGACAGCGCAGTAGAGGAAGACCGTGGATCAGGTGGCGCGCACAAGTGGAAGGTGACCTCACCCAACTTGGAGCGCGAAACTGGAGACATCTAGCTAGGGACCGCGCTAGATGGAGAAGTTTATTGGGTGAGGCCTTAGTTCACACAGGACTGTAGCGCCAGCTTAATTATTTTTATTATTATTATCTCTATGTTTTCTTCACAAAAAAAAATACAGGCTCACTTACATTTTAAAGATTTACAAGCATTTCTATTAAGCCGTCTGCCGGTTATATCTAAATTTTAAACATTGAGAGAATTAAGTAAGTATTTACTGAAGATGATTTTTTTAATAAAAACCTGAACAATTTGTACACTTTACAAGTACACAATCAGTGATGTTGCTGGTGATCAATCGCATTTTGTTCTTGTGTTAGCTAAACATTAAAAAGCCCAACGAACCAAGTCTATATGTAATATATTGTGAAATGTCATTTGTGGAATGCTTAATGCAAAATCTCGGTAAAATCCACAATCATGTGTAAAGCAGTTGTATTTGTTATTTTTCTTATGTTATTTTTCTGAACTTCACTTACTTGTCCCAGCAGCTTAAATTTTAGCGCCACCAGTTTTAATTTTTCTGGGAAAGAAGGAGCAAAATGTGTATCGTTTAAATTGAAAAATTCAATGTTTATAGTTCCATTTTCAACAATATTGTAATTTAAGTTGTAAAACAACAGAAGACGAAATCTCTAAACTTCGTTTTCTTGTTCAAAAAATGTAGTTTGTCAAAATTTTCGAGTATGTTTATTTCACACCTAAAATAGTTTTCAGCTTGTTTTTGTATTGCAAATAAAAATTAAATTAAACAATGACAGCCTTTTTCCTCTACTCTATCTTTTTCAAATAAAATCTTTTCCAATACAGAGTACGACACTTAAAAAAAGTGAATACCATTATTTGACCTAGATAAAAGAATGAACTCACAAATCAGTGTGTATAGATACTTTTTGTGGTGGTTGCATATAGTACAGAAATGCGCCTTTTCATCATTCTCATACAAATTATATCATGTTACATGTATGTAACTTCCTAGATACAATGACGTAAAAACCATATCACCTATTCCTACCTATCATGGCGTTCAGTATTATAAATTCTTATTTAATGGCAATTCCCAGGAGGCTCAAATACATCAAACAAGATACATCTCATACCTTCTTTTCTGATGTAACTTTCTCCAGGAGAAAACACCAAATCCATTCTTCAACTACTGTATAGAGTGTATGTATATGTATACCTACCTTACCTACTTATACGCAGATTTTCTCAAACCTAACCAGCTAGCTACACATCACAGAGAGGGAGCTATACTAGCTACCTTAATCCTTAAGAAATCTTCAAGAAAAAATTTCTTCTGGGTTGCTCTTGTGACCACTTTTGTCGGTCCCAAGAGGAAACTTCAAAGCCACTTATCATTTTCTCGAACCATTCATATTCCTGCTACTGCTGCTTCCATACTTTCTCTCTCTCTTTCTCTCTCTCTGCCTCTACATTATTCTCTTCTTCTTTGATACGCTAGTGCAAAACCAACGTTCCATAAACTTTGCAACTACGTATGTAATAATTTACTTTGCACGTTTGCCTTATATATGAATGCTTTTGTAAGTATCACTGTGTGTGTTGAATGTATAGAGTTATAAACACACATACAAATTCTTGAACTCAACTTACAACACTTAGAAGTGCATAAGTTTTCTCAAGAACAAACCAGGGCGAAATACTATGTCCTCCTTATACTTTGGTATACGGTATACCGGTATACCTACCTTACAGTTCCAACGAACCTTCCTCTGCCCTTTCATGACATAATAAAAATGCCTTCACTTATTCTTCCTTCAACATTCATCACCAAGAAGTCTTGAAAGTTCTTCAACCATGCCATGGATCATGGAATTGGATTGGAATGAATGAATGAAGCAAACCTCTTGTTCTTCATGGTTTTTTGGAGATTTTACACAGTGAGTGTGCTTATGTGGCGATAAGTTATAGAAGCAAGTAAAGTTATTTTGTGCTTTGCCTTGTCTTTTCTCTTTTCTCGCCCCTTTCTTCCCATGGTAACCTATTCTTCAACCTATCCCGTCTGCTCCATCCTCGCCTCCATCTTGTTTTGTCACGTTTCGTTTGGTTCTTTTGAGGGAATTTCATTTCGACATATAGGAAAATAATTTTGTATAAATTGTCAAGGGACTTTTTCAATCGAATCAAAATTATATAAACCCTGACATGGAGAATTTCCCTATAGACCAAGACATCACATTATCATAGGAAATCGGTATGTTAGGTATTTCTAAGTGAAAGGACAAATAAAATATCATATTTCTTACCATTAGTGTTTAAACGCCATAGAATTAAAGGAAGATGAAAGTCTTTTTAATAGAAATCTTGAATTTTTTCAAATGAAAACAAAAAATAATTTTTGTTTTAAAATTTGTGCTTGATATCCTTAATTTTTCATTAAGAATCCATGAGTTTATTGAGGATTAAAAACAAGAATGCAATATTTTGAAATATTGAAATATTAAAAAAAATCTTACTTACTTACTACGCTTACAGTCCTGTGTGAAGTAGGGCCTCAGCCAACAAACTTCTCCATCTAGCTTGGTCCCTAGCTAGATGTTTCCAGTTTCGCGCTCCAAGTTGGGAGAGGTCACTTTCCACTTGTGCGCTCCACCTGATCCGCGTTTTTCCTCTACTGCGCTGTCCTGTGGGTGTGGATTCAAGGATTTTCAGGACGTACAGCTCTCGTCGTTCCATTTTCTCGTCCACTCCCCTTGGACGCATACGGGGTCCAAAGTGCTTTCATCCGCTTTTGTCATAGTCCATGCTTCTGCAGCGTATAGCAGGACGGAGAGGATGAGGGTCTTATATAGCGACACTTTGCTCCTTCGAGAGAGGACTTTACCACTCAATTGTTTTATTACCCCTAAAGAAACAGCGGTTAGCAAGAGTTATTCTTTGTTTGTTCTCAGCACTGGTGTTGTTTTCTGCTTTAACAGCGGAGCTTTGCTAGAGAAGTACTCAACTACCTCAAAGTTATAGCTGTCCATGGTGACATTTTGTCCAAGACGTTGTTGTTCAATGTCCTTTTTTGATGACAGCATATACTTGGTCTTGCCCTCATTGAGCACTAAACCCATCTTCTTCGCTTCCATTGCAATGCTCAAAAACGCTTTGATCTTCCAACTATGTCAATATCATCTCCGTATCCGAGTGTAGCTGGATGGACTTTTGGAAGATTGTGCCTCTAGTATTGACGGTTGAATTTTGCACAGTTCTTTTCAGAACGATATTATGACATTGCATCACCTTGTCTAAAATTTGTTGACATCAAATGCATCGGTGAGAACTTTTCCGACCTTGATAGAGCAGCGTGCATTCTCAGTCGTCATTCTGCTCAAACGGGTAAGTTTAACAGGGATCCCTATGGATGCTGTCATACGCGGCTTTAAAATCGATAAAGAGATGGTGGGTAGCGATTTGAAGCTACTGGGTTTTTTCCAAGATCTGCCGTAGTGTGCATATTTGGTCGATAGTATACTTTCCTGGTCTGAAACCACACTGATAGGGACCTATCAGGTTGTCGACGAACAGCTTCAGACGTTCACATAATACGTCAGAGAGGATTTTATATGCAATTTTAAGGAGACTGATACCTCTGTAGTTGGAGCAATTTAGAGGGTCCCCTTTTTTATGTATCGGGCAAACTTTGCTAAATATTTCACTCATCGGGCATGCTTTCTTCCGACCATATTTTGCAGATGAGTTGGTGCATGCTTCCTACCAAGTCACCGCCTGCCGTTTTAAATAGTTCCAGCAGCTTTATTTGACTTCAGTTTAGATATAGCTATCTTCACTTCGTCGAGGTCGGGTAGGGCGAAATTTTTGAACTGCGTCACCGAGGTTTAGTGGTTCTATCTCCCTTACAGCGGAATTCGGTTCGTCGTCGCCGTTATATAATTTGGAGAAGTGGTCTTTCCATATTTTCAAAATAGACTGCGGTGCCCTCTTTTTTCCATCTTAGAAGCCGGTGTTCCTCTCTTCTCTTCTACTCGCGAGCAGCTCTGGCGCTGGCTTTTTTTATGCCTCTTGTTTCGCTGCGTGCGCTTGTCGGCATTTTGTCGTCAAACCAGGGGTTTCGCTTTTCTGGCCGTGTGAAACCTAGCACTTCAGAGGCGGCACCTCTGATGGCTGCAAGGCAATGTGGTCCATCTGGTTGACAGTTGATTGATCAGGAGATTTCCATGTCTCCGCGTGGATATTAAGATGTGTTAACTGCGTACTAGCTACCAAACCGTCTCACCCCTCTGCAAAATCGATCAGACTGAATCCGTTGTCTGAGGTATTGTCGAGCAGGCGGTATCTCCCGATTGTGCCACCAAAGATGTTTTCTCTTCCCAGCTCGGCTTCAAAATATCCTAAGATAATTTTAATGTCAAAGAAAGGGCATTGCTCATATGTCTTGACCAAGAGCTCGAAAAATGTACCATTTGGTGTCTTCATCTTTCTCTTCTGTTGGGGCATGCGCGCATATTAGGCTTTTGTAGGTGAATTTAGCTTTGATGCAGATTTTCGTGATGCGCTCGCTCACGCTGTTGAAACTCAACTTTTTTTTTTGTATTAGTCTAGTTTCAACAACAAATCGAAATCCAAGTAGACGCTGTCTTTGTTCTCGGTAGCAGTTGCCGTAGTATACATCGCAGTCTTTTAGTTTGCGTTGGCCCGGTCCATCCCTTTCGCACTTTTTGAATGGCCGTTTGCAGCAGTTTAGGGCTTCCGCTAATTGTTCGGCTGGTCGTTTGTTAAGGAACCTAACATTCCACGTACAGATCCGAAGTTCGTTGTTCTTATTTCGTTTGCTTGGGTTGTAAACAGTGAATCCGACCGTATCCGAGTCTTGTTGGTGCTTCGCAACTATATAACTTCAAGGATGGGGAGCCAGATAAGCTGCTCCTTATAAGCCTGGGCTCCGAATAAGTCGTAGACGCCACCGTTGATTCCATCTCGAGAATTCATCCACTGCCTTCTTGATAAGGAAAGGTTCCTTAGTGGAAACACCTCTCCCCCTCTCTCGTTTTCTGCCCCCACAACTTTCCACTGGGGCTATGACTCAATCTCCAGTTGAGGTACTAGGCACCCGATTTTCACTGCGTAGGTGAGAGTAGGAATTGATAGACAGAGGTGGGTTTTGAGAAAAACCTGTGAATGCGTTTGTCCTTTTGAATGCACATGTCTACAATTTAAACGTCATTATATCCAGGTATATCCTGCAATATCAGATTTTATACAACATCTACTGTTTTCGCAACAACCACTAGTTTAAGAAGATCTTCACAATTTCAATTCATCAATTTCAAAACACACTTTCGAAACTACAATTACATTTGCTCTTATTTTATTTAACTTTTATAAATTTCATAATTTTAAAGTAAGTTAAATATTCTGTTTGGTTTGAAATCTTTAAAAAAATGTTTCTGTAATCTGACCTTTAAAGTCAACAACTTCAAAGTCCCAATCAAAACACAACAAATAAAACAATATTAAAGAAATCAATACTAAATCAATCTAACTCCAATTAACTATAGTTCCATTTGGATGTTTCAATTACAAACTTCTTAGCTATCCTACATGAAAATAATCGTTTTGTCCTGACTTTCTTCTTTGTATGAAAGCACAAGGTATCAATGTCCATAGAAACAAGACCAATTAAATGCCAGAATGCATGTATTTTCATAATAAATGTCATCTAATCCTGTTTCTGTTTTGCCATATGAAGGACGGAACTAGGTCAAATGTTTTCTGAATTTTATTTGTGTGTTCTTGGCAATAATTCGAAATTGACAAAATGTTCGTTTGATCAAGTTATGCATATTAGATGCGAAACTCATCCATCTTATTATCGTTGTCGTCGTTCGTAGTCGTCATCGTATCATGTGTCTGCTATTTGAGGGAAGCCAATGTAATGTTGATCCAACTTTTAACAAAAACAGTAAACTCAGCCAGGAGTACTGAGTTCCTGGGAATTGTAAGAATTTTTGTGTGTGTGTGTGTTGTTCTTGAGGCTTTTGTAGTATACATTTCAAAAAAAGAATGTGCTTCAAATAATGTACCATCCTTCGTTTTATTCGTAGCTATGTGTGGGGAGACCCATTTAATTTTGCAAAAGGACTCAACTACACTACACTACTTGTTGTAAGTCTATTCTTGTCCGTTTAACATCATCATGTTAAAAAACCCACTTTATCCAACAACCATTGCCCAACATTAAGGTTTATATTCTTATCACATTTGCCCTAACCACTCTAATAAGACTTTCTTCCCCGAACTTGTGTGTGCTCTAAATTCAACTTCTCCGACAAATATACTGACTTTGTCTCTAACATGAAAAATAAGAATACAAAAACAAAAAAACTTCAACTCTGACCTACAATTAGTAGAAAGTCATCCTTTTCTAGAGTTATCACTCGATATATCTAATTTTATCTTTTGCCCTCTTGTCTTCATGTTTTGAATAGTTTCGGGTAGCAACCAACTATCTACAGAAACCTATGTAGGTACGGTATATACATATACATACATGTATAGTGGTAGATAAATGTTAGGGAACTTTTACTTCTAGATATACACAAAAGGTTTTTCTTTTTCTTATATAGTTGTCGTCAACACGTTCACTTAAAAGTGAACTCAACTTCAACACACAATAGCTCGGCTTGAGAGACAAGCACAAGATCCAGCAGCCCCAGTCACTATAAGCTCAGAGAAGAAACACAACCACCCAATGAGTTGGGCGCCGCTGCCATTACCATCGTCATCGCCATCGCACCACCAACCGCAAGCAGTTTTACCATCAAGCAAAGGATATAAAAGGAGGCGATGAACATTATTTGTAACCCATAGGTACACACAATAGGAACACTGCTTGATACCTTCTCTATGTTTTGTATTCTGTGGACTTCAGTGGCAGAGTGGATTAGTTGAAGAACTAAAAATGTAGCCATAAACCTACATACAACAACTACAGGCACACATTACAGCTTTGGTAGAGTTAACAAAAAAAAGAAAATTCTTTTTAGATTCGAAACGAGCGACTATAGAATTTTCTATGAAGCCTTATTTTTTTGACATAATTTGTCGAATTTTTGAGGGTTTACTATGAGGGAGTTTTATTTATTATAGTTTTCTATTCAATTTAAAGCAAAAATGGTTAAGTTTCACTATACTTTGTTGTGGGAATAAAATTGTCAATAGTACTTCCACCAGAAGGGAAAGAGTGTTCATTTGTTTCCCACGGAGATAACACCTGTGATTGTTCTGGAAGCTTTGTTGATAAAAGTTATTTATTTTGATTGTTTTAAATGTGGTTTTACTATCCTTTGTTTAATAAATATAATAAAAGCTCGTTATAAAGAGCTTTCACTGAAAATAAGCTTTTACTAGAGAGAATTTAAAATGCTGTTTTAAATTTTGAACATGGATTTTTGGTCACAACTTTTTGTAAAACTGTTTTTTTTTTTTCAAAGATGGTTACATAAATGGAAAGGGAATGATCTCACAATCTCAAGTCTGAAATTTCAGCTTTGTAGGTGGTCTAGGTCACAAAATTTTCAAGTTCAAATATTACCAACTTTTACCATTGTACGATGTGTATTAACAGAGATATTTGCATTTAAAGTTTGAATATAGATTTTTGCTGACAACTTTTTGTAAAATCGGTCTTTTTAAAAAGATGGTTACTTCAGTGGAACGGGAATTATCCCTAGATCACAAGTCTGAAATTTCAGCTTTAGAAGTCGTCTAGGTCACGAAACTTTCTAGTTCAAATATTGTCATTTTTTACCATGTAAGATTGCATTAACAGAGATATTAGCATTTAAAGTTTGAACATGGATGTTTACTCACAACTTTTTGTAAAGGTGCTCTTTTTGAAAGATGACTACATAAATGAAAAGGGAATGATCCCAAGATCACAAGTCTGAAATTTCAGCTTTGTATATGGTCTAGGTCACGAAATTTTCAAATATTGTTAACTTTTATCATTGTAGGATGCGTATTAACAGAGATATTTGCGTTTAAAGTTTGAACATGGCTTTTTGCTCATAACTTTTTGTAAAGTTGCACTTTTTGAAAGATAGCTACATAAATGAAAAGGGAATGATCCCAAGATCACAAGTCTGAAATTTCAACTTCGTAGGTGGTCTAGGTCAAGAAATTTTCAAGTTCAAATATTACCAACTTTTATCATTGTAGGATGCCTATTTACAGAGATATTTGCATTTAAGTTTGAACATGGATTTTTGCTCACAACTTTTTGTAAAATTGCTCTTTTTCAAAGATGGCTACATAAATGAAAAGGGAATGATCCTCTTATCACAAGTCTGAAATTTCAGCTTTGTAGGTGTTCTAGGTCAAGAAATTTTCAAGTTCAAATATTGTAAACTTTTATCATTGTAGGATGCGTATTAACAGAGATATTTGCATTTAAAGCTTGAACATCGATTTTTGCTCACAACTTTTTGTAAAATAGCTCATTTTCCAAGGTGGTTACATAAATGGAAAGGGAATGATCCCTAGATCACAAGCCTGAAATTTAAGCTTTGTAAGTGGTCTACGTCAAAAAATGTTCAAATTCGAATATTGCCAACTTTTACCATTGTAGGATGTGCATTAACAGAGATATTTGCATTTCAAGTTTGAACATGGATTTTTGCTGACATCTTTTTTCAAAATCGTTTTTTTTAAAAAGATTGTTACTAAAGTGGAAAGGGAATGATCCCTAGATCACAAGTCTAAAATTTAAGCTTTGTAAGTGGTCTACGTCAAAAAATGTTCATGTTCGAATATTGCCAACTTTTACCATTGTAGGATGTGCATTAACAGAGATATTGCATTTAAATTTTGAACATGGATTTTAAGTCACAACTTTTTGTAAAATCGGTCTTTTTAAAAAGATTGTTTCTTAAGTGGAAATGGAATTATCCCTAGATCACAAGTCTGAAATTTTAACTTTAAAGGTGGTCTAGGTCACGAAATTTTCAAGTTCAAATATTGCCAACTTTTACCATTGTAGGATGCGTATTAACAGAGATATTTGCATTTCAAGTTTGAACATGGATTTTTGCTGACATCTTTTTGTAAAATCGGTCTTTTTAAAAAGATTGTTTCTTAAGTGGAAATGGAAGTATCCCTAGATCACATGTCTGAAATTTTCACTTTAAAGGTGGTCTAGGTCACGAAACTTTCAAGTTCAAATATTGCCAACTTTTACCATTGTAGGATGCGTATTAACAGAGATATTTACGTTTAAAGTTTGAACATGGTTGTTTGCTCACAACTTTTTGTTAAATTTCTCTTTTTCAAAGTTCACCAGCCTGGGCGTCCCTTCCTAGTGATAATTTTTTATAATTACTACTTATTTGAAATAGACCTAAGTCACAATATTTGTTAGGTATTTTGAAAAGAGTTTGTGTCAACAAATATAACGCCGACTATTGCACTCGAAGAACTGCACACATTTAGACCATCATTTAACAATTATGTTTAAAAAGTATTCTACAAATGTCCATCTGTATCAACTTTCAATAATACGAAAGCCAAAGTACTGCGGATCGATTTTAGACATTTTTCAATGTGCTATAAATGGAATCCCAGAAAACACGGCAATTCACTCATTATGTAAAAATAGTTAGCTTAGGCTTGCTTCGATTAACACAATTTGTCATTATTATCATTCATAGGTTCAGATGCCATAAACTTACTTAACTGTTAACACTGATTATATCGAAACATGTTTAAGTTATCTTAAGTTAAATTACCACAAAAATAAGACATATTACCAAAAAAGCCACAACTTATCATTCAATTTGTTGTGAATGATTTAAAAATAGTAAAAACATATCTTCTTTGGATAAAAAACGCTTTTTGTCTCTTGAACTAAATCCTTAAAAATAAAATTATACTTAACTCGTTTTATTTTCGTAGATGAAGATCACTCTTTAAATTCACTCTTTTCTGAAATAAAAACAAGGCCAAAAGCAATCATTTAACAAATTAATGCCAACTCAAACTACATCGAAACTACTTAGACTCACTCTCAAAACAAAGAAGTGCATGTGAATTCGCCGTGTCACAGAGAACCGCATTAACCACTCATCATTATCATTATTGTGCTCCTCCGGTGCAAGCTCGGCTTCTCTTCTCTTCTATTAGCTTAAGTTTTAGTTTTAGTTTTAGTTTTAGTCATAGTTAGAGTGCGGTGCTAATTTAAACACATTTCTTTGTCTCCGCGATCTTAAAATTCAAAATTGTTATTGTTTTTGATTTAAATTGAAAATTGTAAAATAAGTGCAATATAAGTGTGAAATAATTCTTCTAAATATTTTGTTTTAAAAATAAGTGGCTAAAAAGTAATTTTTTTTGGTTAAATTTTCAATAGTACCGTATCATTTTTACTTGCCGTGTATCGTGTTGTATCCTATTGCCTCGTGTCGATCACGTTTGTTCTCATTGGGGATAGTTTGTGCTGTTCGCTGTCGCCACGCGCACCGCTAAAGGATGTTCTTAAATTTAAATTCAAAATTGTATTTGTAATTGACTAAAACAAGTGTTTTATTTTATTTGTTTTAACTTAGCAGTCCGTGTTTTAAAATTCTATTTGTTTCATTCAAATATTTTATTTGTTTGTGAAGACACAAACGGTTGTGTGGATTTTAAGTGCTTGAAAATAGATGGCTTTTTGGTGAAAAAGATAAGAGCATGTTTTCGAGTAGAGGGGTAAGTTCTTTTTCTTAAACTATATTGTACATATAATGTACATGTACATAAACATAAATAACAAATTAGGTCCTTACGTGTGGGTTTTAAATTGTTAAGATATATAATTAAAAATGTTAAGAAGTACAAATTAATATGTACAATCAGCAGCAGCGGAAGTTACATACACATATAGGAATGTAGATGCTTTCTTCTGTTGAATCGGTTTGCTGTCCCTACATATGTACATACTGTGCATCTTAATTTTAACGAAGCAAATCAATGCAACAATCACATTACGTCATCAAATTAAATAAAAATCAAGTTTTTTATTTCAAAATTAATTTTTTTTTAAAAAACCATTCATCATCAGATTCATCGGATAGAAAATTAGAAGTCATGTCCACACTATCAGTGTCTTCACTTCGTTTACACAGAAACTTTCAGAACTTTTTGGGCCGCAGTTGGGCTGGAACTACATTTTTGTAATCATGGGAAGTTCTCAGATATTTTATGCACATTCATGTAAAATTTTTAATTATTACTCCTATCCCAAAATTTTCTGCTGGCCTTAGGTCTATCTAGCATGACAATCCTATGGACTAACCGTTAGGACACGGATAGCACAAGAAATGACAAGCGATATAAAGTAACCAGGGTGCAAAAAACAACAAGTTACTTTTTAAATTAACCTAAAAACCTAATAAATAATAAATTATTCAAGAAATAACCTCGGTTAACTCTGGTTTACAATGGTAAAAATTGGCAATATTTGAACTTGAAAATTTCGTGACCTAGAGCACCTACAAAGCTAAAATTTTAGACTTGTGATAAGGGGATCATTCTCTTTTCATTTATGTAGCCATCTTTGAGAAAATGCTACTTTCAAAAAAGTTATGAGCAAAAAGCCATGTTCAAACTTTAAACGCAAATATCTCTTTTATTACCTATCCTACACTGATAAAAGTTGACAATATTTGAACTTGAAAATTTCGTGACCTAGACCACCTACAAAGCTGAAATTTCAGACGTGATAAGGGGATCATTACCTTTTCGTTTATTTAGCCAACTTTGAAAAAGAGCAACTTTGCAAAAAGTTGTGAGTAAAAATCCATGTGCAAACTTTAAACGCAAATATCTCTGTTAATACGCATCATACAATGGTAAAAGTTGACAATATTTGAACTTGAAAATTTCGTGACCTAGACCACCTACAAAGCTGAAATTTCTGACTTATTGTAAGGGGATCATTCCCTTTAAATTTATGTAGCCATCTTTGAAAAAGAGCAACTTTGCTAAAAGTTGTGAGCAACAATCCATGTTCAAACTTTAAACGCACATGTCTCTGTTAATACGCATCCGACAATGGTAAAAGTTGGCAATATTTAATATTGAAAACTTCGTGACCTAGACCACCTACAAAGCTGAAATTTAAGACTTGTGATCTAGGGATCATTCCCTTTCCATTTATGTTACCATCTTAGAAAAAGAGCAATTTTGCAAAAAGTTGTGAGCAAACATCCATGTTCAAACTTTAAATGCTAATATCTCAGTTAATACGCATCCTACAATGGTAAAAGTTAGCAAAATTTGAACTTGAAAATTTTGTGACCTAGACCAACTTCAAAGCTGAAATTTAAGACTTGTGATCTAGGGATCATTCCCTTTCCATTTATGGTGCCATCTTAGAAAAAGAGCAATTTTACAAAAAGTTGTGAGCAAAAATCCATGTTAAAACTTTAAATGCTAATATCTCAGTTAATTCGCATCCTACAATCGTAAAAGTTGGCAATATTTGAACTTGAAAATTTCGTGACCTAGCCCATTTACAAAGATTAAATTTCGGACTTGTGATCTTGGTATTATTCCATTTCTATTTATGTAACCATATTTGAAAGAGAGCAATTTCTCAAAAAGTTGTGAGCAAAAATCCATTTTCAAACTTTAAATGCGAATATCTTTGTAAATACGCATCCTGCAATGGTAAAAGTTGGCAATATTTGATATTGAAAATTTCGTGACCTAGTCCACTTACAACGCTGAAATTTCATACTTGTGATCTAGGGATCATTCCCTTTCCATTTATGTAACCATCTTTGAAAAAGAGCAATTTCTCAAAAAGTTGTGTTCAAACTTTAAACGCAAATACAGCTGTTAACACGCATCCGACAATGGTAAAAGTTAGCAATACTTGAATTTGAAAATTTCGTGACCTAGACTACCTACAAAGCTGAAATTTTAGACTTGTGATCTAGGGATCATATCCTTTCCATTTATGTTACCATCTTTGAAAAAGAACAATTTTGCAAAAAGTTGTGAGCAAAAATCCATGTTCTGTTCATGTTCCATAGTTGGCAATATTTGATCTTGAAAATTTCGTGACCTAGACTACCTACAAAGCTGAAATTTTGGACTTGTGAACTAGGTATAGTAGTACCCGTAGCATGATGGTTAGTGCGTTGGACTGTCATGCAAGAGGTCTTGGGTTCAATCCCTGCCTGTGCCACCATAATTTAAAAAAAATAATTTTCGCGGGTACTGCCTCTTGCGAGGAATTGACAATTCCTTCAAGAGTAATTCTTGTCATGAAAAAGTGCTTTCTCAAACTAGCCGTTCGGATTCGGCCTTAAATTGTAGGTCCCTTCCATTCCTGACAACAGTACTCGCACACAGGAATGGTTGAGAGTTGTAAGTCACTAGGCCCTGGTTCACAACGGACTGTTGCGCCACCCCATTTGATTTGATTTGATTTTGAACTAGGTATTATTCCATTTCCATTTATGTAGCCATCTTTGAAAAATAGCAATTTCTCAAAAAGTTGTGAGCAAAAATCCATATTCAAACTTTAAACGCAAATATCTCTGTTAATACGCATTCTACAATTGTAAAAAATGGCATTATTTGTTCTTGAAAATTTCGTAACCTAGCCCACCTACAAAGCTGAAATTTTGGACTTTTGATCTAGGGATCATTCCCTTTCTATCAATGTAACCATTTTTGAAAAAGAGTAATTTTACAAAAAGTTGTGAGCAAAAATCCAAAAATCCATGTTCAAAATTCAAACGAAAATATTTCTGTTAATACGCATCCTACAATGGTAATGGTCTTGGTCACGAAATTTTCAAGTTCAAATATTGCCAACTTTTACCATTGCAGGATGCGTATTAACAGATATATTTTCATTTCAAGTATGAACATGGATTTTTGCTCATAACTTTTTGTAAAATTGCTCTTTTCCAAAGGTGGTTAGTGGTTACAAACATTGGAAGTGAATGATGCCTTGATCACAAGTCTGAAATTACAGTTTCCTAGATATTCTAGGTCACGAAATATTCACTTTCATACATTTTTAGGTTATAGTGAAGAAATCTATTAAACTATTCTACAAACATATTCTCGCATCTTCTTTTCTCAAAAATAAACACACATTTAGCCTGATCTCTCAACACTTTCCCTTAGGAAATTACTATCAGATCCATACCAATTAGAAGGACCTTGTTGTCTTTCAGCGTTCTCATTTACTCTTTATCGAATATATAATATCCTTTACTCGTTCTGTTTTGAAAAGACCAATTAAATCAAGCTCTTTCGAAAAATATACCCAAGATACTGTTTCTAGTTCATTTTCAGTGCATACAGTAGAGTCGATTCGGTGTAGATACATATTTAGGTATATGTATACATTGTATAACATTCGTAAAAGAATAGACTAGAAAAGGTAAGATATAACATATCTAGGATGTCTTTCCCTGTGGTAGTTATTATACCCATAGTGCGACTCCAACTACTCTAAACCTGAAGAAGATTTTAATTTTTGATAGGTATAAGGATACTTTCCGGTCTATAGGTTAGCAACGTCGACGGTAGAGTACGGTAAAGGACACAATATTATCTTTTGTCAGCTCAAAGTAAAAGAGGTGAGGCTCTCAGTTTTTGAATGGATAGGTTCTATTTTAAAGCTGTTTTACATTGAGAGTGTGTTTCGCTATACGAGGATACTTTCTATAGGTATACCATAGGTATGTAGGTATGTGTGCAAAGTATATGTGAAATAGCGGAGTCCTACGGCTGATATGCAAAATAAAGGACCACTGTGCTAACCCTGTTGATTGGAGTCATTAAGAATGTAAATTAGCCTTTGTTGCTTGGAACTTGGGAAATATTTTCATTCTTCTTGTTGTTTTGTATGTAGATTGTAGAGTATATGTTGTAAGTACAGTTACCGCTACTTTTGTCGTCCTTGCCGACCGTTCGTCTATCCAATCTCGTTGTCGTTCACGGCGTCATCGTCATCGCACATACAGCAATACACTCACACCGCACGGCGGCGGCGTAAAGACGAAACACATTTGCTGCTACTGTTGTTTATAAGAATAAAATTTGTGTCCCAAACCTCAAATAACACCTAGAAAACCTTATACAACATACCTTGAGAATTTTCGTTTGTTTGAGGTTAAATTGTTGTTGAAAAACGAATACACATCGCACAACGTAGTGTTCCGGTTAATTGGGTGTTCCATTCGTTGGCTGATGATGTTGAAAGTTTGTAATTAGATTTTTGCTTTTCAACTTCCGGTAATTTACTTAAGAACAAAGTCGTTGGTAATTTGTTTTGTATGGCACCTTCCCACCTTGGTTACAGTAGCGTGGCACTATGGCTTATAATTAAGGAATTCATACTCTCATACCTCTCCGTATATACTTCGATTAATCTAGGTGGTCCTTTTGAACAAACACAAAAATGTGTTTTTCCTGGCCATGGTTAAGATAAATGGGGAAGATTATGTAGATTTGTACTTAACAAAATAAATGTTGTCTATAATAACATTTATTTTTGTTTTAAAAAACTGAACAAGAAACGGTTCTCTTTCCCGATTTAACTTTATCTAGGCATGCTAAAGCGACAATTTTAGTTATTATTTAGTTATTTTTTTAAGCACTTCTGTCAAGTTAAGGCATGGTCTAACTATTTTATTTGGATATTTTCTAAATATGCTCTTTTTAAAACCTTACATACATAAGTAAATGCATTGGAAGTGTTTTGGGTGCGAATTATGGAAATTGTGCCAGACAGGAATGTGAAGATAGCAAAAAGGACATAAGGCCAAAAGATCAAATATTATACACAAATGACATACATTCACCTTATCTTGCACTCACCCCATGAATCTTATAGTATGCCCAAGCAGAAAGTGTGTATCGTTACCCTTACTGGAACTTCCAGATTTCTATACCTCCCAGATCTTTCTGAGAGGATAGGGCATTCCTGGAAGACGAATCAAACCACTTTTATACAGATAGATGCAGGGGATGGTGAAGGTGTGTACTTTGAACGACTGAAGTTAAGTCTCTCATTTCGCCTTCCCAATCATTTAAGCGTGTTCCAGGCGGAACTTTTGGCGATAAAGGAAGTCTTAAAGAAGGCAAACACTAGGTGGAACAACATCACCATTAGTCAGGTCACAAAAAACATCTGGCCAACACTACATTTAAAGTGTTGAGATGCTTGCTATCTCCGTAAGATAATCAGCCTCTCACGTTTCGTAAGGGTCTCAAACTAGTTTCATTGAGCTTATGAGGAAGCCTCAAGATTTATGTGGTGTCACAATGGGCCATTAAACTGGCCCTAGTGTGACCGTTTCCATCATGAACAGCTTCTTTAACCTAATTTAACGTTACCTACCCTTATTGTTTACGCGCTGTAATGAATAAATTTTGAGTTATAATTTCCCACGTAACAAGCTTACTCCACATAATTAGAGTATATAATAAATAGTATTTTTTTTTTTCAAGACAACTTGAAAAAAAATACTATTTTGAGGGAATATTTTGTAAATGTTTAAATAAAAAAAACTCAACAAGACTTAAAAAATATGAGAGCGGTAAGTGTTTTGTTTTTGAATTAAATGAAATAGGTGCATTTAATTTATCTAAAAATAAAAAACTAATAAGTTGGAAAGAAACTATATGACACTCACAAATTACAAGTTGCAGAATCTTTTCTCACTTAAATTCCTCAGAAATTTAAAATTTTAATATTAAATAAACGGATAAGAAACATATTATATGTATTTTGATTATTTGTTAGTTTTAGGAAAGTTTCACTTTTGAGTTCGAGAAAGTTGAAAGGCAACTTCAAATCAAAAATGCTGTTTTCTTGGAATATGATGTCAAATTTCCGATCTCTT
Source organism: Eupeodes corollae (assembly GCF_945859685.1). Classification (NCBI taxonomy): domain Eukaryota; kingdom Metazoa; phylum Arthropoda; class Insecta; order Diptera; family Syrphidae; genus Eupeodes; species Eupeodes corollae. The sequence goes on along the minus strand of NC_079147.1, from coordinate 215,580,924 downwards.
TTTTAAAGTGTCTTCTTAAAAATCTAAATATTTTTTCTTCTTTCTCTTAGAAAAAAAAATTATACAACTAAGACCCCTTTAACAACACTCCTCCCCTGAAGCCGACATGGTTGAATGTCATGTGTTCAAATGGATTTCAGTTTTTGCTTAAGTACGTAAACATTACTTTACTCTGACTAGATTGGCAATAGTGAGCTTCGAAATCAGAGGTAGTTAGTTGGAAAGTTGTTATATTTTCCTTTTGGTTTTTTAACCATTGTTCACAAATACTTGAAGAATTGTGTTACTATTCCAATCAAAATCACAATTGTAGTATTTTTGTGTATGCCCAAAGTCTTGAGAATACATACTTTTTGCAGTGCTTTTATTTGTACAACTATTCCTATAAATTATCGTTTCGAGACTTTCTTCATTTTTAAAATGAGTTTAAAAAGAAGAAAAAGATCTTTTTCTGTCATTGTTATCTTTGACTTCTTCGTTTTTAATAAGATCATATCAATGGCATCAAAAAAGCTTTTTTGAAGAAGGTCATGCAATTTCATGACGAATGAAGTCTCTTGCTCGAAGCTTTGGCTTTATTTTGTCTCTACACGCATCGGCATCTTCTACAATTACTTTTCTTTTTTACATGATATGCATTTTTCTGTTAGGCGCTTAAGGTCCCTTAAAATTGCCAATTCAGTTATGATGTTTGGAGGTGATGCAGTGTAGTTATTTAGAATATAGTTAACCTGGTGAAGGATATTTTTAATGGAATCTATTGTTATTTGTGAAACGATAATCCATTTCCTCTGCAAATGTCCTGCTTTGGCAAACACTAGAATGAAATAATTTGGAAAAGCTTCTTTCAAGATCTTGATGAGCTATCTGAGACAAAGATTACAGACCTAATCTTTTTTCTCAATGAGACAAAATGGCTCTAACATAATCGCTATGAAGCTTCTCTATAAATCTTTCCCTTTCTATCACAGGTCAAACGAGTTTTTGGTATCAAAACTGCGCACTACAGCGCTAATTGGATCTCAGGCTAGGTTGCCTTGAGATCGCCATTTCTACCTGCCATTGTTATTTTGAACTCCTTCAATTTTCGATAAGCAATAATTGGTATTCCCCAGAAGCCGTAGAGACAAACGAATGTCCAACTTTTTAAACATGAGCCCAACTGCTGCCGTGCTGTGAACTACAGAAATTGGTTCTTTAGCCGTACTTCACGAATGTGTAAAGACTTACCACTCTTTATCTTTCCCTTTCATCGTAGTATTCGAAATTAAAAATTACTTTGCACCACTGTCTCATTTCTGACCAGTTTCAGCTTTACAGATTGTATTACAAACAGTTTTCATAATAATTAACTTAATATATTGATGTTATAATATAAAAGTTGAAATTGCAAATTTCAAATGAAAACCTTAAGTAACTAAAAAATACAAATGTTTAGAATGCAGTTTTTTTTTAAATGTATCTTTATAAAAGTTGTGCTTTCTCGCAGGTATCTCAAAACTGTCGAAACTGGAGTTAGAGAAAGTATAGAGAATGAGAGATCCTAACGATCTCCGTTTCCAGTTTCTAAAAAACACATACAGAAAACACCTCGAAAATATGATTTCATAAATCTTTAAAAAACTTAAGGAACATTTTTGGAGTTTAAAGTCTTAGTTTCCTTTATTCAAATTTAAATTTTTAACAAATTTTGTGAACAATTGCAGAAAAACTTAGAAATTTGTTTTATTTGTTTTAAGTTCAGTGTTCTTAAATGTAACTTAAAAAGCAAGCCATTGTGTCATAGAACCAAAAACTGATTAAAAGTTCTGCCGAAAATTGGGATCCCAGGTTTTTTGTTCAATCTCCTAAAAAAAAAGAATAGAAACATTTTTCAAGCAACCTACACCATATAATATAACATAAGCATAATTTCTGTCTACATCAGATAAAGAAACCAAATATTGGCATTACGATTGGAAGAACTCATACGTCTTCAAACATACTCTTCTGGGCTTGATAAAAATCAACACATTTACGATAAATAGACAAAAAACTCAGCTTTTCAAGGCAACCAGAGTATAGTAAGTTAATGAAAAGGATCTGTGTCCCTTTTAAACAAAATTTTAATTTGTATGGTCAATAGACTTGAGTAGTTTGCTTTTTTCAACCTGGTACTCTGATGCTGAAACTTTTGATAACCTCTGGGAAAAGAAGCGTGACAAAACGAAGAAGAAGAAAAAAAACAACAAACATAACAACCACGATAAGGAGCAAGGACAAAGTATTACCAACCTACCAAAAATAGAAAAAAAGCCTTACTGTGTAGGTATTATAGAACTTCTTGACCTTTTCATGGCACAGTGCAAATGAAAAGATTAATAGTTTTTGCTTGCTGTAAGGTCTACCTTCCTTACCTTTTCAAGAAAAGTTATGGGAAGGTTTGTAGTCCTCCACGCCACATTGTACCTTTACACTAAAATAAAAGATACACAAACTTACCTACGAGGGATACGATTTCAAAATATGCTAAAATAAGTTTTCAATAAGCTCACTCTCTATCTCGCTCTCTCTCTGTTTTTGCACCAAAATTTAATTGCAATTTCCATGAGAGTCTGTCACGCGAATCTTGTCAAGTATATTTTCTTTTTTTTTTTTGAAAGTTTTCTCTCTTTAATTATTATTTTTTTTATTTTATTTTGTATACATAGAGTAGTAGTTGTAGAGAAGGACGAACGTGTCCAGAAGCTTGTTAATGGAGATTTTAGTTTGAATTTTCATGAAAAAGTTTTAAGGAGTTTCATCATGATGTCCTAGCGCAATACATGCATATAATTCTTACATACAATTCATAGATACATACATACATATTTTTTTTTGTAATTATAGTTGCCATCAGTGTGATTTTACCTTTCAATTTTATGATGATGATGATGAATTTTATGTTGATTCCATTCCCAGAAATATATGTAGATTGAAGCAGTGAAGCAGTTTTGGAAATGGAAATTGAAGATTCTTGCATGGAATACGTAATCAATAAAAGAGAAGAAGATTTTTTTGAATAATAATTGCAATCAAACGTAAGCTCGAGAATGATGATGATTTGTTTTATATATGTATGTATATAGAACGATAACGGACATCAGGTGGAATATTGTAAATATTAATTTTCTCGTAAAGTAAATTATGAGTGAAATTGTAATGTAATTCGATTTCGTTTGAAATAATTAAAGAAAGTTGGATGTGGAAGAATGATACAAGTGGACAAGGAATTTCGAATTAAAAAATTCATACCTCATTTATTTTGAAGTTTAAGGAATTGAAATGTGTAAAAGGTTTTTCGACCTTGTTAAAAACATCCAATTTAGATGATCTTCACATCTCTTAGAATCTTCTTCAAGTAAGCGTTTCGTATTGTTTTCAATTTGGATTTCAACAGAGGCAGTGTGTTTATATGGTTGCTACTAAGAAGGACAGGGTTGAATGCTATCCTTGATTTTTAAAAAACTCGTAAAAAAATTGAGATGTACAAAAAATGTTGAAAGAAGAAAAGAGAGTCCATTTTCAATACAAATATATGGTCCGCAGAGACTTTGGTAAAGGAATTTACACAATTGTTTTTCTTTATATATTAAGTCAAAAAACTTAACAGATTCTTCAACCAAAACGTAAGGGGACTTTGTAGTTAGGCAGCTAACCTTTCTTAACTACCAATCTTTCCCCCACGACGTATTTGATTTGGCAGGTAAAAAAATACTCATTACTCTTCTTCTCTATTTTTTTTTCCATTTGAACTATCAATTGCTCGGTGTAAAAATGATGCTACACACTATGAGTATTTTCATTTAGATAGATAGATATTTTATTTTCATAGATAAATGCTTTTTACAAATTATTGTTTTTTGTTTTTATAATACGCTTGCTCAGAGATTTGATATTTAATTTATATCTTACAACTGAAAAATATTTTCATTTTAAACGTTTATATTTCTCCAAAAAGTTTATAATTTGTTTATGTCTAACTCTGCTTCGCATTAGACGTTCTTATCAATTTGTCCTGCTCTGACACCAATTTTATACTTTAAGGTGATTTTAATTTACCACACGTTGACTGGTTTCCTCCGAAGACGAATCCTGCCTTGAAGCTGCTCTCTCTTTTTCACAATTAGGACTATCTTTCTTCTATAAAATCCATCTTACTGACTTACAGTAAAGAAGCTGTATTAAAAACTCTAACAATCGAATGCTCGATTTAATGTTTTCTTTTGTACTACTCTTGTTCAAGAATCTACAGAGATCACGAGTAACTAATATTGATAAATATCACAACACTTTTTTCACCTAAGTAATCACCTTACTGAACACAGTATTGTTTGAAAAAAAAGTAACAAAAACAAAAAGGCATTGAAAATTTACCGCAAAACCTTGTCTCTAATCAACTTATCTTTTTATGTTGAACTCTTATGAATTTAAGATGTTGTATATGCTAGTAATCTTACTGATATGGGCACCTTTTTGAAAGAGAATCCTAAAAATGTGTTATCTACAAGATTTACATACGTAGAAAGCTTAAGTATAACTCCCATCTCTGGGCTGGTGCTCCTGCAACTTACTTAAGCCTCTTGGATAGTATTGAATGTAGGGCATTTAAAATGATAGATGATAATATCATCATAAAATCATTTACTTCGCTTGAACATCGTCGTAAGGTCTCTTGTCTGACCTTTTTTTACCGTTATTTTAACGGCTTATGCTCTAGGGAAATAGCCAGTTGTATTCCTCCCCTTAAAAAGTTCAACCGTAATACTCGCGCTTCTAGGAATGCTCATCAGTATACCCTCGAGCCCAACTTCTGTCGTACTATGAAGTACAGAGATTCGTTCTTAAGCCGTACTACGCGAATGTGGAATGCCTTACCACACTCTGTCTTTCCTAGTCATTGCAATATTCAGGAATTCAAAACCAATGTGCACCGAAATCTCCTTTTAAACACTCTCTCCTCTTCCTAGTGCTCACACTGTTCATCTGCATAATAAGGGTAGTAATATCCCCTTGAGTGTGTGTTTATTTAAAAAAAAAAATTGTTAACTTAAAGAAAAAATCAGATGGCTTTTCAGTTAACTTCACTTGCAAGAACCTTTCATTAGATGGTTGATATCTGTAACGCTTTCGCAACCGATTTTGAGTCATTTGTTAATAGCCCTGAAAAAGTTGATCAAGTATATTTTTAAAATCTTCACTTCTTTTCGCAAACTAGCCGTAGCCACATCACTGTGCTACAGAGTACGGTCCTTGATCTTTTATCTCTGTTGAATGCTGGCTGCTCAGCCGGTCCTGATGGGGGAATACTATTATAGTATAGGGAATAGTATTAAAAAAGTAGTATCTAAAAACAGACAAATTTCCCAGTAATTTTTAATTTCCAAGAAAGGTAACAAGGCGGATATAACAAATTACAGGCCTATTGCAAACGTTTTTTGCATTCCTAAATTGTTTAAACAAGTTGTTTGTAAAAATGTAGCATTTTTTAGTAAGAATCTGCTTTTCAAACAGAAACATGGTTTTGTGAAGAAAAGATCAACCATTACAAATCTCCAAACATTCTCAAACGTTTTTTAAACGCTTTTGAGCAAGGTTGTGAAATTGACTGTGTAGGCACTGTTTTTTCTAAACCTTTTGGCCAACTTAGCCATGGAATTATATTATTTAAACTTAGAGCTCTCGACATGTTTCTTAAGTTGGATCAAATCACACCTCGAAAAGATATCCTATGAGATAAAATTTTAAAATTGTCATTCAGAACCTTGTGTTGCTTAATCTGGTGTTCCCAAAGGAAGCCATCTTGGCAGTTTGCTGTTCATCCTGTCAATTAAAGACGACGGACGTATCGTCATGTCTAAGCTGAAATTCCCAGAATAATAAAGTCCACCCATTATCGTATTTGATAGTTTCACATTTTGGTGTGGTAAAAATAGCCTCGCCCTCAGCCCTTTAAAATGCCAGACTTCTACCAAAAAAACTAATAGGTAGTGTATTTGATTATCGTATATAACAGCTTAAACTCTGTCGCGTCAACTTAGAATTTACATATCACATTAATTTTGTTGTCAATACGGCAAGTTCTATGCTTGGCTTTATTATAATACGCTGAGAAAAGGAGTTCAATGATCCCTATGTTACTCTTTTGTTATACAATTGCCGTATTTGTTCTGATCCTGAATATACTTCGCAAAGCAAGGACTCTCTATTACAAAACTCATAGAAAACGTATCGAATCAATTTAACATAATTTCATTCTCTTTGCACCAAGGGGCCTTTCTTGGGATGATCCTTATGATCTGCTTATTCATGAACATCTTATTCAGCTTCTTCAAATGAAATCTCTCCATCAAATGTGTATTAATATTGACTTAATATTCCTTCATAATTCATTTATGGTGAAATTGATGGACCTTATATGCTTTCTTATGTACATTTGAACTACCGAGGGTGGAATCATAACCTGCGTAAATTTGACTTTATACCAATTGACTTCCATAGAACTAACTATGGAGGAATGGAGCTCTAAGTTGAATAAGCATTAATATAATTATAAAGGAACCATTTTTCTCATCTAGAGCTGTGTCGATTTTTTGTCATTTAAATAAAAGTTTCTACACGTTAAATGGAGTTTCAAAGTTTCACTGCTCTTCGACTATAAAACGATCTACGTCTTCGGGTTTTTATTAAATTTATTCAGTAGATACTAAAATAGAAGTGGTATATAACGCGACTACGTAGCAAGATTTCCCACCAGATTAACCCTGATGAAACTATTAGTAGTTTTCGACATTTGTTGAGTATAAAGTACCAAGTCGCTCTATAACGTTTCTTTCTCGAGAGAAATTGAGACTTACATTTATTAATACACAAAAGCTGAATGATATGTTGATATTTCAGCAGGACTTAAGCTTTCTACTCTGCAATCACAAACATTTAAGAAGAGAAATGCTCAGTATTGTCTAGCACAGCTCTATCTGGCATCTTCTTTTAAAATAGAGGACACTAACTATGGTAAGATTTTAGTCAGCAAAAACAAACGTATGCAAATTTGTATATAGAAAAATATTTTAGTACAGTTTTTTCTTTGACGGTATTTTATTTTTAAACCAAATGTTGGTTGCGTAGGACTATTATACCGGAAGTCTGAGCTTTTACTACTTGTATGTTTCTTAACACACAACATCTTTCGCGAGGAATGGGTGAATTCTTAAAGAGTAATAATTCGAGTAACTATATGTTCGATTTCGACAAAAAATTGTAGGTCTTCTTCATTACTTTTAATCTGCTATAAGTCGCAACCAGGAAAAGTTGAGAGTAGTAAATCAATTGAGACTAGGCTCTAACATCAATTTTTGTTTAACTCAGGGTTGGGCGCCACTTGTAAAAACAAAATACCTTCTCATTCTCTGCAAATTTATTCAAAAAGAAAAGAAAAGAAATAATAATAAAAGAAAAAACATAGAATACAAAACTTAACATTTTAAATGAAAAATTTCAAATAAAAAATTTTGCAAACCCAAAGTATGTAATGTTTACCAAAAAAATCAGCCAACCAATGAGTAAGAAAAACACACAAACAAAAAAAAAGAAAAACGACAAGTTGTATGTACGTTCTGAGTGATAAATGGTTTAGTCCTATAACCATGGACTCTCTAACGACGATAAGGAAGTAGAAGATGATTCGATGAAAATCCTTCAGTTTTCACTGTTAAACACATATTTCTTTTGCTCATCTTCTTTTTCTTCTATACATATATCTAAATAGATTTTTTACTTCGGGAAGGGAAGCCTTTTTGCCTTAAGAAGATGGATGTGTTGTGCTCGTCTTGACATATTTGAGATTTGCACATGTGGCCCAATTCCCAGTATATTTTTGTACACACAATATTACACATATTTAATGTAAGCTCATAGAAAGGTTTATTTTCATTTCATTATTATTCTGGTTACCAAGAAAAAGAAAAAATATAGCAATTAAATATAGAGTTGGTGGTGAATGAGAAAAAAGAATTGAAAATGAAATTTTGAAAACGAAAAAGAAATAAACCAAAATTAAAGTGGAAAAGGGTTGTCTTTTTTTGAAACAAAAACGAAACTCATTAATTATATTTTGAAGTTCTTACCTTCAACATTCTGGACTTGTATGTATTAAATAAAGCTTTAAAGTTAGTATACCTTTAATCAACACACATTTACCATTTTGTATTGGCTATTTCTCGAACATCCCTCTTAATTTTATATTTGAGATAGTTTAAAACAAAAATTGTTTACCACACAATATTTTCTATTTCATTAATCAAAGGAAGTAAATTCTTTGACTATTAGTCTTAGGAAGCCACATTGACGAATTTAGACATTTTTTAAACTGCAGCTGAGCTCAATTAAGAAAGGTACGTTTTGCTGAGTTCAAACTGAATACAATTTTAACCATAGATAGCATCACTCCACAAAAAAAAACAGCGGTGTCAAATCACATGATCTTGGTGGTCAGCTGATATCGCCACGATGAGAAATTACGCAACTGGCCGAATGATTAGACTTAACGTTGGGAAACTACTTCGTGGACCATCCTAGCGAACCATTGAATATCTCCTGAAGTTTGTTTACAATGAGATGGCTTTCATTTAAATGTAATCGACGAATTTTCTGTAATATCGGGAATACCGCACTAAAATGATGTACATCTTCTATTTCTCTTCTGTTACATAAATTACAAATTTGTTGAAGATCAGCTCGATGAGGCAAATACTTTATATTTAAAATTTCAACTCGTGCTCTAAAGATATAACTTATAGCTTCTGTCAATAATTCATTATTGAAATAGTAGCTTCTGATAGTAATTAGTGATTGAGGTTCCTATAGGTGTTCCTGGAGGATGTTGACGAAGCTTTAGAGAGATGCTGATTGTAATTTCTTTCATCAATTTTAGTAGTAACATTTGCAAACATAGAGCTCCATCCATCTATATATGACTTTACGTAAATAGCATACTTTGGTGTTGAATTTGGTAGTCTAAACAAGCGTTTGAAAAAGTGTCTTTGAATTGCTTCAATTTCTCTGAGAGCCAAGTATCAAAAAACTTGAGCACCATGGCATATACAAGTGTTGACAGTTTCTTGAAAGACCCGATATTTTGGCACAAGATCGGTTTTTGGATAAGCTCAACGCAATTTTATCCTCTTTGCTTTTTTGTTTGGCATGCTTGGAAAAATTGAAATTATGCGTAAGCAAAACTCCGAGATATTTAAACTGTTGTACTTCTTCAATGCGTTCATTACTGAGTGACCAATTCTCTTCCGGATTCTTTTTTGACGCGCTTCAAAAATCATTGATTTCGTTTTGTTTGTGTTAACATGCAAGCCCCACCTCTCGCAGAAGAAGTTCAATCTGTTTATTTATAGCTGCAGAGTGAAAGGATTTTCAGCTAGTACAATAAATCACAGATATCGACGATAAACAAAGCAAACATTATTGGGCTTAAAATGCAGCCTTGTGGAATACCCGTTGTGTTTTTAAACCAATCCGAAAATTCTGATCCATCCTCTACAGAGGAATTTTCAGGAGATCCCTAGTAATGAGAGCTTATACATCAAAGCTTGTCTGTTGACTTTATCAAATGCTGCTTTGAAATCTACAAAACAAGCATACAATTTCTTTGTTTTTCAATAGACTTCCTGGCAATACTGGTTAGTGCAAAAATGTGATCCATCGTTGAAAAGCCCGACCGAAAACCAGCTTGAAACTTGTTTAGACGATAAGTGTTCTCGATCCACTTAGTAAGCTTTTCGTACAGAATTGAAGTCATAATCTTCCTCAAAGAGTTCAGAATAGAAATTCCTCTGTAGTTTTCCGCAAGATTTGAATCTCCTTTCTTGAAAATGGCGATATAACTGCTTTATTAAAGTTTTTTTGCACATTAGCATCATTATATAACCTACTAAAGTACTCCACAAAATAGTTTTTAAATTGATCAGTGATGTTTTTGTAAAACTCGACAGGAATCCCGTCTATGCCTGGAGCTTTGTTATTCTTCGACTTACTCAAACTTATTTCCAGATCACTTTAAGATATTGGATTAGATTAGATTACAAATTATTTATTTGGCCTCCAACACTTAAAGGTTTTTAAGGCCCTGTTCCATTCAAATAATTACATTTGACTTTATAAAATAAAATAATACCTTACAATTTTTTTTTTTTTTTTTTTTTTTTTTTTCCTACTCGTAATTGAATGAAATGTGAATAATAGATAAATACGAAAGTATAATATTCATAAATTTATAATATTAATAACAAATTTACAATAACTTCAAAATTCTTAAAAAATTATTTGAATATTTATTTGAAACAGAAAACAATAGAATTCAAAAAGGATAATTAATACTTATTTTAATAATGATTTAAATTTTATCATACAGTTGAATGGCTTTCAAAAATTCTAAAATGTTCGTCATATCAGTACTTATTTCTGAGCCAATAATATCAAAACTATTTATTTTAAATATTTTTCTTGAATTTATGTAATGAGTACATTCCGAAAAAATATGTTTAATAGAAAGTATATTATTACATAAGCAATGTACTGGTTCAGTTCTATTTATTAAAAAATTATGAGTTAGGTTGGTGTGCCCTATTCTTAATCTTGTCAATACAATTGAGTCTTTTCTTTTAAGATTGTATGTTGTAAACCATTCTTCAGTTGTGGCTTTTAGAGATCGGAGTTTGTTTGTAAGGGGAACGTCTTGCCATTTGTGTTTCCATTTATCGTTTATTGTAAATTTAATTTTTTCCTTTAAATCTTTATAATAAGATATTGGATTATCTAATTCACTGACTGTGAAGTTGGAAAGTGCGTAGGAGAAATAATGTTGATTCTCATCGACCGACAAAAGTCTTTTAAAATGAGCACCAAGTGTCTCAGCTCCGATGGTATTCACCATATTTCAATTACGTCAACCCAATTTTCGAACATTACTCCAAAATTTCCTTTCTTGCAGTTAGTGCTAGGTTGTTGAGGATTTATAGAGTTGAGCATTTTTCTCATTCCAATTCAATTTCAAAGATTCGCTTCTTTACTTGAGAATTCTCAGAATTCCAAATACGACAATTTTCTAAGAAATGTGCTTCGTTACTGAAGAAAATTTTGTTCGAAAAATCGCCGTCCACCGCCTGTTGTCTAAGCTCATCTACGACGACGTTGCGAATGGTCAACTGGCTTCAGTTTGTGTGTGAGCTGATCTTTATATGGATGTAGGTGTTGGTGTAGATCCAAATGCAAAATATGCTATAATGTGCATTAAAGCAGTCCTAATTCCTGAAAACGACGAAGAATCGATACATTCGGGCCTTCGGCAAAACTTTCACTTTCACAACAACGATATTTTCAGTGGTAAGAGGTTAGCGATGATGCACAGCCCTTACAATATATGTAACCAATCCAGCCTCTTCAAATTTCTTCACAATTTTCCAATTGCTTGAGTAATCGGACGATTATATAAACCAAAAACTCCTCTTAAAGCACGATATGTGACTGTGTCAGAATCACCATTTGACAGATGTCGAATTCCCTATTCTTTTGAAACCGCAAAATGGATAACCCGTAAATTTCTAGTGCCCAAGCACTTATTTTCGATAAGAGAGTTTGGTGCCCAGCTCTATGTTAAATGCTTTTGAAATATTAAATGCAATCAACATACATACTTTCTCGAAAACGATGTAAACATCTGTTCTACCTTCAAAAGAAGGTACGTAAATGCAGTTCAATTGCACTTACGTTCCTCTTTTTCAAGGCTCCTTTACCGTAAGAGTCTGTTAAGAAATAGTAATAGATTTCAAAACTTACCCTCAACGTACATAAGTTAGTCTTCAAAAATTTAACAAATCAACAATTTCGTTTTCTTATTTTTATCTTTACACATATTATTTTATTCTAGGTTTATCCAATAAACTTTCTTAACATTATATGCTTAATTTAAGTTCATGTATTTTATATAACTATTATAATATTGTTACTTTGTCTGAAGAAACCATCTATTTAATTATTATTCCTTTTCTTTTAAGGTTTCGCCGACATTTTTTAAAACAATTTTTCTAGTGTGGTAAGTGATTTTCTTTTAATTTGCATTATTTATAATTATTTTATAAAAGTTGCATAAAAACAGAATTCCTTTTATACAATTTTAATGTTTCATATGAAGGAAGGATACTATCAACTGACAATACCTATTATTTGTACTTTTATAAGACACACGTCGTCGCTTTCTATTAAAGTCATCATTCACTGGTTCTCTAATTTTGACTTACACTTAACATAGGTCTGTGTTCAAAAAATACTTAGGTTCTCAGACCTGTTAAGTCTGTTGTGAACCCCTTAAAAGGCATAGGGCCTCTACTACGCCTATTCGCAATGGTGGACGGTTGTTGCGGAGATGTGTTTCAGCTCCCTCCAACTCTTGCCTAGTGACGCTTATTCCGCCTTAACTGTCCTACGCCATGTGCTTCTTGGTCGTCCAGCGCTTTTTCCTTCTTGTGTGATCGGATTCCACTGCATTGTTTGGCCTGCAATGCAGAAGTTGCCATTTCGTATTATAACCTGTTTTTCTATAAAGGACCTCATTTGATAAACGGTTTGGCCAGAAAATCCTTATTGACGAATGTTTGAAGCTTTTTTGTTATGGCTTTAGTTACCTTCCAAGTGCTGCACCTATAAAGAAGCACAGATTCGACATTTGTGCGAATCAGTCGTAGCTTTGTTCTTAAGCTGAGTTATTCCTCTAAATTTTTGACAGCATACCGAAGGAATAACCTTACATCAAATTAATTACTTTCATTTTTAGACGATTCCTTTTTTTCTTTTTGTTCCCAGCAAACTAATCCTCTTTTCTATACATATTTGAAAAAAAATAACTTTGAAGAGCCTTGACACTTTTTTACACCATTCAAAATCAAAAACTAGTTCTCCCTTTATTTTCCTTGTTCGACTTACAATTTAAATCTTTTATGAGCAATTTAATGACTCAAAGAGTTGCTTTCAAGAATACATTTTATTTGAATGGAAATGTTAAAAAATCTCTAATAGTAAAATCTAATTGAATAATAATTCAATAAGAAATCATTTGCTCTATAAATAAGCTTATCTCTTAAGTCCCTCAATAAGCCTTTAAGTGCAAATAAAACTCAACTAATAAGCTTGAGCTTAATCCGTCGCTGATCCAAGAAAACTTCTCTCCATAAAATCTCTGCCATCTCTTTTAATATTTCGACGATTAAAACCAACAAAATCAACCAACAAAAAGAAAATACCTACTCTTAAAATCTCTCATTTCATCTTACTCGAGTTATTTGAGTATTGTTTTAATGAATATTTCATTTCAACCACCACACCATAAAAATATACGTAGTAGAAATATAAAAGCCGATAAAAATCATTGCTTTATTCGTGTGTTTAAAACCGAAAACACTGAGATTTATAGGGGCAAGAAGTCGATAAGGTATGTAGGTAGTACCGCTATATACCATAAGTACAAAGCGAGGTTGAGGTTGGGGGTTGAGGTTAGCGGAGAGAATTTAATCATTCTAGTGCAATTCCCGTCTGGAAATTAAGATTTTCTATCTTCGGAGGAAAATCTTGAAAAGCAATTTTCTTTCCACTTCCTTTTATGACAGTATCAGTAGGGACTTGCCTGGCTGCCATTCACTGGGCCACAATTGGAACTGTCCCACAGATGAAACATAAGAGCCAAACAAAGCACACAGAAAGGACTAAGCCCTGGCCATCCCCAACATTAACAACAACAACAATTTTTACTACTACCTACTACCCAAACCTACACGCCCACATAAACATACCTATACTAACGACGAACCAAAAAGGATCGAAACGAAATGAAAATGAGTAAAATGTCAGAAAAGTTTTTCCAAACCATATCTTTCACAGTGAATGAAATAACAAGGCAAAGGGGAGGGGGTGGCTGGTGGTGGTGTTGTTGGGGAGAAGGCTTACACACTGTCTGTAGCAAAATTCTGCTTTTAATTTTCACCTCAGGTAAAACGGTGGCGCCATTTGAAACGACCACGAAATCGCGAATCTTCTATATAGGGAATACGACATGGACGCCAAATTAACTATTCGAACTTTTCTAAACTCCTATAAAAATGACAGTTAGCCATGCGGCTAGGTTGTTAGGATATATTTGTATATGTGTAGGTATGGTTGGTAGAGGAAGGTAGACATTGAGGGGGTTATTATGAATACAAATTTTTTGTTTTTGGATGGCCTTGTAGGGACTCCCAATAGAACACCCAAAGCTTCATTAAGGATAAATGAATTGAACTTTCTGCTTATAATTCATTTTCGAATTTTTCTTTACCGCCCTGCCGTCTCTGTTTTCTCTTCGTAAATCTGCAAAAGATTGTCAACCCGGACAGAACTTGTTATCAAATTTGATTATTTTTAGGTATTGTCGCCTTCCTCCTTGTCCTCTTGAATTGGTCATGGTAGGAAACATAGAAGACACTCGCTCTCACTCTCACTCTAACTCTTACTATCATTAGATCTCCTATTTAAAAGAGGGAATCCTTTGGGTGAGGACAGCCATTTGGCAGCGATAGCAAAACGTTGCCGTCATTTGCACGTTCCTCATGGACTCGAGGACACAAGCCTCCAAGTTGTAGAAAAATTATGCAGATTAATTATATTTTCGGTAGCAGGAGAATAAACACAACACAGCACAGCAGCAAGCCAAGAATATTATAAAACGGCAGCCTTTTGGTTCAAGTTCGATGACGATGAGGATGACTATGACTATGACTATATGACGACAACTGAGGACAGATAGACCGACCGACCGACTTAAAGACCGGTGTAGGGTGGCTAGCTGGGTGAGCAGCGCGGCGGCGGCCGGGCGGCGGTGACGGCTTGGCGTGGGTGGTGATGGTGTTTTGTTGTGGTTTTGGACCAAATGGTTACTGCTGGGCTTGGTTTTGGGTCTGAGTTCAAAAGAGGAGAAAGGCTGTGAATTATAATTAATTGGAGCAGGTTCGATAGGTTTCGTTGGTCGTCAGCAGGTCGTGCTTGTGGTTGGGATTGGTATTTCGGTGGTGGGCATGATGATTCTCAAGGGTATTTGGAAAATCTGCCTGAATTCAGAATATTCTGGTAAATAATTTATGAAGTGCTGGGACCTAGGGCACAGGCAATTTTGTGGTTTAACACAGTACGGGGGTTATAAGTTCTGTTCTGTTCAGTATTTTTCTTTTGTCTATAACATTACAAGAAGCCATGTTTTTCTATCTGTTGTGAAAAGATTGTTTAATAATTCATTGAGACTTAAGAGCGTGGTAAGCTTCGTTTATGTAAGTAGATACCTATACAGTTGTAAGTGGGTAAAAATGTTGAAACCTTTTGTGAAATATTTTAAGCAAAGCTTACCAGGACACAAAATATAGGTAAATAGGTATAGGTATAGGTATTCTTGTTAGCACTGACGAATAGGTATTTGAGACGGTTCCGTTGGTTTTAATTTAGTAATATAATCAGTCAATAAATTGTATTTTAAAACCAGTCTCGATGACTTGCTATGATGGCCTTTTCAAGGGAAAATTGCTTGTTTTGCATTTAAAATTTGTTTTAGAGAAATGAAAGTTTTGAGATAATTGACCTGTTGTATTTCTTTTGTTGAAATAAAACGCAAAGATAAGAATAGTAAGATAAATTTTAAATTTAATTCATTAAGGTAGATTTGTTTTAAACCGCCCTTCTGTAGACTAAAAGGACATTTTTACATATTCTAAATTTTAAGTACAGCTTTTCACTTCTCTAAAGCTCATTTTCATCATCAGCTCATTAATATTTCAAATGTCGTTTTCCATATAAAGTGCTGAAAAGTGGTTTTTAAAAGTCTAGCTCATTATTTTAATATATTCTCTGTTCAATTTTTTTATTCAAAGCTTGTCGACGAGTTGTGAATTTTTATAATGTTTTTTGATTTTTTCTTAACTGAGCAAAGTCAACAGGAGCCGCTTGTAAACTTTTGTAATTTCATTCCCACATCTTCATAAATTCCCTTCCGTTTGCATAAAATTGTATTTCCAAACCAATAAAGCCTAATTTTTCCATTGTTCAGTCAAATATTTCTTTTTTGGAAAAAAAACAAGAAGTACCTCAATAAAATGTCTAACAAATAAAAATAAAGTTCCCTACAACTGAAAAAAAAATTTCATCCACAAACGCATTGATCGATGAACTTACAATCACTCTTTGGTTTTCCTAAAGGCGTTCACTTTACAATCGACGACGGGCCCTCAGGGCAGGCGAATGAGAGGCTCCTTGGGCATTCTCCATCAAGGCCGAGTCTCGTTGCGGGTAAAGTCAAAATCTACGCATTAATCATTCAATGGTACACCATCGCATCGCATAGCATCGCATCGCATTGGCTGATGGTCCATTCATTTGCGCAACAAAAAGAAGAGAAAAAAGGGTTTTCGCCATAGCCAAAACAATTTCCATCTTGATTCGTTTTTCCATCCGTCTTTTTTGAAATCGGACATTGGTGGAGGTAGATATATTTCCTCTTGATCCGCAGGTTTTGCATCATCAGGTGCAAATATAAAAAAACGTTTTTCATTTCCCACGAAAAATCAAGGCCTTATAGTTATGCAGGATTGTATGGGTTGCAAAGGGTAGGTATGTATAAGTATTTGATTGGAAAATTGAAAAATTGTCGAATTGTTTTCGATTTATTTTCGAATGAAGCTCTGCAAAAAGGAATTGTGGGCTTACAATTTTGCAAACCGCACAGCATCGCACATGATTTCGTAATATTTACACAATTTTACGTGAATATTTAATTTCTGTTAATTATATTTGCTTGTAAATGAAGTGAAAACGTTCATGATGGCGGGAGAGATTTCTTTCTTCCACATCAAGCACGGTGCCTGGAAGCATAGCATAGCATAGCATCAGCAAAAATATAGGTAATGTAGTATAAATGGCGTAGGTTGTATTTTTTGTTTTATTATTTGATAAACTACCGTGTTGGTATTGTTTATTGCCACAATAATATATTACATTCATTTGCAGCCACAATATAAATTGCAGATATGAACCTACCTTTGCTAACTACCTACATACGTACCCCATATACCTTTTTGGCTAGGCATATAAATGAAGACTCGCATTTATACTCGTGACTACCTTTATATGGATACATGGTCTTGTACATAATATTTCAATCAGTGGCTGAACGAACAAACCAATAAATGACAACAATAATGAAAATTAATGAAAATATTCAATCACATAAAAACTCTGGGCCAATTGATATGACCCAACCTGTTCTATAAAGTTTTCATATCCGTTCAAAATTATCAAGAAAATACTTTTTAATATATCCTTAAGGGGTTTTGGCTTATGTCACCTCAAAATTTGGGACATCAGATTTTATTCATAAACTAAGTCATATTTCGACGATTTTAGTAGAAAAAGTAAAATATATTAGTTTTGCTTTAGTACCGTTTTAAATGTTAGGACTTCCATTTTACCATGTTAATAATCTTTTGTTGGATAACCTTGATTTTAAGCACTGCTTCTCAACAAAGTCTTATCATCTCTTAAATGAAGGGTTCTTCCAATCGTTTTTCAATGAAAATTATCTCCATTTGTCCGATTTTTTGTTTTCCAAAGCCCTTTTTCATCTGTCTACGAGTTTTCAATCGGATTGAGATACGGACTTTGAATTTTAAAACTTGCACTTTTTCATCTCCAAACCAACGCTTCAAAAGACGTTGAGCTTTGTATGTGAAGGATCATTGTACTTACTTAATTACTTAAGGTGGAGTGACAGTCCGGGGCGGACCTGGGCCTCAACCAACATGCGTCTCCAGCCAGCTCGGTCCCTCCTGCGTGTGCCACCTGAGTCGCGGTCTTCCTCTACTGCGCCGCCCCTCGGAATTGGACTCGAAGATCTTCCGGGCTGGAGGGTTGATGTCCATTCGCTCTATATGACCTAGCCATCTAAGCCGTTGGACTTTAATTCTGCTAACTTGGTCAGTGTCGCTGTACAGCTTGTACAGTTTGTCGTTGTATCTTTTCCTCCATTCTCCATCTATAAATACGGGACCAAATATCACCCGAAGAATTTTTCTCTCGAAGCAACCTAAGACGCTCTCATCTTTCTTTGACAGGATCCATGCCTCAGCGCCATAAATGAGAACCGGACTGATGAGTGTCTTATACGAGATGGAGATTTTAGATGCCCGAGAGAGGACTTTCATTCTCAATTGCCTTCTAAGTCCAAAGAAGCAGCGATTTGCAAGAGTTAATCTTCGATTGATTTCAGCGCTGGTGTCGTGTTGTCTGTGTTTATAGCGGTGCCTAGGTAGACAAAGTCCTTAACTACCTCAAAGTTATAGCTGCCCATGGTGTCGTTTTGTCCAGGACGTTGATGTTCAATGTCCTTATTTGATGACTGCATAAACTTGGTCTTGCTCTCATTGACCACTAAACCCATTTTCTTCGCTTCCGTCGGAATGCTCAATAAAGGTCCACTGACATCACGCTTTGATCTTCGAATTATTTCAGTATCATCTGCTCATCCGAGTAGTTGGATGGACCTTTGGAAGATTGTGCCTCTAGTTTGCACATATCTTTCCAGAACGATATTGAAGAAGTCGCATGACAGTGTATCACCTTGTCTAAAAATTTGTTTACATCAAATGCATCGCTGAGATTTTTTCCGACCTTGATAGAGGAGCGTGTATTCTCCATCGTCATTCTGCACAAACGGATACGTTTGACAGGGATTCCAAAACTAGACATTGCTCTGTAGAGCTCCTCCCTATAGATTCTGTCATAAGCGGCTTTAAAATCGATAAAGAGATGGTGAGTATCGATTTGAAGCTCTTTGATTTTTGCAAGATCTGCCGTAGTGTGAATATTTGGTCGCTAGTGGACTTTCCTGGTCTGAAGCCACACTGATAAGGACCTGTCTGGTTGTTGACGAACGGCTTCAGACGTTCACATAATACGACAGATAGGATCTTATATGCAATGTTGAGGAAATTGATGCCTCTGTAGTATGTATTGGCCAAACTATGTTGAGATTTCACTCATCGGGCATGCTTTCTTCCGATCATATTTTGCAGATGAGTTGGTGTCTGCCCTATTAAGTCATTGCCTGCTACTTTAAATAGTTCGGCAGCAATGCCGTTAGCTCCAGCAGCCTTACTTGACTTCAGTTAAGAGAAAGCTATCTTCACTTCGTCAAGGTCTTGTAGTCGGAATTGTTGATCTGCGTCACCTAGGTTGAGTGGTTTTATCTCCCTAACAACGGAATTTGGTTCGTCATCGCCGTTATATAATGTGGAGAAGTGATTGCGGTTCTACTACGATGCTCCCCTAATCGTCTTTACAAGCTTTGGTTCTTGGCTGGTAGGTACCCTTGGGAGGTTTTTTTTCCTTTTGTTAAAATTTACGCACCTCATTCCTGTAGTTTCATCCCTCCATCGGTGTTCCTCTCTGCTCGTAGAGCTCGCGAGCAGCTCTGGTCCCTCTGTGCATCGCCATTTATATTCCTCTTGTTTCGCTACGTTCTCTTGCCGGCATTCGTCGTCAAACCAGGGGTTTCGCTCTGGTGGCCGTGTAAAACCGGCATCTCTGATGGCTGCAAAGCAATGTTTTCACTGGTTACGCAGGTAGCATAGGACTCGATAAGAAGTTACTAGAGAGTCGATCTTAAAAGGACATGTCAGTCTTTTGCTATTGTAGCCGTCTAACGTCAAAACTGCTCACAGTACTTCTTGTTTTGGCTTGGATCGGGATAATCCGGCAACGAGGTAGTGGTCCGAGTTAATGTTGGCCCCTCGGAGAGTTCGGATATCCTTTATACTGGAGAAGTGTCGTGCGTCGATCGCATTGTGGTCAATCTGGTTCACAGTTGAATAATCAGGAGATTTACATGTCCCCTTGTGCATATTAAGATTTTTGAACTGCGTACTAGCAACCAGAACGTCTCGCCCCTCGCCGAAAGCCTGAATCGGTTGTCGGAAGTGGTGTCGTGAAGGCTGTATCTCCCGATTGTGCTACCAAAGATGTCTTCTCTTCCTAGCTCGGCGTTAAAATCTCCTAAGATAATTTTAATGTCATAGCCAGGGCGCTGCTCATAAGTCTTGTCCAAGAGCTCGAAGATTATGTCTTTGTTGTTTTCATCTTTCTATTGCTTAAAAATGTATGATACCGAAAAATGCCTTAATGCACAGAGCTTCACTTCCAGTATGCTCTTATAATGGAAATAATTTGTTCGTCCTTTAATGCGAACAATTGGACCAACTCTATGCTTAATTTGTTTATTTATTGGACCCGCACATTATATTTTCTATCTGATCTGATTTAAAAATAACAAATAAATCATAAACATTGTGATTTTCCATTCTTTCTTATAAATTTTCCATCAATTTTTGGTTTTCCTTATGTTTGATATATCGAAAACATTTAACAGAAAACACAAAAACACTTTTAAATCCTCTTAACATGTTTCTGTTTAATTAATCGACATGGAGTGTAAAAAGAGATTTTAAGTTATTTGGGAGCTACATTTCACATATATAAAATATATAATAAATATATATAAAACCATACGTTTATAAGTTGGAAAAAAGACAATTATTTATTCGACACCACCAACTGGTTTATTGTTGATAGAATAATTGAATTGTTTTTGTTTTTTGTTTAAAAGGAAACAGCAGTGTGGAGATTTTTTTTCTCGATAATAGCCGATTCAAAGATTTGTATTTACTACATATATGTTTACAAAAATATGCCATGTGGTTTCAAAGGATTTGATTACTGATTGGAAGAGATTATTATTTTAAATCAGAATAATATTGTCATCAGTCATGAGAACTGAGCATGGTTCATCACCATCATATCATGTCTTGGAATACATTTCATAACACAATAAAGTGTAAAAATATAAACCCTGCGAAATATCTTTAAATTTGTGTAAGCAGTGAACAAAAAATTCGCACTGTTTACTCTTTAAGTGGCAAGAAATTAAAGCTGTTGCAGTATTTCTGAGAATAGATTGGTTTTTCATAACCAATCATTATGTATCTACGTAACATGTTAACTCTTTCTAAAAAGAGCTTGTGAGTGGTAAAACAGTCAAGGAGTCGTAAGAGCATCGAATACAAGCAACGGCCAACAAAATTAGAGATGTTATGTTCCGAAATCGTGTTTTTTGGCGTGTTATGCGAAGGACAGTCGTGCCATAAGTCTGAGTCTGACAAATAGTCCAAGAGAAATTCCTGTCATGAGAAGTATTTCTCAAATAAGCCTCACGGATTAATTATACAAGATTATCCATTTTGTGACTTCAAAAGTAAATTTAAATAAAAAACATATAAAATATTTTGTTATAAAGTTTGAGCGTAGACATGTGAATCACTAAATCACTTAAATGACCACCACTTGAATTTTTGCAAGCATCGATTTTTTTGAGGTATGTTGGATGGGATCTTAGCTATAACTTGACGAATTTTGCTCAAGAATTAAAGGTTTATCTGCATAGACAGAAACACGGCCTTTCGCGTAGCCACGGAAAATATATTCAGCGTTGTCAAATCGCACGATCTTGGTCGCCAGTTGATATCGTCACGACGGGAAATTACGCGGAGGAAATGTCTCTTGCAATAAAGCAATATTCTCTTTAGTTGTGTGGCATGTGGCACCGTCTTATTGAAACCACATA
Organism: Eupeodes corollae; assembly: GCF_945859685.1. NCBI lineage: Eukaryota > Metazoa > Arthropoda > Insecta > Diptera > Syrphidae > Eupeodes > Eupeodes corollae. Next base: position 215,559,158 of record NC_079147.1, on the reverse strand, counting down.
TTCTCCAAGTAGCATTCTTCAATAGAAGGCAAAAAAGTCAGTAACCGTGTGACCATAACGTTCCAAACTGACGGTAATAGTCGTTCCATGATCGTTTTCTAAGAAGTGAATTTCAATCACACCTTCAGGCCAAATAGCGCATCAAACATTGGTCCTTTTTTTTATTTATCAAAATCTTAAAGTTATCTTAAAGCTAGACAAAAAGTCTAAACAAAAAACTTTCGTAAATTTAAAAAACTTAAAAAATATCTTACTATTTTTTTTGATGTCACTCTAACTGTCCCTAACCTAATCCTTAAACCTATGTAAGCCGGCCAATACTAAACGCCCTAGATAACTTAAAATGACATTCTCAATTTGAAGCCACAAAAGCTGGTTCCTCTGACTCACCCTATTGCTTCGGTCCCTATTACAAACAGTCCAACTGAACCAAAGGCACTCGGCTCCGTCCAGGGCGAGGACGTCTCGCGACTCTAAAGGAATCGCCTATCTAGAGTTTAACGGCTGACGTGGTAAATTAGCGAAACGCCCTCATTATCCACAGCCCTCGATTGTCTAAATGGAGAAAAGCTTCGGGCGGAATGATGCCACTTAAACGTGCCCTTTCGTAGTAATCATCGCTCTCGCAATGTGACCCCTACCAAGCTTCAGCAAGAAATTATCTATCCTGTTTATGTTGGCTCTGTTGTATAGAACCTGGTTGGAATAGTAATGTTTGTACTCCGACTCTTGTGCTCTGTGTAGTCCAAGGCCACGTCGCAGACATTGTCTCTCAAACACCCATATCTTTTCCATTTAAGATGGGGCAACGTTGAACCATACCAGGCACCCATAGGCAATAATCGGCCGGATAAGGGCCATGTAACAAATCACCTTCACACTGCTGTTAAAATGGATTCTAAAAAACAACCGTTTTTTCAGGGCAAATGCTCCCTACATCTGGCCAGAGCTGCACTCATGTGTCTCTAGAAATACAAGAACTGAGACCCCATACAGCGTAGTCCTGAACAGAATAGTTTCGCATTTCTGAATGTTGATTTTTAACTTCCAGTCATCGCAATATTGCTGAATCTTGTAGAAATCACCCTGCAAAAGTGTCTGGGTGACCTACATTTTTGGGGCCGTTCTGTACGCAATTAGGTCGTTGGCCTACGCTATTGCCTGATTCAGACTTGCTCTCAAATCACTGATGTAAATGCTGAATTAGAACGGTGAGTTACCGCTCCTTGTTGGAGACCATTTTTAATATCAAAGATTTTGGCAGATGTTATATTGCCAATTTTGACAATAAACCGTCTACCATTAATAAAGCATACACAACAGTGGTTTACTTATGCCAAGTCTGTTTAACTTTAGATACAGACCCTCTAACCATACGGAGTCGAAGGACTTCTCCAAGTCAACCAGACAAGCACCCGTACATTTTCTTTTAGATTTGTTCCACTGGATATTAAAAACAAGCTTAGACGCAGCATGAATAGTGTCATGTCCTGCCTTAAAGCCGAACTAATTATCCCTAATCATTTTGTTGTTCTCAGCCGACTTGGACAGAGCTCTATTTATAACCGTCTCGAATACCTTACTGGTACTCGGCAGCAGACTTATCGACCGGAGATTCGCCGGATTGGAGTTGTCCTTTCCCTTTTTCGATGAGAGAGGATGTACCACAGCTGTTTTAACACGGACCGGATAATATGGGTTTTTCAGAACGTTGTTAAACAGAGTGTTATAAATGTCCACAGCTTCCTGAGTTAAATGTCGTAGTACAATGTTGGATATACCATCGACAACTGCTGACTTTTTTTTTTCATTAATGAATCAAAGATATGCTGGAGCTCTATCTTCGTGACTTATAGGGTATTAGCCCCGTTTTGCCCGGCGATGATGGCATTTGATAAGTTTTCGTCATTGAACCTGGTAAAACCGAGGTTCTCGGATCGCTTCTGCGTTATGTCGTTACGCAGGGCTTTATTCTCTAGATTAGGGCGAATGCTAGGATTACAAACATTGCTCTTTTATGGATGTAATGACCTCTCTTTAATTACTTGACGATTCTCAATACCACAAAAACTAGGAATGTGCTTCGACGCTAAAGGAAATTGCCCACTGCCAATTGTTTAAAAAACTACGAAAACCGACAAATTCGGGTGTTCGGCAACACTCTCACTTACAGCACGGAAAACAAAAGTTTATTTCACGGGGGAGAGGTGTTATTTCTTGAAAAAGATGAATTTTATTAAGAAGAAGAAATAAGTATTTTCGGATTTATAAACATATTCCCAGTATTTTCTGTCCCCAGTCGTAGTTTAAGTCTTAAGAGGCAAAAGTCATTGAATAAAAGTTTCATATAGCAGATGTCACTAAATACCTTAAAGATTGACTTCTACTTTCAATTTTGTTATTGAATACGTTTCGAAAAATGAGCCTGCTCAAAAAAAACTTTTTTCCACTGAATCCTAGATACCTATCGAGAAAAATCTCAAGTTAAAAAGTTCTATTTCTTATTTTAGAAATAAGGGAGCACTCACTACCTATTTACATCAAATCATCACGAAATGTTTGTTCCTAATTTAATTTTTTTATTCCTTACCATAGAGAAAATAAAATAAATTTCTCTGCCAAAATTGTACCCAAAGTTGTCGTCTTTTAAAGCCTAGACAATTACCCATTTATTTTGAGTTTATGTCTCTATGAACTCAACAACCGCAACACAAAACACACAACACACAATACGAACAAAACATTTTACAAATCTCTGCTCTGCCCAGTGCGAGTATTGAAGATTATTTACGAAATTACTGTTATAAATGCCAAGTAGTTGTAACGTAACGTACTACGAGTATAAGTATTGTCTTGGTCGTCGTCGTTGTCATAGTCGTCGTTGTCAGTTGGTATGTTACGTACTATCGTACTTGTTTAAAACACAATCACAAAAAAGGATCTAAGTAAAACTAAACTAAACTATTTTATACTCCTAGGTATGTAGGTATAGATGTATATTGTATATGTATAACATTATTGTACTATGTTTTTCCAATTTTACAAACCCCTTTCATTTATTCATATGCAAATTTCTTAGACTTGGCATTTTTATTCATTTATATTCATATGTACGAGTATAAGTATGAGTATGTATAAAAGTATCTTAAGTACATATCTACAATTTGCTTGTTTTGTCCCGTTATTTGTCTGTGTCGGAAATTTGTATTATGTGAAAAGGAAATTATTATTCTTGAAATTAAATTGCAATTGTTGTTTTACTCAAGCTGTACTGTAGGCTTTATGGTATCCTTCTCTTGGATTGTCTCTTTTTGTATGGTTAAATGTATCTTTTCTTTTTACATAAACTCATATATCTATACATCTGCATGCGTATCTCTTATTTGAAGTGGTTTCAACTAAATTAAAGAGGCAAATGCCCAAGTCATTAAATAAAATATCCTTCATTGATATAGAAGCTATATGGAATTAGACTATGTAGGTATGTATAGTGGATATTATGTTGTGGTTTTTTTAATTTTGGGTTATAGTCGTAATTTGTTGACATAATTGTGTCTTCTTTTTTTAACGATCTTAGGGGAATATTTACTAAATTTCTCAAAAAAGCGATTAACCAAGAGAATTTAATAACACAAAATAATATTACAATTTTGTATAAAATTGGCTTAAAGATAAGAAATGTCTTACTCAATATCTCTTTCGTTGTGTGGTCCACTAAGAAAATCCCAACAGCTTTGAAGTCACCATTTTTGTGAGAATCAACAAAAGTTTATGGAAAGTGTTTTCTGAAATTAGCTCAAATTTGGCATAAAACAAAAACTTTCGTTCCAGGACACAGGAATGGTCGAGAGTTGTAAGTCGCTAGGCTCTAGTTCTCAATCGACCGTTGCTGTTGTCTCCCAATTTATTTGTTTATTGTGACTTTAAACTATTATTATTTATGATAACTAGCGATTTCTTTTTAAATTATTCGTTTTCAATGTAAAAATGGGTCTTTTTTCGGCTGCCAATTCGTCTATGCAAGTGACACTTATCAAAGCTATTAATTGTTATCCAATTAAGAAATACGTGTTTTTTCAGTTAAGCTGTGAAATAGACGCTCAATATTATTGCAAAATATTATCGAATAGGAGCCCCGGAAGTTCCATATTTTATCCAATAATTTAGTTAAAAACGGATACTTGTGTGTGGTGCTAGAGTTTGGTGTGTGGCCATTGAACTAATTGTTTGTTAATATAAATGAATAATTACCTTGATCCTTATATAACGGCGATGACGAACCGAATTCCACTGTAAGGGAGATAGAACCACTTTGCCTAGAGGCGACGCATATGAACAATTCCTCCTACGCAACCTCGACGAAGTGAAGATAGCTATATCTAAACTAAAGTCAAACAAAGCTGCTTGGGCTAACGGCATTGCTGCCGAGCTATTCAAAGAAGCAGGCGATGACTTGGTAGGGAGCATGCACCAACTCATCTGCAAAATATGGTCGGAAGAAAGCATGAACGACGAGTGAAATCTCAGCATAGTATGCCCGATACATAAGAAAAAAGATATAAGATCGTCTCTGCCGTATTATGTGAACGTCTGAAGCCGTTCGTCAACAACCTCATAGGTCCTTATCAGTGTGGCTTCAGACCAGGAAAGTCCACTATCGACCAAATATTCACACTACGGCAGTTCTTGGAAAAAACCAAGGAGCTTCAAATCAAAACCCACCATCCCTTTATCGATTTTAAATCTGCGTATGGCAGCATCTACTCGGAAGAGCTCTACAGAGCAATGTCTAGTTTTGTCCTCCCTGTCAAACTTATCCGTTTGTGCAGAATGACGATGGAGAATGCACGCTGCTCTATCAGGGTCGAAAAAGATCTCACCTATGTCAAAAAAGGTTTTAGACAACAATATAGGCACAATATTATAAAAGTCTATCCCACTACTCGGATACGCAGATTATATTGACATAATTGGAAGATCAAAGCATTATGTTTTTGAGCATTGCGATGGAAGCGAAGAAGATGGGTTAAGTGGTCAATGAGGGCAAGACCATGTATATGCTGTCATCAAAAACGGACGTCTTGTACAAAACGGCAGCTATAATTTCGAGGTATAGTTAACGACTTTGTCTACATAGGCACCGCTATAAACACAGACCAGCGTTGAAATTAAACGAAGAATAACTCTTGCAAATCGCTGCGTCTTAGGACACTCATCATCCCGGTTCTCATTTATGGCTCTAAGGTCTGGACCCTGTCAAAGAAAAATGAGAGCGTCTTAGGATGATTCGAGAGAAAAATTCTTCGGGCGATTTTTGGTCCCGTGCGCATAGATGGAGAGTGGTAAAGAATATTCATCGACTAACTGTACGGGCTGCACAGCGACACTGACCTAGTTAACAGAATTAATGGACATCAACGCTCCAGCCCGGAAGGTCTTCGAATACAATCCCGAGGAACGGCGCAGTAGAGGAAGACCGCGACTCAGGTGTCGCACTCAGGTGAGTGAAGACCTCAACCAACTTGGAGTGGTAAACTGGAGATAGCTAGTTAGGGACCGAGCTGGCTGGAGACGCATGTTGCTTGAGGCCAGGTCCACCCGGACTGTAGCACCACCTTAATAAGTAAGTAACTTTGGATCCTTCAAATTTGTTGGACTTTCTTTATGGGTGTACTTTGCAACTTATATGGTTCCAACCAGTTTCTAAGAAACTGCATCGCTTCGAAATACCACAAAGTAGGTTCCACTAATCGTTTACACCTGCACCACTTTTTGCAGGATACGAAATGTTTGCTTTTTCTTTTCCATAATTCGTGCGCAAAGAATTAAATTCCTGTATTACTCGCTTTTTATCAGCTTTGAGAAGTCTTGATCTGTATTTCAAAAGTTATTTTTCATACTGCTTACTTTTTTATTTCGGTTGCTATAATCTTTGGTCTAAACATTCCACATAGCCACCAGGGTCGGATACACGTTCAATACATTCTAAAATAAATTTTCTTTCATCCTCTTTAAAATATAAACAAATGTTATGCAATTGTACCCACAGACGATACAATATTTAATATTGTGCAATAAATATCAAAACGGTCTTGATATTCTTCAATAACATTATACAACCTTGCAATATTAATATAAAAAATATAAAATATGGCGTTTAGGGACGGCTTTACTGATAGTGAAAGATAAAGTATCAAAACAATCAAAGCGGGTTAGAAAGGGAAGATATTATTAAATGTTTAATTTTCCCTTTATTAATAACAAATGTTAAGGTTGTTGTAAATAGCAAAATATTTTACAAATGTATGTTCACAATAAAAATTTGTATTTCCATTGATCCATTTTCTTAGCCGTCAATTAGTTCACAGTTGATCTTTGCAATAAGTGTTAGTGTAATGCCGTATTAACCACGTAGCAAGAGTAGCAATTGCTACGGGCCCTGCGAGAAAGGGGGCCCAGCATATTGAAACCCACTCATATCTGACTGGGCGTAATTTTTTGAGTGAAACTTATTAACATTCACAAAAAAGTGAAACGTTACAACTTTTCCTACTAAGACAATCCACGTCAGACACTCGGTACCCGACTATTTCATTGGCGTGAATTAAACACCGACTTTCATTCGATAAACGCACAAATTCTACAAAAAGCTGCTTGTATAAACATGTAGCATTCAAGTCGGCCTGATAGTCAGCTCTACAAAAAGTCTGACGTATGCAAGCACTCTTACCTTGTGTGGATGTGTAGCAGAATTGAAATGACTCGATTTAAATTGCTAAAATTATTTATTTACTCGTAAGATTAACATTCTACCTTATTTTTAGTATCTATAACTTGATAACCATATACCAAAAATCTATTTTCTAGAACGTAAGTATATTGAGTTATAGAAGTTATGAGTAAAAAAAATTTCGAAATCCTGATACGACACGATAGTCTCCCGTTTTTTTTAAACTAATGATCAAAGATTAACTAAGTAAGAAGATCGGAAACTGACTTACGTTTCACTTCCTTGATCCCATCGTTTGAGTCTTCTTACGGAAGCTCTAACTTCGAAATTTTTTTTTAAAGGTTGTCGGATACTAGGTTATCTGCCAGAGCTGATGCTACGAAGGCGCTTTTAAGTAGTTTTACCACTATCAAGCAAGTTTTGGATGTCATTTCCAATAACATAGATCAAAAGGCAGAGTGTCGTAATAAATCGTACGGACGTGTTTTAAAGATAAATAAATTAGAAACGGAAATAATAATTACATGGAATGGAATCCTAGAACGCATGCAAGCAACTAATGCGTCGCTTCAATCGTCTTAAAAAAGACCATAATACGGGATGCACCCTTTTTGAATCTTATGGATATGTCCCAACAGTGCGATCAACATTTTCAAATATTGAAGCCCAAGTCAAAGAATTGACAGGCTTTCATGAATATCAGCAACAAACTTCAAGAAGACGACGCAAGCGGAACACAAAGTACGACGATTTAAGCGGTTCTAGCACACTTGACGAATGTGTTGAGAAGTTTGAAATTGAGATGTTTATTGTCATTATTGATAACACACTATCTGCTTTGGATAAACGCATGAAAGAGTATTGAAAACTAATTAGTGTCTTTAAAATATTTCGACAGTTAAAATCAATTACAGCAGAAGAGATTTTAAAAAAATACCAATTATAGTCAGTGCTTATGAAAATGGTTTGGAAGACAGCCTAGACAACGAATTAGTGCAGTTTGCTGAGCTGCTCAAAACGGATGTGGCTGGTGCAATTGACAGAACGAAAATTTAGCTCTAAAATTCAATATTTTTAAATCCTAATAGACAATTAATTAGAATTTTATTTTTGTACTTGTCAGGGCCTAACAGCGTCTATATTCATTTCCTTCACTATTAATTAACCACAAAATTGTAACCTATAGATAGCAAATAATCGCATTGAGTATTGAATTGTTTTTTTTTAGCACTTTATACTCCCAAACCTATAGCAGATCAAGTGCTCTTTGAAAGAATTTGGTACTGGCCCCGCGCTTGATTAATCCGGCACTGAGTTAGGGTTGATGTAAGTTTGTTATTTTGTAGGGTCCAATTTCTTTATTAATTAAAAATATAGTTTTAAAAAAGTTATTTAAATTAAAATACTATTAATTTAACTTTGGTATTAATATTTCTTTTAATCATTTTTAAAATTTGTGGTTGAGAGAACACTGAATCACCAAAGAATGCCCTTGAATTGAAGTTAGCTTTTCTTCTATGCATTATGTAAAAGTTTAAATCAAAACACAAGGTGTTTACAAATCAACTTATGGAACCAAACGGTTTTGATAGTTTTCACCATCCTAACCTACCTCAAAAGTTAGTGCATTTGAAAACTATAGTATACAATAGTTCAGCTGAATTAATGCTAAGCTACACTTTTCTATCCAGCGTAGTCCAATGCAGATTGTTTAGAAAATTATACGGTATTGATGTTGCGTTAGAAACGCATTAAAATTATTAAAATTCACTTTAAAAAAAAACCTACTTTCACATTAAGTAACCAAGAATAGTTATTTCTCAAACAAATTAACACATTTAGACTTTTTTTCTTTGGGTCCATGTGAAAGATGAGGTCAATGCCAAAAGCCTAAAATCAAAATAGAAGATCAAATCGATCATGAAAACATATTCGTTTTTCTAATAAAACCTCTTATTGGTAATCCTTACATTACTCAACTCAACGTTAGAAAATCTTTGCTTAGACATATTTTGTAAATTTGTTTTCTTTTGAAAATATTAATATATAAATGATATATTTTTCGCTTTGATTCCTTTCTTTTTCTTTCGTATTGTGTTAAAAAAAGCTATAATATTCCTCTTTTTTGAAGAATAATAAATAGGAAAACAATGGGAGGCATTTTTTTATTGACTGCCAAAAATTTGCTTTCATCGAATTGGTTTTTACTTTTTTCAATTTTTGTTTTAAATCAATCTTGTTTTGATGTTTTGGTAAGTATTTTTCTATTTAAATCGGAATTAAAATAAAAACTAAAAGGAACAAAATATGTAAACATGTTTGTAAATTTAAAGACGATTAAAAATGAGTATGATGTGATGATGAAATTAATAGCTCCATTTTGATCTTTTATTGCGACTATTTTAAAAGATTGTTTGGAATATGTTTATAAAAACACGCTTTGCTTTTTTTAAAAAAATGTTGGTCACATTTTTTAATTATTGTGTTGTACATTCAAAACCTTTTTGATGCCTATCTCTAACAAAAGTCCAAAACCGAACCCTGTGTAGGTATAAAAAGAGTTCAATATATGTAAATTGTTCAATAGAGAGAAAAGAGCTGACAAGTTCTCAAATTTTTGTTTCCATTTAAATAAAATAAGATTTTTCTTTCATGTTTCTATAGACAATTTTTCCAATATTATTTTATGTTGTTTTGTTTCAAACGTTACAATGTGCAATTGAAAAAAAATATATACAATCTAGGTCAACCTTACAATAATTACTTTTCCATTTTTTTATATCTCATCTGACATTATTTAAACTTATGTTTGTTTGTTCATCTTTTTATTTTGTTCTCTGTTTGTTTTCTTTTTTGTAATTGTTATTGGAAAATACACACAAAAATGAAAGATGTGAATATTGAGATAAATGAACACGAAAGCAAATATAGAAAAATATTGAAATCAATTTAAATTTAATTAAAATATTTGTTTCTTTTTTTTTTGTTGAATATTTGTTACGAGGCGAGCATCTGAGAGAAAATTGCTATGTTTTTATTATTTAAAAATGGTTTCTAATAGAGACAATAAATATATACATGCAATACTTTTCGCCCTGATTTCAAATGTGTGGTTGTGAAAATAGTTGCATATTGCGCCTTAGACACACAAACTGTATTAAACTCAACTTTGATTTAGAAATAATCTTTTTCTTTTAAATACAAAAATAAACAAAATCTCCACAAATCCATGAATATATCGATTACTTCGATTTCACAATGTTCCTTTTTGAGGATTTTGAGAAAAAGGGAATCCAAATCCAGAAAAAAGGTTCCTCTCTTTAGGTGGCATTAAAGGACTAAGAGCCATCAAATAATTTAAAAAAATTCTAAGGCTTATCATCGGGTATCGTGGTGTAGAATAAAGACCACTAAGGCTTGACCACCCCCCCCCCTCATATAACAGTTAGAAAAATAGTGAAAATAAAAAGTGTAAAAAGATCCACCTTGTTCAAGTTATCAAACATTTCATGCTTTGCCAAAAACTCAACTTTTAGCCAAAGTCGTTTGATCATAATAAAAATATATTTTCAAAATTTATTGTTTAGGTCTGTTCAGGTGTTTTTTAATTCAAATCAGTAATACTTATGAGAGTATACCTACCTTACTAGTCTCCATTTAAGGTCACATCCGCTTAAGAACAAAATCACAAACCGACTTGATAGTCTTTTTTCTATACAGAAATTCCCGTGCCAAAAAAATAGTCAAATCTTTATTTGTTTGAATAGTGCGTTGAATATCGATAACCACTACACCTGCTGTTCATCCACTTAGAGAAGGCCTTTGAAAGCGTTAATAGGAAGCATATCTGGTTAGCTTTGCAGAGGAGAGGCATCCCAGAAAAACTAATTGCTATTAATAAAGCAACATATAATTGATCCAAGTGTCACGTTCTACACAATGGCAGGTTATCAGATGATTTTGAAATCCGAAGCGGAGTCAGACAGGGCTGTATGCTGTCGCCAATATTGTTTTTGTTGGTGATAAACGATATGCGATGGACTTTGACATCCTATATAAAGCTCTGTCATAAGATCATGAATCTCCATCATTGTGGGGCTGCAAATTAATTGCGACAACACAAAAATGATCAGCCTCGTAACCCGACCATCCTCTTAAATAAATATTTTCTCGCAAACGGTGGAAAAAGTTGAGAGGTGGAACAGAACAAGACGTCATACGCCGCATCGGCAAAGCAGAAGCGGCTCTCGGTATGCGTCAAACGTTTTGAGGATTAACTCTATTAGCTTAAGAACAAAGCTACGACCGACTGTTTCGCACAAATATCGAATCTGTGCTTCTTTATGGGTGCAGCACTTGGAAGATTACTTCAGCCATAACAAGAAAGTTGCATATATTCGTGAATCGATGTCTTCGTAACATCCTAAGGATTTTCTGCCCAAACCGCATATCAAATGAGGTCCTTTATTGGGCATACGATTCGAAAAGGTAACGACTGCATTGCAGGCCAAGCAATGCAATGGAATCCGCTCACACAAGAAGGGAGAAGAGCTGGAGGACCGAGAAGTACATGGCGCAGGACGGTCGAGGCGGAATCAGCGTCACTAGGCAAGAGTTGGAGGGAGCTGAAACACACCTCCGGAAACCGTACACGATGGCGCGTAGGCGTACTAGAAGGCTTATGCCCCTGAAGGGTTTCCAACGGACTTAACAGGTTTGAGAACCTAGTTTAACGACACGAAACGAAAAAACCTCTTATTTCCAAAATTAGTGAGTGAAAACGTCTTGAGTTCGCTAAAAAGAACGTCAACAAATCCAAAGTTTCTGGAACGATGTTTTGCTCTCGGACGAGACTAAAATTAAGTTATTTGGGTCTGACGGAAAGCAAATTAATTGGAGAAAGCCCAATACTCTGTTCAAGACAGAGAATTTGCTTGCACTGTTAAGCAACGGGTGAGGAAATGTTATTTTATGGGGATCAATGGTAGAAATGGGACTGGGAACTTTGCATTTATTGACATAATCATAGACAGTTGGAAATGTTTGGACGTTCTTAAAAGAAATATTTGACAGTCTGCAGAAAAACTGAATTTATCAGCAACCATATACTTCTAACAAGATAACCATTTAAAACACACATCGTGGCTGTATAATGCCAGAAACCAGCTCAAGACCCCACCTCAGTCACAGGACCTCAATCCCTGTCTTTTACTAAAAAATTGTTGAATGAATGCCGCGGCGACTATAAGCTGTGATTACGGCTAAAAGGGGCCCTACAAACTATTAAAATTTAAATTTGACTTCTAAATAACATTTGTGTATGCTTTGAATTCCAAGTGTACGCTTAATTTTGTCCATGCCTTTGACGATTTTTTTTAGTTTTTTTAATTTTTATTATTTTTTGTTGTTTTTCCTCTTGTTTATTTAACATAAAATATTAAATAAAAGAAAATCGAAAACAAATTCCAAAAACAAAACATTTTGATAGTATCTGTAAATATAGTATTAATGTTTCAAGGTCCAATGTCCCACTTGGGTACTTTTGAAAGATGCCTGAATACAAAAAATCCTACTTTTCAAAGTCTATAAAGTTTGATTTATTTCTGTCTGTTTTGATTGATGCTGGGTGTCCTTGCAATATAAATCAACAGTAATTACTTAAGTACATGGTATGTGCATTTTTCAAATTATCTTCTTTTTTAAAACTCACAACACTGCATTCATATTGTATCGTTCAATCTAAGTCATCCGTAGACAAAAGAGAAACAGCCCACACACAAATCCGAACGCCGCCGAATTTTGTATCTTCCAAATAAATAAATTTAAATAAATTGGACACTTAAACAGACACAAAATATGCCAAGAAATGCAGTCGACATACAAAAAGGAATTTAATTATGTCTTACCACCATCGCCACCTTCCTTCTCGCAGGCGACATACAACGGGAGGTTTTTGAACACAAAAATACTGCAAGGAACCAGCCAATACTAATTCTTATTGGAGCTCTGTTATGTATAAATAGGGTTACAATTTTTACAGGCACCCTAAATACTAGCACCACAAAATACCTAAATAAATTTAACAACTACCATGTTTAACATGACTTAAACGAGCGCATCCAATTTTATGACAATTTAATTGCTTCCTTTGAACAGGCGAAAATAAATGCCGCAGTTCTTCGGTCCGATGTTTGTTTTAAGCTCCCCAAAAATAAAAAAGAAATAAATCCAAAAAGGGGTGCTCTGGTTCATTGTTTCAAAATTAGACACTTCGTTTAAACATGTTGTTTTGTAAATTGAAAAACAAATCTACGTCACTCATATGACAAACCCGTCTCGTTCCTTGGTGGCGCATATATTGCCAAGCCAGTCAGCTTCACAGTTACAGTAGATATACCCTAAGCAGAGCAGCAAACGAAATGTCATTTGTTTTTGGTTTTGGTTCTAAAAATATATAGTGTGGAGGCTTACCTACCCAATTTTGGTGGATGGATGTCCTTTAGCGTCGGCAGCGGCTTTTGTCGGTGATTTAATAGCGCACTTTGTCTCGTCATCAATTTAAATATGTATACGTTACGTTGTTATATGAGTCGGTCTTTACCTGCTATGGTGACGTAAATCATTTAGGGTAGATCAAGAAGAAACATTTAGAGAAGAAGTCCTACAGCGACGAGACGAGACGATGACAACGAAGAGACGTGTTGGAGGAGGACAAGCAGGAGGAGGAGAAAAGAAAAACGGAAAAATAGAACTGTTAACCAACAATTTGGTTTTGAAAGAATTCCACATCCGATGCGACAAAGTCGAAAATGTGACAAAAAACGCGACGAGATAAAAAATGCTCCAATTGGCTGGGCTTTAGAACGTGGTGCAATGCATTGGGATAAAATCGCACTAATGAGCCTTTTTTCAAACTCTTAAGGGATAAGTAATTAGCTCACGGAGGTCTTCTTCGTTCATCTATTAAAACGGTTGCAATGACAGAGAAAATAAATGTGAAAATAGGGATCACATTATGTCAGGGCTGTTCAAAACAAAAACAAATTTGGGAAGGGGATAATAAAGAGAAGATTTTTGGCCTGTCTTGGCCAAGAAGAAGATTATAGGTAATAAACTTTTCAGTGATTTGACATTTATCATAAAATGATAACAATCGTTTGATCTTCCTTAATGCATCATACTAACTTTATTAAAGTGGGACTACAGTCCTCTATCAACTAAGGCATCACACAACAAATTTCTCCTTCCACGTCCTTAGCGAAATGTCTCCAGTCGCACACTACAATTTGGGTGAGGTTACTTCACTTGAGTGCGCCAGCTAATCCGCGGCCTTTATTTACAATGATGTCATGTAGGCGTTGAATCGAAGACTATCCTGGCTAAAGCTTTTGTTTCCATGCGCCCTACTTGACACAGCCATCCCTGTCGTTCGACTTTTATCTTTTTGGAGTAGTCTACGTCACTGTATAGCCTGTACAGCTCGTTGTTCCTCCTCCACTCACCTTCTGTGCATTCGGGACCATAGATTAAACTAAGATCTTTTCTCATAAAACGACCCAAGTTGCGTTCATCCGATTTCGTCATAGTCCATAGTTCTGTACCATATATCAGGACATGGATGATTATGGTCTTTTATAGCGACACTTTAATTGCTCTAGACAGTTACTACCCGATTGTTTCTTCGCCTAAAGAATAAGCAATTCTTAGCTTGATCTCAGCTACAATGATGTTGTTTTCTGAGTTAATAGCGCATCGTAGGTAGAAACTAACTCAAGGTTACATCTGTTCATGGCGCCGTCTGTATCCATAACAGCAAAAACTTTTTTGCCCAATTTAACCTTTAGACCCATTTTTTACGAAGCTGTCTCAATATTCACAAAATCTCCATCAATGTCATCAGCATTTGCAAGTAATTCGACATACTTTTGACGTTTGAGCTCTGCACTATTCTTTTAAGGACTGTAAAAGATCTCACATGATAGGACATCAGATAAGTTGTTTCCAACCCTAATGGAGCAGCGTGAATTCTCCATCGTCATCCTGGACAGACGGACGAGCTTGGCAGGGATTCCAAAACTAGTCGTGGTTCTGTACAGTTGTACGCTGTAGAAATTGTCATACGCTGCTCTGAAAGTCTATGAAAAGATGTTGGATGTCGATTTGGTGTTCTAGGGTTTTTTCCTGGATCGCCCGTTATGTTCATGTTTAATCAACTGTGAACTTTCCTGGTCTAAAACCTCACTAATAAGTGCATATCAGGTTGTTAACGATGGGTTTTTGAGGTTCACTTATTATGGGAGAGAAGATTTCCTCTATAGTTGGTGCAGCTTAGGGGGTCTCCTTTTTCAGTATCGGGCAAAAAATACCAAGGTTCCATATCTTACAAATAAGTTGGTGTATGCTCCTAACCAACATATTTCCAGCTGTTTTGTTAGACTTCAGCTTAGATATGGCAATCTTAAATTTGCCTAAGTCGGGGTGACGGGATTGTTGGGCTTCTTTGTCTATAATGAATATATCTTCCTGCCGGTGTATGAGAAATATCTTAAATTAAAGCTTATTTTTTCTGCCTTTTTGCTGACTCACTAGCTCATCGGTATAAGCTTTTTGATTATATAGCTGCTTAACCCTTGACAAATAGGTTTTATAGTGTGATTTAGTTGGATTCACGCTTCACGCTTTACGTTTTATTTTTTTTTGTATTTAAAAACTTAGTAAAACAAACCTTCCCTGCTACGTTCCTGCTTTTCGACAAAAGAAACTTTTCTGCATATTTTTTTCCATTGATCTTATTTTCTTGACATTTTTTATATAAGATGACAAATTGCTACTTTGTCGGTGTCGTTGAAAATCCTGTAGATGAAGGTATATAAAGAGATATTTGAAAAATAAAAAAAGAACATACAAAAAGTGAAATCTGGAACCACGAGTGTGCTGTCATGGCTTAACATGAATAACGAGGGGATTACAAGTGCTAATTAGGCAAGTTGTGTTAAATAGTTCACGTACAATTGAAATAGTGAAATATAAGTTGATATATTTTTAAATTTAAAGAATTTAACGGCATATCCTATTTCAGCGTGGGTGTTGTTGGTTATTTTTGGACATGTGTGTCTACTTTAAGTGTAGGTTAAATGTAAGCTATTCTCTATTTAAAGTATTATGATAATTTGATTTATCAATTCAGATTTTAGTAATTTAGTAATTTATTGGTCCTCACCCGGGCGCCAGTAAGTTATTTTCTTTAATTTTAAAGCAAGGGTTCTTAGCTATTCGGAAGATTGTAACACATAAAGGTAAATTGTAAATAAAAATTCATGTTTAAAAAAACCTGACTGGTACCGCAGAGCACATACTTGTCAAGGTTGGTTATGGCCCTGGTTCGTTTTCGGTTTCAATTTGGGTTGTAGCCTGTTGGTAGTGTGGCGACGACAACGACAACTACGACAAAATGAATATCGTAAATCTTTCTTAACTGCATTACTCTCACATGCAATGATTATTACTTTTTCTGCTGCGGCATCATGGCGACAGTACAGTAGTTGGAGTTGCAATGCGGTTGCCAACTACAACGAAAACGACAACGACGACGACGCCACCTTTGAAAAGCACTTAGCTTTATTGGCCTCATGACGTCGTTGGCTTTGTCGCCTACGTGTCGGTGGCGGCCGGTGTTTCATGTTGGCATAGTCAACCGCGGTCTCAGTTGCTACAAAGCCAACTCGCGCATTGACACTCTCGTTTCTGTTGGTGTTGTACCTTGAAGTTGGTTTATGTATGAACTTGGTGACACAAAATATTTTATGACATCTAGAAAAGGATTGGCTTTTGCGAAAAGAGCATAATTGAATTTCAAAATACTTTACTCACAGGATTCCAGAGGCGAGAGTCTGAGCAACGATATAGTCCAAGCATTTTTTCTATATGTTTCCATATACATATTTATATACTTAAACATCCGCACACAATCTCCTCCCCTCTACCTCTCTTTCTATCTCTTTGAATGACATCCTTTAGAATCCTTTTTGTGAAGTCAGTCATGCTGTGGCTGTGGTATCTCACTCACTGAGCCAAAACCAATAAAAGAGTAAGAGAGGAGGAGGGGGTGTATATATAGGTATAGACGGATTTGATGCCTCCAGTAGGTGGTATATGTAAAAGAGTTTCTCAAATTTTATAGGCTCGTCACTGGAATTGAGGTTCAATTTTCAGGATATGAATAGAATTTGCTCGTAATGTCAGTCGTTTGGTCATAAATTTGTGTTATCCAAGTGAAAGATGGAATATAGCTCATTCTACTTTACACTATATAGGCACTTGTATGTGAGAAGAGAATTTCTAGATGACTTTTTGGGGGAAAACTAATTTATTGGTTGAATGAATTTTGATTGGGACATTCACATTGGGTCGCCGGGACACGGTATGGTGTATAGACTTGCCTTAGTTTGGGCGAGTTATAATTGGAATGAAGGAGAGAGAATTTGCTTTGAAATTGGAAGGCTATATCGATTTAGATTTAGATGATATATACAAGTGGAGGTCATAAAAATAGCAGGAGTTACTTAAATTTATGACTTTATAGTGTATGGTTGGTGTGCTGCCGTTAAAGGAAAGAGCTAAACTCAAATAAAACCAGGTCATTCATTTTCTAAAGTTTGCATTCAAACAAAATGCTCTGAAATCACACCATAAAGAGGCACCCTTTTGAATAATTAAGGCTTCTGGACATTCTTTGAGCCTATTTCCAAGGAATGTTTTGGAAAGTTAAAAGATGAACTCAGAAAAATTACGTATTCTGGAGCAATCAGAGAATGGCCTTTAGAGCGATCATAACCGACACTTCTTGAAAGCAGTCTCAGCAAATTTATTTGGAACATCTTCTCGGTTGAGTTCATTTAAACTTATTTTTTGTTAAAAGAACAATCTCTTTTTATAATTTAACCGGCACATGCTTTCTGAAGACTGTACATCGACTCGGACCACTAAACCATTTTATTCAAGGAAGAACTTTGGGTAAATTTTGAGCGAAATTATAACGTCAAACGATTACAATTCCAAGAGATCACCAAATCCTTCTCAGACCGAGTTACAAGTAACCTCTTCCCAGAACCAGTGGCAACATTGCCAAGACGGAAACAGAGAAGCCGTATCGGCCGTCATTGTTTGATAAGATTGTCAGCAGACAAATGCAGCCAAACAACAGGCACAAAAAGTGACGACGGAACCACATCATCCTGACTAAGAAGAAGTAAAAAAGTCTACGGTAGCCGCTAGAGCAGATTTCTATAACAAGGAGGTTTTCAAAAAAAGGAGAACCTGTAAAATTCAGCAAATATAGAGGATATAGAAAAAAACCAAATCGACACTTAACATCCTTTCATAGATATCAAGGCAGCATATGAAGACATGGATGAACTTTATAGAGTCATGTCTAGTTTTGGTATGTAACCTGCTCTGGAATATGATTGTTTTAACATCATCTTTGAGAGAAGAGGGCAGAGCTCACACGTTAGCCTTATAGCCACTATATTTCAAACGTGTATTTAGTTACTTAAGAATGTATAGGCAAAAAATATTGGTTTAGCGTGTACAAAGAACATATGCTGTTATCAAAAAAGACGTCACCATCGACAGATGTAGTTTTGAGGTTGTTAAGAACTTTCTTGGGCTAAAAAATGTATTGGCAAAGCCTGGTCCGATAAATTATTCGAATTACCCCCACAGGGCATCGTACTAAAGTAAGGCCGCGGATCAGTTATCACCCAACTTGGAATACGCAATCGGAGACATCTAGATATTATGAACCGATCTAGATTTAGATGTTTTTTGGGGTGAGGGCCTAGTTTAAACAGGGCTGTAGTGCCACCCTCTTAGCAGGGTGCTGTTTTTTTTTTTTGCTGAGAAGCAGTTTTTGAGTAGAGGTATAAGAAAATCCTAATTTGAAAAAAATCCAAACTTCGTAGATGGATTTTAACCGACAAATTCTTTTGAAATTGAAACCTATTTCAACTTTTCCTGTTTGTGAATGTTATTACAAAAGTTTACGTTTGTAGATTTAAATCGGCCTCCTAAGTCAAAATTGAAAAAAAAAAAACTAATGTCTTAACACACTAACTCCATCGTTATCAGCCATATCAAGCGTTGTGTTTAATCTGACCAAACTGTATGCATGGAATTAGCTATTGAAGGTATTGGTTTAATTACATGCACATTATTTGGTGAGCAGTGCACTTTATACACCAAAGAGTACAAACTTGTTCTGAAATATACATCTCAAAAACATAACGAACTTGAAATTACTAAAAACTATTCAGACTGGATAAGATTGATGGCGCAATATAAATTTATTTCGGAACAATATCCTATAGCAGCATCTTAATTAAGTTAATTAAGTTTATATCTCCAAAAACGACATCAGTCACTTTGGGTATGAAATAATCAAAATGTTAATGTCTCTTTGGCTTCCGAAGCCCTATACGTTCATCATGTGTAGATATATAGTAGCTACTCAATTATTCTCTTCATGTCCAAATATGCGGATTCCATCCATCACTTCTTTTAAAATCATGTCCACCGGAAAAAGTTCATCTACCCTGGATTGACAACATGATTCATTTCACATTCTCACATATATTATTTTCAAGAGTATTTTTTTTTCTTTTTTCCACCATGACTTCCGGTGTCCCTTTTGAAATTTTTGATAAAACATGCACACATCACAATCACAATCACACACACTCGCGCCCACACACACAAACACAATAGGCTTGAATTGAATACACCCCCAACCGAATAGTGGTCGGTAAGATAGGTAGGTGGGGTGTCATCATAGTTCCGCACCCATGCTAAAAGACTATCACATTGAATATCTCTGGTCGTCAATGACAAGGGACTAAGCCTCTATGTAGCACTGCCAATTGGGGGACCGGTGATGATGATGAATCCTCTGCTGCCATCGCAACTGTCAAATCCAATGTCTCGATAAGGACTGCAATGCGGGTCGCTCCCGCTCGCTCTTTCTCTCTGTCTGATGCTGTTTCCGGAATAATAGGCTGTCCAAAGGCAAACTGCCATTGTCCTGACCGACCTATACCCAAACCGACACCAAAAAGCCCATTTTCACAGCAAAGAAAAAAGAAGAATTGTTGTTATATTCGAACCTATACCTATCGATATACCAACACTCACATATAGAATATGCAGAATCACCACGTACCTAGATATTCATCGGTGAAGGGCCATCACCACGTCAGAAAATATTTCGCGATAGCAAAATGTGGTTTTCAGTAAAAACCACCCGGCTCAACTCGTAGGTATACATACGTGTGTTTGTATGTATATACGTACTCTACGCGACGCGACGCGACGTAACGCACATAAAACCAGAGCTCAGTTACTTTCGGTTCAATTAATATTAATTTTGAAAATAGAGGTGCTTGTCATGATGGGGGTTTTAGCGAGTGAAGGTGAGAGCACTTCCGACCACAAAAGCCTATACGCGAGTTTCGCCAACCGCTTTCAGAATATATCCATCCTCTCCCAAAATACAGAATTGGTATAAACTATAATATAGCCTTATCCTATACCTAGGCCTACCTATACTATTGTATGCCTTGTGTGTCTATGCACCTACATATGCATACATATGAGGTGGTCTAGGTCCACTTGAACAAAGGATATGACTTGTGTAGACCAAAGTCACTACGAAATGGCAGATAATTTGTTTAAAAGCCGACAATTGTCGCACGTCTCATGTGTCCTTGGCAGTCTCAGCGGCTATACATGAGTAGATATACACACAAACACGTAGATACGAAAGTCTATAGGGCCAAAGGACGACTGAAGCCGTTATCATGTTTCAAAATATTCGGACCACTCACGCTCTAGCATTGTGTGCCATGTCATGATGCAGCCGTACTTGGTGTGGCATTTTTCTGATGGCCAAACTAACTGCCCGCAATTTATGTAAAACCTTAGTTTACCTGCCACACAGGGTGTGTTACTTTCATAGGAATAAATCAAACAAATTCAAAGTTAACTTTGGAGTTCCACGAGGTAGTCATTTAGGGCCTAGTCTCCTTATTTAATTTATAATCGATGTAACTGCTGTATTGAACCACTTTGACTGCATGATTTATACCAACGACGTTAAAAATTTCAAGATCATTTCAAGTACTCCTGATTGTGAAGAATTGCAATGTTATCTTAGCTCGTTTTATTATTGATGATTTCGTAATTGTAAATGTAAAATTATGAGCTCAACTGAAAAGCTGTCTGTAATTTTTTTTAATTATTTGTTTGACGTTATGGTATGTCTGGCTTTGGTTTAAGACTTGATGGCGAACTACAAATCTCAACAACGACAAAAAAAAACATAAACTTAATAACTTATAAGCTTAGTTTAATTCTTGGCCGAATTGAGAGTAGTCGAAACTACTTTCTAATCCTTTAGTTAAGACTTCTCCTTATAATATTTGTTTGAAGAATTCTCAAAAATACTTCTCAGGTTTGGATCCCAAATCATGTCTGTCATAAACTCAGATTAGAACTGGTGTAACAAAGGTTCCCTAGATTTGCGCTAAAGGGGCTAGGATGGGTTCTTTCCGACCTTTCACCTTTTCAAAACAGACTTAAACTTATTTCTTTACCAAGTTTTGAGAAAGAATTCTGTTAATGTAGTACTTAGTTGATATTAATAAATAATGAATGAAACATTTGGTGCTAAAATTTGCTTCTTTCATTAAAAGTTGAAATTAAATTTCATTAAAGTAACTTTTTCTCTGTTAATTTTAAAGAAATGAAACCTTCCTTTTTACAAAACACCCTTTAAGAAAATTTGACAAGAGCAAATGAATAAAGGTGTAGACCGCAAATTTCTCTGTCCCTTAAATTACTGAAAATTTCAGTAATAGCTGAATTAGCTTTAGGATCAGAAAACTGAATGGATCCTAGACAGGATTAGTTTCAATATTTGTTGCTTTTGTTTTTGTTGTATATAATCTAAATCTAAACCATATTTCGCGAACATACTTACGCATGTTTAGCAAGTGTATGCTATTTATATCTTTCAATGTGTGGTTAAAGCACCACCGATAGTTTGTTTGTACAACGTTGATCTACTCGAGTAGCTTGCCTTTCCTTTTTGAAGAAGGACCGTATAAAGACTGCACTGCATCACATGATATCTAACGCTAGCGATTAATTTAATGAATATCGTCCACCTTGTTCTCGTATCATGTTACACAGGACAACGTGATGAATACGAGTATAATATCCATCGTTTAGCCCCTAAAAACGATTAGATGACGTGTTGGTGGTATTATGTACGAGCAGAATTTCAAAGTCATCACATTAAAAGGATGAGTTTTGAGACTAGAAAGGATTTTCGGGTAAAGGTAAAAACAACGAGCATATCTACCTATGTACATACATATACGAACATGTCTTGTCTAAAGGTTCGTGTTGAAAGTTAACTTTTGACTGACGGAAGTGGAGGCCATCGTCATCGTAGTCGTCGGCTTTGCTTATGTTTATGTTGATCCTTCTTAATATGGGTCAGTGTCATTGAAAAGTGATATAAATTGACACAACAAAACGTGTGTTTTATAATCGACACGATTGATATCCATACATTCCTATACACATATAAAACGAAAGTTCATGTTTCGCCTTTGTTGACAAAATGAGAATTCATTTTTAGAAAACTAAATATTAAAGCGTATTTTACTCAAGCGAAGAGATTCATTACATAATGTTTCAAGTTCGTGCATAACTTGACGTACAGAATATATGTACATATCTAGGTACATAAACGTCTGCGTGTGAATGATGTGAACATTTGTGTTTACACCATATACACATAAATATATGAAGACATGCCAAAGACTTTTGGAAAGGTTTTATGGTCTTTAATTTAATATATGAATTTCTCAAAAGACTTTATTGAAAATTTATGTCATAAAAATAAGCATAAGCTTGATTTTTTATGAGTTTTTTTTGTTGATAACATTTTATTGGGCGTAGACAGTTTTTATGTCATAAAAAGTCCATTATGAATAAAGTTAAGCAGTGGCATTTAATTCGAATGACGAACATGGCACGGTACTAGGATTTTTTGAATACCTACATTAAATAATTTTCTACCCTTCCCCAAATCTGCCACTGATACAGGCTTTAAAAAACCAACTTTCATATTAAAATTCAAGATATTTAATATTAAGCTCCTGCTCCCTTTAAAGGTAGTTATAGTTTTTTTTATGAAGGTTTGAAAGTTAGTTGGTTTATTCCTGATGTTTTAAGATTCTGAACAGTAATAATCTTTATTTTCAATACAGTTTGTAAAGTATTTAAAAACAAAGTATTAAATCTCAACTTTCAACACCCCCTCTAGATTTTTTTACTTTTATACCAATGAGAGTACAACAGTTGTTATGTTTTGTAGCAATGATTCTTTTAGTTAGAACATCAGCAGGCATCTCTTTAGTTTTCAAATATTCTACTTTTAATTTATTATCTTCTATAAGATCTCGAATGAAATGGTGTCTTATATCGATGTGCTTTGAATGCGTGATAAACGTTGTTTTTAGATATGTTTGTGGCACTCCTGTTATCGCATTGCAATATAAGTTCTTGATTCCAATTAATTAGTTCTCGCAATAAAGATTGAAGACAAAGTGCTTCTTGAGATGTTGAGGCTAAGGCCATATACTCAACCTCTGTGGTGGAGAGAGCGACAGAAGGTTGTTTCTTTGCATTCCAAGAAATAGGTCCTTGTTGGTATTTAAAGCGATAACCTGTAGTTGATTTTCTGTCATCTGCATTCAGCATTCGAAAATCCTTCTAAACATTCTTCAATGTCTCGAGTGTATTCTAATTTATTGTTCCTTTTATATAACGGAAAAATCGCTTAACAGCGAGATTTTGAAGGATTATTATTAAATCTTGATAAAGCCCCCACTGCAAAAAATGCTTCCTATAGCTTCTTGATATGGAACGGTTTTTATGTAATTAGTTTCGTGTTTGCTTTTTTGATGTGTTTGTTTTATAAGCTTTTGGTTAATATCTAAGGGTGTGGAACAGTGGATACCGGATTACAATCCTCCATGTCGAATCGCTTGACAATATTCTTTAAGTATGTCCGTTGGTCTATCCATTACTTTCCCTTTTCTCGATCGCGAGTTATTTGCATACCAAGCACAAATTTAGCTTCTCCAAAATCTTTCATCTCGAGTGAATTGGCCAAATTTTCTTTGATAATTCTTTTTTCATCTTTGTTATTTGTAAAAATCTACGTAAATAACGACGAAAGTTTTATCTATGCTGTTTGTCTTGTAACAAATACACGGATCCGTTTTTGATTGTTTAAGTCCAATTTTCTTTAAAGTTTCATCCAATTTCTTATTCCAAACTCTGCTAGCTTGTTTGAGACCGTACAGTGATTTCTTGAGTGTACATACTTTATTTTGAAGATTATTAAAACCTTTAGGGAGATTCGTGTAAATGTCTTCGTTAAGCTCAATTTGCAGGAAAGCAGTCACGACATCCATTTGATCGATATCCAAATCATATCGTACAGCCGAAATTAAAAGTACCCTTATGGAAGTGTACCTTAAAAATATTTCTTGATAATCGATCCCTTGACGTTGCGAATACCCCTTTACGACCAATCTAGCTTTATGTTTTTCGACATTACCACTTGCATCTTTTTTCGTCTTAAATGTCCATTTGGAATTTATGGCTTTATTTCCTTTTGGTACAGAAACTATTTTCCAAGTGCCATTTTTCAAAGCTGTATATTCAACGTTCATTGCTTTTTTCCAATCAGACATATGTTCGCTCTTCACAGCGACTGTCTTTGGATCTTTATCATTGTTGCTGGCCACGTACGATTTTTAACCGTATCTTTCAGGTGGATTTCTTATTCTGGGAGATTGTCTTATTCCTCTCTCAGATATGATTCCTTCTGAAGATTCTTCAACAATTAAATTATCTTGGGCATCCAAAAAACTGTTTTCACTTTTGCTCATGGAAAAATGCGTCTCGACTTATTATGACTTATTTTTACTTGCGACATATAGGAACTATATGGCAAGTTTTGCATTCGTGCAAAATTTCGAACTCGAGATTTTAATCAAACATGATATTACGATGGTAAAGAAGTCGAAAAAAGTGGGTCCCGCGATTCCGTCCGGTCGGTTTTGTCTGTCTGTCCACGCTCCTACAGCCTAAACCAATGGGTTGATTGAGTTCAAACTTGGAAGTTAAGGTTTTGAGCAGATATTCTCTAAAATTTTATTTTTTAACTTGGCTTCTTTTGATAAGAAAAACAAATTTTTGTATTGCTCAGGAAAGGTACCGCTCATAGAACCGTTATTTTGTTTTTTAATTTTCTCAGCAACTTTTAGGAGCGTGTACTAAATTAAATTAAAAACGCGACTCAATGTATTAAACAATATATGTAAGTATTAAGTATTATTTATAAAGTAATCGATTTAATTAATTATTTAATTGAAACATGAACGACGTTATCTGGCTGAAGGCAAATCGACGAATGATGATGATGAAGCAAAAGTAAAAATGGGTAGATGAATTTGTAACGCACTCTTGCGGCCGATCCGAAATGCTCGATAATATTTCTTTGATATTCAAATTTGAATATTTGAAACAACGGGCGTTGGGTATATAGACTCCTACAACACTCCCCTTCCAGTGACTTTGTTACGATGGGATTGAAGTTAGTTCCTATTTATCCCAAGTCTGTCTGGAATTCGAACTGATCTACCTGATCTAGTTTTTCGGATGATGATGTCATCAGCTGTTTCTGGAGAGACGGGTAGAGATGTTGGTTTTTCTGAGCTGGGATTATGATTGTCTGAAAGTAGAAAAGCCGGTTTTAAACGATCGATCGAATCTTAACAACAAAAAATTTATTTGATCTTTTAACGACGGGGAATGGACCTTCATATGGTTGTTGTAGTCCGATTCTAACTGCATCTCTTCTGATGAAAACGTGGGATGATGTAGATAGTTCTTTGAACACAAAGATTTTTCTGGATCCGTGACGGGATGCTGAAACTGATGTTAGATGTTCAAAATGAAGTCGAAGTTGGTTGATGAAGGTTGTCGGATCACTGACGCTATCTTTTCGTGGTGACAAAAATTCACCGGGGATTCTGATGGATTCTCCATACAACATTTCGGCTACTGTAGCTTGTAAGTCTTCTTTGTATGCTGTCCTGAGCCCAAGGAGTACAACAGGAAGTTCGTCGGCCCATGCTGGGGATTCATGGCACTCAATAGTGGCTTTCAATTGGCGATGGAACCTTTCAACCATGCCATTAGCGGCAGGGTGGTAAGCAGTTGTCGTCAGATGATTGATGCCAAACAATTTTGTCAAAGCCTGAAATAGATCAGACAAAAATTGTCTGCCACGGTCAGATGTAACCTTGAGTGGTTCTCCAAAACGGGATATCCAATTAGCGAAGAGTGTTCTTGCAAGTGTCTCAGCAGTGGAATCTTCTAAAGGGTAAGCTTCAGGCCAGCGCGAGTACCTATCGACAACCGTTAGGCAAAATCTGAATCCTCGTGAATATGGCAGTGGTCCAACGAAGTCGACATGTATATGCTCAAACCTCGACGATGGTTGTTCAAAGTTTCCAACAGGGGATGACGTATGACGAGTTATCTTTGATCGATGGCACGGAATGCATGACTTTGCCCATGCTCTGCAGTCTTTTCGGATTGAAGGCCAGACGAATTTTGATGAAACCAATTTAACTGAAGCGTTTGTTCCAGGATGACTCAAGCTGTGCAGTGATTCAAATACTTGATGGCGAAAAGGTTTTGTTACAAACGGTCTAGCAACACCTTTTGACACGTCACAAAATATTTGCAATTGAGAGTTAGGAAGCGGAACTTTTACAACCTGTAATGCAGAAGCAGATTTAATAATGTTTTTAAGTTCTCTATCACCTGTTTGAGACATTGCGAGTTCTTCAAAGTTCACTGACTTGCTGATGCCTTCAACTATTGACAACGTATCTGCTACTATATTTTCCGTTCCAGCGATGTGTTGGATGTCAGTTGAAAATTGACCAATGAGATCAAGACATCTAAACTGTCGAGGTGATGCCTTTTCGGGCTTTTGCTTAAAGGCAAACACCAACGGTTTATGATCTGTGAAAATGGTAAAATTTCTAGCTTCCAACATAAACTTGAAGTACTTTACGGCTGAGTAGATAGCTAAAAGTTCCCTGTCATACGTGCTGTATTTACGTTGAGAGTTGTTGAAACTCTTTGCAAAATATGACA
The DNA here is from genome assembly GCF_945859685.1 of Eupeodes corollae. Classification (NCBI taxonomy): domain Eukaryota; kingdom Metazoa; phylum Arthropoda; class Insecta; order Diptera; family Syrphidae; genus Eupeodes; species Eupeodes corollae. The sequence continues at coordinate 215,532,118 of NC_079147.1, read as the reverse complement.
GTGGCTTCCAACCGATTGGGGTTTTCTGTTGTAGGACTGCACCCATGGCACAGTCTGATGCATCAGTGAAAAGTCCCCATTCGAGTGTCGGATCAGGATGTGCAAGCAAGGCAGCTTTAATAAGTCCCTCTTTACAAGCAGCAAAAGCTTGCAAAAGTGGTTTTGTCCAAGTGATGGATTTGTTGCCTTTGATGTCCGGTCCCTTTAAGCACTCGTTCAGTGGAGCTTGAAGGCTGGCTGCGTTTTTGACGAAGCGCCTATAGAAGTTGATAGAACCCAGAAATCTTCTAAGCTGCTTAACTGTCGTTGGTGGCTTACAATCAATAATTGCCTGGATTCGTTCTTCGGGCGGTCGTATGCCGTCGCTTGATATCAAATAACCTAAAAATGTTATTTTAGACTTACCAAACTCGCATTTAGCAACATTAATGACAACGCCAAATTTGTTGAGTCTTTCGAAAAGAGTTTGAAGATGGTGAAAATGTTGCTCTTCGTCAGCCGATGCCACCAAAATATCGTCCACGTATGGAAAGCAAAAGTCGAGACCATTTGTGACTTCGTCGATGAACCTCTGAAAGGTCTGGGCGGCATTTCGGAGGCCAAACGTCATGAACGCAAACTCAAACAGTCTTTCTTGATGTCTTTTGGTGCGATCGGAATCTGATTGAACGCTCTTACCAAATCAATCTTGGAAAATATTTTCTTCCCTGAGAGATTAGCTGAACAATCCTGAAGATTTCTTGGAGGATAGTTGTCTGGAATCGTGCGGTCGTTTAAAGAGCGGTAATCTCCACACGGACGCCAATCACCTGACTTTTTGGCAACGAGATGAAGTGGTGATGACCAGCAGCTTTCGGAACGGCGAGCTATTCCCATTTTCAGCATTGTCTCGAACTCACTTTTTGCAATTTTCATCTTGTCAGGTGCTAACGTCGTGATTTGCAGCTAACTGGAGGGCCTGCTTTCGTATTGATGTGATGAACGGTGGAGTGTCGGATTTCTTTGAAGCTTCCATCTGGTCGAGTCAAACTGGGATACTTTTTAAGCAGCTCGATGTACTTTGAAGTTCCGGAAACTGATTTCACATGTGATGACATCTCAAATGCGTGGCAACCCAGTGCGGAAAGTCCAGTAATTCCGTCTAGCAATCTGCTGTGTGATACGTCCACAAGAAGTTGATAGAAAGCTAGAAAGTCCGCACCGATAATAGGTTTGCTGACTTCTGCTACCACAAAACGCCATGTAAAATCTCGACGGAGGCCTAAGTTCATCTGCAAGGTGCGAAAACCGTAGGTTGGAATCGGGGTTCCGTTTGCAGCGAAAAGAGTATAGTCGGATGGTTTTGACTTTTGACGTGAACCGGTATGTGGAAACACCGAAACGTCCGAGCCCGTATCTACCAAAAATTGCAATTTTGACGTTTTGTCCGTGATGAAAAGACGGCTGGAAGTTTGGCTGTCATTCACCGTCATCAATGACATCCGTTTTCGTTTCCCGCTTGCTGGTTGAAATCACATGGTGGGCGGCAATTTCTTGCTTTAGATCCCCAGTTACGATGGAAATAGCAAAAACGAGTTTGATTATTGTTTTTCTTCTCGTTCGAAGTTGGTGTTGGATTTCTGTTTTGCCTAGCACGAGAGCGTGATCTCGATCTTGCCAGCCTGCGATTTTGGTCTCCTCGGTTCGTGTACATGGCTTCAACTTGCTTAGCCAGTTGTTCCACTTTCTCTGAGAGACTCAAAAATGAAGGATTTGGGTGGCTAGATGTGCTGGCAACTTGTTGCTGTGGAATGACGTCGTTGATTCTGTCTGCGATGAGACCAAGGTTATCAAGATTTGTTGGATTTTCAGCTGTACCAGGAGGATGTGCAGCAAGTATAGATTGTGTTTGGACAGGCAATCTATCAATCCAAATTGCCTTTAAAGCATCGTCAGTCATTGTACCGCCAGCTAAATCCTTCAATCGTCGAAGAAACTGAGACGGTTTCCTGTCACCTAGCTGTTCTCGATCTAGCATTTGCCTAATCTGTGTGTCTCTAGATGGGGCCAAACGAGAAATAAGTTCTTCTTTTAATCGAACATATGCATTACCTTGTGGTGGATTGATGATGACGTCTTGTACTTCTGAGGCTGTGGTCTGATCCAGATGAGCAATGACGAGATTAAACTTTCGGGCATCAGATCGCAAATTCACCAATGTAAACTGTGCTTCGAGTTGAGCGAACCAGAGCTTCACATTTTCTCGCCAAAAAGGTGGTGGTCGCACTTGAGCATGGCTAGATTCAACCTCCGTACCTCTTGCTGCTTCTGCTAGTGCCTGCTGGGAAAGTACTTGTTGCTGGAGATCTTGCAATTGCGCTTCCAATGCTTCCATTGAATTGTCTGTCGGAGCATCAGCTTTAGCGTTCACAGGTTGGTCGTTGGTTCCAGGCATTTTCTTTGTTCACCGTGACAAAAAAAAATTGCAACACAATATACATACGTATATATTTATTTAATTTATTAGTTGGCGTACGCGTCGGGGTCACCAATTTAGGAGCGTGTACTAAATTAAATTAAAAACGCGACTCAATGTATTAAACAATATATGTATGTATTTAAGTATTATTTATAAAGTAATCGATTTAATTAATTATTTAATTGAAACATGAACGACGTTATCTGGCTGAAGGCAAATCGACGAATGATGATGATGAAGCAAAAGTAAAAATGGGTAGATGAATTTGTAACGCACTCTTGCGGCCGATCCGAAATGCTCGATAATATTTCTTTGATATTCAAATTTGAATATTTGAAACAACGGGCGTTGGGTATATAGACTCCTACAAACTAATAAACCGATTTCAATAATTTTTTTTCTGAATACGCTCCTATATTGCTTTAACAATACTTGATTATCAAAAGTGCAATTTTTTAATGTTTGGATTTTTAAAAAAATATTGAATTTTATTTTTTCAAAATTCGATATCTCAAAAACGGGTCAACAGTTTTTTACGAAATTCAAACGTATAGCGTATATTGACCATCTCTAAACAACTGCGTACCAAAAATATTTTTAGTACAAAATTGAAAAATTTTATATATAAAAAATTAATTTAAAAAAAACCGCTCTAACGATTTTCAAAAAAAAAATTGAAAAATCAAATGTTTTTTTATTTATAAAATGGCATTTAAATTTTTGAAGACAAACTTATTTTTCGGGCGAAATTTCGAATCTTAAAATAGTTTTTTTTTTTATATTTTAACTGTGCATGAGCCAGAAAGAGCGCATTATTTTAACAAAATTGTGATTACATTCCTAGCTTTTATCTAAATTAGTGCATTTAGTACATATTTATGTATTTTTATACCTAAAATTATTGTAAATACCAACGATATGGCCGCCCATGAAGCACAATTGTATCGGATATGATATGTTTAATCAACAATCTATTTTAAAGTGTCTATCAAGAAGTAATATTTTGGTAACTTTGTATATGTGATTTTAAAATATTATTCTTTACGAATAAAGTTGTTTCACACATGATTTACCTACTTTTTTAAACAGACTCTTAGCATACAGGAGCAAGTTCGTGCGACCCAGTCGTGCATTTTATTTCTTAACTTCATAGAAGCGATATGATTTTGAGTGTATCCGATAAAAATTACTTCTTTCCCTTTGGCATCGAGTTTCGTCCGCTTTTCTTTTTAGTCCGGTCAAATTAGACCAAAAAATCAGTAAACCCACGACAAATTCAGGGGAAGCTGAAAATTCTTAAAATTGTTTAAATTATAATTATAAACATTGTCTTAAAAGTCCCAACCGATCCCATGTAAGGAAAAAATTTTAGCGGGGTAATAAGGTCCAAAAAATGAGTTTTTCGCGATTTTCTTGAAAACGGTAAGTTTTATCGCAAAATTACCCCAGACATAATTTGTAGATCAGGGAATTTCCTATAAAAAAGGTATCAATAATTTTTTCCCTAAAAGCCACCGCTTCTGAGATATAACGATGCAAAAAATTGCGAGCGTCATAATATGCCTAAGTACCTCACCCATATACTTTCTGTAGCTGTAATGTAAGTAAGAATATGTTTCTGTCGGTGATTTTAAGTTACATTTAAAATATAAAATACTCATGAGTATTATTCTGAGAATATCAGGTATAATGAAATTGTATCGATCGCTAGTGGTGTCGTTGGTGATGATAAAATCAACTGTTATAAAGCTCGTGAAGTTGGACTTGCTTCCATGGCAAAAATAATAGGACTGACATTTCATGATATTAAATTAAAACGTGCCGATAAAGTTGTTCCTCTCTTAGCTATGAGTAGCACAATTAAATTTCATGAAGAAAAAATACCTGTTGACCCTGTATTATTGTTCCAGCGCATGAGTATTACTGCAGCATTTCAGGATGAAATTGAAAAATATTTCGAATATGAATTAGCTCCGTACCCTTTATCGTTGTTTGATGATATCGGGATGCGTAAAACACAGAAGTCTGCCATTTACGGTTGTTTCGAAAAAGTAAACATTGATATTAACAACGATAATGGGACGTACATTATTGATGGTGGATATTTACTGCACCGTGTTGTTTGGGATACTGAAGAAACATTCAGTGTTATTTTTGATAAGTACGTTCAGTATGTACGTCGACATTTTGGTCCCAGAGCTACTGTCGTATTTGATGGCTATAATGATTGCACGACAAATATTAAAGCAGCAGAACAGCGTCGTCGAACTTTGGCAACATCTTCATCTTCCGACATTTTATTTGATGAATTTATGACAGTTCCTACTAGTCAACAGAAATTTTTGGCAAATACTCACAACAAGTCTCGATTTATTTCAATGTTAAAAGAAAAGTTTACTGCTGAGAATATACTGGTTAAACAAGCTCATAACGACGCCGATGTACTGATTATCGAAACAGCAATAGAACAAGTTAACATGACAAATATAACGATTGTTGTGGGTGAAGATGTAGATTTACTCGTGTTACTCACTGCTCGAAGTCCAGCTGAAAAAACTATTTTCTTCTTAAAACCAGGAAAATCTCAAAATCAATCAGAGTTTTATTCATCAAAAAGTTTGTCGACTTTTGCAAAGTGTCGAAATCACATACTATTTTTACACGCCATAACTGGCTGTGATACGACATCTGCATTTTACAGGAGGGGTAAAACAACTGTATTCAAAATGTTTGAAAAGCAAGACTTACTTGCAACTGCTGAAGTTTTTAAAAAATGTAATTCAACTCCAGAAGAAGTTATTACCAACGGATTTCACTTTCTTCTTCGTATGTACGGAGCTCCTAAAAAAACTACCTGCTTAGACAAGTTTCGATATGCATCTTTTGTCAAAAATACTCGAAATAAGAAACAAGTACAATTAGCTTGTCTTCCTCCAACCTCAGTCTCTGCTCATCAACATCTTCTTCGGGTATACTACCAAGTTCAAGTGTGGCTTGGTTATCAACTAAACCCAACAGATTGGGGTTGGAAGTTGGTCGATAATATATTAGAACCAATTCAGACTTTGCTTCAACCTGCGCCGGAAAAATTGCTCAACACTATCTTTTGTAACTGTAAAAAAGGATGCAATGCTAAATGTGGTTGCAAAAAAGTTGGGCTGGATTGTTCTCTGGCTTGTACGAATTGTCAAGGCCAGTCTTGTTCTAATGTAGAATCACCAACAACAGAGGATTCATTTAATACTGACGAAGAAACATGTGATGCTTCACTTTTAACACAATTCACCTATAGTCAGGATGAAGAAGAAGAAGAAGGAGAAGAAGAAGAAGAAGAAGAAGAGGAAGAAGAAGAAGTGATTGACGATTCCGAATCCGACGAATAAACTATTTATTTCTAAATCTAATCACAACAGACCCGTGGAATAGGCCTATAGGGGAAACCACGTTAAAAAAAACGCGCTAAGTACACTACCTCAGAGGTGGCGTGGAAACGTGTGCGTTTATGACGCTTGCAATTTTTTGCATCGTTATATCTCAGAAGCGGTGGCTTTTAGGGAAAAAATTATTGATACCTTTTTTATAGGAAATTCCCTGATCTACAAATTATGTCTGGGGTAATTTTGCGATAAAACTTACCGTTTTCAAGAAAATCGCGAAAAACTCATTTTTTGGACCTTATTACCCCGCTAAAATTTTTTCCTTACATGGGATCGGTTGGGACTTTTAAGACAATGTTTTTAATTATAATTTAAACAATTTTAAGAATTTTCAGCTTCCCCTGAATTTGTCGTGGGTCAAATGTCTAAATTGACCGGACTATTTGCAATGTGAATAACTGCTTGACAACCGAAAACTTTAAGATGCTGCAGATTCACTCTTCTTCTACTCCTTCTTCATGTGTTTTTTCTTTTGTACCTTTGCAAGGTTTTTTTTCGTTAAATAAATTGTGTATTTGCAGCTTCAGCTCAAAAACGTTTGTTGTAGACTCGAGAAGACAACGCGCTTTTTCGATTATGGTTCTATTCATTCTTTCTGCCAACCCGTTTTGTTGTAGAGAATATGGAACCGTTGTTTGATGTTAAATGCCTGCATCTGCTAGAATGTTCTGCATCTAAAAATTGCATTATTCCTTTCCATTGTCGATTGATTTTCTACAAAATTTTTGAACTCAAGGAACTTTTTCTCTACCTCTTTCTTGCTTTTAATGAAAAACGCAAAGACATCTTGAAAAATCATCAATGAATAGAAGCATGTACTCTGAACCTCCAATTGATTTTTGTTCAATCGGACCACAACGATCTGTGTGGACTAGTTCTAATATTGATTCTGCTCTAGTACCAATTGAGTTAAACGATAGGCGTGCCATTTTACCTTTGCTACACGTGATGCAATTGATTTTTGAACTATCGCAGTCAATATTTTGCACCACTTTCGGAACTATAGTTTGTGTGGTTTTAATACTTGGATGTCCAACACGCTTGTGCCAAAGTTCAAAGCGTGAAGCTTCATTTTTTGTAACATATGCACTTTGGTTGGGTGGTCTGTTGAGTCGGAACATATTGTTCACCAAGCTTGCAGTTGCAACAACATTACCCCTTTGGTCTTTCACTAAACATCCATTCTTGGAAAAAATAATTGAAAACCCTTCTGAACAATTTTCCAGTCAGATAAAAGATTAATGCATAAGTCACGAACGTGAAGGACTTCTTAAAATTCAACCTCACTTTCTTTGAATTTTCCAAAAAATACCTTCTATCGAATTGACCTATAAATAGGACTTGCATTTTTAAATTATTTGCAACAATTAGCTCAGAGTTAAGATTTTCAATCTTACTTGAAAAGCATGCACTATTTGAGCACATGTTAGCTGACGCTCCCGAGTCGAAATACCATTCTTCTTTGTCAAGAGCCGTGACGAAAAAACATCCTAACAGCGCATTCCTCTTTTCTTGATGGTTCTTATTCTTTTTTGGACATTGAGCAGCAATATGGCCAAATTCGTTGAAGTTGTAACATTTAGGGACTTAAAGTTCTTATTCCCAAAGTTTTTCTTGTTCTTTCCAACAAAAGCAGTATCTTGACTTGCATCCAAATTAACGTCTTGAAGAAGTTTGGTTTTAATACTGTCTCCTGTAGTAAGAATCCGAGAGCTTTGGATTTCCATTATCATTGGCTTGTATTCTTCGGGAAGACCAGCTAAAAACAGACCTGAGCTTGTACGATGTATTTAAAACATCGTTAACGTACGCATCTACGGTAGAAAAATCTTTCAATTTTGTAGAACAAAACTTTTGGATGATCCCAACTCTCCTCACAAGACCAGAATCTTGAAAAAATGTATGATGAGTATCCCAAATTTCCTTAGCGCTTTTGTTATATCTTATATAAGGATAAGTGGATCTTTCAACAAGCAATATAAGCTCCGATTTTGCGTTTAAGAGCTTCGTTGCATCCTTCTCCGTCATACTGCCATCAGAAACAGCCATTCAGTTGGAAATAAGCTTTAGCGGAAAATTTCCAGTCTTCGAAGTTTTTGCTTCCCCGAAGCTTTTAATACTGAATTTTGTTTCGGACATCTTTTCTCAGTACAAATTTTCTTATTATTTTGTATTTAGATCGTGATAAGGCCCATAACCTGATGTTTTAAGATTCTGAACAGTAATAATATTTATTTTCAATACATCAAACTTATAAAAATTAGTACAATTTGATAACGATAAAATAAACACTAAGTATTTAAAAACAAAGTATCAAATCTCAACTTTCAAGAATTCCTAATGCAACTGTCAAGATTGAGTTTTTTGAAAACTATTGAATTCGCTGTAAATACTCGTTCTTTGATCTTCACTGATTCTCTAGTTTTAAAATCCTGGTGACATGCTGAAGTTGGAGGCAAAAACAGAGTTTTTTTTAGTAACTTATAGTTAGTGCTGAAACACAAAAACCAATACTCACTCACTTAACGCAATTTTCATTTTATTTTTATGTTTGGTATCACAATGTCAAATGTTTATTCTTCAGCTTATTTAATGTTGAAATTAAAATATTCATGAATTTGCATGTAAAGAAGTGCGTAGATTGTCGCATTTCTGAATTCGTACGTAAAGACCTCTTGGGACTGTTGTTTGAATTGAAAAGTAACATTCAATTTGAAAATCTGATAACTGATTAAAAGTTCATGTTATAAATTATTGTTAAAAGAACAAAAAATTGTTTGGGATACTATCATTACCATTGAGTCTAATGCAGACAAAGCACAAAGTAGAATAAATAACAACCTCTAATATCGATTTGTTTTGGCACCACCTAGAGGCCTTTACTTTCCAAAACTATCTTTACTGAAATATTCTTACTGATTACTAATTTGACTTTTATGTTTTATCATTATAATTCGACAACAGTTCTTATAAATATAATACATACTTAAAATCTGAAACATAAACTAATCTATTGAAAAACATTAATGATGGTGATAAAATTTTTCCTTTTATTATTCCAATATTATTATTCCAATATTAAAAATCAATTGCAACTACTTCCTATGATATGTCAAAGAAGAAAGGTTTATGAAAGAAAGTCTTTGTGAGTAAGACGGCAATATATCAATTTCATGAAACCACGGAAGGGATCGAAGACAGAAATGAAAAAGCTTTTCTGAGTGGCTTCAAGTATTGTGACCTGTACGGCGCGTAGTAAGGTGATCAAACTGTACAGGTATATTCCATTAACGATTGGAACTTTTTTGCGTGTAAAACTCATGGTTTAGCATTTGTCAGATGTACTGGTGATTTTTTTTGAAAACTTTGACATTGATCAGGCATTATCTTTCAAATATGAGGATTTTCAGTTTATGAAATAGTCGTTAAAATTTTTGTTTAAGATAAAATGGCTTGATCAATGTATTTCTTTATTCCTAAGATATGAGTCGAAAACCATTTTTATTTTTTTGTAAAACACATTTTTTAGATTAGACCTTTTTAACCTTATTTTAAAACAATATTTCGATAGAATGAAATAATTTGGAAGTAAATATCTTCATTTACTCTTGAGGTATTCAAGTCAATTGTTAGGTTTAGGTTTTAGAGATATTTGCATTTAACTAAAATTTGTCACTTGTTTACTAACGACATGTCAAGTATTGCATTTGTAGAACATTTCGAACTCGGAGTGGTAGAAAAATCGAAAAGTGGGTCCCCCGATTTAGTCCTTCTGTTTGTCCTAGCTCCTTGTTCAAACTTGGATATTAATTTGAAGCCAAATCGCGTTATCCGGAAAATTCAAATTGTCACAAAACCGAACCAATAGATTTTTTCTTAAATTTTCCCTACATTTTTTTTCCTTGATGACTTCTAGTTGGGGACGTCTCAATTCAAGCTGAGAATGTTTTTATTTCACTTCTGCTCAAGTCAAGCTCTAACATTAGAAGATTTGTATTTTGTCTCTGTTTAGGCACGTCTGCACAATTCAAGCTCCCACATTAGAACAATAGAATGAATGAATGAATGAATAATATAAAAATACAAAGCAGGACAGAATCATAGTTGCCATATCGCACCACTTCCGGTCATCAATGTTCACTGTGGTGTATTTGTTGCTGCTACTGCAGCTGGGTCGTTGCAGTTGCCCGTTGATGCTTCTTTCCTCGCTGACGTCGTTCGCGGTCGCAAATACCGCTTATCACGACACTATAAAAAGGGTCGTGGCCTGCGCACTGGTATTTTGCTGGTAAAGTTTCCGATTCGATCGTCAATGTCGTGGATGATGAAGATAAAAATAAATAAATTGGGTGGCGCGACAGTCCGTTGAGAACCAAGGCCTAGTGACTTACAACTCTCAACCATTCGTGTGTGCGAGTAATGTTGTTAGGAATGGAGGGGACCTACAGTTTATATGCCGACTCCGAACGGCTAATTTTGAGAAAGCACTTTTTCATGACAATAGTTACTCTTGGAGAATTTGTCAATTCCTCGCAAGAGGCAGTACCCGTGAAAAGACTCTAGATGGCATAGGCAGGGATCGAACCCAAGACCTCTAGCATGACAGTCCAACGCACTAACCATCATGCCACGGGTACCACGGGATGATGAGGATGGGCAGCGTTAATGTGGCTGTTATTGTGCTCGTTCCCAAAAATCTGGCGGACGAAGAATATTTTCTTGTCGGCGCCGCGCCTTTGCTCTGCTCATGGTTATTGTGCAAGTAGAACTTGCTCTTGGTGATGGTGTTGGGCTCGGTTTACACTATACATAGTTTTGACCGTACGAAAAAAAACTGGACTGAGACATTTTGTTGGAGGCCTGAAGAAGAGCATATACGCTTTCATATTATACGGTCGCGGCAAAATGCCGGCGCCGCGTAGTTAAGCAACCGTCTATATACTGAAGAAATACGGCAGCCGGACGGCGGCGTTTATTCGTTTCTACGGCAGAGTTCGATCAGCCACTTCAAGACACGATTTCTAGTATGTTAAGCAAAGAAACCCTTTATATGTCGTGTTTTACCGTAGGGTTAAAACCATATAATGTGTAGGTAATTAGCCATTGATCCGGTTTATGCCGTCCATTTTTTTGCAGTCAAAACCGTGTAGTGTGAAACGAGCCTTTGGGTGTCAAGATGGATGTTAGGATGTGAATCTCGAACAACTTTTTAAAAAAACTTAAATTTTGTATTCCTCAGTAGAACCGTATTTTCTTCTTTAGTTTTTTCAAGAACTAATGAACCGCTTACAATTAAATCTTACAAACAAACTTTTTTAGTGTCTTAATAATACATATTGTTCAAAGATTTCATTATTTGTTTTGAATTCGATATCTCAAACCATTCTGCCAACATTTGTTTACGACATGTAAGATATAAGCACTTAGGTAATACCTAATTTCATACCAAAAATATTTGTTGGACTTAATTTTTGAAAGTTTCTTCTATTATCTGTAAACCAAATTTTTTTGAAGTCGATATTTCTACTGGTTCTTTAGATATGTTCAACTTTTCCGTATCACGGACTCTTCGTTTAGATTTTATTGACCTTGAAACCTATCGAGAAATGTCAACTTTTTCAAAAAAGGACCGATTACAATAAATAAAGTACAAACTTAATAAAAAATCGTTAAACTTCTATTGACAAGCTATGCAAGCCATTCCTTCTTACAAGGAACGAATTAATAGTTTTTATGCAACGCGTGAATCTTATTTTAAAAGCCAGGTCTATACACAATATATGCCTTTCATGTGTGACAACTTCTTTGAACAACTAGGTATTGTAAGTCATGTCATAAGTAACCTTTTCCTTTTTTAATCAAATTAAACAAATTGCAAAAGATGTGAATTCTTACCACATTCTACACTCCTTGTCATGCAAGTAAATAAATTAACTTACAACCTATATCAACCTATTATTACTGTGCCTCTATAAACCTCATTAAAATAAATCTCCTCCAATTTAATTGGAAAAATTCAAAAAATAAAATTAAAAAAAAAAAATCTAAAAGCAACATTTTTCGAGTGCATTGACTTCACTCTAGTTTTCTTCACTCAATTCAAGTGCCGCTGGTTGTTTTCTATACGAGCTATCTATAGCCTATAGCAGCAGCCCTTGAACCCGCACAGAAAGTAATCAAAATATATAGATTCACCCAGTGAAGATTCTTCTTATGTATATTATGTTGAGTAGAGGTATATCCTTTGAATATAATCTGTTTGTATACTGCAGGGTATATTGCACTCTTCATAGATTGTTCAAACTCTACGCGTATAGAGATATCGTATAGTAGCAGTAGCATAGTATCTTTCTGTATGTGAAGAAGACTTTGACTGTATTACAGCTCGATGATGACACTCTTGGCTCCCACATTTCCAAGGATCATCGATAAAATACACTTTTCCGCTATAGGGGTATGTACTGCACTGTCAATATATAAAAAAGGTTTTGTCGCTCGTTAGGATTAAGTTATCTCAATAATTTTCTTTTGTGCATACTGCATTATTACGATGGATATACAAGCTCTGATGTAGTGTAGAGCAGGTTCTTATGTGAAATAATTAAACATGAAAAAATGTGTTTTTCAAAAACAAAAATAAAAATATTCGACAATTTAATCAGAAAATATTTTTGTAAATTCATTCCACTTGTAAGGGAAGCTGTGTAGGTTGAACTTTATTGACAGAACAACCACGAAATCAGTTTTTATGAAGGAGCTTTTGTAATAAAGATGTACATTTCTTGAGATTCTCACCATTTCTACAGTAAAACGGGTACCTAATGAACAATCAAAAACGAACTTTTACAGTAACTTAGCAACAAGAAATGCAATACGAACAAGATCAAAAACTTGCAGGTCAAAAACTTGAATTGCAAACTAATCGTCATTTATATAAATTAAAATGAATTGACCGCTTAGGTTTATTGGGCTTAAAATGAAAATATTCGTTGAGAGTTTCTATTTTTAAAAGTAAGCAAATTTGCAAGATTATAAACCTGCACTTCTTTTTACTGAAACACCTTATGTTATAATATACTTACATTGTAGACATCTTAGTTTAATTTAATGTTCATTTTGCACAGGAAGACATTAACTTCCTAGAGCCTCTACAGAGCACAAGTTTGCTTCTAAAAACAACTAAAGTACTCAAGAATAAGCTACAAATGGAACAACAAACATTAGTATTGTTTTTTCCGGTAGCTGCAAACGTTCGTTAATAGATGTCATTGCAACATCTTGAATATTTTCTGGCCTAAAAGTTCTCCAATAATGAGCTTCATGCCAGAACTGGTAAGGAACACATAGAATAAAACGAAACCGGAACTCATTTACACATGAGGCCAGACAAGTGGGCCGTCCTTAAAGTCCTACAAAAACCAGAACGACTGGGGAAGAGTTGGAGAGAGTTGAAGGATATCTGCAGAAAATGTACACGATGACGCATAAAAATAATGGATAACCAAGGCATCGCAAGGAGAACCTAAGTCAGTTAAAGTTAATAAATTTTCAAGTCTTTGTTGTTGGATGATTAAATCTTTTCCAAATTGCTAATATTGATTTTGTATACAATCTTAACAATAGTCCACAAAAAGTTTTCGTAATCAGCGATTTTAATTTAACTGATGTAAATTGATTGCATTCTTTTACTGAAAATATGCTTATACCTTGTCACTTAAAAAAAGGTACTGAAATAACTTTCATTGATCATCTATTTGCCCTTAATTTATATCAAATCAATAATGTTGTTAATAATTTAAACAAAATTCTTGATCTTATATTTATTTCATATGATGATTTTAAAGCGTCAGTTAATGATATTATCATTTTTACATTGTTAAACAATTCAGTCCATTACAAAGAAATATATATTGAAGTTGAATTATATAATTATTTAAAAATTGATCAGAGATTCATAACTATTTCGAATCTTACAACTTTTTAAAAACGAATTTCGTTGAGCTCGATAACTACTTTGGAAATATTTTCGGAAAACTGAATTTTTAAATTTAAACTTGAAAGATAATGTTTAATAGTTTTTCGGGATTTTTACATAATGCTTTCAATTTATTTGTTCCAGCTAGATTGAAAAAGAATGTCCCAAAGCCTCATATAATAGAAGGCTAACTTACCCTAAAAATCTTTAAAAAAAAAAAGTTTAACAAATCCAACGATTTGAATGACAAAATTCAATTTTGTAAGCTTCGTATAGAATTCATTGTTCTCAGTAAATTCTCACAGAGAAATTGTGTCATGAACGCTGAAGTGAACTTAAAATGCGACCCAAAGCGATTCTGGTATTTTATTAATTCTAAACAGAAATCAATTGGGGTTCCCAACTCTATGAATTTTAAAGGTGAAGAATCTATTGAAGTAGGTTAGTAAGACACTTAAACTTTTTGTTCAGTATTTTGAATCCGTATACTCTTACGCTCAGGGATATACTTTCATTTCTTCTAATGATCAGCCCAAAGTGGATATTGGGTCCATACAGCTTAATTCTGCTGATGTTTTAGAAGGACTACAAAGTCTCAAAACGAACGCGAAACCTGATGTGGATGGCATTCCTGCGATTATCTTAAAACGGTGCTCTAATTCTCTTTGCCTACCTCTGCTTATTATTTTTAACCGTTTTTTGTCTTCCGGAATACTTCTGGATGAATGGAAATCATCTTTCATGATTCCAATTTTCAAATCGGGCTATAAAAACAACGTTGAAAACTATAGAGGAATTTGTAAGTTATTTGCCATTCCTAAACATTTAGAAAGTTTAATTAAAATAAAACTTGATTTTCTTGTGAAGGAACATGTTAGTAGTGGCCGACATGGATTTATTTCTGGAAGATCGACAGTTACTAATTTAGCTTGGTTTTCTTCTTTCGTGGTTGAATTTATTATGCAGACTTCAGCAAAGCTTTCGATTCTGTATGCCACAATATATTGCTTCGTAAGCTCGAAGTATTAAGCTTACACTCAAGTCCACTTCAGTGGATCGATTCATTCCTAATTAGTAGAGTGCAAGGAGTGAAAATAAAGGAATATACTTTAAAACCTATCAGATGTACTTCAGGCGTCCCTCAAGGTAGTCATCTTGGTCCTTTGCTGTTTTTAATATTTATTGGTAATATTATCAACCATATTAATTTTTGAAAGTAACATGCGACTACGACGCAATAAACTTTAAATGGATTTAGATAACTTATCCTGTTAGTGTAAGTTGAACAGCCTAATTCTTAACGTTAAAAAATTCTTTGTTATTTCTATCTCCAAGAAACATTTTATTTACGAGTTTCCTCATTCTCTAGGATCCAGCCACCTTCAAAGAACTCTTAAAGTTAAAGACCTAGGGGTTAAATTCTATCACAAATTTTCACATGTTGATGCCATCGTCGCCAAAGCTAACTCAATGTTAGGCTTTATAAAAAGAAATTCAACAGATTTGTCTTACCCCTACACTTTTGTTGCGCTCTATACTACTTTGATCTATTTTGGAATATGCTGATGTCATGTGGAACCCTCACCAACAACTATTCTCCGATAGAATTCAAAAGATCCAAAAATGTTTTACAAGGTATGTTTTTTATAAAATGCATTGGAATTTCTGTCCAAACTCCATAGCCAGGCAAATCCTTCTATGTCTGCAGATGCTCAAATCTTGAAGAACTATTCATGATATAATTTTTGTGCGTGATATTATGTGCTACTATATTAAATGCCCTACCTTACTTTCTTTAATTTTTATTTATGCTCCAATGAGACCCTTGAGGGAAAGACACCTTCTTTTTCAACCTAGACATAGAACGAACTACGGAATGAGTGAACCAATTTTAAGGTCAGTTAGGGAGTTCAATGAAATAAAAGGACATCAATAACGTCAATCCTTCACGGAAATACTTAAAGGAGCGAATCGCTTAAAGCTCAGATTCAGCCGCCATCGCCAAGATATCTGACAACACAATTTAGGAATTTAGAGTTCAAAAGATCAATTGCATCATCCTGTCTGATGCATCAGGCGTCGTTTAAATGTATGTCTTAATTACACACAAAATGGCAACTCTCTGTGGATGTATTGGCTTCTCGACAACCTTGTGAAAATCAAAATAAACTATAACTTATTTCAATATCAACCACTAGATGTCTCATTGTATTCAATGTACACGTGTTCTTGTCAATTTGCAAGCTTTAAATGTTAGTTATGATTTTTCAACATAAAACGTATCAATATCTATAGAAAATTAATGTTTTTAATAGCCTTTTCAAAAAGAGCCATCTTTTTTGTCATTGCGAAGAAAGAGGTTAAAAGGTCCAACCTTCTCTAACGCTAAACCTCTATCTTTTAAGGGTCCTAACCTCTTTTGTCCATCTTTGTTTGTTACTCTTATGTTATTTCTTTTTTATTTTTTTTTGAAAGAGAAAAGTTTTCAAAACAATATCTTCGAAACTATTCCCTTGATGAATAGTCCTTTAAGTGTAGAAAAGTCAGTTTGTGCAGAGGAATAGCTGACATGAATAAAATTCCACAGCCAGCAGAATTCCACTTTTTAGTAGTTGTCTCTGAGATATTGCTTTTTCTTTTGTTTCTGTGATAAATGTATATAACTATAAATATATACCTACTACATACATAAAGACCGTACCCGGGGAACAGGAATTTAATGAAATAAATTTCTCTATTGTTTTGCATACCTTGTGCGATATTAAGCAATGCATAAAGCCCATGTTGCATCTTGTGTTGTAGAAAAAAAGGAAAGGACACACGTCTCCTTTTGCTTGTGACATTTAAAAGAATTTATATTCCCGCCTGAATCTTGAATTACTTAAATATATTTATTTATATTTTCCTTTTTTTAAATTGTATAAAGTTGCGCAATGACTCCTGGTGAAAGTTTGTGTGCCACCAACATTGTTATCCTTGGTGGTTCTGGTTCTGGCTCTGGGCTGTTGCTGTTGCTGTTCCAACATCAATCTTGCACAAATTTCATGAAATTATTTTTACATTTCTTTTTTCAATTAGCTTAGGGCATGCCCGTTGTGTGTGAGTGTGTATTTTAAAAAGGTGAAGTGCTTTTTCCGAGATAAATCTCCCTTCATGAAAAACCAGATGCATCACATATACGCATTTATACTACCTACCATGTGGGATGAGCCATCAGCGCCATCCTTATGGGACGCCCACACATCGTGTCAACCAACTGAATAGAGTCCACCGTTCGTAAAGCCGGCAATGTGATGTTTCTGCGGGTTCCAATTTTCACCGCTAGAATTTCAATTAAAGCACCTTTACACGTCCCCGCAGGCGCTGCTGGGCATCACTCCGTTTATGGGGCCGCGTTGACAGGGACGCGTTTTCATTGCTTTGGTTCTGGTTCTGGCTCTGGCTTTGGCGTCATCCTCATCATATACCTACTCATACATAATGGGAAGGCAGAGGCAGGCGTAGAAAGACAAGAGAGGTGCGTTCGTTCGCTTTGTTAAGTGTCAGTGATTATAAACAAATTAACATGGCAATCGTGCCGCAAAGTGTACGTGCGTACCAGTCACCGCGTACATGCGTTCACTCCAAAATGACATACGAACACACACGCCGCCGCCGGCCGCCGTCTGCCACAACCACCACCGATACCGCCACTGTCATGTACTATACAGTATAGACATAGATTGTGGTGTCGGTCGTGTTGTAGATGTTGGGAGGTCGGATATTGGAATTTGTGTTTCTTTCTTTCAGGAATTTTAATAAATATTGTTGGATCTTGTAAAATGGGGACGCGGAGATAAAGTTAGGTACTCCAAGAAGAAGAGATTTATTCACAGATTTCGTGAGGTTTTGTTTTGTTTATGGGAGTAAGAAAATAATGTGGTATTTTTGAGTGTTTTTCAAATCTTTATGTTTTGTATGGGCTTTGAATAATTGAGGGGATGAAAGCAAACAGAAGATGCCCTAATGGAGAGGTTGCTTATCGAAAGTAAGTACGTACGTTTCTATATCTCAAACCCGCACTTACCATACGCACTCTGAAATTAATTGAGCACTGAACTGTTGTTAAGAAATGCGTGTGTGTTATTTGTTTGGTTCAATACATAGATAGACACATACAAGCAAGGTCAAAGACAGATTGTATTAACATTACAAGTATTTATATACACAAATTAATGTTTAGAAAGAAGAAGTTTAGGTTAATTTAATGACTTTTCATTTTAGGGTGTTTAAGAAAAAAAATCTAATTACATCAGAGATTGTGCAAGTCAATGGGTTTTTTAACCTTATACGCAAAGAGAATGGGTATAAAGTATGCTTAGAATGTTTTTAAATAATTTTAAGTGCTGTGATGTTGATTTCTCATTTTGTTTAACTTTGGAAAGGGTACATGTTTGGAAAAAGGATTTTAATCTTCTAACGGCTGCAAGAAGAAGAGACGGATCATCTAATTTTATAATAGCGTAAACAAGCACAATTTGTTTATTTTTTCGTAATTTAAAATTTGTGGTACAAATCCACCAATTTGCTTACTAGCGTCTAGAAAATCGGTTCTTCAGGTTTTGTTTGTATGATGAAAAAATTTGGAAATTAATCAACTGCAATCGGCTCAATTTGTCAAACTGAGAATTTTTGGATTTCTTCAGGTTTTTAGTTCTCTAGAAACTAAATAATTTTTGTTGGTGAGATGTTAATGTCCGTATACCTTCATATATATGTTCGGATACCTTTTTTTGTCGGCGATATTTCAAGGACTGAAAGAGATATTGACTTAAGAAACACTTCTTACTTGCGGCCTATAGAAACTTAGTATTAGACGTTTTTTTCTTTTTTCAAAGACTAAAAGTTAGATACAGTAGTCCCTAACAAATGTTGTTGGGCAAACATCGAATTTACTCAAACCGAACCGATAGTTTTTTTTATTAAATTGTATGTAAAGATTTATTGCTTAGCCTGCTTGTTTCAATAAAAAATAAAATGTTTCTATTGCTCCAGAAGAGTTCCCCCTTGTAGAACCATTATAATATTTTTAAGTTCCCTCAAGAATTAATAGTATTTTTTTTAAGTTGGATGTCTCAAAATCGGGGCAACACTTTTTAATAAATTTTCAATTTCCAACTCAATCGAAGAGACAATAAAAGAAAAACTAAAAAATTCTGCTAAAAGTTATAAAAATTGACTCAAATATCTTAGAAATAATGAAAGATATTGCCTTCAAACTAATTTATAAAATATTTATAAATATTTGATAAATCATACAGGTGCAATATTTTTAATAGTTCTCGTTTAAGTAATAAAGTCGACTCTAATTAAGGCAATAATTTATTTAAAAATTCTTGTTAAATTGTTTTTTTTTTTTTTTTTTTTTTTAATTTTAAACAATTCTTCTAACTAATGCTAGTTTTTAATGTGACCAAGTGCATTTGTATGGTATATGGTCCTCGTTTTAATTTATGTCCCTTTCAATTATTTAAAAACGATCTAGAGTGGATTTTTAATGTTTAAAAATCAGCGCTGTATTTATTAGTATTTAAAAAAATCGAATTGATTGTTTTTAAAGAATATGCCCAAAACTGGTAAAAACTGATTTCCGACTCAAATGTCTTAAGAATTTATGAAATTATTTTAAAATTGATTTCTAAACTAAACTTCTTGTAAATAATCCCTAAGAATTTACAAGAAGGTACTAAATAAATCTAAGCCATCTTCAAAGCCTCCAGGTTACGGAAAATTCTTTCAACTAATCGAGCGATGCCAAGCTGCTTGAAAAATGCAGACGGCTCCTGAACAAATTCAAGTAATGAATCACTGAACTTACTACTAGACACTCACTTCCTGGTAGTTCTCTAACCGAAACTTGCAAAAATCATTTAAGTTCAAGTTACAATACAAGATATTCACAAGGTCTGATTACAAAGGACAAAACCATTTAAACCTGCAAGACCAGATGGAATAATACCAGCCGAGTTACAAAAGACTTCTGACATAATTGCACCGACCCTTGAGGATATTTTCAGCAGCTGTCTATACCTGGTCCATATTTCGTCGGCATGGAGAGAAGTTAAAGTTGTTTTTACCAACCAGGTAAATGCTCGCAAGTCAATCTTAAAGATCTACGACCTATAAGTCTATCATCATTCCTTCTTAAGACCTTTGACAGATTAATTGATATCCATTTAAGGGCAAGTATTGATACAAGACTTCTGTATTCATCTCAACATGCCTACTGTAAAAGTAAATCGGTGGAAACAGCGTTGCTCACTTTAGTACGCACCATCGAATATTCCCTCCATCATAAAGAATTCACTATGGTTGCTTTCCTTGACATCTTAGGTGTTTTTAATAACGTTGACACATCTGCACTAACATCTCTAAACGTAGAGAGTTCGCTTGGGAAGTTAATTCATTTAATGCTGACTAGCAGATTAATTAACTCAAAACTGGGCAACTCTTCTGGCAGACGATTCGTTAGTAGAGGAACACCGCAAGGTGGTGTTCTATCCCCTCTCCTCTGAAACATATTAGTGAATGAAATTCTTACTAGTCTGGATGCGGAGGGTTTGAGGTTGATCGCCTATGTGGACGACGTTGCTATAGCAGTTTTAGGAAGGCATGTTAACACCTTAAAAGAACTCTTACAAAATGCCTAAGACATACTAATACTTTAAGCTAATCGGTGTGGACCCACATAAAACCGAATTGGTCCTTTTTTCGGACAAATACAAAATTCCATTTGTTAACCCTCCCTATGTTAAAGGAATTCAATTAAAATTCTCAGAAGAGGTTAAGTACCTGGGTCTTATTTTTGACAAAAACCAAATTGAAAACGCAGTGTACAGAAAAGAGTCAAGAAAGCTACTGTATCTCTTTTTTCTTGGAAAAAAGCTATTGGTAGTAAATGGCGCTTAGAACCCAGAATCACGCATTGACCTAAGACATCGGTAATCAGACCGATTTTAATGTACGATGTTGCAGTATGGTGGACTGCTTTAGGGTAAGGTATAAACAGGGATAAATTAAATAAAGTCCAACGTTCAGCTTTCCTATGTATAAGCGGATCGCTTCCCACGACCCCATCTGCGGAACGGAACACCTTATTCTACCTAACATCTCTTGACATATTTAGCAAACAAATAGCTGCAAGCTCTGCTTTTCGGCATAGAGCTTCGTTGCAGTGGAATAACAACAACATTAGCCACTCCGTAATTCTTAGGTATTTAGAATCAATTTCAACGCACACAGACTATACCATCCCCCAACTACAATTCGACAGACATTTCCAGATTTCTATACCTCCCACATATTTTTGGGAGAATTGGAAATTCTTGGAAGATGAGTCAATCCATTTCTATGCAGATGGGTCAAAAACATAAGAAGGGGCTGGTGGAGGTGAACGACTGAAATGAAGTCTCTCATTCAACATCTGATAGCCGTATTTTCTCAGATCATCAGGCCTCTATCAAATCTCTGGACTCTGTCTCTACAAACTCTATAAATGCCAATCATCTCTTCACCTTTGCTGGATGACGGGCCATAGAAACAATACAAGTAACTGAAAAGCAGTTGAATTCGCCAAGAACGGTACAGTAAAACCCATTCTATTAGGAAAAGCTGGCATACCAATGGCTACTTGGAAACTATTGCTAATGCAGGATGCTATGAAGAAGGCAAACACTAGATGGAACAACATCACCACGTTTCAGGTAACAAAAAGTATATGACCAACACTGGATTTAAAGCGATCAAGGTGCTTGCTATCTCTAAACAGATCGCATATAAGCTCGATAATAGGTGTTTATTTTTTAAAATTGGTTTTATTTCATGGCATCTTTTATTTCATTGATTTTCCAAAGGCGTTGGAACGGTGTTTACATTTTTAAAATATTTTTTTTAGCAAAAATTCTTTGGAATTGTCCATGATTCTCAATTATTGTTTGGTCTTTCTAAAAATGGAACCACCAAAACACATTTTCTGTAAGTGCGTCCTTTATATAATCCAACAACATAATTTTTAGGTTTTTGGGTAAATGTTGTGTCTTAAAGTAATTTTCTAAAAGTGGGATCTTTCTTTTCTATTTAAACCTCCAACTTAAACATTCCCAGAAACACTAACATTTCGCTCAACCTAAACAAAAAGTCTATGCTGTGTCTTTTCAGTTCCATCTGTTTAAGTTCAGCCTTTTTTCAAAGAATCCATATAAAAATAGCGTCTATCCAATACAAAGTTGGTAGTTTTTTGTTTAACAATGACTAACACTTAACTTAGCACTGCAATTAATTACACTAACATTTCATTTCAAGGTTTAAAATAGAGAGTTTAAAAAAAAAACTATCTAAATAAACAAAATCCATTTGCGATTACTTCAACTTCAATTCAAAAAAGCACACTTTCGTTAAATACATTTCTTTAGCAAGCTATACAACAACCACTACTGTCATTACCACGTTTCCACGCCCGCCGACGCCGCTTCCTGTGTTCCTGTTCATAATATTTTACTTAGCATTATAAAACGACGATTACGACAACGGACGCCTGATGGAAGTGTGCGGGGAGATGGTTTAAAACAAAGAGAATAATACAGGAAGCTCAAGAAAAAACATAGCACACGACACGACATACAGCAGGAAAAAATTTAAACTCAAATTTAAAACAAAAGACATTCAACTTAATCCATTTCTCTTGTAGTCTGGATTAATATATCACGCAGTTTGAAAGACGTCTCTTTTGCTTTTGCTCGTTTTCCCTTATCCTGGCCTGGGCTGGCCTGGAATCCTGGATTCACCCAAGTCCCTTTTTTTTGAAGAATAAAGACTCAGACACAATATAAAGCAAAACATTTTTGCACCAACACAAAACATAGACGTTAGACGACGTAATACAAAAGCATATCCTTTTTGCACTTATTTCCTTCCTGTCTTTTCCGATGATGATGAGCGCTATGAGCGTTGCGCTCTATTCTAAGTTCATGAATAATAAAAGCGTTCAGCGTTTAAGAAAACCAAACATTCATACCTTTTCCTTATGAATTTTATATAAATAATAACTTTTATGCACGCGTATTGTTGAATTTAAGGACATTTATAAACATTTATGGTTTGGTTTGACCTTAGATGTGGGAGGTGGTGCCTAAAACCCGTACAGATTGTACGTGTAACAAATTCACGCGTTAAAGGGTTTTTAAAAAGAATTAAAAATACCCATACATAATAGGAGTTCAATAATAATTGCTGGGTAGATATCAGCTTTTAACTTTGCTCAACCCAGAGCCAAAATATTGAGGTATGAGCAAGCATTTAATTTAGCTAGCTATAAATCGTGAACTCCGCTCCGTCGCTTTGCGTCGTCTTGTGATAACCATCATCGCACGAAAAACCTCTGCACAGAGCGAAAAAAGACCACCTAAAATTAATAAGATTGCCTTATTAAGGTGTTTTACTAAGAAATCTTATTGAAATGAGTGAATAATATGCTATTTCCATAGAGAAATCGTATTGATCTTATTAGGAATATCTTATTGATTTTTGAAGAGTTTTTCTTATACCTTTCACGTAGAATATCACATTAATCTATGTAAATAATGATTAATTCTTATTGATGGGAAGTTTCAATAAGTCAAGCATATACAATACAGTCTTATGTTCAAATTCCAAAATATGGATATCTTCTTAAATCAATAAGAATTTCTTATGAAAAATTTAATAAGAAAAACGTATTACTTTTTAGTTTAATCAGTAAATCCTCTTAAATCAATAAGTTCTCTCATCCTAACAGCTCTCTATAAGGAAATCTTCTTAAACCAATAAGATCTCCATATTGCATTGTTCCCCAAATAATATGAAAACCTTATTTATTTTCGGTGTTAAGAAGACAATCTTATTAAAAATGATTTTCTTTAAAACCTATAAGAAAATCTTATCAAAACAATAAGATCTCCCTATTATTTCCCAGAAACTATTATGTGGCTGTGAATGCTACAAATAACAGTACTTTTGGAAAATAATAAGAAAAACTTATTACTTTTCGGTTTAATAAGTAAATCTTCTTAAAACAATAAGATTTCTATAAGGAACAATAAGATCTCCACATAAAACTTCGAAGAGACGATCACGTCACTCTTGTAATAACTGTACTTTTGGCCAATAATAAGAGAAACTTATTAATTGACAGTTTTATAGGAAAAGCATTTCGTTTTATGATCTCAGCGCGTTCGGACATTCATTTTTCTTAAAGTAATAATTTATAGCCTTATGATGGATAAGGAAAGTGATTCGCGAAGTGTGACACTGAACGACATAGAAAACTTATTAAGCGAAAGAAATAACTTAAGTGAAGTGATAAGCATAAGTTTGCCTTGCATTTCGTGGAACGAAAAGGACGTTGAGGAAACCCAAAGAATCTATGAATCCTGGGGATTAAGTAGCTCCACTTTGGCTTTCCTTAAAATGTATGGATTAAATTCCATCGAAGTGTTAAGCAAAATGGAAATAGAAGATGTTGATAAATTATTCACAAATATAGATAGCTCAGGCTACTTTGGCGAGAGAATTAAATTTCAAGTTGGATTAAAAAAGTGGAGAAAAGACAAGGTAAGTGATTTTATTATAACACTTTAAGTTCATAAGTATAAGTTTTCCTACAATTTTTTACATTTGTATTGCGCATTTTGTTTGACTTCATGGACAAGTTGAGGTTACTCTAAGAAGGATTCGACTTCGAGTATACCTAGTTTGACCACCAGAGTAAAAACATATGTGGGTACATTATGTACATATGTAACAAATTTATGTCTGCGGAACCCCAAAAATGTAAAAAAAATGGACAACTCTAATGCACACACATGTCATATTTCAGAATAAACCGTTAGTTTGTGACCAAGGCACACTCTCACCACCATCGACCCGAAAGGTCCTGGAATGGCTCGAAAAAATTTCTAATGATTTGAATTCTGCCTCTTCTTCAAGAGCCTCTACAATTTCACGTGTTTCGGAGTCGAGAGAAGCAGACCTCACCAGCCTTCTGAAGACAACTATAAGAGGGCAACTTATTTTGGCTTACTATGAAAAAAATGCAAACCTAGACAGTAAGAAGCAGAAGGATCTGACTCATTGCATTGTGGAGAGGTTTGTTGGAATTGGTGCGAAAATGTCATATAGAGATATGAACCTTTGGGCGAACGCTATCGCGGAAACTTTTCCAACAGAAAATAAGGTAAGTAAAGTGCTTGCAATGCACAAAGGGCACGAACCAAATTTGTATTGTGAGAGTATAACATACGTATGAACTTTTAGTATTATTTGCTGCCGTATTTATAAAGATATTTTAAAGGATAAATAAGTTAAGACACTTTTTTAGTGACAGAAAATGGCCTTGCCAAGTTTCACTTCTAGGCTTCTTAATTAAAAAAAACCTTGTAAATGTTTTTTATGAATACGGCTGTTGGCTTTTAAATTTTCTTAAGACTACCATTTCTTTAAGTATATGTGTCGTAACTTATTAAAAGCTTGTTATATTCTTTCAGGACACTTACTTTTTGGCTCGGAAGGTAGGAAAAAAAAATCCAACTGGAAAATTGTTTTCACGTTGGTGTAATGTCGAGCGTTCTGCTGATGCCGAAAAAAAAATTGATGAATGCGAGTTAGAACAGACCCTTTGTCTGATGGTAAATATTAAGATGCGTTAACTTCTTCAGAACAAAATTCATTGAATTCTTTCTTATTTAAACATTATTTCAGAGAAATTTACGGAGAAAAAGTGCTGGCTTCAACACAATTGTTCTCCATGGGACAAAGTAACACAACTTTGGAAAGAAACTACTTTACAGAGGAATTTGCAATTCCAATCGGAAGAGGAGTTGTCACTGACAAAACTTTTGCAACATTGGCCACGTTTTAATGACGCCAATGGTTTTGAACTGGTAAATCAAATTGTATAGGATGCTTAAATTGTTTAAGTCGTAATATTTATTTAAATATGTATGTAGATTGACATAGACTTCGAAAGCCTGCATCCTGGAAAGGGGAGTCTTATGTTCACGAAATACGACAGTTTTATTTCAAAAATAGTATTATATTTTGAAAGCGAGATTAAAGACAAAGCGTCAAAAGAAATGCTGAAACTTTTGCATAAGGATGAAATTTCAAAAGGTTTGTCTTTTTTATAAAAATAAACCTCAATAATTAATAACTTTTTATTTCACCTTCTTTTCAGATTCTAGAGACTGCATCATGTCTCTCCTGTTGCACTCAGTACTTCAGCCTACTCGACTGAAGAAAGGATATAAACCGACAATAGCTGATGCGCAGTCAGATTTTGTTGTGCATGTCAGATCAACAAATGATCTTTTTCCGACGCTGGACAAAATAAAGCTGTCATTCTTGGAGAATAAAGAAAGTCTTCAACCCAGGGTCGTCGTTGTAGGTCCAGAATTGCACGACCTCAAAGACTTCTATGTCTTTTGTGACGGGATAAGGTACAAAAGCTGTTCATTTATAAAATGCCTTGATATAATTATAAAATTATGTTCTGTTTATAAAATTAAGTATTCACAAAGAAGCAAACTAGTCTGGACATTTTTAGAGCAATATTTCTTTCAAATTGAATGTGAAACATTTTCATCTGTTTCAAATTTAGTTAAGAAACTTTCTTAAGACTGACACAACAATACTTCATAAATACCTATGTACATACATTAATAAACAAAAATGACCAGACTAAATTGCTTCTTGTGTGAAAATACTTATCTAACAGTAAAAACTCTGATAGATCACCTAAAAAACCATCACGGCTTACCGTCAATTTACAGATTTAAATGTAAACAGCTTAAATGTAAACAACTATTCCACAACATTTATGCATTTAAAAAACATATGTCAAAACATGAAAATGACAACAAGCAAATAGATATTAAAAGCAAACCCTATTTGAATAATAAAAATTTGAATAATGATAATGATCCCATAGTTCTCGAAGAAATTTGTTTACCTTCTAAAACTGAAAATGATGAGCCACTAGAAAATCTGTTACATAATTTTCAAAACTTAAAACTATCTTTTCTTCTTAAATTACATTACAACACCGCATTCTCTCGTAAAAATATTTTAGAAATACATCAACTTGTAACAGAATCAATAACCGATCCGATCTCAAAGATCGTTGAGCAATTGCTTATCAAAGATCAAGATAATCTATTAACAGAACAAGTTTTACAAACTATTTCTAAGCCTTTTTCGAAAGTAAATACCGAATATAAATTTTTTAACGAATTGAAGACCGCAAATTTGTTTAAGTATCCCCAAAACTACATTTTAAGTAATGATCTTTCAGAAGTTATCATTAATGGCAATCCTACATTAGCATCAAATAGCGTCGAAATTTGTCTTTTGGACATACCATTTCAAATTAAGAAGTATTTTGAGAGCTGGGGAGTGTTACAAACAACCATAAATAATATAATTCAACTTAAAAATTCAAATTCCTATCAAAGTTTTGTCACGGGTGAATATTGGAAAAGCATCCATATAGATGAAAATAAAATTACACTTCCACTCTTTATGTACCTAGATGATTTTGAAATTAACGATCCGCTAGGCTCAAAATCTGGTCAGCAAAAAGTTTGTGGAATATATTATAGCTTTCCTGTTATTCCCAATTATCAACATGGAAAACTAGAAAATATTTTTGTTGCTGGATTTATAAAATCAAAAGACATGAACGAATATGGTATGAATACTTCTTTAAGACCTTTGGTTGAAATTTTAAAGAATTTAGAAAAGAATGGCTTGGAAGTAGAAACTGAAAATGGTGTTTATCACTTATATGTAACACTAGGTCAGATTTTGGGGGATAATTTGGGGCTAAATACAGTCTTAGGATATGTAAAATCATTTTCCGCTAATTCATTCTGTAGAATTTGTAAACGTACTAAACATCAAACTTATTTTGACTGCGTTGAAAGCACTAGCTCGATAAGAAACAAAACTAATTATCAAGAAGACCTAGAACTAAATGATGTTCAAAGTACAGGCATTAAGGAAAAGTCCATTTTAAATACATTATCTCACTACCACGTTACTAATAATTTAGCATGCGACATAATGCATGACTTATATCATGGGGTTTGTAAATACAATTTGTCAAAAATATTACACTACTTTATTTATCAAAAAGCATTTTTTTCATTAGAAGTCCTTAATTACAGAAAGCAGAGGTTTTGCTATGGTGATACAGAAATTCAAAATATTAGTCCTCCAATAGAAAAATCTCACATACTAAACAGCTCCTTCAAAATGAGTGCAAAGCAAATGAAAACTTTTATGCATTTTGTTCTTCTCATGATAGGTGACTTAATTAATTCAAATGATCCTGTTTATAAGTTTTTGAGTTCTTTTGTTAAATTGGTAGATATGTTGCTATTACCTAGTTTCAATGAACATCTTTTGAGTGATCTAAAATTAACAATAAAAAAGCATAACGAATTATACCAAAAATTGTTTAAAGAAACATTGAAACCAAAATATCACAATCTTGTGCATTATCCTAGTGTTATAAGGCAATTAGGCCCTTTGAGGTATTTATGGTGCTTTAGATATGAGTCTGCACATCACATTCATAAGCTGTATGCTCATGCCATTACATCTAGAGTTAATATTCCATTAACACTATCAATTAAAGCATCATTAAGATTTTCGTATTGTGCCCTAAGTAATA
Organism: Eupeodes corollae; assembly: GCF_945859685.1. NCBI lineage: Eukaryota > Metazoa > Arthropoda > Insecta > Diptera > Syrphidae > Eupeodes > Eupeodes corollae. Next base: position 215,503,502 of record NC_079147.1, on the reverse strand, counting down.
ATTTCTTTCAACCTGAATTTATATATGTTTCTTTGGAAGCGGTTAATTTGGAAAAAGAGTTGTACTTTTCTTTTATAAATGCAGAAATTAATGGATTAAAAACATATAAACGAGCAGGTAGTGTTATTTTTAGGGGAATAACTTTTAAGAGGGAGCATATAGTCACAGTAACGAGAGAAAACGGTTGTGACATTTATGAAATAATTGATTTTCTCGTTAAAAATGATGATATGAAAATGATTGTTAGACGATGGGATAATTTGTCTTTCTCAGAGCATTTTCAATCATATTTGGTTGGAAATGCTAGTCCGTCATATTCATGTACCACTGTTGAATTAAGTTCTATAGATGGACCTCCAATTCACTTCTATTCATTGAACAATGGACTTAAGGTCATTCGGCAAAAAAAATATTGGAAATGAGGAATGTTGTGAATATGTACACTTATGTTATTATTACATATGTATTAATATTAATATTACGTTTTTAAATAATTATAAAATAACATTTTCTAATTATTTTCGAAAATACAATTTATAAATAGCTATATAAGAAACTGTAATCTGTAAAAAAAAATGTATTCATTACAAAAAAATAAAAGTAAAATATTAAAAAAAAAAACACATTTGGTTTTTCTTTTTCTTTTGGAGAACTAATTATGTATGTAAGTATACGAAAATCAGTTGGAAACAATAGGGAAAACTAATTAAAACCATGTGGAAATCTGCTGGAATCAATATGGAAAACTTATTGAAGGTATGAGAAAAACTCATAGAAACAATAAGGAAAACTTTTTAAAACTATGTGAAATACTTTTAAAAATAATATGGAGAACTGATTGAAAGTAGGTGGAAATCTTTTTAAAATAATATGTAAAACTTATTGAAATTCACAAAAAACAATAAGTTTTTCTTATTGTTTCAAGAAGATTTTCTTATGAAAATTATGAGATATCTTATTAAATATATATGGCCATCTTATAGAATGGGTGTCAAAATTTCAACAAGATTTTCTGTATTGTTTTAATAAGACTTTCTTCTTGGATAAAAACCATAAAGAAATCTTATTGTTTTTCTTCTATTTTATGTGGTGCTTTTCGCTCTGTGTGGAAACAAAAAAAGCAAAGAACATTATTTTACTGTTGGAGTCATGTACGGAACATCTTTTATATACACGCTTTATGCCCAGTCCCTTTACAGGATTGACTTCGTTAGATTCATGAAGGTTTTTAATCGTTACGTTGGTCGTCCGAAAATTCGATGGGGACTTTTTGTTTTTTAGAGAAAAAGTGGATGGTGTGCTGTTTTTCTCAATACGGTAGGTGGCAAAATTTAAGCTCCCTTTCGGTTTTATTTTCGCTAAAGGTAAAATATTATTCAGCTCATAGGTAGGTATAGGTACCTTTTGCACAAAAGTATAAAAGTACAATTGCAAGAGTTTGAGTCACGTAATTTTTGAAGTCACGTTTTATTTTGATGTCATGATTTCATGAGCGAGAGTAATCTGAGCTTTGGGGGCTTGGAATAGAAAACAAAATAATTTATTATTATTTCTTCTTAAGCAATTGTGCATGGTGATTTTATTTTTTGTTTCAGAGATTGGTTGATTTAATAAATGGAGACATTTGATTCGTTAAAAAACATGCATGTGCAAGTGGTTCTTAGATAGTTCTTGCTTACGTGAAATCGTCTTCTTAAGTACAAATTGACAAATTCTTTATTAATTATTGCTTTTTTCTCGCAAGGTTCGCATATTGTTATTTTTCCATAAGTCCAAATAAAAAGCTGATAAGTACTAAGCTTAGTAGGTGAAAGTTGAATTGATAGCTTTAAATATGTCACAAAAAAATGTGATAGTCAATTTCCAACAAATATGTTCTATCTGAAAAGAGCTACCAAACCATAATATAAACGACTTGAACATTTTCTCACTTACCTTTCTTTCGTAAGACAAGAACATTCTTGTGACTGATAAAGCTAACGGCATTCAAAAAACAAGAAAGATATGAATGTTATTAAGACACTGCTAATTTGATTATCATGGCAACAATAGATGTTGAAGATAAAAAGCTTGGTTGTAGTCAATTTGACTATACCAAAAGATCGATAGTCACTCATCACCTAAGCCGCCGATTCCAGTCCCAGTACCGTGCATACCGGAAATTCAAACTTTATACTCTAAAATGTTTTCAATAGTCAATGTCGTCAACAAAAACTCCAAATCCAAAGTACCCCTAAGATCACTGTTTTTAGGTCGTCTTCTCATGAACTGTGCCATTTATTCCAAATATTTTTGGATTAACCGATATAACTCTTTAATACTTCATCAATAATGTTCCAAAAATCGTATCTATTTTTGTAAATAATACCATAGACTAACTAATAATATTAGTTAGTCTATGATAATACGCATAACTTCAGTTTAGTTTCAGCACTAAGTGTTAAAATGTTATGTGAGATGTTTTTTTAACTCAAAAAATTCCAGGAAAAAAGGTAAGTGATACTGTAAAGTTTGTATCAACTAATGTTTATATTTCTTTAAAAATGTTACGTGTTTTTGTTTTGTAAAACGGCTGACAAACGAAAAATAAATTAAATTACAAAACTCCTATTTTGCGAGAATCGTAACAACAACCACTTGATTTTTAGCAAACTAATGCATCAACTTCATTAAAATATCTATCTAAATATCTTGAATTCAATATCTTTCTTTGTTCTCAAGAGCCAAAAACGAAATAATTTTGAAATCAGTGCTTTCATTCATTCTCGAGATATTCAAGTCGAAAATCGATTTCTACCAGAAGCTGATCGAAATTTGTATTTGAAAATATTCTGTATTTTGAAATAGTGTACATTTACAATACTGTATCACAAAGTTCTGTATTGTAAAAGTACTGTATTTTAAATTACTTTTTAATACTGGAAGTTTTGACAGATAAATTTGTTTTGGGCAATTATTGATTATGATCGGAACAATTCTTGCACAAATGTTAGAGAGATATAAACCAATTAAAGAGAAGAAATTTAGATGAAGCTACCATTTATTTTGCTTTACTGGCTTACTTTACTTTAGTTGGTGCTACAGCGCATTGTGTGTAATAACATTCGCCAGCTTGTTCGATCCCTAGCTTGCTGCCTCCAGTTTCGAATATGAAATAGAAGCCACTGCTTCTCATTCCTTCAGGCTTGGCCTTGAATACCTTACGGGCTGGAGCTTCGATGTTAATTCGGTCGACATGCCCTAGCTATCTTAAGCGCTGAACAGGCAGTTTTTTGACCAGTGGCAAGTCCCTGTACAGCTCGTATAACTCATGATTTTATCTCCTCCGCCGGTTGTTACTTTGCCTGTGGACACAAACCGGACCATAGATCGTACGCAGAACCTTCCTCTCAAAGATACCAAGCGATCCTTCATCCGCCTGTGAGAGGGTCCATATATTCTCCAAGGAGAATTTTAACGTCGTTTTTGGGCATCATCAAGATGCTCTGCTTTGCGTGGTCGAATGAGTGTACGCACATTCCATGTACATACACGTAAATCGTTGTCCGTTTTTCGTTTGCGGGGAGGGGGGGTTCCAACATTATCAGTCCTTTCATCCAAGGCTATTAGTTGTGTTTTTATCAAACTTTAAAATGTCCTTTCATAGCCGGTTTGTGAGGCCTGCCATAGCTGAGTTCGTTGGAGCTGGTTCTTCAGAGTGATATCTGGTCTTTTGGTCCTACTTCCTAAGAAGGTAACTCAGGTGTCACCGCTCAATCCGATGTATCCAACGTTCGTCGCAAGTTCACCTTTCGGCTTTCAAGTGGGCACCACTAGGAGGCCACGATACGATTTTGCACCACCTTTGAAACTTATTTTGCTTTAGTCTTTATTGATTCAAAGACTTATATGAATTATATAGGTACATATGTTATTATTTTTTTTGTTTTCTTTAACAAACAAAAAAAAATCTGTCGTCAAAATTCTGTGTTTCAAAATGCTGTTAATAGGCTGAAATATAAAATGTACAGCATTTTGTTATAAAATACAGAATCTTGATATACAGAATTTTGAATTATAGAATTTTGAGATCCAGTATTTTGATCATACATTACTTTGAAATACCTTTTTTAAATACAGGTTTCAAAAACTTATTTCTTTGATTTATACAATTGTTTTGCAGGTAAATATTACTGTTCATTTTTTATATTTATGAAGAAGGTTTTTGAATTTGTTGAAATTGTTCACATTTTTTTGTATAGTTAAAAAACCACTTATTCAATTTTTGTAAAGTGATTTCCGCATCTTTTGATGTTATTATCTAAAAATCTAAATTTCTACTCGTATGGCCTACGAAAACAGACAAAGAAATCATCTTAAAAACCTTTGTTTGAGATTCTGGGCGTGGAAAAATTTTAATTTTTTAAATTTTACTAATCGTTTCAATTACAATACATTTATTTCATTTTAAAATTCAGAAAATAATGAATAATGAAAGAGACAAACATTATTTTTACGTTTATACTGTGGGTTAACTTTTTTAATGTGAACTTATTTTTAATTTACACTTTTTTAACATAAAATGCCGTTATTCGGCAACTGATTCTAGATCTGTTTGAAAATTAAAAAAAAAATATGTTTAATGCTCTTACGAAACCACAACTTCTCTGCAAAAGTCTTAAACATAACCCATGTTTGTTATGGAAGAGAAGAGTTAACAATATTATGTATATATTTTAAGATTTGATATTAAAATTAAAAATGAAAATTTTATATGACGTGGCGCTTTAATTAATTGCTTTAAGGGATTTAGATTTACATACTAAAAAGTATTCTTCTTAATATACACATGTACAATTTTAAATTATCTAATAACTGCTTTTAATATTGAGATGAAGTTGCTAGTCAAAGATTCTTTACTTTTATATCTTATTTTATAGCTTTCTTTATATTTTTGAACCCTATAACTTCCTGATATATGGAAAGTAATTGAAGTTAAACTTTTACAACAAACAAAATTGCCACCTTGCTTGAATTGAATTAAGCACTAAAAGATTTAAGCATCACGCACATATATGTACATAATTAGATCGTGCTACGTGCGTTAATTCGAATTCTTGTGGTTTATGAAGACAATTCAATCTTCTTATACACATCCATATCTCATTCTAAGATTTAATGACGCATAGACGGGCGTATACGTAAGACCAACCTAGCCACCCTCTCACCCATCATAGAATAGAATTCCCAAAAATGTGGTAGTAAATAAAATCAAATGTGCTTTATTATTGTGTGCCAAAAGAAGGAATGACTTCCATTAAATCCCTAGTTTCCTCCATCTCCTCCGATTATGCCTTAGAAACTTTGTTGTTGGGCCGATATGGAGATATGCGTATATTGTATCTATATTCTAACTCACACGTCATTGTGATTGTGTTGCCATTCATTCGCACAAAAACACCCCCAAGTGAAGGAAATTAATTCACTGTGTCATCAGACTAATAAATTTGATTGTTGTAGATGAAGACCTCATTCACCAGCATCACCATCAACGCCATTATTATCTGTGCCACCTTTTGGGATTTATTGCTTCATTGTCTCTTTATCTCTCTTTCTCATTCTTTCTTTTTATCTATCTCTCTCTCTTTCTCTCTGAAGTGAATTACTATATACTTTCAATTGGAGCTTCAAAGGCAAAGCATTCAATCTCTAGCGGGTAATTAATAGAGTCTTATTTTTGTTGTTGTCGGTAAGCTTCTACCCTTCCTGGAATGAATATTGGTTTTATAGGCCTACCCATTCCATGCATATTCTTAGAATGAATGTACTATTAGTTGGTTTGTGTGGACCAACTCTCCATTATTCCTGTGGTCGTGAAATAAATTTAGACTTGCAGATCACCACCACTGGTCTGGCGTATAAACAGAGCACTCCTACTCCAATCTGTAAAACTTCATGTTTGGTGTTAAAAGCTCTGTCAAGTGTAGTGGCTTGCTTTTTGTCACATACTATGCATATAAAACTTTTTCAAGCTAAGGCTAATAGACCAAGCCAGCTCTTCTCACCGACCAGCATACATATATCTTTTTGCCTGGACTGCACATTTTATATGAAATAAATCTTTATCGAATTTCCCAAAGGTTGAATGTTTTCAACATAAACCTATTTTGGTGTTCTTTTATGCAGACCCGAAGACGGCTTAGTGCTTTGGATATGACCTATATATGATATCGATTGGATTCATTTTATATCCGCCCTTTTATTTAAACTTAAGTTTTGGTGCCCAATCTTTTATTTGATAAGAAACGCAAAACTGTAGTTGGAAAAATAAATCTTTGGATAATGTGTACAATTCTTTAAAATATCACGCATGCTATGAGTTGTTAACTTAAGTTAACTAAAAAGAGTTTAAACTAAAAACATTTTGTACGTAGGTAGATATGGCTGCCCTTGCGGCGGCGGCGTGACGTAGTTAACGCTGAAGAGCGCCGTTTAGACCTGTGGATTGAGAAAGAGTACTTTAAAGAATTTATAGAATTACATAACATCTGCGCTATAGCCATTTCGTGTCTTGGATTTTCGTTTGGTTTATCAAGAACTTTAAGGAACGCTTTTCCAAAAGTTTAGATTTTAGAACTGACCAGAACAAGACAATTACAGAGAAAGAAGATTTAGATTTTAGATTAAAATGATTTTATTTATTAACAACATAAGAATATAACAATTTACATTTACAAAATCTTTATGGCGTGGCTTTGCCGTCTGCCGATTGGTATACTGTTTATGAAATTAACAAACAATTTTTAAATTTAAATACGAAATATTTGTAAAGAAAAATAAAATGAATCACTAATTACTTGAAATATTAAAATTGAAATATATAAAGCTAATTTTCTATCTCTATAGCTTAGAGCTGTTTTACAAAAAAGTAATAGCTTTTCTGACAATTCGTTCAATATATTTCGAACTTGTTCCGTTGAAAGCGTATCTTTACCGAAGAAATGTCGCCTTGTTCTGCTGTGTTGTATATATTGCACAATATTGGAAGGTCATCTAGGTATGGCCTATAATTAAGCGGAAGAATTTCTACCCTCGCCCTTAGCATCATTGAGATTCTACGCCTAGTTTGTCTCTGAAGTAGTTTGCATGTTGAAGGTTATAGTTGAGTGTACTGTACACCGATCTGCAAAGGGATCCTTTTGCATCACTTTCATACTCATGCCTGCAGTTTATATCTGTGTGCGAAATGATCTCGTATAGTCTTTGTTTCCAGTTATTGAGAGGCTCTTGGTCTAGGCTTAGATCGAAATTACACAAACGTGCATGATCCAGCCACTCATCATACCATCCAACTTTTCTGCTCACTGTTATCATCATGATCTTCTTCGGAAGTCGAACTTCATCCATGTTTAAGACCCTCATAATGTAATCAGAGTGTAATTTTAGTGTTTTTATGAGTTGAGTTTATTGCAGTTTTTGCCTTTTGCAAGCTTATCTTTCAAGTTCTTTTCCATTTTAAATTGCAGGTAAAGATCACTCCAAGGTACTTGTATTATTTGACAACTTCAATTCTTTTGTTATTGTAGTGCCACTTCTCATTTGTTCGTAGTCTGCCTCTCCCTCTATTGAAGATCATGATCTTCGACTTTTCTTGGTTGACCACTAATTTCCATTTGGCACAGTATTCGCATAATCGGTTGATCATCAGTTGTAGCGTTTGCGGTGAATGAGCTAGAATCACTATATCATCTGCAAACAGAAGTGCTTTGGTAGTAGTACTGCTGACTTCAATTCCACCAGGCAGGATGTCCATAACATCGTCGATAAATAGCGCAAACAGCAAAGTGCTTAGAGTACAACCTTGCCTCACTCCAATTTTCGTTTCAAACTATTCTGATACTACTTCACCATCCCAGACAGTAGCCCATGTAACTTCCAGCGGAATGCAGCCTTGAAATCCACAAAGCCTTGAAATCCACATCGAAGCATATTACCTTCTCAAGAATTTCATTGCTTAAGTTTGTTACTGTTTGTATGAGCTCTACAGACCCGAACTTATAGAATTCCCCCTGAATGCGATCCAACCCTGCAGCATGCTTAGCCATTTTACAGATCTGTGATCACCGCATTCGTTTCTGTCGCATCCAGTATGTCGTCTTCAAAGCAGGTAGAAGAAAATTGAATGGAGTTTAAACAGCTTTGTGGATTTAACAGCGTTGAAATGAGAGCACAATGAAGATGCTTTTAAGTTTTTGCTTATGGTGAGTTTCGTTCCATTACAGAGAAAGAAGAATCACAGTTTTATATTTTTTTTTATATAAATCACAGTCTGTCAGAAACATTGAGAATCCTCTAAGGTGAATATTTAACTTTTCGGCAAGTGAGCTTTAAAGAGTAGATACTTGCCGTGCCAATTATAACCTCGTTCATTTCCATCTTTCGCCTCAAACCCAAATGAGAGTGACACGGAGCTTGTTATTTACGTTAGATAGTTTATTTTCTAGCCTGTATAGAGGATGAAGAAGTCGAAGTGATAGCCATAACAGCGGCCGCGGCCTGGCGTCAGTGCAGATAGCCGTGTTTCTATTCTATTCGTTTGAGTTTGATTTGAGTATTAAGCATGTTTCTCTGATTGTTCCTAATTCAGCATAAAATATACCGTCAAAATGAGGAAGCTGAAAAGAGTTAGGGACATTTAAGAATTTGAAGAAGATTCCCGATTCAACTCCAAATTTCAACCACAAAAGAAATAGTGGTATCGAAGTCATTTGTTACCAATCGTTTCTGGCAGGAAAGATGACTTTAAAATCGGTGTCTGTCGCAAAAATATCCATGGAATAATGTAATTAGTGTTGCCATGCCCATAGCGTCAGAAAAGCAACAGTTTGGTTCCTTGCTGCATGATACTAAATATTTGAGGTGTTGGCCTGCTCGCAGGACAAACAGAATAATGTATGTTGCGCTGGATTGAAGGGCCTTTGTAGTTCCGACACTTTATTTGAACCTTTCTTATCTTGTCGATGTTATCAACGTATTGTTAAATTTTTGTATTTTCTTAACACATTGTATTTTGTTTTTAACATAATTATTAAAAACAAAGAAATAGGAATAAAGTAAAGTTTTTTTATTTTCGATTTTTAGTGACAGACCCTTCCTTGAAAGAAAATGAAATGGTATCTTTTTTACAAACAAAATGTGTGTGCGAACAATAAATATTTGTTTAAATGTAATAGGTTTTATTCTTATTTAAACAAACACAAAAGCTTAGACTACATTAAAGATGTAGTTTAGGCCCATAAATCTCCTAACATTTGATATACGCATTTATAATCTTGGATATATTAACTATAAATGGGGTGTTTGTGCCCTCAAGTTAAAATTTAATATCATCTGCTTTATAATTCGAGTGCTTCTGACAATTTTCTATTTCCAACACAACGGTCCTTCAAAGCCTTTCGGCTTTATTGTGACATATAAATTAAAAAACCCACTTTGAATAACTTCCCTATAGGTACAAATACAGAACTTCTAAGTTATTCCTTTATCCTTTTGTTTAGCTCAGTTTACGGCCGAATTATCTGCAAAAGATTTTATACACAATTTCGAGGATTTGAAATCTTCTTAACAACATTGATGTTGAAGTTATAAGGATTTGGAAAATCGTTTAAAGATTTCCCCCCCACAAAGCAAATAAATTCTCAATCGAATTCAAGATCCGCGTCGAACACATAAATACAAATAAAAAAAAAAAACTTTCTTCAATTTCCGGGGGTTTCTGCGGTGTTTCTTTTTATAACTGCTGCTGCTGTTACTGTAATACCGCTACTGCTCCTGCTTGATGGTAATTGAATTTTAGTAGAATTAAGACTGGTTACATATTCTTATAAAGGAACGCTAAAGGAAATGCAAGCTTTAGAAAGACATTCAGCAGACAGACAGGCAAGAAAGAAAAGAAATAGGGAAAGCGGGGGGGCGCGATGCGAAGCTACGCGAGACAGGACCCTAACCGAACCGAACCCGATGCCAAAGAAGCTATGTTTTACGAGTTTCCTTTATATTTTGGTAATTTAATATAAGAGGACGTCGTCGTTTTCGTTCTCATCGTCGTTGGTAGTCTTTGTTGTTTTTGTTGTTGTATCATATTATTATCACTTCCTTTTATTTTGGTGGTTGCAATTTATTTTACCATTTGTGGGAAATTTCAAATTAACAACATTATTTCAATTTTGTGTTTTTGTTCCGAAATAAAAAAAACATAAAGAACGATGCTGCGTGATGGTGATTTTGCATAATTTTATAGCATACACTACCAGCTTCGTATATAAAATATGGTTATACGCAATGGAAACAAGCCCAACAACTCAGGGACTTTTCAAAACATTGGAATTCAATATATTTTTGTTTGTTTTATCAGGGAGAGTTAAAATATTTCTGATTAATTTGCTTTTACGGAAATAACATTCCTACTTTATTAACATGAAAATATTATTTGAATTTGAATACAAAATCGGGTATTCCAACTAGTCAAGTATTGTTAAATTTCTGAAGGACTCATAGTAAAGTGCCAGTCCTCAATCTATTTTACCCGAATGCGGTCAAAAAAGAACACATAGATACTAGCCAGGATGCTTAGGATGCTTCGAGAGAAAAATTTATCGGGTGATTTTTGGTCCCGTACGCATAGATGGAGAATGGAGGAGAAGTTATAACGACGAACTGTACGGGCTGTACAGCGACACTAAACTAGTTGGCAGAATTAAAGTCCAATGGCTTAGATGGCTAGGTCATGTAGAGCGGATAGACATCAACGCCCCAGCCCGGAAGGTCTTCGAATCCAATCCCGAGGGACGGCGCAGTAGAGGAAGACCGCGACTCAGGTGGCGCACGCAGGTGGGAGAGGAGTGGGAGAGGACCTCAACCAACTTGGCGTGCGAAACTGGAGACAGCTAGCTAGGGACCGAGGTGGGTGGAAAAACATGTTGGTTGAGGCCCAGGTCCGCCCGGACTGTAGCGCCACCTAAAGTAAGTAAGTAAGATACTAGCCAGATAGCAAATAATACATTATTACTAAAACGATCAGAAAATAGAAACTTTTATCTAGAGCAGTGAATGATTGGGAATATTCAACACATGCATTCAAGAGGACACAAGCGTCCACCTACCTCTGTCTATCAACTTAAGCTCTGACCTCCCCGTGGTGAACATCGGGTGCCTAGTACCTCAAATGGAGATTTAGTTGCAAACCCAGTGGAATGTTGTTGGTGGCAGCAAACGAGAGAGGAAGGGAGGTGTTGCCACTAAGGCACCTCTTCTTATCCAGATGGCAGCGGAGGAATTCCCGAGATGGAATCAACGGCGTCGTCTACAGTTCCCGTAAGGTTGAACTACTTGAACTTACTTATAGATCCATAGACGGGAATCCTGATATGCGCGCACGTCCAAACAGAAGAGAAGGATGACAATACCAAAGATATGTTCTTCCAGCTCTTACATAAAACATATGAGCAGTTTCCTAGCTAGGATATTATATTATCCTGGACGATTCTTACTAGGAAGAGAAGACATCTTTGGTGGAATAATCGGGAAAACATCCTGCACGATCCGACAACGGATTCAGGCTCATTGATTTTACTGCGGGCAAAGTGTCATGGTAGCCAGTACGCGTTTTCCACACCTTAACATCCACAAAGGAACTTGGAATTCTCCAGATCAATCTACCGTCAACAAGATTGGCCGTATTGCGATCGATGCTAAACACGCTTCCAGCATCATGGATGTCTCAACTTTCCGAGGAGCTAACATCGACTCCGACCACTATCTCGTTGTAGCCAAGGTAGCACTTAGGGTTTCCAGACCCCAAGGAGATGCTGGGAGAAGGTACAACGTCGAACGGCTACAATCGCAAGAGATCGCCAAATCCTTCTCCGACCGAGTTAGAAGTAACCTCCCTCGAAGTTCTCTGCCATCAACACAATGAATAGAAAATCTGTGGCACCATTGCCAAGATGCAATTAGAGAAGCCGTCTCTGAGATCCTGGTTTGATAAGGAATGCCAGCAGATAAATGCAGCCAAACAGCACGCACGCAAAGTCGCGCTGCATAAAAGTGCATGAGCTGCTCGTGAGCTCTATGAGCCGAAGCGGCGAGAGGAACACCGACTTTTTAGAAGACAAAAGAGAGAGCGTGAGAAGCGTGCTGTCGAAAATGTTGAGAAGTTTAAACGCAGGAATGAAGTTCGAAAGCTTTATGAACAGGTGAAACGAAATTCACAAGTACATGAACATAGAACCAGAGGCTGCAAAGACGAAAGTGGAAACATCATAGTGGAACAACAGGCAATGCTGAGGATATGCAAGGACCACTTCTGAAGACTGTATAACGGCGACAACGAACCTAATTCCGCTGTCTAGCAGGATGATCACTCAACATAGGCAACGAAAGCCAACAAAACCGTCCTCCCGATTTAGACAAATGGATGATTCATTCAACATAGGCAACGAAAGCCAACAATCCCGTCCTCCAGACTTAGACGAAGTAAAGATTGCCATATCTAAGCTGAAGTCTAACAAAACAAAGCTGGAGCGGATGACTTGAATACCGAGCGCTTTAAATCACCTGGAGATAAGTTCGTAAGGAGCATACACCAACTTATCTGTAAGATATGTTCGGAAGAAAGCATGCCCAATGAATGGAACCTCACTGTTGCTATCCCGATCCTAAAAAAAAGGAGACCTCTAAACTGCACCAATTATAGAGGAATCAGTGTACTTAATATCGCTTACAAAATCTTCCTTGTCGTAATATGTGAACGTCTAAAGCCCATCTTCAACAACCTGATAGGTCCTTATCAGTGTGGTTGTAGACCAGGAAAGTCCACAGTCGATCTAATATTCACATTACGGTAGATCCTGGATAAACCCAAGAACATCAAATTGACACCCGCATCGAATATATGCGAATATGAGTGGAGGAAAAGATGTAACGACGGCGAGGGACATTGATGTAGACTTAGTCAGAAGATTAAAAGTCCAACGACTAAGATTACTGAGTCACTTAAAGCGCATTTAAACCAATGCTCCGGCCCGGAAAGTCTGTGAATCCAAATCAGATGGTGCGTACAATTGAAAAACGACGTCACCCAACTTGGAGCCAGGGACCGAGCTAGATGGAGAAGTTTGTTGGGTGAGGCCAACACAGGATTGTAGCGCCACCTTAAGTTAGTAAGTAAAGAGAAGCATAACTTCTATGAGTTAGAATTACTCGAAGTAGTAAAAGCTCTGTAGAAATGGGGAAGCTTTCTTTTAAGTTGGACCGATTACTATCGTGACGGTTAGCAAAGCGTATAATATAACGATGAATAAAAGAGACGTCCTTTTGCGTGTTTCAATTTAGACTATCTTTCTCCTGAATTTTAATTAATAAGCTGTGCAGATATCAGGGACACAGATGAAGCACGTAGATGTCGTATTGAAATGCTTGTTTTTGATACTATAACTTTAAAAGCATTACTTTAAGTTTTGAAGTATGAATTCTTCGAAGATAATTTCCTGAAGAACAGGGTCTTCTGCATAGAGGTAAGCCAAGGAGTTGGCCGTCATACTAATCATAAAATCGCCCATAAAGAAGGCCTCTTCGCAAATAATTAAACAGCTAAATTCATTGAAAGACATACTTCAATCGATAACTATTAGCGAAGGTCGAAACGAGTGTTAGATGTTGTCTAGAGTGCATTCTGGCAGAAAGAAAAGCAGTCAAAAAAGAAGGATTTCTTTGATCATTTGGCCCAAAAGAAAATAATAATAAATAATAAATAAATAAGTAAAGGGTGTCCCAAATTTAACGCAAGATTTGAATTTGCTGCCACTTGTGCAGTGAAGTGTTGGCAACCCTAAAAAAAAGCAATTTGACAGCTAACAGTATAGGGTTATTAAAAATGGACCGTTACACGATAGAACAACGTGTCTTCATTATTAAAGAATATTTCAAAAATAGTGAAAGCTTGGCGGCTGCAGTTCGAAAATTTCATACAAAATATGGTCGGAATAGTGTTTTAACTTCGTCAACTGTGAAGAGTTTAATTGAAAAATTCATTGAGACTGAATCTGTTAGAGACGCCAAACACACAAGCCGTTCAAATGTGAATGTCGAAGCAGTGCGTGAGAGTGTTGCTGACAATCCAGGAACCTCAATTCGACGTCGTGGTCAAGAATTGCAAATTTCAAGAACCTCTCTACAGCGTATACTCACCAAAGATCTGTGTCTTCATGCTTACAAACTTCAATTAACACAACAATTGAAGCCTAATGACCATAGACAGAGACGAGAGTTCGTTGAATGGATTATTGAACATCAACAAATGGACCCTGATTTTTCGAGCAAAATCATCCTAAGCGATGAAGCACATTTTCATCTTGATGGCTTTGTCAATCGCCAAAATTGGCGCATTTGGGGTTCGGAGAACCCACATGTGAATGTCGGAAAACAAATGCATCCACAAGGCGTGACTGTATGGTGTGGATTTTGGGATGGAGGCATAATTGGGCCATATTTTTTTGATATCGATATCGCGACATGATTACACAGTTCTTTCTGCCAAAATTGGATGATATTGATGTGTCCAATATGTGGTTTCAACAAGACGGGTGCCACATGTCATACAGCCCGTGAAACAATTCAATTACTGCATGAGACATTTCCAGGTCGTTTACTCTCTCGTTTCAGTGATCAAAATTGGCCTCCTAGATCGTGTGATTTAACACCATTAGACTTCTTTTTATGGGGTTATTTGAAATCACAAGTCTATGTCAACAAGCCCACAACTACCCGTGCATTAAAGGAGGAGATTCAATGCTGCATAAACGAAATTCAGCCACATTTATGCAGAATGATCATGGAAAATTTCAACAAAAGAGAGCGCATGTGCATGCAAAGCCGTGGAGGCCATTTGTCCGATGTGTTATTCCAAACATATCCCTATCCTATTTACTTTACGAGTCAATAAAAATATAACTATCAAAAGACTAGAAACAGCGTTTTCTATTTAATTCAAATCTTGCGTTAATTTTGGGACACCCTTTATAAACACAAACTTAAAGTTGTAGATGGGTTCTCGAAATCCGTTTGGTTATACCCCACCAAGAGTATACAACTAGCGAGGAGATGGTAGAGAGACTGAAGAGTTCTATGTTTGCAAACCTAAGACGCATCAACGGATTCGAACAGTATTTTCGAGAAGAAGTTATATCTAAAATTCCAAGATGAAATGGTCGCAATTAGAAACAATAAATCGCCAACTGATTTCAATCTACCTAAAGCTAATGTTGGCTCAAACACTTTAAGAGAGTGTAACAGCTCATTAACAGTACTACATTGAAAACCACCAAGCACTCAACTTTCAAAATTTTAACCGACATTATTATTTTTCAGTAGTAAGATACAAATTGATATCATATCTCTGTGCTGTGCAATGACAAATATTGTAAACTCTGTAACTTTCTCTTTGCCAATAAATTAAGCTTTACATCTTCTTTACAATATTCCATCATGAGCTCATGGAGGATTTGGAAAAAACAAAAGTATACAAAGTTGGTAGTACCCACAGAATGATGGTTAGTGCGTTGGACTGTCATGCCAGAAGTCTTGGGTTAGATTCCCGCCTGTGCCGTGTAAAGTTTTTTTTACAGGTACTGACTCTTGCGAGGAACTAACAACTCCTCCAGGAGTTATTCTTGTCATGAAAAGTGATTTCTCAAATTAGTCGTTTAGATTAGGCTTAAAACCGTTCAATGCAGGAGGTCGCACCATCCCTAGTCGCACCATCTCAGTCCCACACACATGAACAGAAGATGCGCAATACACACAATAACAATTAACAACTAAGTGAGATAGAAATTAGTCACAGAGAATTGTTAGTAAAGTTAGTTTAGATAATTAAAATCTAAAACTATCCGGATAGCATCAAACTGTATCCTGAACTTTCCCTGAATCATGTTGGGTTTCAACTTTCTCATTCAACATCTTAGACTAACCGGGTCTCATTTGGAGTAAGTTCACAATTTCTCTTTCATTTATTTGGTTATCTGTCACTATTCAGATAGTTCGGATCTCTTTCCTAATATTTATCTAGATATCCGAATAATTTAAACACACTCAGTTCCAAATATATTCCGTTGTCAATAATGAGCTTTTTCCGCCATTCGTCTGCTAAAATATTGTAAAACTCGTATGTGTTTGTGTATGTTATTTAGCAACTTGTATTCGTTTACCTAATTTGTGATATCTTTTTGTCCGCAATTACAGAGAAAACAAAACAACAAAATAAAAATTGGATTCAATACCATATGGCAAATATAAGTCATTCCATTCTCTATATTACGTTTGTAGGTATGGCATATGGATTTTGCCATTTTCCCGAGGACTCATTTCCTTTCAAGTTTATTTATTGGCCAAGAATAAAGAAAAAACAACACGTAGTAGGAAGGTTTATTGTGGACTGAGAAGTTCTATTCATTTCACTCATTCAGCCACCCATATGGCAAATATGTTTCCCAATTTAAAAGGAGCGCAGAGTCGGATTTGCAGTCAGCTACGGCGTAGATTTTTGACAGTTTGATTAATTTTTTTTTATAATTAGAAAACACTAAAAGGGTTTGTGTACATTTTATATGCCAAAGACACAGTTTGAGCATTAGGAAAAGAGGAAAGGAATGGATAGGGAAAGATAGAGCTTGGCAAGGCATTCCACATTCGCGTAGTACGGTTAAAAAATGAATATCTGTACTTCATAGTATGTATGGAATTCCTAGAAGCGCGGGTATTACGGTTAAATTGTTTAAGGAGAGGAATGCAACTGGCCATAGTCCGATAAAATAACGATAAAAAAGCGTGAGAAAAGAAACTCTCAATCTCACTAATCAATTTAAAAGCTTTTCTTTGAATACTGTCCAGAGGTTTAAATAAGTTACTGGAGCACCAGCCCAGAGATGAAAGTTATATTCAAGTTTCGGACGTAAACAGGTTTTGTAGATAGATGTAGACAAATTTCTTGCATAAACTCGAAAAACATAGACATCTTGCCGCATTTTTGGCGGTGGTTGCTGATGCATATTGCAAATGATGTCTAGATTCTCAGTTTCGTTGATGCACTCATAGATAGTGGCAAGGGGGGTATGTCTCGTTTTAACGATACAAGACGGCATGGGCCTTTCGAAGTATTTAATTCCACACTATTTTTTATTCGCCATTGTACAAGGCTGTGTAGTTCGGAATTTAGTGAGGTGATCATATTTTGCCGTTGCAGTTCCACATCCGAATCAAAAGGTTGTGAGTCTGGAAACAAATATGAAAAGCTAAGAGTGCTATCGTCAGCGAAACAATTTATTGGATAAGCAGACAGGAGATCATTAATAAAGAATAGTGTCGAAAACAAAACGGAGCCCTGGGGCACACCATCGTTTATTTTTTTAGGTTTCAGACTTTAATACGTCCAAACAAACTTGTATTAAACGGTTCAAAAGAAAATTTATAATCCAACGAAAAAGAGAAAATGAGGAATAGGGTAGGAGACAAAACGGAGCCCTGGGGCACACCATCGTTTATTTTTTAGGTTTCAGACTTTAATCCGTCCAAAACAACTTGTATTAAACGGTTCAAAAGAAAATTTCTAATCCAACGAAGAAGAGATTCGTCAGTAGGGAAAGCACGCATTTTCGATAAAAGAGCAAGTTGCCACACTTTATCAAATGCCTTTGAAATATCAAGGGCAATAATTTTACTTTCTCCCAAACGATGTAAGTATTTGTTCCACTGTTCGATGAGATGAGCCATGAGATCACCAGTGAACCTATTGGTACGAAAGCCGTATTGCCGGTCATTAAGAAGCTTCCGTTGTTCAAGATATTTCTTAAGCTGATAGTTAATCAGCGTTTCCATGATGTTAGAAAGACGTGACGTTAGTGCTATCGGTTGATAATTTTCGGGGGAAGAAGATTCACTTTTTTTTGGATTGGCTGAACGAACGCAGCTTTCCAGTAACTCGGAACGAGCCCAGAAGAATAAGATAGATGGAAAAGCTTACGCAGTGGTTTTGCTAACGTGGAAGAAAACGTCTAAAGCATAATAGCGGGCATACCATCTGGACCAGCGGATTTATGAATGTTGAGATTTTTAAGAACTCTCGCCACAATACGAAAATAGATTAGTCCCATAGAATCATTTACGCGTTCACGAACTGTCGGAGCCATGACATACGCATGCCCTTTTTTGAGAAATACCCCATTTAGGAGCAATTGATGTGCCGGACGAAACAAAACAAAGGAAATGAACTTTAAGCTTTTTCTTTCGTCATGTCCGTCGAGATTAGTTTTGTTTTTTTAAAGTATAGCCTTCATGACAGACATTCCAGCCCGTCGATAGAATATTTGTTAGTCGAAGTATCAGCCTGCATTTAACGTTGGTAATAACCTTCCTCATAAGTAAATCAAAGTTTTAACATATTTAGAGGTTAACATAAAATACGAAAACATTTTGTGACCATGAAAACGTGATCTTGTCTTAGAACAAAATTAAGTATACGTGAGATAACGTTACGCTTCGATCATGTAACCGTCTAACAAAGTGAACCGTAGTAGCATGAGAATTTTATAATGAAAATACGACTCAGAATATTTCACTTGACGAAAGTTTTATCAGGTGAGCTTCGCTGTAAGACTGGTTTTCTTGTTACTGTTATATCATGTCACCATGTGATACAACATTTAAATCCTCAACGGACTCCACACGTTTGATTTTCGCGGTATGATGAGCATATCAGTCCAAATTTAAATTGGTCCCCATTCCGGGACTTATCCCTGAGGCCTTATGTTGTACATTTGAATTTGGTCGTAAATCCGACTCTGACCACAGCATCATTAAGAAGGGGACACGACACATGGAATACAAAAATTTATAGATACAGGAAACACCACCGCATACCAATATATTGCACATATGTATGTATACGTACAATGTACATATATGTAAGTGTATTTACAACTTCGGTGCGGTCTTAATGGTGAGTAGTCGGGGGTTTTATTTGCCATCGAATTGACTTTATCAAATTTTTCGTCTTGCTATTTTTTGATTTATAGAAAGCAGGTGGAACGATTGATGAAACTCATAAAAATTTTATATAACTTTTTGTGAAATTAAAAAGGAGCAATAGCAACACCCTACACCAAGCAGCAAAACGCAAAAGCATGCGGCAGGGACTCGGTGAACGTCGGCGACGCAAGGCGGGCGGCAGGTGGCGTTGGCGACGAAAAGTGAGAGTGAATTTGCTGTCTTTTCATCCTTTTGACGTTGTTGGTTGCGCTGTGTTGTATCGAAAGTAAAATACCCGACATGTATGTTTGTACGCTACCTACTTGTACTTGTAGATATTTATTTATCAGTGTTTCGGTTTCGTAAGAAGAACCATCATTTTTATTCATCAAATTTGATATAATAAGCTGGCAGGAAGAAGCAAGTGACAGCTGCAAGACTTCTTCTGTTGTATATACACTCATACCTATAGAAGAAGCAAATAAATACATATATTAATGAACATGGATTCGTTTTTTTTTTTTGAAAATATAGCCACACGAAAAGCGGAAAAGATTTTCGTTTAAGGAAATTGCGCCTTTGGGATGCTAACACTTAAATACGGCGCAAATAATTACGTATAGCCTTACTGGCGTCTCGGCTCTGTTCGGCGGGTGGTGTTGTAAGTTGTTTGTTTTTCTTGGTGTTTTATGTTTGTTGTTTTTTTTTCGTGCTATTCCAGCGTGCGTTTGATTATATACCCAATGACGTTTATGTCTCCTAACGTGGGAGAAAATTCTGCAGAAATACTGACAATGAATTAATTACGAATGGAATGTTGCTAGATACAGGTGTTCACCATCATGGTCTTGGTGTAGGGAATCAGAGGAGAGCAAATGAAAGTAAATTTAATCAGTAAGACAAATATTAGAAGAAATGAGTTTTTGACAGAAAACAAGCAGCTATAGGTATGTACAAACATATGTCTAGAGGCTGGAAGTACCTGGTACCTACTCAATATAAGAATACATTCTGATGGTGTAATTTAAATGTTAAAGTTCAGCGAAGTTTTTTTGTACCTAATCGAATGAAATTATTTTGAATCTCTTACGAGAAAGAACCCAAGGTATTTACGCAATTAAAGGCAGGTTTTCGAGGCATCCTTTTTTTGACAAAAGAAAATTCGTGGTTAAACTTAATATAGCAATGCTAACATCCGAAAATATATACATTAACGTCTAGCAGTTGTCTATGATGATATTATTTGACTTTTGATAGGGACAGCTTTAAAAGAGGTGTAAAAATGACGAAGGTGGAGGTGGTTATGTAAAACTCAATTTCAGACTTAATTTATTTTATTCTTTGTATATGTTTTTTTTTTGTTATTAGGGCCAGACTTGAAAATTAGTTTTAAGAATGTCATAACATAAAGAATATACTTAAGAATGTTTATATTTTTGAGATTTCTCTGAGGAATTTTTAACTTATTCCAGACAAAAAATGCTAAGAATTTACTTTTTCATTCCCAGACGAAGGTAGCTACAAGTAATAAAAGACGGTAGGTCTTAAAAGGAAAAAAAAAATATAATTAGGATATTCCATAGTTGAAAGAAAACAAAACTCCTTCTAGTAGACCCAAGAGGCTAAATGTTTTGGCCACAGTTTTAATAAGTTTCATTATTCAGTGATGCACATTTTAAGAATTTAATGGACACTTTACTGTTTAGTAATAGAATAATAGTATACCTTTTGTTTGAATTCGTTGAATCTCCTGAGACTCGAACTTTTCGGAATTTTAATTTTCAACAATGCCAATTATCATTTAAATAAACTCTTTCTTTGGTGAATCGTGAAAGTATAGATAAAGGAAGCTAATAACATTCCTTCTTCATTTCGAAGACTTTTATATTTTGTTGATAAAAAAATTACGACATTAATAATGGTTAAAAGAGTTAACCTCAATTGGTTCTTGCTACATTGTCCTTTTAATGCTTTCGGCAGCTAGCTTTTAACAATTAGTCAGTATTTTGATAGGCTTCCTTTTGTCTTGATACTTAGTCTGTCCAACATCTGTATTTTCAAAACTGCAGGTATATGCATTTTAATAACAAGTAAATGCTAATTATATCTTTATTAAGAAAACTAAATTCAACGCTACGTTAGAAAATATTGAAAAAAAAATAATACAACAAACTTCTAGTATATCTATTTCTAACTTCCCAAGGTTTTTATAATTAATCTGATTAGTCGAATTGAAAATTTTAACATTTTTCGAAGTTTCAAGGACTTTAGAATAAAAATCTATTATTTCTAACGATGTGTGGTTGAGCTTGACTTACTTTTTCCGAGCCGGAACATTGTTTTCCATATGCTCTATGTAACCCAAACATATCAAGGGCTGGACTTTTATCCTTCTGGCTACGTTGGCGTTGTTGTACAGCTCGATCAACTCGTCGTTTCATTTTTTTCTCCACTAAATTTATGCATACGGGACCGTAGTTCACGTGAAAACTTTTCTGTTACAAAGACCCAAAGAGCTTTCATAAGCTTTTTTCATAGTTCATGCTTCTCGCCGTAAAGCATACATGGGTTGGAGTGGGGTTATATAATCAATAGCTTTCATAACCCAAAGAAACAGCTGTTAACAATTGTAATTCTTTGCTTGATCTTAGGGCTAATCAATAACTATCGTAAAGTTACGTCTGTCGATGGTGACGTTTCAACCGAGACGTGCGCCAGTGTTGTAGGTTCTTTCTTGATGACAGTGTGTACATTGTTTTGGCCCCGTTTCCCATTTTTGAAAATTCACAAAAGCCCTATTGGCATCACGCTGAGTGCTTCTGATTATGTCAATGAGCATATACGAGCAAGTGAATAGAATTTTGAAAGATTTTTCTTCTAATGTTGACGCTTGAGCTTTGTACTATTCATTCAAGTACTATGTTAAAGAAATCGCTTGACAGCACCTCACCTTGTCTGAAGCTCAAATTGATCTACTAACTTGTTTCCAACCTTTATGAAGTAGCCCGAATTCTCCATGGTCATCTTGCACAAACCAACGGATTTGGCTACAATAATGCTGTGAGAAACGACCACTCTGATAGAGATCTATCAAGTTGGTTACGCTGGGGCCTTAGACTTTTACAGATTACGGCAGAGAAGATTTTCTTACGATGTTAAGGGGACTGATTCCTCTATAGTTGGTGCAGTTTAGAGATTCTCTTTTATTTCAGTATTGCGACAACAATAATTAGGTTCATAGGGCATAGCGTAGCTTTGTTAGACCTTAACTTCGATATGGCAATGCTTACTTAGCGTAAGTTGGGAAGGCGGGATTGCTGTCGACTATACTCAATAGATTAGCCTGGTTAGCAGTGAGATTTGGTTTGTCGTCGCCGTTTTACAGTATGCAGAAGTGTTCCACATCCTCAGGATTGAGTGCGGTTCTACTTTGATGTTTCCACTTTATGCAGCACCGCTTTGCGCAAATGTAATTTGACTGTATATCTTACAAAACAAATGAAAAATACTTTTCGATTGAATATCTTCGGAACAAAACTGGATATTGAGTTTAAACTTATTTCATCTTCTGCATAATGTAAATTTTTGATAAAATGACAAAAAAACCTAATTGCAAGTCTCGAGTATCTCCATAGTTTTTGATTGTGTACCTTTTGAAGTTTCCTTATTATTACTTATGGAAAGATATTAGTGTGTCATATCCCAGCCCTTTTTTATATTTAATACCTACCAACTTATATACTATCAACTTGAAAAGTCAGCCAATCTGTTCTAAAAGTTAAATCATCAATAATTTTTCTACTTCAAACCCTCATTCTTAAATAATATGAAAACCAACAAACAGACCCACAAAAAGACAAACAAAAGCTAACAGAAAATAAGCTCTTTGGATTTATAGGCGCACAGCACAGAGTGCTGCATTTATCTCATAAGCCATTTTACAAGTACTTACGACAACAAATGTATCGTATCTACTCGTAACATATACGACACATTAAAGATGTCTTTTTTTTTTACTTTTTTTTGGGCTGCGGCTAATATCTCGTTTAAGCTTTAATAAAATTTACTAGATAGTTATATTTATCCCTATACTTTAGTTGCATCACTGCTACAGAAATTCCCAGAGGAATTCCCAACAGAATAAAAATATGGTTTCTTATTTTTGTTTTGGTATTTCTTAAAATACGATAACAGGAATACCTACCATGTACAGGACATGCACAGACAGTCCCTTACCTCTCTCTTTCTCTCCACTGCGAAGTTTTATGTACTCTATATGTTATCCTTAAAATATAGGTAACCAGGGTAGCTCGGTAATCCTTTTTCGTCCGGGAAACCAAGATCCAGGAACGGGACATACCAGAAATGTTGAAAAAAACCTCAAGACTGTTTTTCCACCATCAAGTCGCAAAAAAAGACGATTTCTATGTTCCACATAACCAACGAGGAAATCTATGACAAAATCCAAGATCAATACTCTTGCACATTATACTAAGCTTAAAGGTGGAAACAGTGTAGACGACTATAGTGGGGATATAAATCGTTTATGCCCGATGGTGGTGGCCTGTTATCTTAATGCATCTCTAATGTAACTAAAGCATACGGTGCTGCTCAAACTGTGAAAGTGATTTATTTCGATAAAGGCAAAAAAAAATAAACGCAAACAGAAACAATCTCAAGAAAATCATAAAGACACTTTTGTCCTTTGGGGTAATTTCTTCAAAGAATGATTATAGACTATCTAGAGAAGGACTTTAAGGGGAACTGGTTTCTTTATTAAATTTCACTGAACCCATATAAAAATAGATAGATAAAAAGTCTTTAGCTTTAAACTTTTGTGTCCAAATCATATAGATACTTGTTTCATTTTAAATTTCAGTCTTGAACTCTATAACCTCAAAAATATTGCGAGGTTTTGTATGCCCAAAATTGATAAGTGAAATTAAATTCTTTAATATTCCAATCTTTTTGGAAGTAAGTTAGACCCTGTCGTGCTTATTCATATCAAAATCCAAGTCTTACCCTATATTGTGGCAATACCCAAATCGCAAGTAAAAAGTTATTGCAGCTATCTGTCCAAGGGTATAGTTAAGGGGTTGGTTTCATAAATTCTATCTTTTTTGTTTAAAGGGGATGTTTTTGTATTTCGTTTTGGTTTTGGTTTTTACCTCCGCATCGTATGCGGTGCGTGTTCAAATTCTTCATGCGTATGATCATGTGAAATTAAAGATAATACCATAATGTCACGGTCAATAATGTTCATGGTTCATATTATTTATGATGCACACATCACGCACAGAAGGTCTCTTAGCTTGGTACATGAATAGACTAGATTACCTATAGCCATATTTTTGTAGTGAGTGTGATTGCCAGAGTAGTATATCGTGTATCCCTCAAGGATACATTACAATATTTTGTGTATGCCCTTAAGAGATTGTACCTTTGTTGTGTGTTTCCCAAACTTAAAGATAGGATTAAGATTTAGAATAAAGATACACACACAGATACACGTAAATCTGACGAAGATATTATTTAGTTTGAGAGAATAAAGCAACATTTTTATGCATAAGATTTTTCTCAAACTGATAATAATAAACCCTCTATAAAATATTGTTATCATCGAAAAACTAAAATGAAATCTTTTGGCTTCTGGGTGAACTCTTCATGTATAGTATCTGGTTCCATACGGGAATATTTACAAACAAAAAATAAAACAAGATTAAATAAATTGTATTTTAGGCCTTTTTTATTATGTGTAAAATATCTAAATATGCGAGCCTAAAGGATTTCAATTCACTCGCAAGGGCATCATAGGTCTCTAACTAAACTTTTATTTAAGACACTTTGACTTCAGGAGTATTTTTTATCTGTTAAATAATCGTCTCTGATTTAGTGCACAAACAAAATTAATTTGAAATTTAAAAAAAGTTTTTGTTCCGGGGTCAAGAAGATCATATACAGAGTTTTAAGTTTAAAATATTGATGCTTGTATTTTAAATCCTGTTCATATTCTCATATTTACTTGATGGGTCATGTGTAAAATAGTAGCAATTTTGATTAAAAAGCCTCCAGTTGACCAACGATAATTTTGCCATAATAATCATGTCGAACTGCAAGCTTTTAAAAAATAATTTTGTCGATAAGTTCAAATTTTGACTTTATTTTCTTGCACCTTTAATATGTAATAAATAACAAAAATTAGTTGACTTATAAGCTTGAAAAGAACCAGTTCTTATATTTAGTGACTTGCAACACTTAACCATTTCTGTCGGCGATTAGTTTCAAGGTTGAAAGGATGTCTTTCCGTTAAAAATGTCTGGCTCTTCGCATACATTGCATTGTTTGATGTAACCATTTGTTCTTATATCCATTTTCTATGCTTCTATACGTGAAGGTTTCCCAACCATGAAAAGATATCGTCGCAAACAGCAGTAAGCCAAATTTGTCTCGTCTAGATTTTCTAAGAGCGGTTTGGTGAAAAAATAACAAGTCTAGATCTTGGTTTATAATATTTTACGGCGCGCATTTACAAATGATTCTAATACAAATTTGTTAATTATTTTAATTCCTATTTCTCAGCCAAAATTTATAGGTATATATATACTATAAGTTAGGTCCAAAAACCAATTTAAATTTCCCTTAAACTATTTATTAAAAAGAGGCTGGGATGCGACCCTGAAATTTTTTTTATAAAATAAATACCTCAAACTTTTGGAAAGATATTTGAATCAAAAATCAATTTTAACTAACTTTTAGTAATGCGTTTTTTAGATTTTCATTTCTTGTAAAAAAAAACTGTCCGTTCGATTTATCTCAAAATTGTATTGAATGTTGAATATAATATTTCTCATAAGATGAAATAAGTTGGAAGCCAAAATCTTAATTTTTCGAAAAGGTATTTGAGTCGAAATTCATTTTTTACCAACATTGAGTTCTGTTTTTTATTTTTTATAACAAAAAAAATGTCAATTCGATTTTTCGCAAAATTTAACCAGATGTTCAAAACGTTATTCTTCGTTGAACAAAATTGTTGTAGATATAAAATCATTTTTTATTCGTTCAATTTTCGAGGTGACAAATATTTTGTTCCAGTTTTTTTGATTCATAAAAAAACCGTTAATTGGATTTTTTTTCCAAAAATATACTTCTTTGGTATCACATTCCAATATATAATGTACAATTTAATTCAAGTCTTTAGCGTTATTGGTTCGTGAGATCTTAAGGGTTAACTAAAATGTTCACCTTTTTCTTAAACAGCTATGGTAAAAAAACACATACGCAATTTTCTTGAGAACCCTTTCTGCATCTTTCTGCACTATTATCTGTATAACAACATGTATTTGAAGTCGATATCTGTTCTGTCAAAATTTTCGATTTGACAAATCGTACCCATTGCAATAACTTTTTATATGAAGTTAATAAATTCTACGTATCACTATTTCACATTCGGCTTACATTTTAATTTTGCAGCGATAATTATCCCGAGATATTTCAACTTATCTGCAAGTAGACTTAAGTAGATTCAAATGCAGTCATGTAACTTTCCAATTAACGTCGATTTCGGTCACTGCGACTACCCTCAGCAAACTTATAACTACGATGGTGTGTTATGTTTGAGTTCTAAAGCGGGTAAGCAAAAGGTACAAAATTGGACCTAGAATACTACCTTGTGGTACCCCAGATATTATTTTTTGAAGTATCAATGCTTGGCTTCATACCTAATACAGTTTATTCTGTTTTCTAGAAATATCTTAAGAATTATACAAAATCTCTCGTTCCGTCAATACTTTGTCAAAAACTTAAACACATTTAAAAAGAACGTCTTACAAATTGATTTGTCTTGACTTTGTCATCATACCTACAACATCGTTGATTGTGTGCACTTGTTCAATTGTTGAGTGCTAATATAAAAATCAAAAACTTTACAACAAAACTTTTTTGAACGGAACTCGGTTTTGTTCATATGGCGACCGCTGACACTTTTGAACCGGTCGGATCATTGGACCCAATGTTCGGTGACTGTGATGCACATTTCGTCCGAAACAACTTCTATTCCGCGTTCATTTTTAGTTTTGAACTTAACAACAATCTCATCAAACTTAATCTTTAATAAATCGATTGTAATGTATGCTGTGTGGCTTGTGGCACCATCTTTTCGAAGCAACATGTCGTCCAAGTCTATATCATCCAATTCGGGTCCAAAATAATCGATAATCATGGTGCGATAACGCTGGTCATTCACAGTAACATGACGATCGTTATCGTCGATATATCATATTTTGCTTATTGAAAATGATTGTGCGGTGGAATTTATCATTCAGGTGCATCTTCTTTGGAACCAGCTTGATCTTATATGGAAGTTAACCAAGACTATTACGCAAAATGCGTCATATTGTCTAAGCGATGTCCAATTCTTGAGAACGCCGTTGAGTTAACTGATTAGGATCGGTTGCTACTTGATAGTAGCATTATTTTCTACACTACGATCTTTTCCTTGGCTCATGGACACTACAAAATCATACAACTCAAATGTTTGGACTAAACTTATCGTTGCGTTTCTGCTGAGGATAGAAGTTATACTGAACATTATAGTTAACGCTCTTAAAATTGACTCCGAATTTTGTTTGAACTTTTTCATAAATAGCTGACGCTTCTCGGTCGTGTCCTTCGCCATACTGAATTAATACACAATGAGACTTCGACTCCCATATGAACTTCCTGAAAATTGATAAGAATCGTATCATTTCTTAATATGTCTCATATGAAGTTCTATAGGAAAGGAACGTTCAGAGCTGTATAAATTGTATTGTCTGGTACACATGTCCCTAGTAAGCTTTAATATTTGAGGTATGACACAACAAAGTTAATTATTCGAATTCGCATATTTTATATTTCATAAATATTCAAGGTAATTAAATTATGAAATAGGTACATCAATCGAGAAATCAAATTTATAATTCATTACTTGCTTCAAACAAAAAAAAAAAAAAAAAAACAAACAAAAAACTATGACGATGTGCATATTTTTGTAACATTTTTACAGTCTTTCCAGCGAACCAATGCGCAATGATAATTCACATGCATAACACTCATTCGCTCAATTTTATAGATAGATAGAAATGTATCTATATGTTTTACCTACCTCTATACCTACAGTATAAACCTCAGTTCCCAAAACATAAATTAAAATGTATTCAAGCTCAAAATGAAATACAAATAAAATATGCATAAAATAAAAATATTTGTGTAAAACTGAAATATAAATAAATAATCCAATTTTCGGGCTCATCTCATTTAAAAATAAAATAAAAAAAAAAAACAAACAAACAAACAAAATAAAATAAATCTCTTCTACCCACCTTTTAAAAACAACAACAAAAAATGAATGAAACCAGGAGAAGTTGAAAATTCCAAAGCCTTCTATTTGCTCGCTATCAACGCCCAAAACACGTTAAAAGAGGACGGAAGAGCAGGAGCAACGAACGTATAAGCAAGACACCTACAACTAAATATATGTATTTTGTTTATCCATACGCATTTATGAAACATTAATTTTAATCTACCATGACCAAATTTAATATTCAGACAATTTGACTATTAAAATGTTCATTTTTGACGGCAAAACTATAACAAATGGTGGGATTAATTGAAAATAGACGGAATAAAAATAAAAACCACAACCATTCCATCCTAATCCCCCTTTAAAACGAGATACCATAATTAATACGATGATGCTGCACTGAAAACGTCCATCACTAACAAAAAGAAGGGTTAAAGTTATGCGGCTATACCTATGCTATGCATATCCCCCAAGAGACACGAATGCACATTCCAAAAACACAAAATATGACTAATTTATGAAATAGAAAATGTAAGTTGTTGTCATCAACCAAGAAGATGTGGATGATGACACCGCCACTGAATGTTGAAACAAATTACGAATGCTGGAATGATTATAGTTTAAGTTGCTCAGAGTCTGGGGACTTGGGAAGTAGATGAGAACATCAAACTTCAAATAAAATTCAAAACTAAAAACACACTTTTAAAAAAGAAACACAACAAGTCACAAGCAACAGCGACGGATATGCCATTTTTTCCAATGTTGATGTCTGAAACTATGAAGCATGATAGAGGGGAATCTAAAGGATTGCTCTGATATCACTTTAAAAACACTTTTACGATCGTGACAATTTGGCTTCCTGTTGTAATTAAGGATTAACGCACATCACATGTGAAAAAGCAATAGAATTCATGCTTTTTAAAACATCAACATCAACAAGAGCGGAATAAGAGGGAATGGAAATGTTTGAGTTATGGAATTTGTTTAATAGTCTGTGACAGTTGCATAAAGGTATATGTGTTTTTAGCAGTGATCGTATTTTTATTTTTTGATGGAACTGCAGCTGTTTAAAATTTTGAAAATTATTCCATTTATTTATGACAGCATACGGTAACTATTAATACGTTGTTCAGATTTGATTGTTGCACAAGATATTTATGAATTTCAATCTACTATATTCTACAGAATTCATTTACATTTAATATTTACTTACTTAATGTTGCGCTACAGTCCTGTGTGAACTAGGGCCTCACCCAACAAACTTCTCCATCCAGCTCGGTCACTAGCTAGATGTCTCCAGTTTCGCACTCCAAGTTGGGTGAGGTCACTTTCCACTTGTTCGCGCCACCTGATACGAGGCCTTCCTCTACTGCGCTGTCCTTAGGGTGTGGATCCAGCCATCTTAGTCGTTGGACTTTTACTCTTCTTGCTAAGTCTACGTCGCTGTACAGCCCGTACAGTTCGTCGTTCCATCTTCTCCTCCACTCCCCTTCGATGCATACGGGACCGTAGATCACACGAAGAACTTTTCTCTCGAAGCGACCCAAGGTGCTTTCATCCGCTTTTGTCATGGTCCATGCTTCTGCACCGTATAGCAGGACGGGGATGATAAGGGTCTTATATAGCAACACTTTGGTCCCTCGAGAGAGGACATTACCACTCAATTGCTTTCTTAGTCCAAAGAAACAGGGGTTAGCAAGAGTTATTCTGTGTTTGATCTCAGCGCTGGTGTTGTTTTCTGCGTTTACAGCGGAGCCTAGGTAGACGAAGTCCTTGACTACCTTAAAGTTACGTCTGTCGATTGTGACGTTTTGACCAAGACGTCGGAGTTGAAGGTCATTTCTTGACGACAGCATGTACTTTGTTTTGCCCTCATTAACCGTTAAACCCATTTTTGCCGCCTCTGCTTCAATACGCACAAAAGCGCCATTGACATCACGCTGAGTTCTTCCGATTATGTCATCACTCATCAGTATATGCTAGTAATTGGACAGACTTTTGAAAGATAGTGCCGCTAGTGTTGACGTGTGAGCTCTGTACTATTCTTTCAAGCACGATGTTAAGAAAATCACTTGACAGCGCATCTTCTTGTGCAAAATATTTTTTGACATCGAAAGGTTCTGTTAAGTGGATCCCAATCTTTATGGAGCAGCGTAAATTCTCCATGGTCATCCTGCACAAACGGACGAGTTTGGCAGGTATGCCAAAACTAGACATGGCTCTATACAGCTCGTCGCTATAGATGCTGTCATACGCGGCCTTGAAATCGATGAAAAGATGGTGGGTGTCGATTTGGTGTTCTTGAGTTTTTTCCAGGATCTGCTATAATGTGAATATTTGACCAATTGTGGACTTTTCTTTTCTTGTTGACGATGGGTTATAGACGTTCACATATTACGGCAGAGAAGATTTTATAGGCGATGTTAAGTAGGCTGATTCCCCTATAGTTGGTGCAGTTTAGAGGGTCACCGGATCGGGCAAACAATACTGAGGTTTCATTCATCGGGCATGCTTTCTTCACCATATCTTACAGATAAGTTGGTGCATGCTCCTAACCAACTTATCTCCAGCTGCTTTAAAGAGCTCGGCATTCAAGCTTTTTGCTGCAGCGGCTTTATTAGACTTCAGCTTAGATATGGCAATCTTTACTTCGTCTAAGTCGGGAGGACGGAATTGTTGGTTTTTGTGGTCGTCTATAGTGAATGGATCATCCTGCCTGACTGCGGAATTCAGATTGTCGTCGCCGTTATACAGTCTGCAGAAGTGGTCCTTCCATATCCTCAGCATTGACTGCGGTTCCACTATGATGTTTCCACTTTCGTCTTTGCAGCCTTCGGTTCTAGGTTTATGTACCTGTGAATTTTGTTTAACCTGTCATAAAACTTTCGAAATTCAATCCTGCTTTTAAACCTCTCAACATCTTCGACAATGCGCTCTCTTTTTCCTTCTGAAAAGTCGGTGTTCCTCTCGCCTCTTCTGCTCATAGAGCTCATGAGCAGCTCTCGTCTTTTTATGCAGCGCCTCTTTGCGTGCCTGTTTTTTGGCTCTTCTTCCCGATTATTTCATCAAAGATGTCTTCCCTTCCTAGCTTGGCACTAAAATCGCCCAGGACTATTTCAATGTCGTAGCTAGGACACTGCTCATATGTTTTGTCTAGGAGCTCGAAGAACATATTTTTGGTGTTGTCGTCTTTCTCTTCTGTGGGGGCGTGCGCGCATATCGGGCTAAAGTTGCCGAATTCAGCCTTGATGCGTATGGTCAAGAGGCGCTCATTGATGCGCCTATAGCTCAAGACTTCTTGCCTAAGTCTGGCTCGAATGACGAAGCCGCATCCAAATAAACGTTGTTGGTTTTCGTGGTAGCAGCCACCATAGTAAATATCGCAGTTTTTCTACCTCTTTTTGCCCTGCCCATCCCATCGTATTTCCTGGATGGCGGTGATGTCTGCTTTATAGCAGTCTAGGGCATCCGCTTATTCTTCGGCCGCACGTGGTCTGTTAAGGGACCACATCCGATGTTCATTGTCCTTAATTCGTTTGCGTAGGTTGTCAACAGTAGATCCGTCCGTATCCGAGGCTTGTTGGTGCTTGGCAACTATGAGGCTTTTACGTGGCCAGGAAGTCACACCGACGGCACAACTCCCAACCTGGAGGGCCAGATCCTAAGTATAACTCCAAGGATGGGGAGTCGGATAAAACCGCTCCTTATAGGCCTGGACTCCGAATACGTCGTAGAAGCCCCATAGGGTGTCCACTAAGTAAGTCAACCTTACTGGAACTGTAGACGATACCGTTGATTTCATCTCGGGAACTCCTTCGCTGCCGTCTGGATAAGGAGAGGTGCCTTATTGGAAACACTTATCCCCCCTCTCTCGTTTGCTGCCCCCAACAAATTTCCACTGGGGTTGGAACCCAATCTTCAGTTGAGGTACTAGGCCCCTGATGTTCACAACGGGCAGCGAGAGTAGAAGCTGATAGACAGAGGTGGATTTTGAGAAAATCTGTGGACGCTTGTGTCCTTCTGAATGCACAGATATGATATAGATATGAGTAATTGGCAAACACAGCACGACTTGTATATTCTGATCGATTATTTGTTTTTATTCGTTTTATATTTCGATTTAATTTGGTTTTGGATTCTTCAATCCTAAACACTTGCTATACACTTGTCTATCATTTATGACTTCTTTCGTAACAGATATATAAACGAAAATTAGTCTAGAGAAATCATGTGTGAATGTAGCAAAACATACAATTTGTCCTGAGAGATTATGTGTTTTCATAAATCCCCACACGTATCGGTGTGTATAAGTTCAAAACAGGATATTGCTGATTTCTTATGTTTCATTATCAAGTATCATACGTGTTTGTTTTCCTTCAATGCATGCGTTGAGTTCATTAATTTCTTCATGTTGCACATGTTTGAGGGTGGCTGCATTCAAATGGCTTTACTAATGTGGGGCGTTGCACCACCTAGTTTTGTTTTCAAAATTGTTTAATACCTTTAGTGCTTTCGTAGGGTAGAGCTCCTATATGACTTTTGCATCATAAACCCAGTTTCGGAATACGAGTTATCTGCTTTTTTTGTCACTTCTGTGTTAGTTGGTGGGGACTTACGTGCCTTATTCTAAAAGTTCACTCAAAGCACCCAAGTCCACATCATCGCATTTTTCTTAATCCTTGTTTTTATTTTTCGGACATTTTGTCTTGAATCGAACAGGTTTAAAAAGATATGGGAGAACACCTTCCATTATTGCCTTCAAAGTTTGATAATTTTCACCATTGAAATTGAAATATAAATGGCAAAGTATAAGTTAAATAAGAGAAGATTGCTGATAATTAATCCGAAAGTTTTAACTATTTATATAATCGGTTAAATTCCTCATGTTTCTTTTGAAAAATGAAGTATAATTGAGACAAAACGTGTCGAGACTCAAAATTTGCATTTATTAATTTTACTATTGAGACAACATATATAACATATAATGATACTACGTAAAATAAATGATTAAAAGAAATTGCAGAAAGCTCTCTCGTAAAGCTAATATTTCACATATTTTTCAAAATTAAAAAGCAGACAGGTAAAAATACTCAAAAAAAAACAGTTAATATCACAATGTAATTCATCACAATAACGACTCCTTGAATTACTGACTGTAAACCGTTTAAAAATAAAATAAAGAGAACAGGTCCTAAATGGCTACATTAAAGTATTCCAGAGTAAACTTTGAACTTTTTTGGTTAGCAACTATTGATTAGTACAATGCATTATCCATCAAATAAATAAAATTGAAGTCATTTTACGAAATCATCGCTAAAACCCAGCTTTATTAATTTAAAAAGCAAAACTTAGTATGTGAGAGTTTGTCAAACGAATCACTGAAGTCTGTTCAAATACATTGCATTTCTTTGTTTGCTTTTAAATGAGTCAATACAGTCTTCTGTGACATTCATTTAAAGAGTAGCAATATGAAAAGTCCTTTTATAGCGGTTCACAAATAATATACACAAAGATACGAGGATTTATAGATAATCTAGCCATAGCTCTGTTAACTTTGAAGTCGTTTTCAAAACTTTTCCAAATAGATGGAAACAGACAAAAATATTGGAAAATTTAAAAGAATGAACAAAATAAACCCAAATAATATATTGTGTAACCATCAGGACCTAGTGTACATTTAAGTTTTTTAGAAAACCTGAAGATAGCACAGCTCTAATCCATGGACTTGGATTGACCAATAAGGAGACCTACTAGAGTGATAAAGGATACAAATTTTTAATGATTGTAGTATTTTTGCCAGTATTTGACTATGGAGTTCCAAAGCTTTTGTATTTGACTTCTTTCTTTGATTTGATCTTTTTTACCACATTTTCTTCTTTACCAGAACAAAGTACTTTAATGCCTTGAACTCCAACAAACTCCGGTTTCTAATGAATTTCGATATTTAGTGCTTGCCTAGCTCATTTGGTATACTAACGCATTTCCATACCTGTTTTTAGTTGATAGAATAGTGCTTTGGAAATTCTTGCACTGGTCTTCAGATGTTCTAGGCCCATCAATGTACTTGATGGTCTAATTTGACAGTGTAGTTTACATTGTCACCAACCTATTATGTTTTGGAACTAAACTGCGCCTTACAAATTTTCCAGTAGAAATTTAAGTTTTTTTAATAATGTCATCTCTAAAATGTCTAAAGAGTTTATTTTTACTATTAAACAAAGGTTCTTTCTCAGGAGCCAGTTGCTTGAAAATCACTCGAGGACCATTTATAGCTATCATTGGGTTTCATCATTTTTAAATTTTTAACAGCTTATATGGTTATAGCTTTTATTGGAAATTTGTGTCATTGGATACAATATTTTTGATTAGAATCAAGCATTTAGGGTTAAGAGTTGAAAATTTTAACTTAAACTGACAACCGGAAATACAAAGAAAATTGAACGTTTTTGGTGGAACGATTTTGTTTCGAAATGTTAAATTAACAATCAGCAGTTCATTTTAAACATTTTCAACGATGACAAATTTTAAATGAACTAAGAATAAATTTCTGTGTTGAATATATTATACAAAAATCCTAACATTTATTACCTTTACTTCAATATCAACAAAAAAGTTAACTTTTTTTTTTTAAATATCGAAACAAAATTGTCAATGCTGAAAACTAATGATAGCTATAATTGGCACCATAAACTGCTGCTATGTGGCAGGTTCTCATTTAGCTTTGGTGATCTATAGGTTGTAAATAAACAAGCCTTTTATCTTGTTCAAGTAGTTTGCTAGTCGTTATTACTCGTAGTTCAGGATGTCTGACTTACACCTTCATGATCTGATTTTTTTTCTTTAGTAGTTTCCTATTTGTTATTAGTTATTGATGGGTCTTACCATCACAGTAAACATTAAGCTCTAAGTGTTTGACTTGAATTTTCATGATATGATTGCAAGTCTTCAGCTTTTAGCTCATCATGAGTACCAAGTATAGTGTACTTAATGAGTTGCAAATACAACTTCATATGATTAAAATATTTACTACTCATCTTTAAGAAAAAGTTTCATTACCATATTTTATCTTTTCGGAATCTTTTTTGTTTTTAATTGCATTCACATATTGTCAATACCTAAAATTCACAACCCTAGCTTTTGAAAAATTAATTCAAGTACATTTTTCTTTCAACTATCGTTTTTATTTGAATTTTCTAAACTTCACTCTGCATTAGCCAAATTACTCTATTGGCAAAAGCTCTTCTCATCTAGTCCTACAAAATATAATTCAGCAAGTTTAATAGGTTTTCGGACAGCCTTAAAGAGCCTGGGTGAGTTCTATAACTAACCAACATATATTTTTGTGGTTAAAAGTTTCGACAGTCGAATACGTAAAAGTCAATACAAACCTTTTTTGCAGAGTGTCGAAATAAACGTCAGTCGGTAACCTTCGCATATATGTCCAACTCTATCAGTCTTCAGTTGTTAATCCATCCCTACTCACGAGTCACGACCATTGGACACTCTATACAACACCCATCGAAAACAACGCAACGAATCAACCGCCCACCATCAGTTTAAGCTGGATTTTTAAAAAGTGAAAGATAAAAATTCCAAAGGATTGCAACAAAAACCCATAAATGACTGTGCTGTCAATTACAGACATCGCCACTTTCCAACCCAAACCAAACCGCAACTGATGTGTACTCGTATGTTGCTGCTGCTGTTGGTGGTGGTGATGGAGCTGGTGCTAGTGCTGGTGGTGATGGTGGTTCTGTGCAGTAGTCTGGAACTCTCTTGATAATGGAAAGTTATGTCGAGAGTAGTTTCAACACTTTATCCATGCGGAAGTACAAAAATCTTTTCGCTCCATTTAAAATCATTATACCTACGATAGCAACATGAACTCAACATACATACATACGTATATATTTACTGCATGTAAACACATCTACATACATCCACAACATGCCAGAGAAGAAATTCGTATAGACAAGTTGAAGTTTGAGGCAGAACAACAACAACAACAAAAAATATAATAATAATAAACTCAGGACATTTTCCTCAGCGACCAACACACATTTTCTAAGTGGGTATAAACCACTCTGCCAAGCAAACAATCATCGTCTTTGTTACGTTACACACCATATATAAAGTATATAGAAGTTCCTAAACCTACCTGCAACTATTATTGTGAGTAACGAGAAGGTGGGTGAGGTACCTACTTTCAAACACAAGCCACAGGATTCTAAAGTTTAACATGCTAAAATAAAATATAACATAATATAACAATGGATATAAACTTTAACGTTGCTTCAGATTCTATGTATTCCTTCATGAACTAAGGTTAAATTTGTCTAGCTTAAAAGGGTGTCTCGCATTAAGAATGTCTTCATGTCTAACGTCCATAAGAATATTAATGTGATTCCGCTAAGTTGGGAATTCAATTTAAAAAAAAACAGCTGCTT
This sequence comes from Eupeodes corollae, assembly GCF_945859685.1. Classification (NCBI taxonomy): domain Eukaryota; kingdom Metazoa; phylum Arthropoda; class Insecta; order Diptera; family Syrphidae; genus Eupeodes; species Eupeodes corollae. Next base: position 215,466,656 of record NC_079147.1, on the reverse strand, counting down.
AGTGGTCAGCAGTTGACAGATGACTTGAAAAACGAATTTTGGAAATTCCAAACATACATGGTCTTAAAATTAAGTTTCTGTCATTATTATCACACAATTTTGAAGCTAAGTCTACACGATTGGTAGATCTGAAATCTGAAGTGAGAACCATCAGTTTAAACAATAATAACAAATAAACCGTCATAATGCTTATCTGATCATTGGCTGACAGTTAACTTTTAGGATACTATCTGACAGACCTGCTAAATTTAAGTCATTAAAACAGCACAATCGGGTTTCCAAATTTTAATGTTGCAGAAATTCAGTTTCAGCTTTTTGACGTTTTGGGGTAAGGGCTCGAGAAACCAATCTGAAATTTTACGAACTAATTGGCACTATAAAAGTACAAATTTCACCCATTATCAGTTTCTTAAGGCTTTGTTGGGTTTAAAAAGTCTTCAAAAATTTAAACTTTTCAACTTAATTTTGAGGTCTTAGAAGTCAACCTTTAATTAGTCATCGTTATTTTTTTAAGATTTTGAACCTTAAGATGTAGTTTTCCCAGCTTGACGACCATCAACAGCTTTTTGAACTATGTAGGGAATAGCACAAAAATAGCCTTTATGTCAGATGAACCTGTTTAACATTCTTTCAAGTTTTTATATTTGCGAAGACACATTGTGAACATTAGGAAAGACAGAGGATTTCAAAGGACGTTCCTTGCAAATTCATTTTAAATTTCTGAATATTGCTCTGACTAGAAAATGCAGAGTGTGACAAAGCCTTTAACATTCGCGTAGTACGGTTAATGAACGAATCTCTGAACTTGATAGTATAGGATCGAAGTTGCGCTCGAAGGTAGCAATAGATTATCTGCCAACCGATTATTATGTTACGTGCTTACACGGTTAATATGAAAATTCATCACTGTTTAAGATTTATTGATAGGTATTCAGCTAGGTAGCTGACAAAAATGGTTGTGATAACTTCTGATAATTCATTGTTAGAGATTACTAGATTTTCTAACAAACTTACATAGCAATTAATTTGTCGGTTTGAAAACCGATGCACCTATCGTTTGCACTTTAATTGTGAGATTTTCAAGTGCAAGAACTGAAAATAGCCTGAATATAGTTTTAGACTTTGCTGACGATTGCGAAATGTCAACAAAGCGTCATGTTAGTCGAAATGTTTAAAGTCAGAGTATTAAAAGCTAAGGATTTGTGCGGCCAACTTTTATCAATGGTAGTAACTCAAATATGAATGGAAAGGAGCTATAAGATCACCAAAAATTGTCACGACTTTTGCTGATCACGTTTCTTTTAAACTGCACAAACCTTATTTAGCATTATTTAGACCTAGTTAACAGAATTAAAATCCAACGGCTTAGATGGCAAGGTCATGTAGAGGGAATTGTTCATCAACGCTCCAGCCCGGAAGGTCTTCGAATCCTATCCCGAGGGATGGCGCAGTAGAGGAAGACCGCGACTCAAGTGGCGCACTTGGCTTGCAAAACTGGAGACAGCTAGCTAGGGACCGAGCTGGCTGGGGACGCATGTTGGTTGAGTCAGGTCCGCCCCGAACCGTAGCGCCACCTTAAGTAAGTAAGTAAGTTATATACCATCAGATGCAAAGGCCTTACAAAAACTTTACCACAAAGTGCCAACATAAGTAATAAATTTTACAATTCAGCTATAAATTAGGCCTATGAAGAAAAGTTGCAACAGAACAGGGATAAATATTCGTGCGTGCACCATTCTAAGATGAGCTTTAATAGAATAGAAATGAACGCTCATATGCAAATGTGGTATTGGTACAAACAAATCAACAATTGCTTCGTCGTTTAAGTTTTCACAATCTAAGAATCCCTGATACCTACCGAACCATACTCATTATTTTAGAAGTACACCATTGAACCCTTTTAATTATGTTTAAAGCGAGAGAACCCATCTTTATTAACCCATCCTAACAGCATCCCTGAAGCAATTGTACTTTGCTTACAAGTTAAGAAAAGCTACAGTTCTTCCGAAATTAAGTTCAAAAACTTGTAGTTCTTTTCTCGTTATCTTCTAGCTATCTGAATTTGGAACACCTTATTGTGGAATAGTTAGTTACCTGCATTTGGGAAAAGGGAAAATACAGTGCGACACCCCAGACCAAACCACCCTTTTTGTCTATAATACTACAAAACACACACAATATTACTAACTCCAGATATGCCCTAAACGCAACGCACACGAGTTTAAGAGCTTTGAACGTTTTTACCTTATCCACCCCTCTCGCCCGCACCGTCCGTCCCGCCCTTAGGCTTAGCTAAAAGGTTCATAACACACAAAAATAACGGTATTCGTAATCCTTGTTTATTGTCATTCTTGTCACGCACCAGGGGTGGGCTAATCTACATATGTATACTCGTACATACCTTACTTTCGAACCTTGGGTGGCTGGTTGCAGGATGGCTGATGGGTAGCTTTAGCTTGGGTTTAGATTCTTTTCTGTTACCAATAGCTTTTGAAATATTTGGATTCCTCATTTTTGTTTTGTATTGTGAGCTGAAGAGCCATGGGCTGCTCTGCTGCTCTTCTGCTTTAGAAGAAAAAGTAAAAGGGAACTACTTGTGTCAGTCGAGATGTCACTTGATGCCTCTAACAAACAAAAATGTAAAAGAACCCAGCAAGGGAAGAAGTACTAATTTTTCATTCCACTATCACTATATTATTATTATTGCAATGGGTGGGTGTATCGTGTGACATGTATGTATGTGTTTTTTCTTTCTGTTCACTTGTTTTCGTAAGGTTGTTGTCTTTTGTTATTATTTTACTTTATTCCGGTCGTCTGGTTTGGTTACGTTCAATTGCTTTTGTGTGAAATTCTCAAGACCCTATATGCTGGAACATAACTAAGCCCACTTGTTTAATGTTAATTTCCATATGCGTAATCAAACATGTATAAGTGTATGTAATCTTGGGACCCTTGAAGTCATTTTATTTAAACAACAAAATCTATCTATATATCTGAAGGCTGTACCTATACCATAAGTACTCGTATTTTATTTCACCCTCTGACGAAACGATGTGTGGGGTGTCCTGTCGTTTTCGTTTTAAAGGTAATTGCAAATAAAGTTGGCAGTTGTCACGGAACAGGCATGAAATTGCAAATTATAAATATTTGACACCTTTAGGAGTTATGTGTGAGTAAGTTAAAAACGTCGTTGTTTTTTGATGGAAGGTTGAGGGTGTGCGGATGTTAAAAAAAAAAAAAATAATAATAAATGGTGAAGGTTAAAGTTACAAAATAAAATTCCACTGTGAAGGTTATTTTTTGTTCTTCAAATAAAAGTTGGTAATTCTAAGGGACAGTCAGTGCGTAGTATAAGCCCACAGTACACAGACAGAGACACTGGTTGATTGACAAGCAAGAAAATTTCATTTAGCATTATAGGTATAAGGGTTTGTTTATTTCATATGTGAGCTGAAGAGACTTTAAGGTATTTGAAGTTTTTTTTTTACGTAAGCACACATAATTGTCCTTAATGTCTGCCTTCTATCGTCGCTATATACCTACATATCTGATGTTCGTTCACGTTTGACACAGGTCTTTTGACGGTTTTGTGTAGGTGGTAAAAGTGCTTAGCAGATTTTATATAAATACATTTTTCTACCAACGCACGCCACTTAGCTTTTCAAATACCGTCTCATATAGCAACGAAGTTAGAAATATAGAAAAAAAAACACATTTTCAAAATTTAAAATATTCGATTTCTTTCAAAAGAAAAACATGAACATATAATTTTGAGATTTGGATTTAGAGTTAAGCTCGATTTTTTTTTAAACAAGGCTGTGTCCTTAGTCTTACTTATTTTGACTCTATTTTTGGATGGCCTCAGTGTACACCTACCATGAGATATGTATGTTTATCTTACTCCGAAACTAGTCTGACAGCAGCTGATTTCCAACAAAGTTCCAACAAAGGTAAGTAACCAGATAAAATATTATATTAAAGACAAGCAATTATTGAATGCTTTGCAATCTGGATTTCGGTCTGGACATTGTTGTGTTTTAGCTTTACTCAACGTATCTAATAACATAAGACATGCTTTAGACAATAAATTTAAAACTGTAGTGACCTTACTTGACTTTTCAAAGGAATTTGACTGTGTTAACTATTATCTTCTCTGTGATAAATTGACGATCCTAAACGGTGATTTTTTAAGAGCTTGAGAACTTTTTTTAAAAAACGCATAAAATTTGCAAAATCTCATCGATTCTTTATTTGAAACGTTAGATTGGTTCATGACATTTACTTTTTGAAGATAATTTCATTTAAATGTTGACCGCGGCTGCGTCTTAGGTGGTCCATTCGGAAAGTCCAATTTTGGGTAACTTTTTCGAGCATTTCGGCCGGAATAGCCCGAATTTCTTCGGAAATGTTGTCTTCCAAAGCTGGAATAGTTGCTGCTTATTTGGTGGCCAACTTACCGGTCCATTCCTTGAGATGAATTGTTCTCCGAAGTTTTCCCTCAAAATGGCCATAGAATCGCGAGCTGTGTGGCATGTAGCGCCATCTTGTTGAAACCACATGTCAACCAAGTTCAGTTCTTCCATTTTTGGCAACAAAAAGTTTGTTAGCATTGAACGATAGCGATCGCCATTCACCGTAACGTTGCGTCCAACAGCATCTTTGAAAAAAATACGGTCCAATGATTCCACCAGCGTACAAACCACACCAAACAGTGCATTTTTCGGGATGCATGGGCAGTTCTTGAACGGCTTCTGGTTGCTCTTCACTCCAAATGCGGCAATTTTGCTTATTTACGTAGCCATTCAACCAGAAATGAGCCTCATCGCTGAACAAAATTTGTCGATGAAAAAGCGGATTTTCGTTAGTAAGTCTATTCATGATGAAATGTCAAAGCATACTGAGCATCTTTCTCTTTGACACCATGTCTGAAATCCCGCGTGATCTGTCAAATACTAATGCATGAAAATCCTAACCTCAAAAAAATCACCCTTTATTTAGTTCCTGTGACATAAGTACAAAACTTATTTACTCATATTTGACCAATCGCATGCAGGCCGTTTCCAGTAATGGTAGAATGTCCTCGTTTGTCCCTGTTAATAATGGTGTTCCTCAAGGATCAATGCTTGGACCTTCACTGTTTTCATTGTTCACTAATCATCTGTCCTCTGTTTTGTCTTATTATCAGTTTCATATCTATGCAGATGATGTCCAATTAGGTAGGGATTAGTTTTCTTATATGATGATGCTTAGGGATGCAATATCTTAAATGAACAATAATTTACAGGCTATATATGATTGGTCGACGCAGAACGCACTTAAACTCAATCCTGAAAAAACAAAAGTCCTCTCAATTTCAATAAACAAACCAAACCCATCTAATTTCTTTCCAGTTATGTTGAATAATTGTATTATTGAATATGTTGCTCAAGTAAGAAATTTAGGTTTGGTCTTTAACAACAGGTTAACTTGGAATAACCATGTCGATACAGTTACTGTTACTAAATCCGTACTACCTTCCCATATTAAAATAAAGCTGGTGAAAGCACTTGTCCTAACTATAGTTACATACGGGTGTGAGCTGTTTGCTGATCTTGATTCTCAATCAGCTCAAGAACTAAAAGTGGCATTCAATGCAATAGCTCGGTTTGTTTTTAACCTACGTAGGTTAGATCAAGTATCTTTTCAAGCTCATCAGCTTTTCAGTTGCAATCTGGTAGCTTTCTTTAAATATTGTTGTTGTATTTTACTCTTCAAATTGATTGTTAAAAAGACTCCAAGTTATCTATGCAACAGACTAAATTTTTTTGTTTCTAGCCGTTCCATTTTATTGCGCTCGTTTGATATCGCGCAGGCAATTTTCGTTCATGCTGTGGTATAACAGAATCGAAAACAGAAAGTTTCAAGCAATTTTGTTTGAATATTTCTCGAACTTGAATTGAACATACTTTTAAATTTTCATTTCATTTTTATTTTCCTTCCGTCTTGATTTAGATAACTCTTAATCAACATGTCTTTGTATTTATTTTTGTTGTATTCTGAAATTTTGAATTCTTAATAATTTTAGTCCATTTTAATGTATAATTAATTTGAACTATTTATTTGTAAATTTTGTTCTCACACGTTTGTAAATATATCTTTTGTTAATTGTATCTTAAATCAAAGTTTAACTTGATGTACAGCTGACATTCATATAAACAAATGCATGCTAATACTATAAATGTGAAAGTAACTCTGTCTGCCTGTTACTCAATTAAAACTTAACTACTGAACAACGAATTTCTAACCCTTATGAAATAAGATATCGAACATGTTAAACTTATCATACACGCGAATTAAAGCGGGCTTTGCGCACCACGAGCCTCAAGCCCTCAACGTTAAACGCAAAATTTGGCTCCCACGAAGTTCCATAAATAATAATTTTTAACCTAAACTTTGCTGTGCTCAACTTATCATCACCAAACCATGAAGGTACTACAAATAATTCCCTGGGTCTATCTGCTACTTCTGATAATTCTGTTTCGGCTGAGGCGCGGGGCGAGTGCGTGGGCCGGAGTCACACTCGGTGGAAAACCCTATAGATTTTCTTAATTCTTTGAAATTTTTAGTGGCGCCTTCTCATAAGTTGACCTTAACTAACCTATAACAATCACATTTAGTATGACCTCATCCCATCTCGGCCTAATTGAAACATACATACGTACAAAAAAGTACAGCTAAGATTTTTTTATACTACTAAACAAAAAAACTATGGAATGCTGACGAAGTCGCTGGTATCAAATACAAATCAAAGTCGGAAACATGTTGCGACTTATGGAACTTAAAGCTAAACACAAACAAATTAAAAATCTTGGTTTTGCGAAATGGAAAAGGCCCTCCTCTCCCTCAAACTATCGTCCAATTGCACTTACGTCCCTTCATTTTAAGGTCATGCAAACGCTGATTAATTTTCAGCTTACGAAATATTTCTAAGAACGGAAGCTTCTTAATGACCGACAGTATGGCTTTCGTACCAATAGGTAAACTAGTGATCTCATTTTTCATCTCACCGAACAGTGGAACAAATCTTAACATGGTTTTGGAGAAAGAAAGATTATTGCACTTGATATTTCAAACGCATTTGATAGGGTTTGGCACCAAGCTCTCTTATCGAAAATGCGTGCTTTTGGTATTGATGAATCTCTTCTTCGTTGGATTAGAAATTACCTTTCTAACCGTTCAATACAAGTTTTATTGGATGGTTTCAAGTCTGAAATTCATAAAATAATTGCTGGTGTCCCCCAGGGCTCCGTTTTGTCTCCGACACTCTTTCTTATATTCATAAACGATCTTATGTATGTCACTTCTAGTCCATTAAACTGTTTCGCCGACGAAAGTTTCCTCAGCTTTTCATATTCGTTTCTAGATTCACATCCTTGTCCTTCGGATGTAAAATTTCAACGGCAGCATATGATAAACTCATTAAATTCTGAAATTGACAGCATTGTCCAGGGAATCAAAAACAGTGTAGAATTTAATGCTTCGAAAACTTAATGCTGTCTCCTGTCGTTAAAGCGTAACACACCCCCGATGCCACTATCTATGAGTGGCACTTGCATCCAAGAAACTAATATATAATAGTACTTGGTATGTGTATCACAGATCACCTTTTATGGAACGATCATATTATTTGATATTGCCAAAAATGCTGCCAGGTGCTTAGGATTTCTCCGACGGTGCAAGAAATTTTTCACCCCTTCTGATCTGGCTGTAATCTACAAAGCTTTTATCCGTCCAAAGCTTGAATATAATTCGCATATCTGGGCAGTTAGTAGTACCCGTGGCATGATGGTTAGTGCCTGTGCCTCCTTTATTTAAAAAAAAAAAAAATTAATTTTCGCGGGTACTTCCTCTTGCGAGGAATTGACAAATCCTTCAAGAGTAATTCTTGTCATGAAAAAGTGCTTCCTCAAACTAGCCGTTCGGATTAGGGCTTAAATTGTAGGTCCCTTCCATTCCCGACAACAGTACTGGCACACAGGACTGGTTGAGAGTTGTAAGTCACTAGGCCCTAGTTCACATCGGACTGTTGCGGCACCCCATTTGATTTGATTTGATCTGGGCAGTTGCCCCCAAAACAAGTTTAAGTCTCTTGGATAGTATTTAAAAAAGGGCTTTTAAAATGATGACAGAACTATAATCGAAACATTTACATCGCTAGAACACCGTCGCAATGTTTCATGCCTTTCGTTGTTTTATAGATATTTTTACAATGTTGTGTCGAATTACCCAGTTGCACTCCACCCCTTAAACAATTCAGCCGTAATACTCCCACTTCTAGGAATGCTCAGCAGTTTACTCTTGAGCTCAATTTCGGGCGCACTGTCAAGTATAGAGATTCTTTTTTAAATCGCACTTCGAGAATGTGGAATGCTTTTTCCAACTCTGTTTTTCCCTCCCATTTTGATGTTCAGAACGCTAAGACCAATGTGCAAGGGTATCTCCTTTTAAATCCTTCCCTATTTTCCTAACGCTCGCACTGTGTTTAAATATAAACATATAAAGGGTACTAATAAATAACCCCTTGAGTGCTTGGGAATTTAAGTGTGCATGCAGCGCATGCATTGTAAACCTAGTAATTTTAAGAAGTCGAAAAACTCCAAAAATACTTTATCAAAACAATTTCCATATAAAACGCTGATTTATGTTCCATACACGGTGATCGGATTACCAACATTGTTCACATAAAGATTAATTTTAACTACATACAAATTGTTTCGCATCTAAAGAAAGGTGCAACAAGCATAGCTTGAACGAAGGGTCTAGGCTCTGTCTAACTAATTGACCGGGGCCAACAAACATAAATCGACAAACTTGCAGGCTTCCAAAATCAAATCGAAGATATCCAAATGAAATTGACGTATACGAGCATCTAAACCATGGCCTGAACCCGAAAACTACTTCCATGAAGTGAAGATATGATTTGTCAATCTGTAAGACCACATATGAACTTTTCACTTCAAACTATAAACCATACAAAACATACTCGGAAGCACAATGCACCCTATGCAACCTCAGGCACGCTACATCGCAATATGCTCAGTGTTATAAGAACACATGTCTGGAGAAAATCTATATACTACAAGCGGACAAACTTATCTAAATACTAAACGTAGAAATCTGGACCCTTCTCTATACAATTATCAAAAATGCAATCAAATCTACAGATAGCAAAGTTAAACTAAGACTCTTATCACCAAGCTTTCTTAGAAGTTACGTTATCATATTAAAAATAAAAAAACTCCCTTTTTTCCGCTGAAAGCAAAGAGCTAAAGGCACCTTTATGAAAGCTATACATATTAACATTATAAAGTTGAATAATTGTGAGAAGTGGAATAAGAGAAGTGTAAGGAATGTTGAATAATGGGTTTTTTCCCATTTGAAGAGCTTCTACTGCGTGCATTGTGAGCATGGTTAAAGTGTTGTTCCCCTTTAAAAGATAAAAAAAGTGCGTATCTGTATATATATATCCTTTAAAGTTAACTCACTATAAGCTTTACTGTACTAACCAAATTTGTTTCAAAATAAAATAAGCGAGTAACGCGGTTCGCTGCCTTTTATTTGTTCTACTTTTATGGTAAAAAACTAATCTTCTTTTAAATTGCTGTATATTGCAATTAACCAAATGCTATTATTTATAGCTTTATACGGATCTAGACAGCTATGTACATTCTTTTTAATAAAGCCTTAAACTATACGAGTAAGTATACGAACATGCACTCATAACATCTCCTGCAGGGCTATAGCCTATAGTGTTGCCTAGAAAATAAATATTTTTAACAATTTACGAATCACGCTGCCAAAAGTTTGATTTTTTTTATCGGAAGATATAGAGACATTTATTTTTGTTGAATTAAAATAGTTTGATTTTTGTTTTCCCTTTTATATTTATAAAATATACTATGTAGACGACGCCTACGAATTAAAAACAAAAGTAAAGAAAAAAAATATTCAATTCAAAAATGCAAATCAAGAGAAATCAATGCTTGACACCGGAAGTGTGCCATTTGGTTGACCACCTTTTTGTGTTTGCTTACCCCTATTTCCGTAAACTGGGCCTTTTTATGGTACAATCATATGTGCATTTATATAGGTGCGTACATACATATATATACAATGGCGCAATGTCACACTTCAGTGGTTACGTATTTTTCAATCAATCAAAAGCGACAAAACTCACAGCACCATCTGCTGCGAACCAATCGTAACCAACATACATCCATACATGCATAGATACATCATTCGTACCTATTTTGAGCTAACAAAAGAACTCTTGGAATCGTGTCAATAAATTCCACCCTGATGTTGTCTGACTTGTTCTGGCTTAGCTATAGATAGATATAACAAGCCACAAAGTTTTTGGGGTTCAGTTTGTGGAACATACCAACCTACATATATATGGATAAAAAGATATAGAAAAAGTGATTTGGTGATTTCTGGTCGGCTTTCTTGGGCAGAAACCACCTCATAGCTGATGGTGGGTGTTGCAAGTGACAGTTCCAATTTGGCGATGGCACTCTATTGCACAATGGATATTTTTTGTTCGAAAAAGTTTAGCCGCCAGGGGTGAATTCAACGATGCACCAGCTGTAGGCAATATCCGGAGAAGCCTTGACTTCTCGTTAAAGCTGAACCCAATATAGACAAAGTTCGGCAATACAAATGAACACTAAATAGTGAATTAATCTGTAGCAAAGGAACTGAATTCATAGGGGTGAGATATTGATCAAATATGGGGAGCTTATTACCATCAAATAAATGGTTAATGCTTCTGGAGCCAAACATTTTGTTTGGTATTATAACGGTTTATCTATTTTGGTGTTAATGGAAACAAACAAAGTTGTTTTTTTGTGTCAGTTGACAAAACATTTAAAAAAAACGGATTGCACAACGCAGACAAATTGTTAAAACCTACTACAATAATGTATGATTCTGCCACTGCCACATACCGTGCTTTAAAGAGAGATTATGGTTTACATAATCTGTAATTGGTAAAATTGTAAAGAAACTTGAAGGGACTGGATTGGTTACCGATATTGTAAGGCATGTGCATCATCGTTTCGCTCGTACCGCTGAAAACATAGCTGCTGTAAGTGAAAGTGTTTTCCAAGACCGGAGTGTTTCGATTCCTCGTTGATCTCAGAAATTAGGACTGTTTTACGGGCCTTTACCGTCAGCCAGATTGACCATATTGCGATCGACACTAGACACGCTTCCAGTATCATGAATGTATGAACTTTCCGAGGAGCTAACATCGACTCGGACCACTACCTCGTTGTAGCCAAGGTAGCACTTCGGATTTCCAGATCCAAGGAAAAACAGGGAGGTGCTGGGAGATGGTACAACGTCGAACGGCTACAATCGCAAGTCCCTTTCCGACCCAATTACAAGTAACCTCTCTCGAAGTTCTCTGCCGCCAACATAATGTATCGAAAACCAGTGGCAATATTGTCAAGATGCAATCAGAGAAGCGGCCTCTGATGTGCTGGGTTTTGAACAGACACCAACAAGGAACCCCTGGTTTGATGAGTAATGTCGGCAAGCAAATGCAGCCAAACAACAATCACGCTAAGCGGCGCTGCATAAAACGACGAGAGCTGCTCATGAGCTCTATGAGCAGAAGAAGCGAGAGAAACACCCACTTCTCAGAAGGGAAAAGGGAGCGCATTAGAATCGTGCGGGCGAAGATAATGAGAGGTTTAAAAGCAGGAATGAAGTTCGAAATTTTTATGAACAGGTGAACCAAAATTCGCAGGTACATAAACCTAGAACCGAAGGCTGCAAAGACGAAAGTGGAAACATCATAATGGCACCGCAGTCAATGCTTAGGATATGGGAGGACCACTTCTGCAGACTGTATAACGGCGACGACGAACTGAAGTCCGCTGTCAGGCAGGATGATCCATTCAACATAGACGACGGAAGCCAGCAATCCCGTCCTCCCGACTTAGACGAAGTAAAGATTGCCATATCTAAGCTGAAGTCTAATAAAGCCGCTGGAGCGGATGGCTTGAATGCCGAGCATTTTAAAGCAGCTGGAGATAAGTTGGTTAGGAGCATGCACCAACTTATCTGTAAGATATGGTCGGAAGAAAGCATGCCCGATGAATGGAACCTCAGTATTGTTTGCCCGATCCTGAAAAAAGGATTTAAGGCCGCATATGACAGCATTAACAGCAACGAGCTGTATAAAGCCATGTCTAGTTTTGGCATGCCAAACTCGTCCGTTTGTGCAGGATGATCGTGGAGAATTCACACTGCTCCCTAAAGGTTGGAAACAACTTAACAGAACCTTTCGATGTCAAAAAAGGTTTTAGACAAAGTGATGCGCTGTCATGTGATTTCAGTATGTATTGAATATGTAGGTGTTGAGTTATCCAGTTTAAAGATGCGCTTGAAAAATAAGAGTTGCATTACTTCAAACTCTTCTAAGTTTTGAGAGCCAAACACTTGATTGGCATAGCACAGACATGTTTTAATGGTTGCATCAAACACTTTAAATTTAGCAGTTGCATCCACATACTTGTTGCAGAAGAAATTATTCCGCATAAGATTTATTGCCGTTTTGGCTGCAGTGCATTTTTCTTTTACATGTGTTCGAAAAGCGTGGTTACGAGTTATCAAGAAACCTAAGTATTTGAATTGATTTACTATTTCTTCTATTGGTTCACGTTCCAAAAACTATTTCTCTTGGATAGTTGTTCTTCGATGAGTATTTTCAAAAACCATGATTTTCGACTTTGCAACATTTATACTTAAACCCCATAAATGTCAAAAACGCTTGAGCTTGTTTATTTGAAACTGCAAAGCTTTGGGATTAACAGCCAATAATACAATGTCATCCTAAAACCTAAATATCACAATGGAAATCTTTGGATACGTCTTCAATATATAGGGTAAACATTAATGGACTTAATCCACAACCTTGTGGAACACCAGCACTTGTATTGAAGAAGTTAGACATTCTACTTCCATGCCATACAGCAGCAAAGGTATCGATTTTAAGAAGCTTTTATAAATTGAAAAATTTTATAAGTTAAACGTAAAGTTTTTTTATTCTCTAAAAACATCTTGAATATAGTAGTGAGTGCAAATATAATATGGTCAACTGGCCCGATGGAAAACCGGCTTGGAAAATACTAAGTAGTTGATTCTCTTTAAGCTATTTCGACAACCTATGGTATAAAAGATGGGTGAATATTTTCCGAAGGCACGGTAAAATCGATTTGCCCCAGTAGTTGTCTGGGCGCTGGGCTTACCTTTTTTAAATATTGCACAAATCCATGCTCTTAAAAAAGATTTCGGAATAGAGTCTTCCTTATGAAGCCTGTTAACGAATAGACTAATATGAACCAAACAATTTTCTGATGCGTTTTTGTAAAATTCAACGGGAATACCGTCGATTCCGGCAGACTTATTATCATTTTTCATTGATTTCAAAGTATCTCGCAACTCTTTCATTGAAATTGGTCCATAAAGCTCGACTATAGTTAAATGTCGTTGAACTTTTTATTACCTGTACACTGACCTAAGTTTTTCTGACAAAATTACGTCGTTATGAAATCTCTTATTAGCTCTCTACATAGTGGTAGAGTAGGGATTTTAAAATGTTGATATTTCACTTTCAAGAAGTCCCAAACTTTTAATAAGCCTACACTTAAAAACTAAAATAAAACTGAAGACTAGCTTCACAGAATCGCAATTGGTGTAAAAAAGTTTTTTTGAATGCAACTAAATGTCTAGTAAAACAAATCAAGAAAAGTTACTTAATTTTAGGATTTTTTTAGTGTCTTTAAACAAACTTGTGCTTCAAATCATAAAACATCTATTATACATCAATTCAGTGATCTAATAGCATGTCTAAATGTTTTTTCTTTATTATATGGCTATAACACAAATTTAGTAGTTCTTCACTCTTCTACTAACGAATCTATGAATAAAGTCAGTGTCGCAAAATAGTAAAATTTTAAAGCCCTTTTTAGCAATTTACGATTATATATTGTATCAAGAATGGTTTCTTTAACTTTAAAAATTCAGTAGTTAAAATTTTACTCAATTGTTTAAAAAAACTAAACTATATTGACTTAACGACTCCACACCCCCTCCCTCCCTTAGATCTGTGTCAAAGGGATTGGCATCAAAACAAATGAAGACATTCTAAATTCATAATTAATATCCTTTAAACATCGAAATAATTATTTGTCTAATAACAATTTTACTTTGTTTACAGATGTAATATTGGTGAATATATTTTATTTGAAAATAATTGTTCTACACAATTGGAACATATCTGCCTACCTCAAGTGCCTAGCATCAAAGTGTAAGTATAGGTATACCTAGGATATAATTAATTCTAACTTGATTATAATCTCGTAACCTTTATTGGGTCTTCTTATCTTTATTGGTTATAATGAACTAATTACTTTACTAAAACAAATCTCAAATAAAAATGAACAAACAGAAAGACAAAAATAAACATGAAATCAACATTCAAACCAGGAACACAACCCAATTGTCTCGTCCTTTAACAAAACAACAAAAACAGGAAAAAGTGAAAAATAAAACGCACATCATACCCCACCTTTCCTCAAAACAGAAAAAGGTCATCCTCATTGTTTCCATTAAAACCTTAATTTGTACAGACTTGTATATTCTTAAAGGGTCCACTATATAGATGCCACCCTAATAGCAACATTACCATCATTGAACCGACATTGAACCAACCAAACCAACCATCAATGCCCAATTTCTTCCGCATTCCATTTGCTCTCATTAAGTAAATAATTCTATTCGTTCTTTTGATCTGTCATCCATTGCATGCCATTTCAAGGCGTTCGTAACAAAATAAAAAAGATACAAAACGAAAATAAAATAAAACAAACAAAAAAACACCCACGACACTCGTATAGCAGTCGTCCACACAAACTCCCACAAAATACTCTCTAACGTCTTTAATTGACTTCAGTGCTAATTATCCTTCAGCAACGTTTCTATATATAATTCGTATATAGTAGGTATGTATCTTTCTATCTGACATTATGCATCTAAATGACAATGCCACTGAACCGAAGAAGCCTGATCCTGAGCCTGAACAACCTCGTCCTGTACCTATATAAAGTCCTTGTCCATGTCCATGCACACTACATACTACACTATACACATCTCTCACAGTTAACCATTTTTAGAGAAACACAATCAAGCACAAGGGTATGTTTCATGATGGTAGCGGTAAAGGAACATGAATGTTCAAATGTTCATTTACTCGTATGTATAGAGGGTTTGGTAGTGTGATGCTTTCTCCCTCACTAAATGCATTAGCATAATTAATGCAGCGAAACAGAATCCTGTTCAGCATACGTAATTTAATCCTTCGGCTGGGAGATAAAAATGAAACTGTGAAAAGGATTAACACACAGGAAGAACCAGGCCAAATAGAAACAACAAAGAAACACAAAAAATAATATAAAAAAGAAAACGGATAAAACTAAAAGGAGTTGAAACCGGGCTGAAAAACAAATATTCCATTGGATGAAAGTAGAAAGGTAGATGGGTTAGTGTTGGGTCTTGGGTATGTCTATGGACTATGTCAGCAATACAGAAAGCATTGCCATATCGTCTTCATCATTCATTAAAAAGAAAAACTTACATAAGTCGTAGAAGGGCTCACATTTAAGAATTTGAATACACAAATTGTATCTTGATTGATGCTTTTAATCAAAATGATGTCCTGAATGGTTGGCGGATTTAAAACTTTCGACTCCTTCCTCTTTCAATTTTTTGGATTTGTTTGAAAGTTTGATATCCATTTTAAGTATTAAAATATGTATGGATAAGATAGGTCTTTGGTTGATTGTAATAGAGGCAAAAGATGTAAAATATGTATTATGCGGGGTAAGACATATAAAATATCAGACTTCTGCTGGTTCAAATGACTAATCTTGAACTTTTTGTCTAAAATCTTATTTTACTCGTTTGGGCATTTTCCTTCAACACAGCGAGGCAAAAAATAAGAAATAATTAACTAAATTTTACTTCTTCGTATGCGATTGCAAGCGGGCTGTAGTCATGAGCCTCACCATAGCACCACAACAAATAGTTAAGAGGTGATAGATCGTATGACATCTAGGTGCCCAATTTACTCCTTAATTGGGTTAATAAACGCTGAAGAAAGAAATATTTCGAAGAACGAAAGCTTTTTTAATGACCGGCAGTATGGCTTTCATATCAATGGGTGATTTTACAGTTTATTTAACAGAAAAGTGTAACTAATCTTTACATTGTTTTTATTATTATTTGATAGAGTTTGGCATCAAGCTCTCTTATCGAAAATGGGTGCTTTTGGTACTGATGAATCTTTTCTTCGTTGGATTAGAAATTACCTTTCTAACCGTTGAATACGAGTTGTATTGGATGGCTTTAAGTGTAAAATTCATAAAATAAATGGTGTTCCGCAGGGCTTCGTTTTGTCTCCGGTTCTTTTTTAATTATCTTCATCCATTAAACTGTTTCGCCAACATCAGTGCTTTCAGCTTTTCATATTCATTTTAAGATTCTCATCTTTGTCCTTCGGATGTTGAACTTTAACAACAGCCTGTGTTAAGCTCATTAAATTTCGATCTCGACATCATTGTCCAATGGGAAATTATTAACCGTGTAGAATTTAATCGTTAAAGAGTAACCCACCCCGATGCCACTATTCAGGAGTGGCACTTGCCTCTAGGAAACTATTCAACTTTCATTTTCGCAGAAACGCTTATCAGTTTAACCTAGGGTTCAATTTCGGCCGAACTTTCAATTATATAGATTCTTTTGCAGTAAATCAAATCTTGTGCTGTTAAGCACATCAAGAATGGAGAATGCTTTAACCAACTCTTATCATTTTGATATTCAAAACTTTAAGATCACCGGTACCTCCTCTTTAATGCTCTACTATTTTCGTGAAGCTCGCACTGTTTTTAAACTTCAAACATGTTTTGAACACCTTGAGTGCCCCAACAAATTAAATGTAGTGGAATTCCAGAAACATACGACCAATTTCTACAAACGGCCTTGAATCGATAACTCATGATCATTACTAGCAATGTCCCATACAGCTGTGATTATTTCCTCAGTTCGCACTCTACGTAAGGATTTTAGTGGTGTAATGTCCAAAAATATAAGTTTGGTGTCAAATTAAGACACATTAGCCCTAATATCCACCTTTTCTAACACTAGTTTACACTTGAGATCCTTTTTTCTGTCGCACATCAAGAATTTGGAATGGGTATTGAAAGCTTTAAGACAAATTCTCAAGAAAGTGTTTACAAATTCTCAGATCTCCCTCTCAAAGTTTTAAAGAAAATTGATTGCTCCTAGTAGTTTGTAACCTTCTGAACTTTAGAATTCTTTAGAAAAAAACGAAACAAGCTGTACTTTTATCAAGCTATCTGGCATTGCTGCAACATAAGTCCTAACACAATTCTTGTATTTATAATTTTCATTCTATTCGACACGAGATTGAATAAGTTGCTATTGGAATTAACATCCGTAATCCGTATACCTATGTACTTCAGAAGGGTTTTGTAATCCTAAGAAAGCATCAACAGGACAACAACAGGAAGATTCAAACAAAACGCATGGCCATCAATGGAACACAACACAATACACACAAAAAAAAAAACAAAAGGACACTCTAAATATTAGAAGTAAAATGAAAATATTAGCTGTGTTTTCCTAGAAGGCCAGAACCATCGCCATCGCAATCGCAGTGCTCCAGACGACCTACGCTGATAACATCCATCCATCCATCGCCATCGTCATCGCCATCGTCATCCTCATCACCATTCACCATTCCGTGATGAAGTTGACAACGAATTTCATGACGATGATGCCCGTGTTTTTGTTTTAGATGAGCCATTGTTCTAGGTTTCTTCTTTTTTAATTCTTCTTTATCATCAGCATCATCATCATCATTGTTGTCAAAGTCTTCTACTCTTCTATGGCAGCATTGAGCTAGAGCACCCTTTAGCAAGAGCAATTCCCTCGAATTCTATTAGGACAGTTTAATCCTTCCAGGGAAGCTTTAGTTTTAGTTCTCGTTTTATTTGTTTGTGCTTTACATAGTTTTCTTTATACTCGGTGGCTTTTTCATAAAATAATCCGATGTTGCTTAGTGGAATTTGTTCTCCTGTTTTGCTTTTTCAGTGTTGTTTTAACAAGTAATCTTTTAAGGATTCTTAAATCTGAATGCATCCGTTTTTTCAAGTCGAAGGTTTATTTTTTTCTTCCAATGAGTAGAACCTAAGCCATCATTTGTATTATCTTTTTATGAGGTCCAAATTCAAAATGTCCTCACTTATGGATATTAAACTTCCAGCCCTCATTTTCTTCCGAGTTATACATCCTTTAAGCTGCCTAGTTTTCTTAACCGATTCAGCGACTGTGGTAATGTGTATTGAGCTTTATTCTTGCTTGATTTACTTGTAATAAGCAGAGAAACTAAAGTCTAGCGCCAAAAGCAGATATTTCGATGGAATTTTGCCTCCACATTGTCATCATGAAGTCAATAGGGACATTATTTGACGTCCTACTGTCACCAGCGATAAACCATACGATAAAAAGTAAACCTTGCTATAACAGCGAAAGTTTCGTTGTCTTGCTAAATTGTTTACTTTTCCTTCATTTTCAAAAGCCTTTGTAACAAAATTTAAGGGTTTGACATCAACCGTTATCCACACTATACTTTAAAATCGAAGGTGTTCTTCTCCAGCATATGACAATCGTTTTTAAAGGATACGTCGTCGTTGTCGTCGTCGTCGTCGTCGTCGTTTTTGTCAAGATTGTTGCTACACGTCACCCTTTGTCGTGCTTAATCACATCAATCTGAAAATGAAGAGAAAAATTACATTGCGGTATTGGTAAGGTCCTTGTTGAATATTATGGCCTTGTTTTGAAATTTGTTTAGTTTTTTTTTCAACTCAATTGTTTCTGTCTGTGAATCTACGTACCTACTTGAAGATATTTTCTGCCAGGATTCGATAAGAAATTCTTTTTAAATCTGTCTTAGTAAACAGTTTTTGTGTGCATTTTCAATGCAAGATACAAGATACAAGTACCTTTACACATTTCAAATGACGATATAATATAAAGAGAAGAAGAAGAAAACATTCATTAGATCGTTGCTATGAGCTGATTAAGATTAAAGTACCTTAAAAACATAAATAAGAAAGTATGAAGTCAATGCCTTAAAATTTTAAACGATTTTGTAAAATGTTAAAGCCATTCTTAGCAATTTACTAAGCTAATCAGGTAATTTAGCTCAAGGTTTAAAATTTTGAAGTCGCTAGTAAAGTGCACTGGTCGACAAGTTTAAGTCCTACAAATAAAATAAATACAATAAGATAATTGTATAATGTAATGACTTTCCAAAATACAAAATTTTCTCTTCTAGATTCAATTTAAATCATTTTAGTATCTTGCTTAATTCATGGAAATTTTAATTCTTCTTTGATTCTATATGAAGTTTTGATAAAACATTGAAATTGATGCTTTCATAGGTTTGAAAAATACGTTTTACACTTAAATTTAAGCGCTTTTGATAAGAGATTTCGAATCTGTTTTTAACCTTATATTTATATTTTTAATATATTTCAAAAACTTGATATAAAAGAATTTTTTAGCCAATAGATTCGGCACAGAAACAAAACTTACTTTCAAAGCAGTTTGTCTTTTTCTGTTGAAATTCGTTTAAGCTTAAATGGCTTAACGTTTCTTTTGGATAAGACAGGTACAATTCAACAACTTATGAAGATGTTTTTAATATTTTTGGAAATAATATCAATCTCTCACCCGACGAATTGGATTAAAGTTTTAAACAACCACCACAGATTAAATCCGAAAAAAGCTACTTTATAAATTTAGATAACCTCAAAAAGCTTTATGTACGCGTTTTTTCGAATTTTAAAAAGTAATATATCAAAAACCTGACTTGAAGTCGGAATTGCATTAAGGGCATGAAAACCCATTTGAAAAGTGCAATTTTAATGACAAAAAAAACCTTGTCGACCAGTGATTTTAAATATTGTTGCTAGATAAAATTTTAAGCTCTTAACTAAAGATTGTTAAAATTTGTTTTGGTGCATAATTGTTTGTAAATTCACGTAGAAATGTTTGCGTATTCATATTTATTTTGCACATTAAAATGTCAAATTAACTTCCTTTACCTTATGCTTTTAATAATTACTTAAGCTTTAAGCTAATTTTGTAGTCCAAAATCAATTTTTATACCAATTTTTAGGAATTGTTTAAGATTTTTAATTTTGTTAAAAAAAAAGCTGTCACTTTGCTTTTTATAAACACTATACTAAGTTTCAATAACGCTATGTCTTCGATGCTTTGTTTATTAGTTTTTGTAACAGTGATCTTTAACATACAAAATGCCCAAAAATAGTAAATTGGCAAAAAAGGTTTTAGACAATTTGATGCTCTGTCATGCGATTTTTTTGACACAGTACTTGAAGGAATAGTGCAGAGGCATTATCTGTCTAAAATCTGTCCAATTACTAGCATATGCTGATGACATTGACATAATCGGAAGAACTCAGCTTGATGTCAATGGGGCGACTTAGCCAGAAGGGTAAAAGTCCAAAAACTAAGATGGCTGGGTCACGTATACTTACTTACTTGCTCACAATCCATGAAGGGTCTCAGCCTGAGATACTGCAGTCTTCCATCGTGAACGATCCCTCGCATGCATTCTCCAGTCACCGAGACCAAACGCTCTGGCATCCGCAGTACTTATTCCTTGTACCGTAGGTCCGGTCTTCCTTGTCGTCTTGAACCTGGGGGCTGGGCTGAGAAGACTTTCTTGGCTGTAACGTTGTCGTCCATTCGCTCGATGTGGCCGAGCCAATGTAGTCGTCTTTTCTTGGTCTTCTGGACTACATCCACATCTTGGTACAACTCATACAGTTCTCGGTTGTATCTACTTCTCCATTCGCCATCGTCGCATACGGGACCAAAATCCGTCGAAGAATTTTTGTTTCGAAAGTGCCCAGTATCAATTCCCCTTTTTTACTTATCATAGTACAGCACTCGGTGCCGTAGAGTAGGACTGGTAAAATAAAAGTTTTGTATAGCAGACACTTTGTCTTTCGAGTGAGGAGTTTTGAACCCAGTTGTTTGACCAAAGCGAAGCAGCAGCGGTTCGCTAGGGTAATTCTTCTTCGGATCTCCACTAAGGTGTCATTCGTGGGATTGATGTTTGTTCCAAGGTAGACGAACTCCTTAACTACCTCGAAATTGTTGCTACCAACAGTGACGTTTTGTCCTAGGCGGTGGACAGATGTTGCTTTCTTTGTTGATAACATGTACTTTGTTTTGTCCTCATTCACTTCAAGAATAACTAGTTTCGCCTGTTCTTCAATCGCTGTGAAGGCCTCAAGCACAGCTCTCTTGGATCGACCGAATATGTCAATGTCGTCCGCATAGCCTAGGAGCTGGGTGGATTTGTTAAAGATAGTGCCCTCCGTGCTCACACCTGCCTTACACACTATCTGCTCCAGGACTATGTTGAAGAAGTCACATGACAACGCATCTCCTTGTCTAAACCCTGCGCAAGTTTGGAATAACTCGGATAAGCTGGTACCCATGTGCACACTCCACTGCGTATTGCTTAGCGTCATGTTGCACAGCTGGATGAGTTTTTTCGGGATCCCGAATTCAGGCATCGCCATCATAAGCTCCTGGCGGTGGATGCTATCATAAGAAGCTTTAAAGTCGATGCAAAGATAGTGAGTTTTGACTTGAAATTCGTTGGTCTTTGGTCTATCGTTGTTCTGCCTGGCCTAAAGCTACACTGATACGTGCCGATATTTGGGTTGCAGAAAGGTTTAAGACGCTCACTTAGTACGTTGAATAGGATTTTGTATGCAAAATTAAGCAGGGATATGCCACGGTAGTTTTTGCATAACATCGGGTAGCCTTTTTTGTAGATAGGGCATATGGAGCTTATCGACCAGTCAGTGGGAATGCTTTCTTCCTCCCACACTTTGGTGATGACCTGTTACATGCGGTTTATCAAAACACTTCTTCCATGTTTAAAGAGTTCCGCGGGTATGCCATCCGACCCGGCGGACTTATTATTTTTTAGCTTTTGGATGGCTCTTTTACCTCTTCTCTGCTGGGGGCTGGGACTGGGTCTTCATTGACTTGTCTTGCTTCTCTTTCGTCATTATCTTGATCGACATTTTGCGCATTCAGCAGCTGTTAGAAGTGCTGCTTGAAAACATCTACAATTCCCTGTGCTTCGGTGACTAGGTTTCCTTAACTGTTTCGAAGAGCTTGTGTCCCGGTTCTGAAACCAGAAGCTAATTGCTTTGACCTTTTAAAGAAACGTCGGGTGTTGTTCTTGGCCCGCGACTCCTAGATCTTTCTTCCTTCGCAGGGTCTTTTTCTCATTTCTCCTTTTCGTGCAGTACTCTTCACTTGCTGCTCTTGTTTTCCGTTGCAGCATCTGCACACGTGTATTTTCCGTCTATCTTTTCAATATTACGTACTCATCATAATACCACGGGTTCTTTTTCGGGGGAAGCTGGTAACCTATGGTGGCCTTGGCTACATTTTTTATTATTTCAAGATATTGGTTCCACAATGTGTTGACGCCTGTAGTATTTGGGAGGATGGCGTGCGTCGGCTAGTCGCTCGCTCAAGCGCTCACTGTAGTCTCTGGCATTCTCCAATGTGCTAATTCAACCGATGTTGAACTTCTTACTTGCTACTTATCACCGTATTACGAGCTGCAGCAAAGTCGATTAGTCGGAAGCCGTTATCTGTAGCTTCTTGGTGTAGGCTGTGCCTTCCAACTAATCTGCCAAAGATGTCTTCTTTCCCGAGCATCATCGGTAGCAGCGTGTGCACATATAATACTGATGTTCTG
Organism: Eupeodes corollae; assembly: GCF_945859685.1. Lineage (NCBI taxonomy): Eukaryota > Metazoa > Arthropoda > Insecta > Diptera > Syrphidae > Eupeodes > Eupeodes corollae. Next base: position 215,443,705 of record NC_079147.1, on the reverse strand, counting down.
CAATCCGGCCTTGATGCGGATCACAGCCAGACAACCACTTATTGGTTTGAAATCCATGACTTTCGATCTAAGCCGATTTACCACGACGCATCCGCATCCAAATATATGCAATCTTTGATGACAGCTATAATAAATGTCGCATTTCTTTCTCTTAATTGTCCCTGATCCTATCCATTGTATTTCCTGGATCGCAGTAATATCTGCCTTATACTGCGATATGACAGATTCAAGTTTCTGAGTTGCGCCTAGAGTGTAGAGGGTTCTTACATTCCAGGTACAAACTCTCAATGCGTAGTCCATTGTCGTTCCGGGTCTGATTACCATAAGAGGGGGTTCATTATCCGAGGCTGGTATCTCTCTCATAACTTCCAAGTTTTTTACTGTGTAGGGGTTGTAAGCCCCTTGCCCTAACCTCCAAATTTGTTGGGCCCTTCATAAGGTGTTTTTTTTCCCGATATTGCACCCGCGCTTACAAGTTTCGCAAGTTATATCTAAAGATATAACCAGTATCCGGTGGCTACCACGAGGAGGTAAAGTAAACACTTGGTGTGTAGGAAAAGTTGCAGCATAAGCCCCCAGATAATACTGGGTCACGTATAGCGCATGGAAACCAATGCTCTGGCCCGGAAAGTCTTCGAATCCACAGCCACATGACAGTGCAGTAGAGGAAGAACGCGAATCAGGTGGCACAAGTGGAAAGCGATCTCCTCCACCAACTTGGAGTGTGAAACTGGAGACATCTAGTTAGGGACCGAGCTAGATGGAGAAGTTTGCTGGTAGAGGTCCTAGTTCACACAGAACTGTAGCGCCACCTTAAGTAAGTAAGATTGGAATAGGACTGGATTTCCGATTCCTGGTCCAGTCCTCAGTTAGTAGTATTAGCAGCAAAGTTTAAAGCCATATCTAATAACGAAATACGATTGCAAGGGAAAATTAAAACAAAATAATCTCTCAGGGGGGATCATGACCAGGCCCTCTTGGATCCGCCATAGTATTCAGTTTAATTTATAAATAGTGAATTAAAAAAATTACAATTATTTGTTTGAAATGTTATTTCAAGTATTTATGAAAGAAGAATGATTTTTTTAAAAAGTCTACAAAATGTATTTGAAGTTCATATCACTATTTCGGTTCTTCAGATACTGGCATTGAAAAAATGCATCCCAAACGTAAGCACGTACACACACGCACATCTCTTTAAGAACCTTTGGTTAAGATTCTAGGGACGTTGAAATGTCGAGATTTCAATTCCACAATAAGACAGAAAATTATTTCTTTCTTTGGAAATTTAAAAGCAATTTTTGTTTTCAAACAAATTTGCCTGCATCCAAAAAATAATGGAATAATTCCAAAAACTCCAAATAAAACCAAAATCCTGTTCATACTTTAAATTTTAATTTATTTTGTCATTTTTGATTTGTCTGTCCAATTTCTACAACACTTGGGATCTTCACCGTTGAGTAACATGTTTTTTAAAATAATTATAATTTCTTAATTAATTCCGACAAATTATTTCCCTTGTTTCATTTTTAGTCCGTAAAACATCTAATATATCATGTATTTTTCCATTTACATTTATGTATATCTAAAGATGGATTTATTATAATTTTATGGACAGGTTGGTGTTTACCTATGTTTTTTTTTGTTTTGTGTGCGGTAGGATTTTGGCGAAATCAAAACACGAATTCTGAATACATTACAATTTAATTGAATTAGGTTTGGATTAAAAATACGATACAAATTCCAGATTATTTTCTCTTGCTGATGAATAAAATTTCCCAAAAAAATGAATTCTATTGTAAATATGACCTAATGAGAAAAACTTTTGATACTTAATTAAAATTCCAGATATTTATTTATATTTTTAGATTTTTTAAAAATAGATTTGGGGATTCCATTAAATTATTTCATTACTGTACATATTTTATTTTCAAGTAAAACCAACTAATTTCGTGGGGTTTTCTCTCTTAAATTTTATAAGCCAGAAAATTCTTTAAAATGATGATGATATAGAAATTAACTTATTGTGCATGTTGAGTGGACCAAAATAAGTAGCAGAATGTTTCCGGAATATTCACTTTCTAATACAATGTATGTACATAAATATATATAGGAAATGTATCTTCACCAGATGGTCATTCATCATATTATTAGTTCCCTGATGAGCACGATGATGATGCATTCCGTTTGGAGTTGGAGTATCTCTTACCCTTTTTTCTTTTTCTGTACAAAACATACAAAAATATGAAATTTAATCGTTAATGAGCCCGAGAGACGTTCTGAAACACTCCACATAATTTCTTGATTTATATTTTCCAGCTGTGAATGGAATTGTAATGAAATGAGTATCTGGAACAGTTTTGATATTTTAGTAATTTCAAAAGAAAGAAAAACATCAGCGGGTGGATGTTGTGTGTTGGTTGGTTTAGTTGATTGGAAATTCTATACCACTGAGAAACGGAAAAAGGGTAATTTAAATGGGGTAATTAAATGCATTTCTGGTAATTGAACCATTTTTGGGTCGTCTGTCGTCCCTTAATTTTGTATGCAGTTTGTTTTTATTAGTTAACTTGGAATAATACTGCATTTAGGAGAGTGAGGGTGGATTTATGTTTTGTTTGTTTTTATGGCGTTCAAATATTGAAAATGTGCAATTGGAGACCATATAAATAATAATAAAGTCATTCATGCAGCAGTTATTTTATTTGAGCTTGGTAGGGGGCTTAACCCACAAATATCTATTTGAAATAAATACTTCTTATATAAGCAATATTGCGTTTAATGAAAGTTCGATAATTTAAGAGACTTTTTATGAAGCGAATCATAAGTAAGATTACAAAGAAGTATAGGAACCGATATCCTAAAACAGAAAGATCAATATACCCTCCAAGTTATAGAGAAATAAGCAGACATTTTTGACAAAAAAAAGCAGATATCACATAAAAAAGACTATTGAAAGCAAGATAGTAGTGCATTAACCACCTAAGATTCAATTTAAAAAAAACCAACTTGAAAATATTAAGAAGACCCACTAGAATTTAAGTTTAAAACATTTGCTTTTCTAAAAAATTGTAGGGTTCATATTTGAAATTGGAGAAAATAGCCAAAATCGATGTTTACTTGGACGAAGGATTAATTTTTTATAGCTCTAAAAATTGGTTCGCAGAATTGCACCAAATTCACCAACATCAGTAGCTTTGATTAGAGAGAAGGCAATAGGCAAGTTAACAATTTGCTGTTGTTTTTGTGTATTGTGACGGCTGATAAGTTTTGTGTCGAAAATAGTAATATTCGGCGGCTATATGGTATGTTCAAACTGTTGGAAATAGACTAGCAGTTGTGGCACTAAGTGAAACCCAAGTTGGTGAAATGACCGTCATATAGGATATAGCTAATTGAAATTATTCCTCCATGATTACAAGCTGCTACAGGACGATCTTAACCATGTCTCCGAATGGTGTAAATTAAATTGTTTAAAATTAAATATAAAAAAATGCAATGCTATCTCCTTCTATAAGTCCTATATCCACATTAGCTTTGATTACACGATCGATTCCAATGTATTATCTTGTGTAGAAAACATAAAAGATTTAGGTGTTATATTGGACAAAAATTATTCCTTTAAAAGTCACATGGATTATGTAATTGGAAAAGCTAATTCAACTGTAGGATTTATAAAACGTAATTGTGTTGATTTCAGTGATCCTTACGCATTAATATGCTTATATATATCTCTTTTGAGATCTTTATTGGAATATGCAGATGTCATTTGGAATCCGGGTTTTAAGACCTGCTCTGATCGTTTAGAAAAGGTTCAGAGGCGGTTTCCTAGATTCATATTTTATAAGATGAAGTGGACTTCTATCCCAGATTATAAAGCAAGATCCCTTTTTCTAGGTATCAAGTCTCTTGAATTAAGAAGAAAAATTCATGGTATAATGCTTGTGAGGGATATTTTATGTTATCACGTACGTTGCCCATCTTTGCTTTTAATTGTACCAATTTATGTTCCGTCAAGAGCTTTGCGTGGTATAAAATTTCTGTTTGAATCTTTTCCCAGAACAAGCTACGGTATTAATGAGCCGATTTATAGATCGGTAAGGCAATTCAATGAAGTTTGTCAATTTATTGAATTAAGTAATTCTAGGGATTTGTTTAAGGCCAATTTACTTTTATTGTTTACTTTTTAAAATAATTTTGTAATATTTTATTTTTAAGATCAAATCTGTTAGCTTTAAACTTGTAGATACATAAATAAATAAATATTCTTTCCTGTCCATGATATAGCTGTTTAAGTACGGTATAATATTTAAGATGTAGTCAAAGACGCATGCTTCATTCCACACGTATTTAATTTAAAGCAGCCCAAGATAATATAATTCGACTTCGAACTATTTCGATGCGCTGTCCAACTCTATTCAAAGAATTTGTTGCGGAAATTTTACTTCCAATACAAAAACACACCTTCCTAGAATTTTAAAGAAGTTGTCACTTTACTGCGTGAGAGCGGGACGACCGTGGTTTACCGTACGGTGGCGAAAACCATATTTTTTTTGACAGTAACATTCAGTGTTGCCAAGTCGAAATTCTAGATAAAGTCAATTCTGACTTTATTTGTCTCTTTCAAATCAAGTAAAAAAGTCAAATATTTGAAAATTTGGTTTCTAGTCAAAAAAAAGTCAAATATCAAATCACCAAATATTAATGATAACAAAAATACATTTTATTAATTATAAACAAAACAAAAAATAAAAAAAGTATTTCAACCTCAATTCAACGAGTTAATTTAAACAAATAATATTTCATAAATTATTATTATATAAAAATAGGAACATAGGTACTTAAGTTAAGGTACATAAAGTTAAAGATCTTCAAAATCTGAGCTATCACATTCAATTTCATTGGTTATATCTATATTATTGTATATAGCATAAGTTCCAACTTTTTTTTTTACCTCTGCAGGAATTGCAAAGTTGTTGCAACAGTTTTTTTTGTGCAAATGATTTCTTATCGTCAAAAGAGAATTAGTTAACAACAGCTGAATTCTGTTTCTTTGTTTCGTTTTAATCAAATTCAATTGACAAAAAATTCTTTCTACTTCTGCATTCAAAGTTGGTAAAACCAATATTGATAAAGAAAACTTTGCCAACTCCTTAAATGGATTTTCTCCACTGGCATCCTTATGCGAATAAATTTCGCACCAGAAAGCCACCGTCTCTTTTATGTTTTTCCATTTTATGAAACAAAGGTTGCTTCATTGGCTTGAAATTTTTTCTTTTGAATCAGGGTCAACCTTCATCTCTTCCAGAACTGAAAGGAGCTTTTATTTTGGGAAAGGCATGTTTCGACAGAAAGCATGCTGATCTGTTTGAGAATTTTTAAATTTTTTGGCACTCTATGCTGTAATTCTTGTATAAGCTTGATAATAAAACTTTTGTAATTTTTTCTAAAAATATGAATGTCTTCGTCGGTTACTTCCGAATTGATCTTTAATTCTTTAAGTTTTTCCTCGCACTCGGATCCTAGATAAGGTAGTTTGTAACTCTAAGTCTTTCAAATTCGAATCAGCATCAAAATCAAGTCAAAACACTTTTTACAAGATCTGTATTTCATTTCATGTCAACAGCGATGATATCTTGTCAAATTTGGCATGAAACTGGTCAACTTGGCAACACTGGTAATATTGGTTGATGAGATGGTTTCCTTGGAAGTGAAACCAAACCAGTTGGACGGTATGGTCTCTGGTGATAAATGTGTGCGGAAAAGTTGCATGATGGCGAGAAGTCACTCCAGTTGGAGAATGGCCTAAGGCCCAACCTAAAACCTTTAATTAATATTAAAGCTAATAATTTAAATTATATTTTTTGTTTAAGTTTTGTTTAAATAATTAAATTGTAATTAAATCCTATCTAACGTATGTAACTTAAACTATGTTTATGGACGTATGGACTTTTAAGTTTCGAACAACTTAGTTCAAGACGAGTAATATTTCCAGTTTACTTACAGATCCGGAACTTATAATCATTTTTCCTTATTTTTATTGGGTTGATAGTAAAGTTTTGCGAAGAAGTACGTTTTCCGCGATTTTTATGTTTCTCGATTGTAAGTATTAAGGTAAAAAATCGGGGTGGCGGAATGAAGTTTCTGGAATCGTTGTGACCTGGAAGTGAATCCAGCGGGCGGCATCTTCCAGAATGACTTGCAATTAACTGTGAGAAAAGAGTGAGTATGCGGGATCACGAGAATTTCATAACAAGTTATTTAATAATTAATAAATAAAAAAATTGTATCATAGCCAGTCCCACTGTAGAAACCCGGAATAAGTTAAAACAAGCTTAAAAGACTTGTAACGAACCAAGCTTTTACATAATTTTACATAAAATAAAGGAAAACATTGTCCTTTAAAGGTAGAACATCTTGTAATTCGTGGAATACGTATTTATTCGGTTCGGTTCCAACACCCGTTTGCGATCACTTCATGTGTATGCTCGATAAATGAAGCCAATTTGCTTGTGGTACATTTTTATGTTAATTTGACGCTGCCAGAAATTACCATGACTTCTTCTGTACTAAACAGCTTAAACAATTTTATGGGAAAAATCTTCCTTCGCTTCTTAATATTCATTCAGCTTGACTCGCTCAGGAAGGAATGCAGGAAACTTTTTAACCGAGCCAAAGCTGCAAGACTAGCCTCTCATTGGGACTCCTACAAAGAATCCCTAAGAATCTACAAGAAGGCACTAAGGAAATCCAAGCGATCTTCTTGGCGATCCTTCTGTGGCATGACAGAAGAAACTTCTGAAGCCTCTAGGTTACGGAAAATTCTTTCAACTAATCCAGCTATGCCAAGCTGCTTGAAAAATACAGACGGCTCCTGGACAAATTCAAGTAATGAATCGCTGTACTTACTATTGGACACTCACTTTCCTGGTAGTTCTCTTACCGAAACTTGCAACAGTTTTATACATTCAAGTTCAAATTCAACATATCCACAAGGTCTGATCACAAAGGATAAGCTACAATGGGCTCTCCAACAGCTTCGAACCATTTAAAGCTGCAGGACCAGATGGTCGAATTACAAAAGGCTTCTGATATAATTGCACCAATCCTTGAGGCAATTTTTACCAGCTGTCTTTACCTGGTCCATGTTCATAAGCAGATCGCTTCGCACGACCCCGTCTGCAGCACTGGACACCTTGCTCTACCTTACACCTCTTGACATATTTAGTATACAAATAACTGCAAGCTCTGCTATTCGCCTCAATGCTTCGTCGTAGTGGACTAACAACAACATAGGCCACTCCGTAATTCTAAGGTACTTAGAATCAATTCCAAAGCACACAAACTACACCATCCCCCAACTACAATTCGACAGGAATTTCCAGATTTCTATACCTACCAGATCTTTTTGGGAGGATAGGACATTCTTAGAGGATGAGTCAAGCCACTTTTACACAGATGGCTCAAAAACCAAAGAAGGGGTTGGTGGTGGTGTGTACTCTGAACGACTGAAATTAAGTCTCTCATTCCGCCTTCCCAATCATTGTAGCGTGTTCCAGGCGGAAATTTTGGCGATTAAGGAATTCTTGTCTTGGCTCAAAGAAAACGTGATATCAACATCTGATATCCGTATTTTCACCGACAACCAGGCCGCTATCAAATCTCTGGACTCTGTCTCTACAAACTCTATAACAGTCCATAACTGTCGATCATCTCTAATGGAGATGGCGCAACAGTTTAATATTCACCTTTGCTGGGTGCCGGGCCATAGAGACATTCCAGATAACTGTAAGGCAGATGAACTAGCCAGGAACGGTACTGTACAGCCCATCCTACCACGCTTGGCAAGTACTGGCATACCAATCGCTACTTGTAAACTGCTACTAATGCAAGATGCTTTGAGGAGGGCAGGCACCAGGTGGACCAACATCACCACGTGTCAAGCCACAAAAAACATCTGGCCAACACTGGATTTAAAACGTTTAAGGTGCTTGCTCTCTCTAAGCAGATCGCATATAAGCTCGATAATAGGTGTCATAACCGGACACTGTCTAATAGGAAAGCACGCCACGAGACTAGGCGTATTCTCAAATGACTTTTGCAGAAGCTGTATGGACGAGGAAGAGGAAGAAACGGTTCTTCATCTTCTCTGCACATGCCCTGCTCTAGCTCGAAAACGCAAGAATTACCTAGGAGAATTCTTCTTTAACGATCTAAACGATCTAAATCATATCAGTATAATCAGCCTCTCACGTTTCGTAAGGGACTCTAACTGGTTCCATTCCAAGGTTCATGTGGTATCACAATGGGCCATTAAACTGGCCTAAATGTGTCCGTTTCCATCTTGGACAGCCACTATAACATAACCTAACCTAACTTCTTAATATTCATAAATCTGCTGGCCAGCGTAGTATCCCTCCAATCATATTGAGGACCATGAGATGTTTTTCAATGCCTGCAAAATCATTGCAAAAGCAAAACCCTAAAAATGGCAAATCATCTTCACCCTTTAACTATCGTCCAATTGCACTTTAGTGCCTTCTTTCCAATGTTATGGACATGCTGAACAAATTGCAGCACAAGAAAAAATTGAAAAACGAAAGCTTCCTAATGACCGACAGAATGGCTTTGTTGCAATAGGTCTACTTCTGATCTCTTATGGTAAATCTCACCGAACAAATCTTTACATGGTTTTGGAGAAAGAAGAAATATTGCCCTTTATATTTCAAAGGCATTTGGTATTAATAAATCTCTTCTTGATTGGGTCAAAAATTACCTATCGGACCTTTTAATTTAAGTAGTTTGGTCCGGTTCAAATCTTATATCTACTAAATAAACGCTGGTTGTCTCCGACACTCTTTCTTATTTTTATAAACCCACTTAATTTTTACATAGTCTCAGTTTTAAGATGTTTGTCCTTGAGATATGGACTACGATTAGTTCATTTAATTTCGATCTTGACAGTATTGTCCAAAGGGGAATTAAAAACCTTGAAGATTGAAATGCTTCATTAAACTCAATGATGTCTCAAAAGCGTAACCCACCCACAATACCACTATCAATGGGTGATACCCGGAACGAGGAGACTGAACAGAAATTGTTAAGCTCCAGAAGTGTTATGTAAAAAGGATTGATAGAAAGTAATTTCTTCTAACAAAAATGCACATATATTGGTCCTTAACAGAAGTCCCCTGTTTCTAGTGAAACGACTCGTCTATAGTTCATTATTTGTCTCCTTAAAATATTTGCTAAAATCTGTTAGAAAATTTCCTGGTTTCCAATATTTTAATTCTCAACGAAACCATCTTTCAAAAACTTTTCAGTAAACGACTTTCCATTGTTTTTAAGATAAAACTTACTGAACATCAATTTTGTTTAGAGATATGCAACAAAAACTTAAACTTTTACCATATCAACCACTTCCGTTGAAACTAAGTTATCTTCAGCAGACCACCCACCTAAGTGAGCCATCAACAAACACGCACTAAAAATACAACAACCGTCACAACGTACAACTTCCTGTTTCTATATTATCATTCTAATAAATTCAAAACAAACGTCCTTTTTGAATAAAATAATAAAAACAAAGATATAAAAAAACAAAACTTTATTTTTATGATAAAGATCCTCTCATTTATTTAGGTAGGTGCTATATACTACGAGTATATACAACTCAAATATTGTATAGGTAAGGTATCTGACCTTAGCCGCCATAACACTTTTTATTGCCACAATGAATTTAAATGATGGCGAAACCACTTTTATTTAAGTGTGGGATATAAAATTAACTAATTCTGTCTTTTTTAACCTAAAAGAAAACACGCTACCAAGGATATAAATTTAATCCAGTTGAGTATTAAATATTTTTCTCGGTGAACGTTTTTTTAATTTTTTTTATTTGATTTAATTTGTTTGGCATCTCAGCAAAATAAAAAGGAAAAAAGATAAATTGGAAATAAGTCAAAACATTTTGTTTTAGGTTATCGCACATCCCGATGACTAAGCATTAAGCTTTTGATTAATGTACGAATTCAGAGACATCCTCTTTTTTTGTGTTGTTTTAAAAACGAATCAGAGCTGTTTTTCTGGTGTAGAACAGATAAAGTCCAAAAACTTCTGACCAAACAAAATTCAAGGTGTTTTAGATCTCAGTGAAGTGAGTCAATTAATTGAGAAACTTTACTAATTAAAGATTTTCACGAAAACAAGAATTTATAAAGCGTCCATAAATCCAGTACCTAGTAAAATCCGAAATATTCTGACAAAGTTTTCTATAATGCCAAAATGTATTTTAGAATAATCATTGACACCCTAAATGCAAATTATTCCTATTGAATAACACTTTTTCTCTCTAATACTTTATTGGCGGCACTGGTTCTCACGAAAATTACCACGGAAAGAATAATATTGACTTCTTTCATTAATTCATTTGAAAAATGGCTTAAAGTACATAAAAACTATCTTGTACCTACATTTCAAAATCCTTCGAAATAATTTAAGCAGTTTTCTAAAAATTTTCAAAAACACACAGCGCTGTCGCCTATAGTTACTTTATGAGCATTTATATTTCTGAGTGATTTATTCATGCAATGCTGAAATATTATGCTGCCATAGTGAAATACGAAACAACAGACATTTTATTTATTGTGACACCATAAAAGGCACACAAATAAGAGTTTTAACGCTTCTCCATATAGATACTCTTTTAGCGTTGACAGCTTTAATTCCGCATAATATCCTCGCATCAAGTCCTTAAGTTCAGTCACTTTCTGCTATTTTTCTTTCTCCAATTCCAATGCTTACGCAGAAACAGTATAATATTCTTGACGACTTTCTCGAATCTATTTTAATAAAATTTTCTTCAGACTTATGTTGGTTGGTGTATCTATATATGTACCTATATAGTGGGTAAGTTATATAGAGCTTATAACCACTTAACTATCCTGAATATGAAATTAACTGCATTAAGACAGGCGAAAATGTCATAAATTTGAATAAATTAATCCTATGCCGAAAAATCTACAAAACAAAAATTGTGCATATTTTCCTCGATTCTTGTTTATTGTTTTTGTATGTTTGTTCTCTCATCGGCCGTTGGTGGCGCTACTAATTGGTATTTTCTTTATACCAAAAAATATTTATGAGGTTTTTTGTGTAGTATTTAAAACCATTTTCAACAAAAAGAAAACAGAAAGAGCACAAAAAGATTCTCGATAGTTAGTTGAATAGAAGATGGCGGTGGGTACCGGCACCGGTACCTAAAACAAAAACAAGTCCTTCAGAATTTCATAATTTATTCTGGAGAGCATCCAAGTTCCAAGGTTTCTCTCTTTCTCACTCATTTTCTCTCTGATGTCGCTTTTTCAAAAATACACCTTTAAAGATTGGTGTGAGGAACAAGAAGTCAAAAAGGCAAAACTCATTCCCACCTTTCAAGGACTGGTAGGTAGGTCTTCAAAAAAAAAAAATGAACAATCAAGGGTTCCCATCACCTAACCTAACAGTGGTGTGGAACAAAAGTCATTGCCGAGTGAAGTGAAGAAGACCTCCTTTTCCTTTCATTCTTTTTCGAGAAGAGAAAAGATCCTTTAAAATGCTAATTATAAAGTTAAATCCTGCAACAACAGCATTTTTTTCGTTTTACTAAAAAAATAGAGAGGAAACGGAAATGGTGATAAAAAAAAATTATAACAAACTTTCCATACTACGACGAGTTCTTCTATGTCTAAACTGTTAACTCTATGCGGGACGGTAGAGATTGTTCAGGACGACGGTGAAATGGAACGAACGACCAATGACGATGATGGTTAGGATGATGATGGTTAGGATCATGATGATGACGATGCCGACGACGACGACGAGTACGACGACGACTAGAAACTACGACGAAGAAGATGACGATGGAGAAACGTTCAACGAGCAAGTTGTATCATCTTCAGTTCTTAAATAATTCTATAATTAAGGATTCCTGCCTGGTTGCCTTTTGAATTTAATATTCAGGATAATTAACACGAAGGTTGAACACTGAGTTTTTCTTGTAGCCTTCCGTAATTCTTTTTTCTCGTGTTTTTTTTTTATTATTATTATTTTTCCGAAGGGAAGTATTTTTCACCATAATCCCTTATCATTTCTATCATTTGGTGTTTCAAAGACCAAAACTCTGTGTAGAGCAAATTGGGAAGAAGAAAATGAAAAATTAAAAAATAAAAAAATATTCATCCATGAAACTGTAATGAGTATGATTTTCTTTTGCTTATATAAGAAATTTAGTCTTTGGCATCGCATCATCATCATCATCATCAGAACCTTTTGATGGTGAAGACATCTTTTATAAAAGTTAAAAAGATGCTTGATTTTGTTGTTGGTGCATTTATATCAAAAGGCAAGTTTCACTCAAGATTTGTATAGCTTTTAAAAGAGCTATTTAGAGTTGCAACAAAAACAAGCACACTTTACAAAAATTCATCGAGAAGGGTAATTTCAAGAAGACTATATTCGATTAACTGTTGGAGCAAAAACAGCAACACAAAATACGAGAAGCTTTTGTGTGTGTATACCGTTGGACAGGGTGCAAATGCTTAGAAAGTGCGATATACTTGAAGATAATTAAAAGAAGTTAATGGAAGAACACTACCATTTTGGAACAGTTATTACTTTGTTCTCTCTTAATGCTCTATTTTGATTAAGAGTTTCCCCGCACTATATATATTTATTTATTTATTTCGAGCAACCTTTAGATATAATGTATTCTCCATGAAATCTAGAGCCAAGCTTTAAAAAATTACCATAAGATCATTTATTTAGAACAATTTGCGTATAGTTTTAAGATACTATACTCAAATTGTTCTGCCACCCTTTAAATTGCGTGTCTTAGATCAAACTATAGCCCTCTAGCCCCTATGATGAATGATTGAAATTGATAATTGTGTTAAAAGCGTTATTCTCAAACGTTTATGTTGCCATATACGGCTTGGCGCGAGACGAAAAAAAAATCGAGGAGAGGCCAACACGAGACTGTATATTTAGGAACGAAATTTTCTAAAACTCTCGCCGGTTTTATTCTTTTCGGATTTTATATTTTCAATACACATTATTTTAGATTTATTGTTCAGTTCTTCGTTTATTTTTAAGTAGGTATTAACATGGCCTTTTTATGCCAAAAGACGATTCCAAAGACTCAAAATTCAAGAACTGAAATTTATCTCGAAGCTGGTATTGTAAATAAAAGTAAGCGCGATGTATTTAAATACATTTTGGCAGCTCTCTTTATACTAAAGTAATATTTTTTTAACCTAGACATTATTCCCGAAACAGACGAGACTAAGTTATATACGAGATACGAGCCCATTTTCACGGGACCGATATGTCGCAAGCAAAAGTCTCATCTATAACTACTTATGTGGCCTTGAACCTCTAACATTCGAGAAAAAAGTAAATTATTAACTTCCTATAGGAAGATATTGTAATTTTTACGATTTGGAGAATTGAAAATGTTGACATTTCTCAACGTTTCAAGGTACACAGAACCTAAATAACAGATTCTTAGAGAGATTATTGTGCGTGCGTGCGTGTGTATGTTCGTTCGTACGTCAGTACATGCGTCCGTCCGATCCGTACATTCGGGAAGCTATTTTCGTAGTCCATATCTCAAGAATCAGTAGAATTAAATAGATAAATTAAATTAGGTGGCGCAACAGTCCGTTGAGAACTAGAGTCTAGTGACTTACAACTCTCAACAACGGGCACTACAAAATACCAGTAAAATTATCGACTTCAAATAAATGTTGTTATACAAATAATGATGCAGACAAAAATTAACCCAAAATATCTCTTGAACCTATAACGCTTGCGTGTTTTTAGTAATTTGTTTTTTATTAACCTGAAGAATAACGTTCTTGACATCTGGTAAAATTTTGAGAAAATCGAATTGATATTTTTTTTCGAAAAATTAAAACATTGGTAAAAGTTTATAAAGATTGATTTTCGATTCAAAAATCTTTTACAAATTTCTTCAAACTAATTTAATTCTATAGAAAATATTGCGTCCGACTTTTACTAACATTTTTCATTCAACAGTCAGTTTTTTTAAAATTGAAATCTGTAAAAAATAATACGCACAAGTGGTAATAAACTATAGTCGATTCTTCAAAAAGATATTTTTCCAAGAAAAATCGAATCTGTATCTGTTTATATAAGAAATACAAAATTGGTTTTGGAGTAAGGATCTCGTTAGCATAAATATAAGTGAGTGAGTGACAAGAAAAGTGGCGCACTTTTAAATTTTGCAAGATTTCGAAGTAACTTAAACAAACGTACGTTTTTCTGGTAAAATTCTGTTTATTAGCATAAAAGTAAGTCATTCATGTAAAAAAACGAAAAAACTTAAAGAACTTAGAAATAAACCATAAATTAAGGAAAATAGGCAAAAGCTTCATAGCTTGACATTTTGCATTTTTTTTGTTTTGTTTTGACCTAGTCCTTGTTTTTTCAATAGTGGATATTGCCTCCACGAACATATAATAAAGCTTTAATGGAAATACCTTGGATTTGTTACGATGGTATTGTCAAAATTTTCCCATTCCTCAATTAAGGCAGATTAAAGCCCATTGAGTGTTTCTGGAAGGGCGGGTCCACTCCTAATCATTTTCCCAGTAGATCCCAAACTTGTTCGATCGGATTCATATCAGGGCGCATCGCAGGCCAAGCCATTACATCGATATCCACTTCTTGTAAGTTGTCAGTAACGCACCTAGCAACGTGTGGTCTAGTATTGTCCTGCATTAGAAAGAAATTGTGCGAATGGAACCACATATTCCTCCAGAATGTTGTTGATGTAGTAACTTGAGTTTACCGATCTTTCCCCGATGCACTCACAATTACGGAACCTCCCCAGAAATTTTAGCGCTGGGCAACCTTTTCCGAAGAGTATCTTTGACCTGATAGTCTCCACGTGCATCTAGTGAGCACAGACAAAACCTGGACTCATCAATGAAAAAGTCTTTACCCCAGTTGGCCAATCTCACCACTTATCGGCTCCTCACCGTTTTAATTCACAGCTCTCCCCCTAACGGATCGAAGTCTGTGAGACAGCTGAACCTCTGTTTGGTGACGATCTCGAAGGCTTTGAAGCACCAAATATCGACTGCAGATTTTCCTCTGAGCCTTTCCGCCGGTTGCAGGAGTTGATTTCCCTGTACCTTTGAATGGCTTTTCTTACCGTCATCTTCGGTTTTCCGATCAAAAAACGGGATACCGCGCACTTTATCCATCCTCAACTAAAGCCAGTGCCCTGGCGACTTCTTCTGCCATTATTTGCATTTTTTCACAAAAATCATTAAAAACGGTATCAAGGAAGCCAAAATTTGTATAGCTCGCATCCACTATAAAAAATGAAAAAGTTGCGGCCCTCTTCAGTATAATGCACTTCAGGCACTAATGTATTTAGGAAAATCAAAAAAGAATATGCAAACGTACACAAAAATATAGAGTTAAACGAAAAAAAAAAAAATAATCTCTGCAAAAACAAAGCGTTAAGATTTTAAAATCAAACTATTTAAATGATAAGTTTTTGAAAATTTGTAGTTAATCTTTTAGAAAAAATCAACTGTCAACTTAAAAAAATAAACACTTTAAAACAAAAATCTGAAATGAAATGGTTTTCGACTCAAGTATTGGGAGAACAAAGGAACTTATTGACTTCAAATAATTTATCTTTAACAAAATATTGTTATGAATATTTGAAGAATTAGACATCTACAGACGATATGGAAAGTTATCAGTGTGGGTCGCAACCCAGCATCTTTTTGAATATCTTCATTTGGTATACAATTTGGAAAATTGCTGAAAGAATTTGTTTGTTTCTTATGTATTTAATTCTTTCAAATGTAATATTTTGCATCATCAAGGCTAATTATAATTATTTGTGATTTCGCAAGTTTCCGGAAATGAATAAACAAGTCCGTTTTGCGTTATCTATTTATTGAAAGCAAACAATACTTAATTCTACATACCTACTTAATCGAAAACTTCAAATTATGTGAATGAAAAAATCTTCTTTTAAATTTGTACCACTTCTAATACTATACTAATAACACAAGAACTTTCCTATTACAATCGACAGCCCATACCTAATCGTCAAAAACCCCATTACTATTCCAATACTAGCAAATATCTCAATTCGCCGTGTCATTGTTGTACGTGTGCTGCACATCTCTCATGTACATATTTGTTTACTCCCCATATCAATACATTGATATTTTTGTTTTGAAATTTTATTTCCCCAGTCATGAGCAAAGAGTTAAATTAGTGAACTTCTTGATTGAATTGCTCCGCGATCGTCTTTTAAGAAAATCTGCATTTTTTCTATAAAATTGTAATATTCGGACATAAAATTAATGAATAGTTATTTTAAGTATTGTGATAATCATTTTCCGTGAAATATTTATAAGTTTTCGTAATTTAAATGTGAATTATTTTGTAAAAAAAAGTTTGACTTGTGTTTCATTCTCAATGATATCAGTGGCCTGCGCCGCCGCCGCCGGAGTGTCGTTCGTCATCGTCGATTTTCGTTGGTAGTCATTTTGTTTTGGTTTGGCCCGTTAACAGTGTTTATGGTAGTGATATTTTGTTTGTAGATTAAAAGAAATGGTTTAATTAAAATTTAAAATCGAAGTTTAAAATGTTGTTCAGTTTGAAAAGTGTTAATTGTTTAGTTATTATTTACAGTGATAAAAAATTAAGTGAATTAAGTAAAAACAGAAAAATGAAGGAATATTAGTGAAAAGAAACTAAGTTGGTGAGTAATTTGTCCACAATTATTTACATGTGTTTATCAAATTAATTTGTTGTGATCCTATTTTGGTATATCGCTCGCATGCGTAGGTATAGGTTGGGTTAGGTTAAAGGGACTAAAAAATAGTTTTCTAAATATACCAAATTTAACAGCTTAAACAGAATATGTAGTTCAAAGGGTTTCTGTTGCTTTCATATAAGAAATTGTTTTGAAACGGAACCTATTTTCAAAAATTAATTATATCTTTTTTTTGTTGCCATTTCTATCAATGCGAAAGACGCTGCAAAAATCCAAAAACCCAGAAAATGGATAAGAATCTGATATTAAGAAATTTCTAGCTTTTTTGACGTAGATTTTTTCAACTTAACTTGCGGGTGTCAATTATTACTATCGTTATTAGTCTGTTTACTCGTTGATACCAGAAACTTTTTTGATCTTCAAGGAGTCAATAAAACTTAAAAATTGTAGGAAGAAAAATGTTTGGTTCTTGAATTTTAGGAAATAGGTGCATATAAGTAAATATTTTCTCTAAAAATTAAATAAAAACAAATTAAGGAAAACATATAAGGTAGGATGAAATTTTTGTGTGACACTCACAAATTACATATTTCGGTTTCTGAATCTCTTTTCAGTTCAGTTCTCAAGAGATTCAAAGATGTTATATTAATAGAGATGAAATGTTCATTTTTTTTTTAATAGCCATTAGTTTAACAAAAGTGTTACTTTTGCTGTTTTGGGTAAATTTTTTACACTTGAGGTACGTGCTTAAGACTTAGTTCTAGAGCATCTAAAGTAAATTCACTTCAACAAGTAGATTTCTTTTACTTTTTAGGATCAAAAAGTTTTTGTATTTTACATTTAAATTTCTTAAATAAAAGTTCACCCTGAGATACCAATTTTTTAAAAAAAAAGTATATTTTTTTAAAAATCAAAACAAGTAATGACTTTTTTGATCATCAAAAATTCTTCATCTTCATCATCAATTTGATCATTTGATCATCGACAAAAGTTTGCCCAGAAGGAGAAGATTATTGAAATCGATTCATTAGTTCTTGAGAAAACTAAAAAACAGTTTTATGAAGGGTACCCTTCTGGACAATACCAAAATATGTTTTTCTTGTAAAAAGAAGCCAAATTATGAACAAAAACTAAAGTGAAAGTTTTTAAAAAAACCCTTATTTCTTTTTTGAAAAAAAAAACGTAAGCACTGCCTTACCCTAATCGGCTTAAAACCTTAATTTCAATTGACAAAAAGGTTTGGGCTGTAGAGGTCAGGGCAGACTGACGGAATGGGGCTACATTTTTTGTTCGACTTTTCTACCATCGTAATGTTTGATCAAAAGCTTGAGTTCGAAATTGTTTTAGAATGCCATATAGTTTCTATAGATCCCAAGTAAAAATCACTTCAATATTCATTATTTATGTGCGTCAAAAAACAAGATGGAATTCAAGGCTTAAGTTTTTTCCAATTCTAAATTGCGTAAAAACAAAAATTTTAGTTGTTTTTGACCACTTTTTGGTTAAAGTCAAATGCTTATTTTAATCGATATTACGGTCCATATAATTTAATGTTCGAAGATTATTTCATGCAAATGTTGATCTTTCTTGACTGCGCCCCAAATGTTCCATCCGCTTAGTCCAATTTTTGGCATACTCTTTCCAACACTTCGGCCGGTATCTCACGAATAAATTCTGCAATGTTGTTTTCAAATGCCTCAATTGAAGCGGGCTGGTCTGTATAGACATGAGCTTTAACATAGCCACACAAAAATTAATCTTAAAGCGTTAAATCGCACGATCAAGGCAGCGAATTGACCGGTTCTAAACGTGTAATAAAATGTTCACCGAACGCGACACACCGTCTTGTGGAAACCAAATGTCATGCAAGTCATGCTCTAGCTCCCTATTCAGAGTTCCGTTATGATTCAAATCATCTTTGAAGAAGTACGGTCCAATGATGCCACCTGCCCATAAACCGCATCAAACTTTGACGTTTTCTGAATGCATTGGTGGCTCTTGCAATGCTTCTATCTGATATTCGCTCCGACAGTCGATTATTCTACGTATTTACATACAATTGAGCTATTGTAGTACCCGTGGCATGTTGGTTAGTGCTTTTGTTTGTTTTCAAAAGTGGATCAGTACAGTTATGTACTGATCGAAAGGTTGAGGTTATTAGAATTCTCTTGCAGTGTGATTTCGACAAGATTCAGCGATATTGCGACGACTGGAAACTAAACGAAAATTTCCAGAAGTCTGAGGCAAATCTGTTTCGTACTTGGTTGGCTAGGGCCAAGAGGGATACGTGCAAGAATTGGAGCAAGATGGTCATCGTTGATCTTCACGAGCAGCCAGTAGCGAAAAAAAGTGTAGTGAAGTACCTCGGTTTCTGGTTAGATCAGTATTTATATTTCGACAGACATACTCGTATAAATGCTGCTCTGACCAGGGCCAGAGGAGCCTTGGCTCTAACGAAACGGCTGTTTAACAGCATTCCCAGAGTGAAAGTAATTTGCTACATAGCCCTCATAAGGCCGATAATCGTTTATGATTGTCCTGCCTGATTCAACGTTGTCCCTTCCCAGGTGGAGAAGTTTCGGGAGTTTGAGCGGCAGTGTTTACTACGCCGTACAGGCTTATATCGAACAGGCGAATCTTCTTACGCGCATTACTATTCCAACGAGGTCCTATACAACGAGGCTGGAATCAACAGAATAGACAATGTCGTGATAAAACATAGTTCGATGTTACATTGCAAGAGCTATGTCTTCGACCAACAATTCGTTTTATCCGAACGACGAATATTTTGAGAGTGCACGCTTGAGCGGCTTCATTCCACCAGAGGCATTCATCTTTTTAGATAGATGCGGTCTGATGAGCCCAACCATTACATTGGGCGAAACGCATATATGAACACTTTTATGCTGGTTTATATTTATTTTCATTTTCATGATTTTAAATCATATTTATTAAAATGATACAGGATAGATTGGCAGTTCCGCTAATTTACCACGTCCGACAACGAACCGTGGATAGGCGACTCCTATACAATCGGGACGTCATGGCGCAAGGCGGAGCAGAGCTCCTTCGGTTCAATACGACTGCGTCCGAACGGGACCGAACTGATAGGGTGAAGCAGAAGAACCAGTTTTGGAGGCTTCAATCGGCACTTGATAGTGGGTAGTCGGAATGGGGTTTTAAGACTTGGTCTCGGGTTCAATCCCTGCCTGTGACACCTAAAGTTTTTTCACTGGTACTGCCTCTTGCGAGGAATTGACAAATTCTCCTTGTCATTAAAAAGTGCTTTCTCAAATTAGCCGTTCGAATTCGGCATATAAACTGTAGATCCCCTCCATCCCTGCTATTACTCGCACACAGGAATGGTTGAGAGTTGTAAGTCACTAGGCCCTGGTTCTCTGCGGACTGTTGCGCCACCTAATTTATTTTATTTTTTATTGAGCCAAAAATGAGCTTCGTCGCTGAACACAATTTTGTTGGTAAAAAAGTGGATTCTGAACTCTTTTAACAGAGCACGTATTTTGATAATAAAATTCATTAGTTTGGAAGCGTTGTTCGTTTGTAAGACGATTCATGGTTAAATTTTGGATCAAACTGAAGATCTTTGACAGCAAAACAAAACACAAAACGTGCGTCAGCTGTTTAAACCAGTGTTGCCAAAAAGATAATAGCTCCAAAATCACCCTTTATATGTGCTCCTTTTGTTTTCCTGTCTACCAAAACAAAGTTCTTGTGATAAACTCTTGTTTCTTAGATCTGACTTTCCAGAAATTCACTAAACTTTCAACCATTTTCCATCTGCCAAGCCATAATATTAAAACTTATTTTTCAACTTATCAATGTTTCCATATTTTAATCCATCAAATACAAATTTCCACTTAATACACACGTCACATTGAATCAATCCCAAATTCTATTCTCCACAATCCACAAAACAGCCTATATATAAGTTTGCATGTCAGTAATTTTGGGCTATAAATTATTTATTTTAAGCTAAAAATGAATGTTACCACAATCTACAACGTTCTCATCATCGTCATTATTGTCATTTACATAGTCTCGTATCTATATAAGAAATCAGGACATAAGTCACGAACCTTTATATATCCAATCCAGTCCCTAATTTAGGCTTCAACATCAACATACTTCCACATACATGTGTACGTCTTACATATAATAAAAACCAAAATAATTTCCACTTTTTGAGACAATTAGAGAGGCAGTCTGCCGAACGAAAACGAACCAAACCGCCAGCCATCGCCACGCCATCCATTCCTTGATACATCCGCATTGATTCATAAGAAAATTCCATTTAATTAAGTTCTATCATGTCGCTCCAAATATCTATCTACTCGTATCCATCTGTCTTCAAATTCGAAATAACATGTGTCATGAATTTCTTTTGTTTTCCATCATAAGACGAATTTGATTTCGGTATCCAAAATCCAAAATCACTTTAACTCTGACCTCATTTGCAATGTGATGGTTGTCGGTTGTACCTTTAGCTATATTAATATAGGTGCAGGTATAGATGGGGTAATTAATTCTTAATCGAGGGCAAGTGGATGAACAACACTCATATTTTATTTTTGGTCCTTTTGTTTCCTTTATAGTTTACGGCTACGGATATAGTTCACAAATTTATCTTTTATATCTGGGATTAAATGGTTATTGGGTCAGACATTCAATGATGGAAGATAATACCTTGAAAGGATGGATACTGGTTAAAGAGTGGCAGAGGGGGAAGCAAGGGAGTGATAGTAGGTATTAAGATTATTTGATTTCGATTTCATGATGAATTTCATTTTCATTCAAGGATAGAAGTAGGTAGTAGAATGAAAAACCCAAAAACCTTTCAACTTTTTGCAGGTACATTGGTTACCATACATTAAGTACATCTATATATAGGCACATATAAATAGGCTCACAAGGTCGGCTTTCAAAAGGAGAATTCATGTCAATGAACATTCTTCATTTTCATAATCATTCGAAAAGTGAAATGTTGCGAGAAAATTGAAATGGTTTATTTTTGTGGCTTATCAGATAAGAGGAAAGTTTTGAATTATTAAAACTAAAGATTAAGTAGATGGTACTTAAGAAAGATTGATGTTTTAAGTTAACCTTTTAAAACTTTGGATCTTCTATATAAAGTTTTTAATCAACCTACAAATATTTTCCTATATCAATTTTTAATGGAAGTTTTAAATAAGATAAATAAATAATATTGTTGTTTAGAGTTGAAAACTTTTTTCAATCTGGCAATACTTTTTTCGGATTTGATCTTATTGACAGCTGTCACTTCCTTTATGCTGTATGTTTAGTTTGGTTTGTCATTTCGTGCTAAATACACTTTATCCTGAACAACGCTTTAAAAATACTTAAAATTATTACCAAACTAAAGGTACGGTTTTCAGGACGCATCAAAACTCGTGCGTGGGGTTTTGGCGTGGCTTCCAAGATCATGCAATTAACGCAATAACTGCGAAAAGGGACCCTTAATAATTTTTTAAAAATGAGACAAATTCTTAACTTTATGAGAAAGAAAGAAAATTCCATTCCATAACATTAAATTATATGCGTTTTATTTCATCTTTAAAATCACAAATCCAAAAAAAACACCCTTTTATATAGGATTGGCAACCAAGAGGTTTCATTTTGATATTAAAATCACATAGTTATTTAACTGTAGTACCCTTTAGAGCATAGGACTGTCATGCCAGAGCTCTTGGGTTTAACCCCTGCCTGTGCCATCTAAAGTTTTTTTTTTACGGATACTACATCTTGCTCTTAATTGCTAAATTGTCCAATAGTAATTCTTGTCTTGAAAAGTGCTTTCTCAAATTTTCCATTCAGATTCGGCTTAAAACCGTAGGTCCCCTCCATTCCTGGCAACATTACTCGCACACAGAAATAGTTTAGAGTCGTAGTTTATTAGGCCCTAGTTCTCAACAAACTGTTGCTACACCTAATTAATCAAGTTGTTTAACTGCAAAGAAAAAGGTAATCCACGGCTACTGTTGCAGTTTCCAGTCTTTTTCACGAAATTGTCCTTATTCATCAATTCGAACATTTGCGGTCTCGATAACGCCTTGAATAAAATTTGAATTTCACGTGGCATATGATTTAATATAACAACATGTTGTTGGCTATGTTAACTGCTTCCAGAAAAATCACGTTCAATGAAGTTTTCTTGTAAAATTGCGATTGTTTCGTCGCTCCTAGAAAACAAACTTCTTGTACAATAATATCTTCTAATTCAAATCTTAGCTTGGTAGAGAAATCCATTTACGGTAACCTTATGTCCAAAAAAAGTAAGTTCAAATCAAACCACCATCCCTTCAGTTCAAAATCCCGCCCAAACAGTGACACGACGTTGATTTATAGATTTAGAGGCTTTTTAACATAAATAATTTGATCTTCCGAGCGACATTCCTGCTGTTCTTCCAGGTTACTAATGGCCCTCACCACTGAAAATCATTTTTCTATGAATCTGGATCAACTAATGCCATTAATTATTCGCTTGAACAAGTGCAACCTTATGATTTGACCATCGTTCATGGCGACTTTAATCTTCCCGATCACAATTGGTCCACCTCAGATGATCAGATATCCTTCTTTCCAACTAACACATCCTCTGAATCTGAATCGCTTTCCATTGATCGTCTGTCTGACTGTGGTCTTTTTCAACTAAATGGAGTAGCAAAATTTCTGAGGAGCCTCCTTGATTCTCATCTTCTCATCTGATTGTTATAACTATGTTGGCTCCGCGATCCCTCACCTTCTCTCTACCTTGGATCGCTATCATCCTCTCCTTAATCTCTCCTTTACCATAGCCGACTTTGAATTAAGTTCCCTTTACTCAACAGTAGAGTCCTTTACAAATTGGCTTTATTTGATTCTCTGATACTGTATTGAGGAATCAGGACCATTCTCTCGCAAAAAAATTTCACCTCTTCTCCCCCGTGGTAAAACAGAGAGCTCCGTAGCCTAAGAAATACCCGTAACAAGCTTTGGAAGATCTTTTTACAGTCCAAATGAGATACCGACCACAACAACTATCTTCTCGCCAATAATTCTTTCTCTGAATTAAGGGAATCCCTTTATAACTAATACCTTAACCAAATATTAAATAACCTTCTTTCTGATGCAAGGGCATTTTTCAAGTTTATAAATGTCAAACAAAAATCTGATGGGTTTCCACCTTTAATGAGTTTCTCCAACATAATCTCCTCAGATCCAACAACTATAACAATTCTATTTGCTAAATACTTTAGCAAATCGTGTACTGAACATCTCCATGATCCTGATCCTCACTAGTTTAGTAACTTAGATGGCTGCGCTCAAACCTCTGTTTCATCTTTCGCAATAACTGAAGAAATGGCACTTGCCAAAATCATTAGGCTCAAACAAAACTTTAGTCCTGCTCCTGATGGCGCCCCATCAGTTGTTCTTAAAAACTGTTTGCATTCTCTGTCAAAGCCTCTAACTGCACTCTTTGAACTATCTCTTTCCCAAGGTGTGTTTTCTCATATTATATGGTAAGATTCTTTTATATTTCCCATTCATAAACAAGGCTGATTGAGAATTCGAAAGATTTGATTAAATCGTTATAAAGTTTAAGTTTATTGTTATATATAAAAATTGTTGTATAATGTTTAAGTTTTAATTATAAAATGAAACAGTGTTATAAGATTTATGTTTTAAATTATAATGAAAAAATGTTACCAATTAGGGCTTGCTTGGAAGATGTGTTCACGGCGATGGTCAAACAAAAAAGGAAAGTTTAAAATTGTCTTACATCGAATGATACCTACATAGTGGTTTTTTTCTATACCAAATCATCTAAATACAATGCATTACAATATGCAAATTATTGGCCTTGGATGAGGATTAAGCGGATTATAAGTTGTTTGTTTTTAAGTAAGTACAGTGAGTCGCGCGAATAATCTTCCAAACAGGGTTTTCTTACAATCAAATATATTACAAAACTAGAAATGAAATTAATTAATGATTTGAGTTTAAATGTAGTTTGATTAATCCTGAACATTCCGGCCCCCCTGGAACGAGTTTCAGGACATGGGTACTCGTGCCAGTTTGGTGATTGGACGGATAAATGTTCCGCCAGCGGTCTTTACAGTAGCAACTCGTGCTCGACCATCAGACCCTTGAGTTGTTGCTTCGATCTTGCCAAGAAGCCATTTTGTTGGTGGAAGATTTGGCTCCTTTATAATAACCAGGTCTCCTGGATTAAGGTTTGGGGTGGATCGTTTCCACTTTGGACGTTCTTGAAGGGTGGTGATGTATTCCATATGCCAACGTTTCCAAAACCCTTGGACCATATTTTGGAGGTGATTCCAATGAGAGAGTCGGTTGACTGGTGTTTCCAAAGTAGTTGGCTCTGGGATTGCAGTAAATGGTTCACCTATAATGAAATGTGCTGGGGTTAGTGGGTTCAAATCATTATCTGAAATAACACATAGAGGACGAGAATTTAGAACAGCTTCGATTTGAGTAAGAACGGTGTATAGTTCTTCGAAAGTAAGTATGGTTGATCCAATTACACGTCGTATGTGAAACTTGACGGACTTGACACCAGCCTCCCACAAACCACCAAAATGGGGTGCCGATGGGGGGATAAAGTGCCATTCCACACTGTCCTTTGCAAGTGCCGTAGCAACGGCTTCATTGTATGCTTCTGACAGAACCAACTTGTGCATCTCGTTGAGACATCGACACGCACCTTGGAAGTTGGTTCCATTGTCCGAATAGACATTCGAACAGAGTCCACGTCTCGAAACAAATCGACGAAAAGCGGCGAGAAAGGCTTCAGAAGTGAGATCACTCACTAGCTCGAGGTGAATAGCTTTGGTGGCCATACATACAAATAAACAAATGTAGGCCTTTGATGTTTTTGGATTACGATTTCTAGAAAACTTGATGTTAAAAGGCCCAGCATAATCACAACCTGTATGTGAAAACGGACGGCTTTGTGATATCCTTTGCGATGGTAAGTCACCCATTAGTTGCGTAGTGGTATCTTTTCGCAGTTTGTAACATCTATTGCAGCCAAAAACAATCTTACGGATAATGTTACGAGAGCCCAAGATCCAAAACTGTTGTTTTACAATGGCGAAGGTTGCGGAAACTCCTGGGTGAAGGTTACCTTTGTGGATATCTTCTATAAGAAGAGCAGAAAAATTGTTATTAGGTAGAATATAAGGATGTTTTATGTTATAAGATATGTTAGCATTTTTTATCCTGCCTCCTACTCTAAGAAGACCTTTGTTATCTAAAAAGGGAGAGTATTTTAGAAGTTTTGATTTTTGGGGTAGATGTTTTTTGGTTATTAGGGCACGAATATCTTCACTGAATGAATTTTGTTGGATGGATTTAATTATAGTTGTTTTCGCGACGATGATTTCCTTTAGGGTTAAGTATGAGGTTCGACGATTAGGTTTATTAGATTTTTCAGATAGGTAGTTATAGATGAAACGTATGACGTAAGCGAGTATCCTTTGCATACGAAACCACGATGATGTTTTATTGATAATATGATCAATGACATCAAACTTGTTGGATGACGTTAGAAGAACTTGAGGTGGAGACAATCTTTTTTCGAGTAAGAGTCCGTTCTCTTCCGGGTTAAAGTTCACGAGTTTTGGTTTTGGCCATTCATTTTCCTCAAGGGATAACCATGGTGGACCAGTCCACCAAAGGTGATGATTTCGAAGATTTGACGGAAGAATACCGCGCGATGCGCAATCAGCTGGATTTGACTCGGATCGAATATGGTTCCAGCAACTCCTTGGAGCAGTTTCCAATATAGCAGAGGTTCTGTTGGCAACGAACGTAGTCCAGCGACGAGGAGGTGAAGAGAGCCAATGCAAAACAATTTCAGAATCACACCAAGCTACAGTTCTGGAAAATTTAAACGAAAATGATGATTTTATGAGATTGAACAAACGAGTTAGCAGCAAAGCCCCACAAAGCTCCAAGCGAGGAATCGAAATCGGTTTTAACGGAGCAACCTTTGTCTTTGCTGCAATAATGTTGACTTTGTATCCTTCTGTGGTCTTACAACGAGTGTATAAAACAGCACCGTAAGCGAGTGAGGATGCATCGCAGAATCCATGAAGCTCAACGTCATCGAATGAAGATGCAAACAAGTTTCTGGGGATACGAACCTGCTCAAAATCCGAAATCTCTTGTCTATACTTTGCCCATCGTTCCGCTAATTCTGAAGGCAACGGGTCGTCCCATCCAAGATTTAAGTTCGATGACCAGAGTTCCTGAAATAGTATTTTGAAGAGAACGACGGATGGTGCCAGTAGTCCTAATGGGTCGAATATTCGCGACATTTCTGACAGTAACGAGCGCCTAGTCAACAAGATGGTTGGAAGATTTTTTGACATGCGGAATGAATATTCGTCATATAAAGGGTTCCAATGCATGCCGAGTACTTTAACAAATGACTTTGAGCGTTCCGTATCGAAAATAGAGTATTCACATTCTTCCTTTGGGAGCGAAGCTAGAAGAGTAGAACAATTAGAACTCCATTTTCGCAGCTGAAGTTTGGCCAAGGAAAGAAGAGCTACTAATTTAGATTGTAGTTCCATAAGTTCCTTCTTTGATTTAGCTCCTGTCATGACATCATCGACGTAGACATCTTCTAGGAGAACTCGGGCTGCGTTTGGGTAGTCTGATTTATAATCTTCAGCAAGTTGTTTCAGAATACGAACAGACAAAAATGGAGCGGATGCAGTACCGTACGTCACAGTACGTAAACGATAATGCTCGATTTCTTTCGAAGGAGATTCACGCCAAACAATACGCTGATAGTCAGCATGTGAATCATCAACCCAAATTTATCGAAACATCTTAACAACGTCTGCAGTAAACACGAACGGATGTTGACGGAAACGTAAGCACACACCTATTAAATTGCGTTGAATAGGAGGGCCTATCAATAGAGTACTGTTTAAAGACTTTCCCGTTGAGTCCTTAGCTGAACCATCAAACACGACACGTAATTTTGTGGACGAGCTGTCCGGCTTCAACACTGCGTGATGAGGAAGATAAAAACATCTGCCATTAGGAATAGCGATTTCTTCACGAGGAATCTGAGTCATATGGCCTAAATCAATATATTCTCGCATGAACTTAGAATATAATTCTCGCAAACTGGAATTTTGATTGAAACGACGTTCCATTGCATAGAGACGCGAAACAGCAAAAGGTAGAGTTTTTTCGAACGATGGATTTTGTGTTTTGAATGGAAGTTGAACGACATACTTCCCGTCAGGAGACCGAGAAAATGTTTGGCGAAAATGTTCTTCCGCCTGGTCGACCACAGCTGTATTATTTGCTGGAGGAACTTCTTCGAGTTCCCAGAATCGGTGTAATAACGAATCAATATCGACTAACGAATGAAAAGACGTGAAATAATTCGATTCTTCTGGTTCAAAGAACTGTCCCGTTATGATCCAACCGAACGAAGTACTTTGAGCGATTGGGCACCCATCAGGACCACGAATTTGTCCATTCCTTAGAATGCTCCAAAGCTTATCAGCTCCAAGAAGAACATCAATGGGAGCAGCGCAATTGAAATTTGGATCAGCAAGTTCGAGATTTTCAATATATGACCAAGAAGACACGTCTATCGACTTAGATGGTAAATTCGAAGATAATTTATCCATTATAAATGCATCAACGAATAATTGAGATGTGTTGAAACGAGAATGGAGGTTTAATGATATACTCCCTTTTGTATATCCTATTTCCGTAGCCGATAAACCGAGAATAGGGATTCTTGAATGAGTTCTATGAAACCCGAGTCTTTGAGCGAAAGATTCAACAACGAAAGTAGATTGTGACCCGGAATCTAGTAGCACACGACAGTTTAGAAGATTTCCCTGAATATCTTGAATTTTAGCCAACAGCGTTGGTAATAGTGTTTTTTTTTTACAGGTAAATTCAAGCGAATGGTTACTACCCGACAACGAAACGAGGAACGGCATTTAAGCGACGAATGGCCAGCACGAAGGCAATTAAAACAAAGTAAATTTGTTTTTACAAAACTTCGACGAGAGTCAATGTCTAGCGCGACGAATTTGGCACACTGCGGAAGGATATGATCCTCTTTACACATTGCACATTTTGATGACGTAGCTGAATCTGAGAGCCCAGCTAAATGAGCCCGAATGCTAGTTGGTTGCTTTGTACGCGTTGTGACCGAACGACCATTAAGAGATTGGCATGCCTCAAGAGCATCGCACCGCTCTTCTAAAAATTCTAAAAATTCTGCTATGGTGCAGTCTTCACGAGAACCGATGTGTTCTGCCCAAGCTTGTTTTGAATCGGGATCCAGTTTGTTCAATAACAAATAAATGAGCCATGGGTCGCGACTCGATTTACCCAACGCACTAAGCCCACGCACAACTTCATCGGCACCATCAGAAATTTTTCTTAAAGTTTGAACATTGCAAACATTTGTAGTAGGAAGCGACAAAAAAGTTTCAATAAACGATTGAGCGATTAATTGTCTACGATCATAACGCTTTTCTAAACGATCCCATGCTTCAGCATAATTAACATCGGATATGCTAATGTGCTTTATGAGATTAGCGGCATCATCACGTAGATACGATTTCAAATAGTGGAACTTATGAGTTGGACTAAGATTCGTCTTAGTGTCAACTGATCCGAGAAACAAATCTCGAAAGGATGGCCAATCCTTATAGCTTCCGCTAAACGGTGGCACAACGATATTTGGAAGTTTGGTTGTATTTGAATTATTCGGCGACAACGAAGACGAATTATTTAATTTTTCCAAAAAAACCGATTGCTGGTCAACTAACCGATCTATAGCTGACTTATTTAACGAAAGTTCATTGGAATTTACCCTTTCGCGAATTGCTTTAATTATTTGAGCATTGGTAACAAAATATTTTGTTTCATATGTCGAAAACTCATTTTCAATTTCACCGACTTGACTTTCTTGAGATTGTTCGAGAATCTCGTTATGAAGCGAAGAAAATTCTGACCACGCGGTCTCAAGTTTATTCAAACGTATCTCAAGCATTTCTAGAGTTGTGGATTCATCTATTGTTTCCACAAATGCTGCTGCCCGCGTTAAGCGCCCTTTTGCGTTACCACATTTGATTTTTAATGCATTCGCCATGTCGAAAAGCACAATTAGTTTTTAATTAACGAAACGATAAAACGATGCGAGATCAATCAAAAAAAATTCGTATGAATACACTGTATCACATATGCGGTGCATGAATAGCTTCGAAGGACATATATATATAGATATCATACAATCAATATATTATATATGCAATTCGATGTCTTTACAAAAACACTTTTAGAAAAATTCTTTAAATTCGGCTTAGAAGGACCACTTTTATGATTGAGAATTCGAAAGATTTGATTAAATCGTTATAAAGTTTAAGTTTATTGTTATATATAAAAATTGTTGTATAATGTTTAAGTTTTAATTATAAAATGAAACAGTGTTATAAGATTTATGTTTTAAATTATAATGAAAAAATGTTACCAATTAGGGCTTGCTTGGAAGATGTGTTCACGGCGATGGTCAAACAAAAAAGGAAAGTTTAAAATTGTCTTACATCGAATGATACCTACATAGTGGTTTTTTTCTATACCAAATCATCTAAATACAATGCATTACAATATGCAAATTATTGGCCTTGGATGAGGATTAAGCGGATTATAAGTTGTTTGTTTTTAAGTAAGTACAGTGAGTCGCGCGAATAATCTTCCAAACAGGGTTTTCTTACAATCAAATATATTACAAAACTAGAAATGAAATTAATTAATGATTTGAGTTTAAATGTAGTTTGATTAATCCTGAACAAAGGCAATACAACTTAAATAAACAAAACTTTTTGAAAGCCTAGTTTATGATTCCGTTTATTTCCATTGCAAGTCCTTATTCTTCCCCGCTCGAAATGGTTTTCTTAAAGGTAGATCCACTACGACTAACTCAATTAATAAGTTGATGTTGTATACACTGATTAATTCATATTAAACTTAAAGCCCTAGGCATTCCAACTATATTTATAAACTGGATAGGCTCTTACCTTGCGAATAGAACTTCCGTCGTTTTCCATAACTCAGTCTCCAATCACATACATGCAACTTTTGGAGTCCCACAAGGTAGTCACCTTGCCCCCCATCTCTTCGTCTTATCTGTTAATGATGTCTGCCTTAAATTGAAAAACTTAGATATCCTAGATATTCAAGCCCTATGTTACTAACGTGCTTTACATATCAGTAGTCCGCCCTCATCTTGAATATGCATGCCAAGTATGGTCTACCTTCCTTCCCCGGGATGATACAACCAACTTTCCTCCTTATGCCGATCGATTAAAACTGATAGCTTTGCGACCCTTATAGATTAGACGCAAAAACGCTGACATATTATTTGCTCACCATTTGTTAATGGGCAATATTGATTCCCCGGCACTTCTGAATGATATTCATCTTAACACCAACCCTCAAAATCTGTGATCTGTCTCCCTTTTCTATATCCATTATCACCGCACTAATTACGGTCACTTTGAACCAATATCCAGAAGTCTTCGTCACTGTGACGCTGATATGCTAGTCTTCAACTTCAACATTTACAAATCCCATCTGAAAGGTTCCCTTTACTTTTTCTCTTTTTGAGTCTGCATTCCTCAACTCCCCCCCTTTAGATTTCGAGTCTAATAAAATTAAAATTGTTATTTCTTGTATATTAAAGAGCTAACATGAATTGATGTTGAAAACTGATAACAATAACTAAAAAAAAAAAAAGTTCAGTTAAGTTATGTTAAGTTAAGTTAAGTTAAGTTGTAGCTCGTATATTAAGCTGAATAAATAAACTTATTTTGACATTAAAAATATATTTCATGGACTCAATCAGCAAAGCACGTTGATGATGATCGACCTTCTTGTTGTGATAACTGAGTTAAGTTAATTTAAAGAGGAATGGACAAAGGTGGGGTTTCGTCTGGACTACAGCACCAATATTTTGAGCTGTTCTTGATTCAGTTCTAGTTTTTATTTTTTACATCAATACATTTTCCGTATCACACCTGCTTAAATGTGTCCACCTGTGTCATTATTTCCATACAGGCATGTGTTTCACGACATTTAAAAAATATTTTAGTTTTGCAAACTGTGACTTCAAATGTTCACAATTTTAGTTTTGAGTGTCCACTATTTCCATGCTTTGTTGAAGCTTGTATGGTTCCTTATTTAGTAGTGGAGTAGTTTTTACTATCAAACGTCAAAAGTTCAGACACTTCAGAAACAAAACACACGAACAAATTTGTGTCTAAAAACAAATTGATAAAAAATCACAAATTTCTCTTAAAAATAACACAACACCATTTTTTTAAAAATGAAAAGCGTACCCTTTAATATTTATTATAGTTATTATAAAACAACTGATCAAAATATGCTTTCCCCCTTTATCTTCCCCTCACCGAAAAATATACATAATTTAATAAGTACACTCCAACGCGTTGCCATCTTTCTTTTGCAACTTTTTATTTTGTATTTTGTTTAATAAAACTTCACAACCGAACCATCATCTATCTTGGCTGCAATTTCGACGATTTGCAAACTTTCATCTTGATAGTAAAGTCCTTAGCATGTTTGTTTATCCATCCAGCTTGATGGATTACCAAACTTATTTACATCACATCTTGCTATCCATCGTATACCTACCCGCTTCTGCTGCCGATACTTTTGCAAGCTCCACAGCTTCTTCTGACGCTCCTGCTACTGCCACCACATCACTGCTGCTACATTTTTCTCTTGGTGCATTGAAAGAACTTGCCAGCCATAATGCATTCTCTATGCACTTAGAGAATAATTTTTCATCCGTCTTATATAGATAGATCAAGCGATTTAATTTTTTTATTGTGTTTGTCTATCTCTTTCTTTCTTTACTATCCAAATAGTGCTATACAGTTGAGAAGGAAAGGAACAACAACACAAATTCAACAACAATTACAACAAACGAGTATCTATCATATATAATGTATCTTTTCACTCAATCTGTACGTTCTATAACTCCCACTTGACGAATTACAATAATTTATCAGACATTTTGTGTTTGAATAAGAACGGAAAAAAACAACAACACAAACAGGACCTTTCTGCTACATTTTATGTGTGTAATAACGGTGGCCATATTTTTGAATATGTAGAAGGTCAAATCCTTGAGAACTTTTTAAAAGGAAACTGTTCATCTGGAATTCTAAACATTTTCTTTTTTGCAAATAAAAAATGCTATAATTTTACTCAAAGAAGAATAATTCCAACGTTGCTTTTTATTTGAAAAACCGAGAAATTCTATCGAAAGAAAAGCATTTCATTGTTACTCCTTTGAAGATAATATTTTTGTTCCTCAACACAGCTTCGAAGTTCAAACACATTTTAACAAAGGTCAAGTTGTTCTCGCCGGGTTAAAAGGAACAATAAAGCATTCATTGTCTGAGAATGCAGGAGGAACTGCTACTCGTAGAATAGAGTCTCAAAGTAGTTAGTACAAAATCTACTAAGCTGGTCACCATATCGTGACTATATTATGCCAACTACAAGGTTTAGGTTTATCTTTTCGCAAGTGCAGTTCTTAGAATCCTTCAAGTTTTGTGTGTTGTAAGTATCTGAATCTGATCAGATCATCCTCTTGCAGAAATTTTACTTGTACAAAAATTTCATCGACAAAAAAAACCAAGACAAATCTATAGAAATTCTTTTGGGAAAAATCAAAAAATGCACAGATATACAAGTAGCTAGATGAGTTGCTTTAACTACTGCACTGATGCACTGCACTCTACTGGAACAACTCTTCATGTTGATATTATATCCTCAATCCTGCTCCTTGCATTTCTACAAGATGTACACATACTCGTAGATTTCATCCTTCGCATCAGCTTATAGGAAGAAAGAAAAGGACTCATCTGCTGCAATGTGAATCTTTTAAGTCGCCACTTTTAATGAGGATATGAGGAATGAGATGATAACGCTTGCTTTCTGTGTTGCTCTTGATGATGGTGGTACTACCAACAGCTACATTAAACCTTACATACATTACAAACTGATCCTAATTTTAAGAAATATGCATGCGTGTTTGTTATAGAAAAGCTTTTAAAAGCATTTAGCATTCCGGGATTATATTCATCTACGAACTGAACTGATGGTAATAGAAAATCTTGCATTATGTTTGTGTGCATAAAACTTGCTCCTTATCTCTTACTCCTGGTTAAAATTTCGTAAAAGAAAAAGTTAAAATGTGAAACACAACAACAACAAAAAATCTGTAAATTGTTAAATTGTTGAAGAATAAATAAGGAAGGTACCTACTTTACGCTATTAAATATTTATAGAATCGCTAGACTGTAATAAGTTATCTTCTTGCGGCTATAACACCATATCACTTCTTGTGATAGAAGAGTGTGTATGATGGGACGTGTAGACGTATAACGTGACAAATTCGTCTGGTTCATGAATAATTAGGCGTGATGAATTCATAAATATAAATTTATTGTTTTGTATGTTTGTTCTCAGCTAGGCTTATAGACTTTTCATCAGTTGTTAGAAATTTCTTGAATTAGTATGTGATTTGAAATCAAGGAAACAAAAATTATTGTTAATTTGCATACTTTAGAATTACTTTACTGCGATACAAATATCGTCATTACGTCATTGGAATGTAAGTAAAGATGTGTTTAAAAAATAGAACAAAGCTTAAAATGGCTCATGGATTGAAGGTTTGATCTCTTTTCACACTCTTGTTGACCTATTTATTAAAGACAAGTCCTCAAAAAAGGTGTCTCATAATAATGCAATATTATTACAAAATATACAAATTTTGAATCAGAGAGATTACATATGCTATGGATTCAAAAAGTTTACAGATTGGAGTTATAAACGGAATATTTGCTGTTACCGTTTCACATAAATGTGTAAACTTTTCTTTCTCTCAAACCAACCTCAAAGAACACTAATCCAACAGGCTTAAATGCATCTGAATGACCAATTCTCATCTTCAAAACAGACGATTACATGATAACTTATGAAGTAATTAAATTGTATCTCTGGTTGAGCACCCTCTTGTTCGGAACACATTTTGGTCACATCAATATCTTGTAATTTATTTTGGAATTAAAAAATGGGCAATTATATCACGAGAATCACAGGAAAACCTCAAATCCTTCTTAGCATACAAGTCTCTAGGGCAAGATGGAAAAATCTCAATGATGCTCCAATGATCTAAGGATACAGTTGTTAATATTCCAACAGTATATTCAGGGCAACATGACTTATATTCTTAATAGATGGAGATATTCATTCTAAAAGATGCTCCTCAACAGACCCAATACGTGAAAAGCACCAAACTGACAGTAAGTTAAAAGATAGAACATGTAGATTATAGAAATGTTAAACGACGGCATTCTAACAATGATTTTAAAGGAAGTCTGTATCTACACTTTGCGAACTTTTGCCAATATTTCTTAATAAGTCCAGTAATTCATCCAGTAACTGTAACTGCAGACTCAATGTCAATCCGTTTAAAACAAAACTGGTTTCATTCTTTCCTGCTTTCAATAGTGTTCAATTGGCATGGCACTTGATCACTAATTAAACTGGAAAGAAAACATCAACGAAAGAAAGGCTGGCATAGAAACATAAAGGACACTTACTTACTTACTTACTTAAGGTGGCGCTAA
Organism: Eupeodes corollae; assembly: GCF_945859685.1. NCBI lineage: Eukaryota > Metazoa > Arthropoda > Insecta > Diptera > Syrphidae > Eupeodes > Eupeodes corollae. The sequence goes on along the minus strand of NC_079147.1, from coordinate 215,408,143 downwards.
AGTTCTGTGTGAAGTAGGGCCTCACCCAACAAACTTCTCCATCTAGCTCGGTTCCTAGCTAGATGTCTCCAGTTTCGCGCTCCAAGTTGAGTGAGGTCACCTTCCACTTGTGCGCGCCACCTGAGCCGCGGTTTCCTCTACTGCGATGTCCTGTGGGCCTGGATTCGAAGACTTTCCGGGCCGGAGCATTGGTTTCCATGCGCTCTACGTGACCCAGCCATCTTAGTCGGTGGACTATTACCCTTCTGGCTAAGTCTACATCGCTGTACTGCCCATACAGCTCTTCGTTCCATCTTCTTCTCAACTCCTTTTCGATGCATACGGGACCGTAGATCACACAAAGAACTTTTCTCTCAACCCGACCCAAGGTGGTTTCATCCACTTTTGTCATAGTCCATGCTTCTGCAGCGTTTAGCAGGGCGGGTTGATAAGGGTCTTATATAGCGACACTTTGGTCCTTCGTGAGAGGACTTTGCCACTCAATTGCTTTCTAAGACAAGAGAAACAGCGGTTAGCAAGTGTTATTCTGCGTTTGATTTCAGCCCTGGTGTTGTTTTCTGCGTTTACAGCGGAACTTAAGTAGAAAAAGTCCTTCACTACCTCAAAGTTACGTCTGTCGATGGTGACGTTTTGATCAAGACGTCGGCGTTGTATGTCCTTTCTTGACGACAGCATGTACTTTGTTTTACCCTCCCATTTTTGCCACCTCTGCCTCAATACTCACAAAAGCCCCATTGACATCACGCTGAGTTCTTGCGATTATGTCAATGTCATCAGCATATGCTAGTAATTAGACAGACTTTTGAAAGAAAGTGCCTCTAGTGTTGACGTCTCAGCTTTGCACTATTATTTGGTGGTGTGTATCGATTTGATGTTCTTGGTTTTTTTCCAGGATCTGCCGTAATGTGAATATTTGATCGACTGTGGGCTTTCCTGGTCTTAAACCACACTGATAAGGACCTATTAGGTTGTTGACGATGGGCTTTAGACGTTCACATATTACGGCAGAGAAGATTTTATAGGCGATGTTAAGTAGACTAATTCTTCTATAGTTGGTGCAGTTTAGAGGGTCTCCTTTTTTCAGGATCGGGCAAACAATACTGAGGTTCCATTCATCGGGCATGCTTTCTTCCGACCATATCTTACAGATAAGTTGGTGCATGCTCCTAACCAACTTATCCCCAGCTGATTTAAAAAGCTCGGCATTCTAGCCATCCGCTCGAGCGGATTTATTAGACTTCAGCTTAGATGTAGCATCTTTACTTCGTCTAAGTCGGGAGGACGGGATTGTTGGCTTTCGTTGAATAGATCAACCTGCCTGACAGCGGATTTCAGTTCGTCCTCGCCGTTATACAGTCTCCAGAAGTGGTCCTTCCATATCTTCAGCATTGACTGCGGTTCCACTATGATGTTTCGTCTGTGCAGCCTTGGGTTCTAGGTTTATTAGCTTGTGAATTCCGTTTCGCTGCTCACAAAACTTTCGAACTACATTCCTTCTTTTGAACTTCTCAACATCTTCTACCGCACGAGAAGTCGGTGTTCCTCTCGCCTTTTCTGCTCATAGAGCTTTTATGCAGCGCCACTTTGCGTGCATGTTGTTTGGTTGCATTTACCTGCCACTCTTTCTACCATGACGTTTCGCCCCCAAAGCAAAATCTATGAGCCTGAATCCTTTGTCGGAAGTGTTGTCGTGCAGTCTGTTTTTTTTTTCAATTATTCCTTCAAAGATGTATTCCCTTCCTACAAAATCAAATGGGGTGGCGCAACAGTCCGTTGTGAACCAGGGCCTAGTGACTTACAACTCTCAACCATTCCTGTGTGCGAGTACTGTTGTCAGGAATTCCCTTCCTAGCTTGGCATTAAAATCGCACAGGACAATTTTAATATCGTAGCTAGGACACTGCTCATATGTTTTGTCTAAGAGCTTGAAGAACATATCTTTGGTGTTGCTAATGCTATCCTGCCCTTATGTGGGGGAGTGCAGGCATGTTGCCGATTTTAGCTTTGATGGGGATGGTCATGAGGCGCTCATTCATGCGCCTATAGCTCAATACTTCGTTTTCAAATAAGCACTGTTGGTTTTCTCGGTAGCAGTCACCATAGTAAATGTCTCAGTTTTTCACCTTCTTTTTGCCCAGCTCATCCCATCGTATTTTCTGGATGGCGGTGATGTCTATAGCAGTCTAGGGCCTCCGCTAATTCTTCGGCCACACGTGGTCTGTTAAGGGACCACGTTGTCCTTAATTCGTTTGTGTAGGTTGCCAACGTAATCCGTCCGCATCCGAGGCTTGTTAATGATGTTTTCACGTGGCCAGGAAGTCACCCGACGGCACAACCCCCAACCGTCGAGGGAGGGCCAGATTCATAGTATAACTCCAAGGACGGGGAGCTGGATAAACCGCTCCTTATCTTGGGCTCCGAATAAGTCGTAGAAGCCCTATAAGGTGTTCACTAAGTTGTTCAACCTTACTGGCCTGAAATTGATCTTAAAATTAAAAAGCAGACAAATTGTTCAAAAACGGATCAATGCTTTATCCTAGCTATTTTGTATCAATTATTTACATGCCACTATATGAAGTAAATGAGGGTATCCACCAAAGTTTCATAGAAAGTGCAAACAAGCGATGGTTGGCTCTTAAAACTTATAAGATTGTGATCATTCGATATTCACACTTAAAGAATGTGAAAACAAAGAATGACAATACTAGAAAATACTTTTTCGAAGACATTTGTGGCATCCTTCCCAACTAAGAACATTCTTAAATTTTCTCAAAATGTATGATGGTTTTTGTTCTCCTTTTCTACCGCAGTACATCCACAGAGATCTGAGTGAGATGTTTTTTGGCATTTTCTGAAACATTACCCCGTAAAAGCTAACCTGACATATGTTACGATAACGAAAACTTATGATTGATATTTCCTAACCAGACGCATTTTCAATAAAGAATGATGCGATAATATGGCTCCAGCGAAAAATATGCATCCTTTTTAAAAGTTTGCTCAACATTGAAAATGCGTTGTTCTTCTTATTGTTGTAAATGTTGACCTTCACTGCTCCTTAGATGGTACATCCTCTTAGTCCAATTTGGCATACTCTTTTTCAATTTTTGGGCCGGTACCACGAGTAAATGATTCAATGTTGTCTTGCAATGCGTAGTCTGTATAGACAAGAGCTTTAACATAGCGCTGCAAAAAATAGTCTAAAGGAATTGACCGGACCCGAACGTGAAATAAAATTTTCACTGAACTCGTCTCTCAATAAGTCCATTGTCGCGTGCTGTGAGGTTGAAAACACATGTCATGCAAGTCAAGGTTGTGCATCTTGGGCAAAAAAAAAGTTGGATATCATCTCACGGTAGCGGTCATGGTTTATTGTGCGACCTGCTGTCAGCTTTTTTATGGAGTACGGAACGTTTTTCCGCAAGTCACAAAGAATTTGTTGACATTTTTCGATACTGCCCCGCTGAGGTCTTTCTTTTTGCAGAGTTCTCCTGAGGTTTTTTGCTTGAAAGACATCGTTTGTTATTTTCGGTGTAGTGCACGGATATATAAATAAGCCCAATGTTCAAGGTCACTCGAAAGTCACTGGGAAATCAAACCTCTCTATTAATTTACATAATTCACCCGTTCTACAACTGAAATCCTTATTTTAATCTCACTTTCAAAAACAATTCTGTGGTTTATTTTTGAAGATAAAAAGTATGTACATTTCTGTCATCCTTACCCCCCTAACAAATTTGAACATTTGATACTATTTTATTTTTAGAAAATTATAAGTTAAGTAGTATTTGAGTAAACGGATGTGTTTCTGAGTGATGGAGATAAGGATAATAATTATGAACAATTTCCTTAAATCACTCGACTTAAGTTATGTCACGTTCCTAATTCTACGTTTCTCTTCTGTGAACACTTCGTTGTTCTCTCCATCCAGATTCATCCAGAGTTTTTCTGTTCTTCCTCTAGGTACATGAAGTATAACATACCACTCACAACACAACGCTCATACTTTCTGATGCTACTTGACACTAAATTATCATAAAATATCTAATTTTAAATTTGTCCCCTAAAACCCGGACAAGTAGGTACACAGCGAGTATCAGAAAAACTGGAGTATTAATGAGGGAGAGGAAAATGACATTTTTCTTTTTCTCTACTCTACATAATATATAGCTCATAATACACTACAGAGACTTTTGGTTCTTGATGGTTGGTTGCTTTGCTGATGCCCAATTTCCATTACTTGCAAGCCTAACAGCCTTACGACAAGCGATGACAGGCCAATCTGTTCAGGCAACTTTCTTTTTTTTTTTGCAAGGCAAGGCAGAAAAATTAACAATGAACAGAACATTTTCTTGTCATGACACTTTGTGCGGGGTGTAACGTGTACCTTGGGTGCGAGAAACACGAGACGTGATAAGGAGACCGGAAGCTATGAGCTGAGGCTGAGCATAGTTAATAACCATGTGACGGAAAACAACATTTTTTCATTTCATTTTTGTTTGGCATTCAAGCATCAAATGAGAAAAGATATTCCATCAAGAGAGATATATGAAAAAGAAAGAAAGAGAGAAAGAAATTTTGTACCGAATATATTCTATTCTTCGATGACTTCTGATTAAAACACAAAGTTTCTTTTCCTGTGAATATATTTCCGCAAAGAAAAGTTTTCCTCTGAACAATTTCCGGTATTAGTTGATAGCAACAATAAATTGATGTTTGTTTATATGCATGCAGCACGTGTGTGCTTGTGTTACAATGAGAAATGTTTCAACATGTTTCATTTGTTGTTTCCTAAGGTATATTTCACAAGCCAGCTTGAATGTCTTTACCAGGAAAATATGGCATTCCTGGAAGACGATTCAATCCACTTTTATAGAGATGAATCAAAAATTACTCAAGGAGTTTGTAGGAGGTAATCAGAAAGTCTGAACTGCTAAAACTAGGTATCTCATTCCGCTTTTCTAATCATTGTAGCGTGTTTCAGGTTAAACTTTTGGCGATAAAGGAAGTCTTGTCCATTTGGCCTGCCTTAAATTTAAAGAACTCTAATAAAATATTATATTGAAACATTGGATATGACCTCGTGCATTGGTATAATAATCAGAAATTGTCTAATAGAAAGCAAGCTATGCGTCTTGGCGTATTTCCAAATGATTAATTAAGAAACTGTCTGAGGAGGAAGATATTTTTCATCTCCCCAGTAACTGCTTCAAAAAAAGTGTAGTACAACATACCTCAAGATAAATAACAATCAAGACTTCATTGCAGTCAAAGTGAACAATGGTTCCATTGAGTTTGGAAAGCGCCGGCGTACAACTAACTACGACTATAGAAACATGGAAAATTGAGAATAATTTTTTGGCAATTATCAGTGAAAATGCTTCAAATGTGATTTCGGCAGTTCTCGTAGTGGATTTAAATGCATTGACGGTCCATGAAGGCATGTTCAAAAAGTAAAAAGCATAGTTATCTTCCTTAAAATAAGCAACTATGGATTGTATACGTTGCAGGAAATAAAAGAGCAGATGGTTTTATCAGTTCTTAAACGTGCCGACCAGGTATAACTCAACCTTCGACATGTTGGATTGCTTTTTAAAAGTAAAAACAATGGTGTCATTGCAATTTTAAACCCCTTCGAGATGGGCACCGATAACAAAGTTGCATTTGACCTCAAAAAAACCTCAGGCATAAAGTTGCGTCTCTGGCTCAGACAACACAGTTAACTTAAACTGCCTCTTCTTCTGTTGTGGATAAAATACTCCCATCAACTTCCTCAAGAGAAAAGAAGATGTTTTTGGTATGTTTTTCATTCTAAGATGGAAAACCTTATTCCTCAGAGAACAACAGCTTCTGGCATCGTAGAGCTCAATCAATTTTTTTGTCGAAAGTCAGGCTGATTCAAACAGACAGACACATCGATTTGTCTGCGAAAAAAGTTTTTCAAATACTTTCGTATTCAAGAGAAACCATTCTGTCATATATTATTTTAGCAAAAAAGGCTCTCAAAATGGAAAAAATCCCCGATTTCGAAACATTCTTAATTGGAACTCTGCATGTATTAGTCTAAGCGTTATTTTTTTAAGTAGTGCAAAGCCTTCCTCAATAAATGGGCTATCTCATGCAGAAAGGACTTTTTAATTCTGACCACAGGTCCTAAGACTTTACCTTTCAAATAAACAAACAAACTCTTCAGCTTTATAATATTTGTAGAGATAAACTAGAATTTTCCACAAATTACCCAGCCTCAACTAAATTCCTTTCAATACAGTTGCGTCTGCCTCTTGAGGGGCATGTGTATTGTGTATGCCGTGTTAACAAACACTCGTAAACCATAAAACAAACTCGAATTATTCATTTCATATACCCTTCAGCTCGTCATAAAGATGTTACAATACTTTTTAAAGACCCATCCACTCCATTTGCAGCGAAGGTAGCTAAGCTACTAAAAGTAAATGTATACCTAACTTTTGGTGAAATTTATTTTCCTCTAAAGAATCAACTTTAGGAAGGATGTTTGTCCGCATAGGTGATTGGTAGCGGTGGTTCGTCCTTCGTTGTTATTTTTATTATTTTTTTCTTTATTCACAAAAAAGATTGAAGCCGGAATTATGAGTTGTGGTCAGCGAAAGCAGTAAGCATCACAACTTAATTATTTATTTCTCATATTTTACTGTTTCGCTGTTATTTTACTGGATTGGAATTGCTCCATCAGTGATGGCGGGAAGAAGCCATTGAATTGTTTGGGTTTTTCCTTCCTGATCCGGAGCATGATACAGAAGATCCACCTCATAACGTAGGCAGGCATTTTATGTTAAATGAAAAATGTGTACGAACTTCGAAATTAAGACGAATATTTTCCCTATACCAAATAAAAGCAACCGTAATAGGTTGATATATCAGGTAAGTTGCTGACGGGGCGCACGGTATTTTATTAATTGAAGCTTTAATGAAGGTATAGAATAGGTGCCTATATGAAGTTTGTACATATGTGAAGTTATTGTGATAATTTCTTGTCAAATTGTTCAAGGTTTTTGTATTTTACGGAACGTTAACAACACCTTCTTCTATATATACATATGTGCTTTTGCTGAGTATGTATAGTTGCCTCCATGTAACAATATGCGGGAAATTTGATTATAACGATAACGATGATGAAATAGAGTGATGGTGGATTCCGTTTTCATGAATCATGATTAGGTGTAACATATTTCTAAGGAATTTCGGTTAGGTATACCTATACGTTAGTATACGAATCACAGCAACACTGTTTGTCGTAGTCGTTGGCGTTCGTTGGTGGGAAAATTAGTTTTAATTGAGGTTATGCCAAAATTATGAGGGTATTTTGATAAGCGGTTGTTTATACATAACTTATGAATTTTATGTGTACAGTGCAAATGTATGTAAATACATATAATACTGTATAGTGTATATATACTCACACATTCACAAATTTGGTGTGTTAAGAAATCGAAGCAAAGTTGAGGTTTTGATTTGGAATGAGAAGAAATATTAGAATTCATTTAAACTCGTTATCATTCTTGGTCATTAGGTTAAAATGTGTTGGAAATGGATTCAAGATTAGATAATTAAAATAGAATTCTGTTGAACATTGAAATTCTGAAATCTTTTTGATTTTGTGATACGAAGTTAAATTCAAGAAGAAATGAATGGGAAAAGTAAACTATTGATTGAGAAAAATATATTTAAAATTACATATGTTAGTGACGTACCATAAAAAGTATCGAACGTTTCTAAAAACCAACTGATGGCTAACTAGATAAATGATGGATAAATCAGAACATTTGACCAGTGTAACAGGACGACTATATTAAGTCTAAAGAAAAAGAAGAATATATTAAGCCTGATTAAGACAAATTCACTAGCAAACAAAGAATCAGGAAAATCAGAGCAAAACCTAGAAACTTTTTAACCCATGTTAAAAACGCAACGGATTATACGGAGCCTTTATACTCACAGCTTCTTGTAATGCTTTTTAAAAAGTTAAAAGAAAATGATGTGTTGGAGAATAAATACGAAACGATCCTTTGGGGACGCAATTAATTATAGACTAATTTCCTTTCTTAAAGAAACAAACTATGCGTAAGATAATCACGAAAATGTAACCTAAACGACTCATATCGTGGGTTGTAACATAAGACGTTTTGAGAATATCAGTATCGTTTTTGATCAAGGAATACTCCATAACAAATAAAATTTTAGCAAACGGATATTTCGGTGTGGTTCAAATACACGTAGGGAGTGAGGCATAATTTTCGCTTTTCATAGATGATCTCATCGATTACCTTTCTTGTGCTTTTTGCAGATAGCAAAACACCGTCTTACGTGAACACCGGCTAACGTGAATACTTTTTTTACATTGACTACTCTGTAGCGTGAACAGTGTGTAAAAACCCTATAACGTGAAAAACTTTTAAATGCGTTTGACATAAAAAAACATAGCTTCCTTTTATCGTTTTTCGGTTAACTAAATGTGGAATCCCGTTAAGGATTTTCCAAGCATTATTTACTTTAGTTTGGCATTTGTCTTAGTGCGCGGTGTTGGTTTAGCATATTCAAAAAGAAGATTTTCTTGAAAAATGCCGCAAAAAGTACCAACATTCTTGTCTTTGAAGGACAAAGTAAGTATTTTAGAAAAATTAAAAGGAGGATCAAGTGTAACCAGTTTAGCAAAGCAATTCAATGTTGCAATATCAAGAATTTGCGCTATCAACAAAAAATCGGACAACACTTTAAAATGTGTTTTAACAATACATTTTCTGTACCTAGAATGCGGAAGACCTTGAAGCGTTCTGAACTTCCTAAAATGGAAAAAGCTCTTTACCTTTGTTCCATCAAACAGCGAGAAAAAAACGACCAGGTCAATGGATTGATGGCTAAGGAAAAAGCAAAATTTGTCCATTCGAAAAAAAAATAAAATTCATGGCGATTTTAAAGCGAGTGACGGATGGTTGCAAAGATTTTATGTTGTGCGTTTTAGCAACATAAGCGGTGAAAAGTTATCTTCTAGACCTGACCTTGTGGATCCTTTCAAAAACAAGCTGCAAGCCAAAATAAAAGAAATAGGTCTATCTTATAATCAAATATACAATGGGGATTTTGGAAGCAGCTTCCTGAAGAAACATATGTACGTATCATCTCAAGATTCTGCTCCTGGCAGAAAAACGGAAAAATAGCGGGTCACTTTTCATGGTTGTACAAACGCAACAGGAGAACATAAAGTTAAGCTTTTAGTGATTTTAAAGGAAAAAAAATCCTCGCTCTTTTAGAAATGTTAAATCTCCTGTTGATTACAGTTGATCCAAATTGTCATGGATGACAGCTGCTATTTTTAAAAATTGGTTTCATCATTCTTTCGTACCACAAGTAGGAAACAGATAGCAATTTTGCATTGATTTCAAATGTTTCCATGTGTAGGGCAGAACATTTTTAAAATACTAAGGGTTGCCCACCAAAGCTCTTCTTTTAATTGATAACGCTCCATCTTATCCACCCGAAAACGAGTTTACATCTAAGGACGGGTTAATAACTGTGATGTTTATGCCGCCAAATGTCAAGCCGCTCATACAGCTGATGTACCAAAATGCTATAAGACTAACGACATTTTTTTACAGAAATAGTCTTCTGGCATCAATTGTGACCGACAAATATTATTGAAGCATTGAACAAATTGACGTTAAGAAAAGCTATTTGCTATTTAAATTCGGGTTGGCAACGTCTTGAAAAAGAAACAATAGCAAATGATGGACGAATATTTTTAGCTGAATAATAAATGAAAAAGACTCTGAAGAGGATTTTCCACTAGCTGTTTTGAGAGAAAGAACTTCTTTACCAATCAACTCTCAAAAGGAACGTAGACTAGAACCTTTTCACGCAATTAAACCAGAGGTTTGAACATTTTCTCTTGTATACAGAAAAACATTTGATTCGATTTGTGCCTTCTATGTAGATCATTTTGTCGGTTGCTGATGGCCATGAATGGAATGAAGAAAGCGAGGACAGTATTCTGGAAATAGCACATACCAGAATAGAGCCTAGGAAAGCAATCAACAATTTCAATAAGGCTTTGAAAATGGGTGAATATGAAAACGTTAATACAACAGATATCAGGGAACTTAAACTACTTTGCGAAAAGGCAGTTTCAGCCAAATAGAAAAAAATAAAATTCAGAAAAGAATTAGGATTACGCAACACCATTACATTTTGATGTAAAAAAAACATATGAATTTTAGTTGAAACAAAGGTCTAACTTATTTTAAACATTTTAAGAACCACACCTTTCAACATGAACAAGTTCGATAAAGTGAACACGCTCGGTTTTTAATAGTTCACGTTACCGCGTCTACTTTATTGTCTTGTTTGCTTATTCTCCGAAAACATTAAAACTCACGATAAAGAGATTGTTGTCGTCTGTGGAACTTAATAGTCAAAAACCCAAACTCAAAATCAATGATTCTCAAAAAAGAGGGGGCGGAATGCTTCAAAGAATGTACAAAGTGTGTCCTTGAACTTAAGTACCTTGGTGAATGTTTTTGGAAACCTGAGTATGGAGATACATTTTCAAGAAAATCGACAAAAAAGGAAACACTGCTATTAAATATTTCCTGGAATAGATGCTTTATGAACGTAAATAAATAAGTTTTTTGAGGATGTTTCAAAGTATTATTTTGTATGGCTCCCAATTATGGAGCTGCAAAAAATCTCACACGGTCGAGAAATTGTTAACACCGTATGTGAAAGGACGCCAAACAACGTTGACATGCGAGAAACAGGATTGTTACCTCTATCCGTAAAAAACCGAATATCTATTGAACGTTTTCAAGATTCATGGATACTGACTGGTCTAAAAAATAGTGCTGAAGGCAACACAAGCCGAAAATAAGTTTTGCAGTGAATGTTCGATGGACATGTCTTGCAGAGGGATGAAATATACATTTTATTTAACACTTTGGAAGAAAAGTCAAATCAAAATGTAGAGCAGAATATTCAGCTGAAGCTTCCGGTTCCTTATTAAGGACAAAAAACTACTTCTGCGACTCGAGTAAGATAAATATGATTTTTTCAATGGTCAAGCTTAATGAGTAAACCTGAATCTTATACCATACAGACCCGGTTTACCGCTAAAGTGTAGTATTTTGCGACTTAGCTGAAAAAGAAGAAGTAATCTATTTCTTCGAAAAGCTCAGAGGGACAAGTTCTTAATTGAAAATATAGGGCAAGAATAATGAATTAAGACTTTTAATTTTCAAACAGTAACTTATTTACATTATTAAGTTGCATTGAAAATATTCTATTACGATAGTTGAATTTATTGTAATTGTCAATCGGAGCCGATTTTTCCAAAATAGGTCTTATAAAAGTCGAAAGATATTTTAAAAACCTGCTATTCATGTAACCCAGCCTAAAAAACAATTGTTAAATGAAACCAAGAAATCTACATAACCATCAAAACTGGCTTGTGTACAGTTCTCAAAAATTGTAGATAAATTGAAATTTGACATCTTCTCTTTCCTACAAAGTCTTCATAGTTTCAGAAATACTCTTCATCCATTGCTATTCAAAACGAGAAGGCGTGTATTTCGAATCATATTAATGATCTTCACACTTTTTGTTGTAAAGTGTTAAGTTAAATACCACCATTTTTAGTTTTTTATTTTACCACTCCTTCCTCATGTCAAAAAAGATGGACTGGTCAAACAGGTTAAACCTATCACCGAGTAAGAGTATTCTTTCCTTCTTTTCTTCCAAAGGTTACCTGCAACGCACATATCGCTGCTCATTTTTGGTAAACCTACATTGGTTTACTCTACCTTCACGCATACAATTTCTCAAAATTCTCCTCGTGTTTTCTTTGCTTTTTTTTAATGCTCCTACACATTTTTCTGGTCACCTGGTGCATTTCATAATTTGTTTAATTCAACTGGAGCATAACGAAGCCCTAAACCCCTACACTCTCACTTTCATAATTTTTGACGAGCGATCGTTAAAATATTCTTTTTGCATTAATCGTTTAGGTGGGTAATTAGAATTTGCATATTGAATTTTCTTAAAAATTAATCATATCGTTTTGTGGGTAATGTTCGAAAACCGAGTTAATTATTCGAGTAAAACTACCAGGCGAGCATAATTTTTAAAAAGGTTGTCTTATTTTAATTTTCTTTTTAAGAAAAAAGACACGCACACATATTTTCTACATTTTCTATTTCTTCTATCACTTTCTGACTTAAGACTAATTGTTTTCTAGCCGATAAAGGGCACCAGTGAATAGAAACGTACAAACTACTTTTCGAGTGAGTAAGCATTAGAAAACTACCTACACCAACAATATTGAATTTCGTTTCGAAAAAAAGGGCGGAGAAAAACATCAAAAATACACAAAAAGAAAACTTCATTTTTATCGATCAAAAGGGCGGAGAAAGCAATGTGCGTAGCGTATTAAAAAGAAGAAGGGAAATCTTTCCAAAAATTTACTCTTTTCATTTATTTTTGTTTTGTATGTTAGTGTTTCGTTCTGAGCGCCTGGTGTTAAAATGGTCTAATCGATCGATTTTTGATAGATCGTGTTTTTTAGGGTTCGTGATCGTGACAGTTTTTTTTACATAGACACTTTACGTGTAAAGTCACATTTATTTCGTTGATGTGTAGATTGTAATTTTTAATTTACAATTCATCACGCTTAAGTGTTAGAATTATTTCCAATGTATCGTTCAGCTGGGTTACAATTTAAAAAAAAAGAGAGAGAAAAATTTAGTCACGGTGGATAAATATCTCCTGTCTATTGGTTTATTTCGTTGATCACTTTCGCGGTTGCTTATGTGCACGATGTTTGGGCAACTAACAATCGAAATATTTGGTTTCGAAAAAGTTACAAGTGCGCGCCTAGCCTTCAGAATACTGGAAGCCCAAGGGGTTTAAATTATATTCGAAGAGCAATCAAGATTATGAAATAACATAGTTAATGGCCAATAAAACTTATTGTTCATACATAGCCGTTATGTTTACTTTTTTAATATTTTTAAAATTATTTTACTTAATAATTTAAGTCCGCAGAAAAAAATCGTTGTGACGTACAATGGTCGGTAAAACTAATTTGACAAACAAAATATCGTACATTTTTATTCAAATATTTTATTTGAGCAGTTGAAAAAATATAAAAAAGATGCATAATAATGTTTTAATAATAATTAAATTTAATGTTATAGTTCTTCAACTGAAAATTATTTTTCAGAAATATGTGGTGGAAAAAGTATTTTGAGTAAAATGAGTTTGAAAATAAAATAAAAAAGTACAACATAATTTAATGGAAAATGAAAATTTCGTTGCTATTAATGACTTTCTACAATCGGTCTGATATAGACTACTAAATTTTTAAGAGTTTGCGGAGAAATTTCCTTTTAAAGGCTTTCGACCTCAGCGATTGTCTGTTCTAGGCCCACACATTTTCTATTAAAAAATTAGTTATCATCTTGGCCTTGTGAAAAGGTGCGTTGTCTTGCTAAGAAGAACTCTCAGAGAATTAGTCAATTCCTCGTAAGAGACAGTGCCAGGGATTAATATTATCACGCCACGGGTAGTTAGTGTATTATATGTATAAAATCCCTTTGGATTTGTCAGTCTTTCTAAGAACACGGCCGTTTCCTAGAAATGGGTCCAAATAATTCCTAGTTATCAAATCAGTGTTTTTGATTTTACTTTTACATGGTTCATTATTCGTATAGCCGGAGTCTGTTGTAGGCTTTATTAAACAAAATCCCATTTCTTTAAAAATGGAAATGAATAGAACTTTACAACTTAATCTTTACTATATTTTAAATTATAGACTTCTAAAAACTTCACTACATAAACTTTTCGCAGCTCGCCTTATCTTACAGATTTAATATACTAAGTTAATTTAGGCTGAAGGAATCAAACAGCTGGCTGTCAAAACCTTATGGTCACAGCAACACAACGAAACTGATTCCCTCAGATATTATCTCGGTAGACACTGACTACTGCACTCCTACTTTGAGCCTTAGTAAGGGTTTTAGGGTTATTTTCCCATCCAGAGAAGATTAGGAGAATGACATCGTGTCGATAGGTCTCGACGCAACCATCTTTACTGACGGCTTAAAGATGGAGTGCGGTGTTGGTTCTGGGGTCTTTTCTGAGTCCCTAAATGTAGCCAAATCCTTTAGGCTTCCTGACTTTGCTGGCGTTTTTCAGGCTGAACTGCTGGCAATAAGGGAGGCATGTAAGATACTTAAACAAAACCTAAACCAAAACCGAAATGCGGCTATCTTTACAGACAGTCAGGCAGCTGTCAAAGCAATAAAATCGGCCATATTATCCTCATCTAATTGGTCCAGCAATGTCGCGATGAGCTTGCGAGCCTGAATATTAACCTCGTTGTCACTCTGATCTGGCTTCCAGGTCATAGTGGTATCGTGGGAAATGAACGGGCTGACGAGCTAGCCAGGCAAGGATCGGCCCTTCATAGCTCACTTGCGGAAATGGTTAACATTCCTCTTGGTACTATGAAGGGTAAAATCTTTTTTATCTACCAAACTGAAGCAAACCGAAGGTGGAGCAATTTACCCAACTGCATTATATCTAGGAAGATATGGCCCACCTATAATAAAACCCGTACAAACGATCTTCTATGCAGGCCAAGGCAAGACATAGCCAGGATTGTTGCGGTTTGTACCGGACATTGGCCTATAGGAGTTCATGCAGAGAAGTTGGGTATCTCTTACAACACCTTTTCCGTAGCTGTAGTGAAACCATAATCCATTTCCTCTGAAAATGTCCTGCTTTAGCAAACAGCAGAATAAAATGCTTTGGAAAAGCATTCTTTAAAGAACTTGATGAGCTATCTGATACAAAGATTAGAGACCTAATCTTTTTTCTCAATGCGACAAAATGGCTCTAACATAATCGCTATGAAGTTCTCTATCAATCTATCCCTTTCAATCAAAGGTCAAACGAGTTTTTGGTATCAAAACGTCGCACTACAGCGCTAATTGGATCTCAGGCTAGGTTGCCTTGAGATCGCCATTTCTACCTACCTACCTACTTACAACTCTGAACCATTCCTTTGTGCGAGTAATGTGGCCTGGAATGGATTAGATCTACAGTCTTAACCCGAATCCGAACCGCTTATTTGAGAAAGCACTTTTCATGACAAGAATTATTCTTGGAGAATTAACTAGTCAATTTCTCGCAAGAGGCAGCAGCCGTGAAAAATCTTTAGATGACGCAGACAGGATTGAACCCATGATCGATCTTGCCTTTATGAAATCGACTTGGAGACAAAATATTTTTTGGATTTATTTCCACCAATAAAAACATTGTGTTAAAGCCGTAAAGGTTTTCCAAATTTTCAGCCTACATTAACCCAAAAATAAAATAAATGTATTCTTTCATTGGCGTTATGGACTTTGCATTAAATTCATAGGAAATATTTTTCTCTTCTTTTCGAAAGGGGTACTTTTTAAACTGTAGAATTTCGAATAAAAATAAAACAAAGATGATTTTCTACATGAATATAACTTTGTTTGAAAGATTATCTTCTGGCAAATATGATTTCTTGATTATTACTAATAACGAATCTGGTCTAATTCTCGATTACTTTTTCTTATCTTTGTGGTCGGATTTCGTCAAAAACTTGGCGAATATTGTTCTTTAAGAAGTCAATTCTTTCGATTTAATCGGCGTAAATTAGTAAATTCAAATATTTTCACACAATCGGAGTTCAATCGCACGATCTTCGAAGCTAATTCACCGGACCGTATCTTGCTTAGGTTGTCAAACGTTTTCTTCAAATAATCAATTGATTAACGAAATCGTCAGTAATTATGACTCAATTGATTTCTCTGGCCAGCACAATTTTTTCAAGAAGTACAGATCAATTACTAAAGAACGCCGAACTGTCGATTTTCTAAATAACATGTTGTCGCAATATATAGTTGAGGATTAACATAACTCCAAATACGGCAGTTTTGAAATATTCATTGAACTTAAAGTGAGCTTCATCGCCATGATTTTCAAAATAAATTGTACATTTGAAAGCGTTGTTCAGGCGTCAGTCTATTTATGTTAAAATCTTAAACCAAATCACTTGACACTTAGTAAAATGGCCGCTTGTGAAAATAGTGTTGCAAACTTAAAGTTATATTCCTATAAAAAAAAACATCCGTTAAATATATTTCGGTGACTAACGACTCCGCTCTAGAAAGCTATTGCAACTTTTAATAAGGTCCAATACTCTAATGCTCCATACCTAAGCCTCACGCATTGGACTGAAAATCAGAATTATACTGCTTATTTATATGTTGTTTGTTTTTTTTTTTCAATAAAATTATATTTTTAACTAACGAACAAAACAAATCCTAAATTCCTAAAAACTTAACTTTTACATCAAGAACGTGCGGCCCTAAGGGCAGCATATTTTATATTTTCCATCCATCAGCCTGTTGAAAAATTGAAGGGTCTGCTAAAAGTGATGTGGTTCATTAAATCAATTTAACTTGACACTCTTGTAGTGTGCTGTGTTAAGTGAATTTAAAAAGAAAACATGAGAAGCATGATTGGTTTTTGTACGAATTTTCTTCTTGCCCTTCTCCCATTTACCAATTCTATAATAATGAACGAAAAGAACATCAATTCGGGTCAATTATGTGAGGTACATAAAAATATATATATTTTTCTCTCATCACTTTACAAGAAAAATATATACAACAACAATAAATCTGTAATCATAGATAGCAGAGTATTTTTATTATTGTTCCAATTACTTTCCTTAAGGGAAATAATTTGGTCGAAATATTGGATTTGTGTTGTTGGAATTAGAAGTACAGATGTGCAATATTTGAGCTACCTATAACTGAAGGCACCGATAACTCAAGCCAAACGAAATGTTGTTATTAATTTTCCTTAATTAAATGTTCAATGTTATTTTCCATTTCGGGGCGAAACTGAGAATCTTTTAATTTCAAGTTTCTGGAATAGCTCAGTTGGCAAATCAATTTTTTACCGCGAGAATTAAACTATTCAGCAAACCCAAAAGTGTTGTAACAGCCAACATAAGTCGATTTATGTTGTTATTAATTGTGGTAACAGATATGTAAATTTTGAATTTTCGATCTTTTTGCGTGTTTATGTTTTCAGGATCCCGACTTTCAACAATCCGATTTTCGTGACAGTTTTTACGGAAGTGTTCTTTGAATAGGACAAAGGCATATATTATGTAAAAGCGTTTTGCGCCGCCTGTGGTGTTATTTTTTTAAGTAGGCTTCTCCGAAGAATATTGTTACCCAAGCGTTTCATGAATTATTTTAGATTATATACAAGAAATGAAAACAACACAACACAAATGTCTTAATGATTCTAAGTATTCTCTGGGCATTTGAATAAATAGGCTTTTTTACGTAAGGTACATTGATCGATATTTTTGTTATATCGACCGACAGCTGCTTATTCTTTGACGCACCTAAGCTATAATTAAGTAATTACCATGGCCCAAAACAGTTTAAGACAATTGCTTTCAAATTAAATTGATTGCCCCTTTAACTCCGTCTACCAATTAACCCAAACTCTATTATACTTCCATAAGCCAAGAAAAAATATGTTTCGAGTTGAGTTGTTTTTTGTTGTTTTTTTGTTTTTGTTCATTTAAGGACCCTCTTCAAAACATTAAAGGTTTTATTGTTGTCCTTGATTGTATAACTTTTGATACGTATATTCTACGAACAATTATTATAACAAAAGAACTCTCTCAAAAACATTAAAAGTTCTTCTTGTTTGTTGGATTTTTGAAGGTTTTATCTATGTCTACATTAGCATTTTAAGAATATGGTAGCGGTAGGTCTTTTCAAAATATTACCTATATATTGTGTTAGACTTCTTGTCATGTTTAATTGTAAATTATTGTTATTTTTTTCGTATAGCCGTCGTCGTCGTCGCCGTTGCCATAATGTATTTTACATAGCGTGACTCACGATAAACCATTCTTATATAAAGCCAAATTGTCAACCTTTAAGTTATTCGAATTTAATTCGAAGTGACAAATTTGTATGACTCCGAAAAATGGCTCTCATGGTTTCTTGTCACCACAATAACAAAGTTTTTATTTCTTTCTGAGGCTATTAATTAATTTTCCTTCTTTAATTAAAGTTAATCCTATTGATCTTTTCATAAACTTGAACATTAAAATCAATACAAACAAACCTTGAATGAAACTTAATTCATAACATTTAGAACTTTTAAATTGTTCTATAGAAAACTTCTTTGAATTTTCGTTTTTTTAATTCAATTAAAATATGGTGGTTAGATTTTTAAAATAAAAAATCAAAATCAAATGGGGTGGCGCAACAGTCCGTTGTGAACCAGGGCCTAGTGACTTACAACTCTCAACCATTCCTGTGTGCGAGTACTGTTGTCAGGAATGGAAGGGACCTACAATTTAAGGCCGAATCCGAACGGCTAGTTTGAGAAAGCACTTTTTCATGACAATAATTACTCTTGAAGGATTTGTCAATTCCTCGCAAGAGGCAGTACCCGTGAAAATTATTATTTTTTTTTTTTTTTTTAATTAAGGTGGCACAGGCAGGGATTGAACCCAAGACCTCTTGCATGACAGTCCAACGCACTAACCATCATGCTACGGGTACTTACAGATTTTTAAAATAAGCTACGAAGAAAACCATATTTGCGACTTGGTTGCTTAACACTCCTCGTATTAGTTATAGTTAGTTAAAATTTTTGAATATGAATTTATTGTTTCCTTAACTTGTCCAAATTAATTTAAAGAAGTAAATCTTAAAACATCATAAATATTGCTCTAAGAAAATGAAACATTGCTCCAAAAATCTCTTCGCCATCAAACTTGTGTTGATCCCAACCTGACGGCAAGCTGGAAACACCACACCTAAAGGTTCAAAATTAAAAAAAAAGAGTGATGAGAATATTTAGTGCTCTTTTTGGGCTCCTAATTACAAGACACTCCGGATTGGTTTTACAAGACCTTACCCCTTAAATTAAGTCGCAAAGCTGAAATGTTTGAAGACATGCTATTTAGGGCTATTTTTGAGCTAAGTATGTGGAAAACCAGATTAATATCCCAAGTTCTCAGACGCAAACTTAAGTTGTAAAGCTGTAACATTTGGAGACTTTCTAAACTAAACAAAATTTAAAATATCAATGATGCTGCTATACAAAAATTATACATATGATTGCGATCGGAAATTTCGCAATCAATTTGCTGTCCCTCAAAAGCAAATTTGTAGCACAATCGATGCTTTATGGAGATCAGAGTTACAAGCACTTCCGAATAGGCGGAAGGACAAACTGAATTGAGTATTAAAAATATTCCTATAAAAAGGCTCGCTGACAACAAATTCGCCATATCACTTCACAGGTGAAGGACAGAACTGAAAAACGAAGGAACTACTTTGAAGCACCATCGACTAACCCCTCCATCATAAAGAGCTCACTTAGGTTGCTGTCCTTGACATCGAAGGTGCTTTCAACAACGTGAACACATCTGCAATCACATCAGCACTAACTTCTCTAAGCTTAGAGAATTCGCTTGGAGAGTTAGACTAGCGGAATAATTAATTCAAAACTGGGCAACTCTTCTGCCAAAAGATTCATTAGTAGAGGGACACCGCAAGGTGGTGTTCTATCCCCTCTCCTCTTGAACCTAGTGGTGAATAAAATCCTGAATGCGGAGGGTTTCAGAGTGATTGACTATGCGGATGACGTTGCTAGCGGTTTCAAGAAAGTATCTTAACACTTAAAAGAACTCTTACAAAATGCCTTAGACTAAACAATTCTTTGGGCTGATCGATTTAGACTGGATGTTAACCCTCACAAAATAAATAAAGTCAAACGTTCAGCTTGTCTGTGTATAAGTGGATCGCTTCGCACGACCCCGCACTGTACGCCCTACTGTACCCAAAAGCTCTTGATATATTTAGCAAGCTCTGCTATTAGCCTCAAATCTTCGTCGCAGTGGATTAACAACAGCATAGTCCACTTTGTAATTCTTAATTATTTAATATCAATTCCAAAGCACACAGATTACACCATCCTCCATCTGCAATTCGACAGAAACTTCCAGATTTGTATACCTTCCAGATCTTTCTAGGAGGATAGGGCATTCCTGAAAGACGAGTCAATCCATTTTTATACAGATGGTTCAAAAACAAAAGAAGGGGTTGGTTGAGGTGTGTACTCTTAATGACTGAAATTAAGTCTCTCATTCCGCCTTCCCAATCATTGTCGCGTGTTCCCAGCGGAACTTTTGGCGATAAGAGAAATCATGTCCTGGCTTAAAGAAAACGTGATATCAACATCTGCTATCTGTATTTTCTCAGATAGTCAGGCCGCTATCAAATCTCTGGACTCTGTCTGTACAAACTCTACAATAGTCCATAACTGTCGATCATCTCTAATGGAGATGGCACAAAAGTTTAATATTCACCTTTGCTGGGTGCCGGGCCAGGAACTGTACAGTACAACCCATTCTACCACGTTTGTCAAATTCTAGCGTACCAATGGCTACTTGTTAACTATTGTTAATGCCAGGTGGAACAGCATCACCACGTTTCTGTACACAAACAAAATATGGCTAACGCCAGATTTAAAGCGAATTAAATGGTTTCATCGACCTAAGAAGAAAATCTCAAGGTCCATGTGGTATTACAATGGACCATTAAACTGCCCTAAGTATGTCCTATTCCATCACGGACAGCCACTTTACCGAAACCTTTGAGGTATAGGTATAGATAGTCACTCAACTTTACTCTAAATTGTTAGTTAAGTATTTCGAAATAATATGTCATGTTACTTACTTTAATCTTTTATAAGTTGCAAGAATGGTATAAGTATAATTTATGCTAACGTTCACAAATTTTGTGATTGTAACGAATTCTTCCACTCAAATTAAAAAAAAGTTTTCGTTTAATACTCTTATACCAAAAAATCGGAAATAAAAGGTAATAGAGAAATTTTGTTAAGACAAAAAATAAGTTGGCTAATATTTGTTGCAAAAAAAAAACGAAAAAATCCGAAAATATCACTTCAACTCTCTTTCTTCTCAACGCTTCAATGGTTTCTTGAAAATCAACTACAAAAAAAAATATCGTGCTAAATATTCATTGTGCAAAAATCAAAATCCGTTGAAAATGAAAAACGTAATTATTATAATTATGTGCACAATATTACAGCCGATATACAACCAGAAGGTCCAAATAATTATTGCATGTTTTTTTATGATTCAGATCGACGCAGTTTCAATCGAAACCACAACGGCGACCTATGTATATGTCTGTGAGATCAGGTTTCTTTAAAAAATCGAATATCCTTTTCCTCCACTTTTGATTGAAATTTTGAGCAGCTGTCGCATTTTAAATCCCCTTTCAAAATTTCATAGCTTATACTTGCTTGAAAACAAATTTCAAATTTTTGGTACAAACTTGGGTTGTAAGCCAAGCAGTCAAATTTACATTTTGTACTAGAAAATTTGTTGTTTTAAACCTTGAATTTTTTTACTTTCAAGAGACTAACAGAAATTATTTAATTCTATAATTTTTTTGAATTGTTTTCAATTTATAATTTAATTGGAAAACTAAATTATTAAGAGTGACATAAAGGGACTTAAGTTGATAAAATATCTTTTGTTCAAGACCATTTATTGAAAAAGCAAAAATTATCTCTTAATAAATAGTTAGAAAAATATTCTGCTGAGAAGCATGGTCTGTTAGACCGACGTTACGTAAAATTGACGTCACCGTTGGGGGTTAAAGAGGTCGTGAGTCATAACAATCCGGCTTTCGAAAGAAAAATAGCTGCTTGACTGCCTTGTTAAGTGTTTCTGAGGATATGAGAAAAGCAGTTGATATGGACAACGTTACTTTTCAAATTCTTCTCGATTTCTCTAAGGCCTTCGATATGGTAAATCACAACATTCTTTGCCTTAAGCTCTCAAATTATTTCAATTTATCCTCCTCTGCAGTCGATCTATTGTTTTGTTATTTAACAGAACGTGAACAGACGGTTGAACATAATCAACAAAAATCGATCTTCCTACCTGTAACGAATGGTGTTCCACAAGGGTCAATACTAGGCCCCTTGTTCTTTTCAATGTATGTGCACGAGTTGCCTAGTATTGTAAAAAATTGTTCCATTCGCATGTATGCCGACGACACTCAGTTGTACCTAAGTTGTCCCTTACGGATGATTGAACACTACGTTGCATGTATTAATGAACATTTAAAAAGAATCGATCAATGGTCAATAGAAAATTGCTTGCTACTTAACCCGATAAAATCGAAATGCATCGTCATCTCTAGGAATAAGATGGATGCGTCATGTTTTCCTCAAGTTGCTCTCAAAGAAAATGCCATCATGTATGTCGACAAAGCTGTAAACCTCGGTGTTTTGTTCAATATGACCCTGACTTGGGAGGACAATAGAACTGTGGGTAAGTGTTATAGTGTCCTTCGTATGCTTTGGCCATCTCAATATTTAATTCCAATAAAAATCAGAGTTCTTTGAATAAAAACGTTGTTTCTGCCTTTAATCACTTACGGTTGCGAAATTTTCTCCAAACTTGACTTCGAAAGCAAAAGAAAACTTAGTGTCGTCTTCAACTATGCTGTTCGTTATGTTTATGGACTTAGACGTTTTGATCGAATATCTAATTACGTGATTCAATTTCTCGGAATGACATTTACAAATTATCTCAAATATCGAACTTTATAATGAGATAAGATTCCTGAGAGAAATGAGATAAGATTCCTAAACTCAAATCGTTCCGCTCAAGTTTTGGTCCCTCGTTTTTGTTGTGCGACATCTGAACGCCAGTTTTTTGTAAACTCCTCACGATTCTGGAATTCGTTACCATGTGAAATAAGAAGTTTAAATTGCGCAAGGAAATTAAAAACTGAATTAAAACTTTACCTTAGCAATTAATTACAATTAAAACAATTAGTAATACATTTTTTAAATTCATCTTTTTATAAAATTGTATAAGTACCTATTCTTATTAATATTTTTGTTATTATTATTCTCTTCCTTTCTTTTTGTAATTTGATGTTTTAACATTTTAACTTATATTTATTGTAATACAAAATGCCGTAGCTGCTGTACACTTTAAAGCTATATTATAAATAAGAATTTATGTTCCTACAATATTAGCTAATCATGATTAATAAAATACTAAATACTAGATGGTTCACAAATTAGTTACCTTATATGCGCTCCAACTTATTTAATAAAAATCATTCAAATTATCTTGTTTAAAAGATGTTTTTGTGTTTATGTAAATAAAAGCCCGTCATTTTATTACCAAGTCGGTCACAAGGATCTGTATTAGGTCCATTTCTTTATAATATCCTTGAGTTCGATTTCCCAAAGCTTCCAACTATTTAACCAACAACCAATCGGAATAATAACTCAGTATTATTATTTCGATTGGTTGTTGTATAATGGAGATTAAAACTGATAAAAAACAGTTTATAAATGAGTAGAAAAAGCCTAGTCTTGTTTTATTCCAAGCAATCACATACATAACTGTTAATGGTGTGAACTGTGAATATTAATTTTAAAATAAAATTATCAGTACATAGCCAAAACTTTAAAGAAAGTCGGTATTGCGATAAAACTACTCTTTGCAGCGGTAGGAAAATTATGATTTGAAAATTGCTTTTTACGCAATTCTTTTGCATGCAGTTTGACAAATGTGAGAAAAATATGTAAAATTTCATATCGAAAAATTTAAAATATTAAAAAAAAAAGCTTAAATGGATGCTTAATCTTTCTTGTTATTATTGTATTAAAAACTTCAATGGAAAAGTGAATGTTGAAAAAATGATAGATCAAAAAACTAAATAATTTATTTTCATTAGAATGTGAGTGTTTTAGTTAATCCATTGAAATGATTTCAAAACGAAAAATACATCCCTTGATTTGTCTTCAAAATAAATGAACATTTTCAACAGTATTTGCAAAATACGTAAATTTCGGCAAAGAAATCTGAATCGTGTTAGTCTTCGCTTAGAATCATGAGAAGTCGCCTTGAAAGCGAGATCTGTTATTCTTGGTTATCAAAGCTACATCTGATTCAGTTTTCCATCATCCCTGAAAACTTATAGGTAGTATATTATTCTTTTACATATATCAACTTTAGTTTTGATGAAGTGTAAATGATTTTAGTGAAAGAAATCTTTTAAATTGAAGTTTACTCATATTTTGTACATCCGAAGCATGTTAAGTCTTACCATAATTTTTGAAATATAAAAAAATTAATTCAAAACTTTATCAAATTTCCTTCACCAACAACTTGCTTTATCCATCATTCAAGTCCCGATGACGACTAAAAAAAAGAACACACACAATTTTCCTCGATTCATTTCCAAATTATTGAAATATCTCTCACCAACAAAAATTCACCAACTAAAATTTTTAAAGTCAAATACGCATACTCACCTCATCTAATTCAGAGCTGAAATGAAAACCAGAATGCAGAATGAACCTCAATAAAAAGGTCCATCGAAAAGAACCACCCTACGAAGGAAGAGTGTATATTTCTCTTTTATTCAAAAAATATTCCATTAGCATGTTGGAAAGTTGAAATAAAAAGAGAGTATTTATGTATTTCCACTGGATGTTGGAATTAAGGCTTCCTTCAAAAGATGTACTCTTCCTCTCTCAAAAATGCAGCAAAATTACATTTCCCTGCGACAGCATTTTTAATGTAAACGTAAATGCCTGGGAGTATCTTGTATCTTGTATCGCATGTGAAATGTGAGCTGAGAGCTGAGCATTGACAATGTGCCTAACCTGAAATACACTATGATTCGTAGTAAAGCATGATCTAAGAGAGCCTGTAGCTGAAACTAATGGGAACAAATAATGGAAACTCACGCAATTACGTTACGTTGTATCGTGCTCGTGATTCTCTCTTTTTGTTCTCTTTAGTCCTTGTACCCACCCCGAATTTTACACCCACTACACCACTGTATACTTTACGGCAGCCGAGATACTCCAGTGCCATGCCAGTCTATAGATACCCTCTGCCATAAAGAAGATACACAACGTTAAGGCGGCACTATAGGGCAAACCATTTATGTTTACCACACTTTAGTTGATGGAAAATGTTTAGTCTCCCGGAGACGTCCTGTACGAAAAGACGTTAGTATTGTAATTCTGTGTTTTATTTTGACTTTTGTGGTGGCCTACAAATGAAAATATATCGTCGCGAGGTTGGTTCATCCTTTTGCTTCTGGTTTTTACGAAATTCGATCGTATAGAGCGTAGAGCCTTCTAAACACACACTTCCATGAATATTAATTAAATAAGAAAGTTGCCTTTTGTGGGGCTTTTTGGTGAAAAAAAAATATTTTCAAATAAAATTTGAATGTCATTCAAGGGATACTCACGGTGGTGTAAAAAAAAATAAGTATAAAAAAAGGATAATATCCAAGGATTGGGTTCTTTAATTTATTTGTTCAACAAAGTGATGACAAGTGAAAGGCACTTTCATATTATTATGATGAATAACGCTCGTCCCCGCGTCACCGTCGCATGATGTCGGTATAAAACATAAAGTGCAGGAAAGAATATTCCTTATTCCATTCTTTCTTACATAACGTTACGTCCTGATTGTTGTTAGTATATCCCTGCCGTGCTGTGTATTTTCTTACCACCACATCATATCGTCTTATAACCACATACAGCACACACATTCTTATTCAACATCAAGGAAGGAAAATAAAGTGCACACAAATCCTTATTTCTGTTAATATACATACGTACATAGAAAAGAGATAGGAAGGATACCCCTTTTAGTTTTTTGGGGCGGATGACAATCATATAATTTTCTTATCCTTCTTGATGGGCTCAAGGAAAAATATGATGTGACTCCCATTCCCATCACATTCCCATCAGTTGTTGTATTGTTCTGCCTATGTTTTCCTTGAAAGGATATTAATTGCCTTAATTAAGTGAAACAAAAAAAGGAAGAAAAATGAAAAACCTTGTGCGTGAGATAATTTTTTAATTGTGCTATAAAGTTACACCGACGCAAATAATGCAAATAAAAGAGAAAGGAATGTATAATAAAAAATTATAATGACCAGTGAAAAATTGTAGGATATTTGAGTGCAGATGAAGTAATAAGGGAGAGTTATTATCCTGCCCCAAATTAATATATCCTGTAAAGAAAAAAAAAATAATTAATAAACAAGAGGAGTATTTTCTTTTGTTTTCCTTTGTGATGTTGTGCTCCTTCATAACGGGTGTCAAGTGCAAAAGTGAAGTAGGTAATTAGATACCAATTTGAATTGTTGGTTTTTGTGAAATATTTATTTATATTTTTTTCTGTTTGTAACTAAAATATATATGTATGGATTATTATAAAAAAAAAAACAAAAATCTTCTCAAAAAGCGTTCATATTAAAGCTGAGAGCAGAACGAGGATTACTTTATTCGAGAAGGAGAGAAGGGTTCGTAAATAATAAATAAAAATATGTAAATGTTGATGTAAATATTTTTTACCTTGAAAAATTCTGTCATTCATCTAATTGGTCTTTTTTTTGAATTATTCGTCAAAAATGTTAAGCAAAAAAAAACCAACGAACCATATACCGTGTACCTTAGCATTGGCTTACAGTTTATGAGTATGGTCAGGACATAAAGAGAAAGGGGGTGCCGCGGCGGCGGGTGGTGTGACTGTGACAGAGTCCAAATAATGTAAAGAAAAGGTATTTTTGCGGCAAGCTTGCTAACCCTTTTTTATGAGGGGTAAAAGTGTTGTAACATTTTGTGACCCTTGATATCATTAATAGCACCTGAGTACAAAATTGTTGTTTTTTTTTTCTGTTTTGCGTTTTGATTTTGTTTTTGCGTTTTTGGTCTTCTGGTTTGTGCGGACACAACTTTACCTACCAAGCCTACCTACATACATATATGGAATGACAGATTGTGATGGTTAACCGAAAGGGTAAATTGAAATGTTTTGGGTATAGGTTGAGAAGATATATAGAGCTTTTGTTTTGTTTTTTGTTTTATTTATTTTATCTTTTGTTGAGGAAAATTTAGGATTTATAGGCTCTTAGAATGGGTTCAAAAGCTTAATGGATTTGCAAAAGTAGGCAGACACCTTTATCTTATCTAACTCAAACCTAGGTAGGTTTCTTCAAATATTTTGATTTATTATTTGAACTGCTTTTTTTACTTTTCGTTTTGAGTAATTAGGATTGGATTATTAAGGTTGCTAATAGAGTTGGTGGTTAGGTAGTTCGAAAATTTACTTAAAGACATTAATCTCAAGGCTAAAAGGTGTCTTCAACGTCATTGCTTGTTATGGTTATGTTACAAATTCGAATTGAAATTGTTCGCAACTTGCGATAATCTGTCGGTTTGTTTGTTTTCGATGAAATTTAAAGACAAAAAAGCAGGAACGAAATTTATTGAAAAAACTTAATACCTGAGTTGAGCGGACCTGTCTCAGCAAACTCCGATGCGTAGTACATCGGCTCCATAACCGAACTAGCCAAGGTTCGATCCGCATTGACGGTAAAAAAAAGTGTTTTCAATTATCATGAAAAAGCAAAGACTTTGGGAAGTGAATATTTTAAAAATTTAAATAACTTATACAACGCAAAAAGTAGATAGAAGGGGCCAACCTATATTTACTTAAATTGTGAACTGATTTATTTTATTAATTTTTTAATTCTTTCTGTTTCAATTTTTTACCAGGAAAATAGGTCCAGTAGTTAAAAAAGAGCCGATTACTCAAACAAATTTCAATTGAAACAAACCAAAAAAAATATATTTATATTTTTATAAAAAAATGGCTGAATTGCATCTGCATTAAATGAAATCTGCGATGCGAAACAATACAGTTTTTTTTTTTATGATTTTGTATAAGAATGCTTCCAAAAAATAATTTTTTTTTCATGGTAGAAGCGCTTTTGAATGTAAGGAGAATACACATTCTGAGCCACACCATCGTATCTCATTTTGCGTAAGTCAGGAGTAGGAAGAGGGAATAATAGATTTTTTTCTGCGAAAAATGCAAAAAACTATCGAAACATTTTTTGTTCAATAGTTTTGTTTATTTATTTTCAGAATTTGTCTATTATTACATTTTTATTTTACACATTTATGTAAAATAAAAATGTTATAATAGACATTTCTAACTAAGAGCTACTCGTACAACGCTACCATAGGGATTTCTGCTGCGTGAAATATACATTATGTAATCAATACCATATTGTGAAATATCACAATTCTGTGGTAGCAAGTAACAACTCTTAATTTCAGAACACCCCTGAAGGAATAGAATAATGTAATATATAATATTTGATACAATTTATAAACACAGTTCAAAAGGAACTACAAAATTTTCAATTTTCAAAAATATTTGGTAGTTAGTGACAAAGTGAAACAAGGTTACTTATTTTGGGAAATAAGACCAACTTATCATTGTTGAAATATAGATACAATTAATTTGGTTTTATTTCATTGTTTTTAGTGTAATAAGATCAACTGTTGGGAATTGGCTTTAGTATATTTTAAAGAGAAGTGAAATAGAGGCAAATCTTGAAATGTGGCCTTATTTCTCTTGGCTTTATTTCACGGCATTAATTTACGAAATACGTCTTTATTGACTAAGAAGGTGGTCATTATTAATCTTCTTTACAACCATACAAAATATTGTATACAAGTTTTGAAAATTTTTTATGAACGACCTCATAGCAAGAATAGATTTGCCGATTTTGTATCAAGTCAGACATTTTAGAAACTTGTACTTAGTATGCAGCCATCTTTGGCCTGTTCCCCATTCCTCATTGTGATTTTCACCAAAAGGATATTCTGGTTTTGAAATATACAGTGAAGGAAAAAATAATAGAAACAAGCTTCATGTTCATTCTTTTTTAACACATAAAAAGGTATTTGTGACGATTATTAAAATAAAAACTATACACAGACGTACTTTTTACAATTTATTGCTTAATTGCAATAATTTAGTTTTAAATATAATATTGGGAAATAATGATAAAAAATAGACTTGTGATTATTGTGTTTCTTCATCCTGGAAAAAATTAGAATGGTACTCTTTTTGTAGCGAGAAAATAACTCAACTATAGTGGCACTCTTATTATTAATAACTGCCTCCACTGTTCGCCCCATCGAATTCACCAATTTGGATCACGTCTCTACATTATGGAGTACCATTGCCTTTGAATTTTCGACCACAACTCGTATATATTTTTGGTTTTACAACCTCCGATCCTTCGCTTTAGGATGCCCAATAAGTGTTCAATTGGGTTTACGCCGGGAGATTGTGTTGGCCATTCCATAACATTGTTTATGTTTTCTGTAAGTATTTCTTAGCTAACTTTTAAGAGTTCTTCGGGTCATTATCTTGCATTAACTCTCATTCTATTGGCACCTCCCCTTCAGTTAATTTTAGCATAACTGAATTTAATATGTGGACATAATCCACATAAATATCCAAAATATTGGATCTACACTAGATGCTGAAAAGTACCATCAAATCATTATATTCCCACCACTGTGCTTCACTGTCTTTCTTTGTGTATTTTGAGTTAAACTTCTAGCCTTCTCACATTTAATTTTCAATCGGAGGAAAACAAATTGATCTTCTTTTCATCGGACCTTACAACGTCATTCCAATAAGAACTGTGTAAGAGTTTTGTTTGCAAAGGGGATAATGGTTTTCTTGGTTAAAAAATGGCACTCTTCGTGAACTTCTACCAGGAAGACTTGCTTCTATAAGTTGGTTTCTTATTGTTCTAGGAATCACTTTTCCATTTTTGAGTTGTCTTAAAGAAAGAAATGGTTTCTTATTGTTATATTCTTACCAATAGTGTATCAAAACGCGAAGATACTCTTGTTCTTTCCTTAGGCCTGGATGTAAAGTTTCAAATTCTTTTTTCTTCGAATTGTTCAAGGTTTTTGAATCTTCATCCATCACTTTTCCAGCTTGTCCTAGTTTTTTTTTCATCACTTTGCATTCAAAATGAATACAATGTTATTCACGACCCAGACTTATTGATATTATAGACATTTAAAAAATTAAGTTAAAATCGAAAATAAAATATCTGACAAACTAATAAAAAAAACTCAGAAACCCTCTTAGGTACAGCTTAAATCATTTAAGTATCCTTAGTTTCTGGAAATTCTTTTAAAGTTATGAGTCTTCATTTGACTATATATGAAGTGTTGGGAACGCTGATGTAGTTTTGAAAAACAGCCAGCTGCATTTTTTCCCTCTAAATAGTTTAACCATAGTACTCGTGCTTCTAGAAATGCTTATCAGTGTAGACTAGAGCTTAACTTCGGTCGTACTGTCAAATACAGAGATTCGTTCTTTACCCGTACTACGCGAATGTGGAATGCTTTACCACACATTGTCTTTCCCAGTAATTGAAATATGTATGTTGGAATTTAAAAATAATGTGCAACGATATCTTAATTCAAACCCTCTTTCTCTTCCCAAATACTGACAATGTGTCTCTGCCTCATAGTAATATCCTCTTAATTCTGCGCTTATTATAAAAAAAAGTTTCAAAGTTTCGAATCCGAACTTCGATTTTAACTATCTGCCCAAAATTTTAAAAATCCACGTTTTAAACACTTATTTTTATATTTTTCAAAAACTATATGTTGTAGATTTGTTTAGAAGACAAATTCGTTACAAAAACAAAAATTTATTTCATACCGTTTTGCCTTTTATTGTTAAAAACTTTTTTAGCATTAAAAGTTCAGGGTTTTTTTAAGATTTATTTGAAACAGGTGAAATTTAACAACTAAATATTATTGATTTGCAAAACCATCACGAATTTTATTTAAAAAAAATGTTTTATGCATTTAGATAGTCTCAAAAAGTGTAAGGTATATACACTTAGTCCAAAAAGTCTCCATACAACAGCCTATTTTAGTATTTTTTGGAAAAAAAGTTCTAAGAATAAATCTAAACACCAAAGGGGTAATATTGAACAAAAGTTTGTTTCCACCTTTAACTTTTTACCATATATAAAAAAATTGTGATTTTCAAAAACCCGTTTTTAATATATTGTTATAGTAAATATTTTATCTCGAATCAACAAAAAGGAAGCTGCTATACGTAGACTTTTCGGACTATGTGTAATTATACTAAATGTGTTTTTTTGAGTTTGAAAAAGTAATATCTCAAGGTATCTCATTTGAATTAAAGCCATCAGGACCCAGTAAAAGAGTGCAATTTCATTGCTAGGAAAACAAAACCTTGTCAACTAGTATGTATCGCAAAAGGGAATACGTGTTTTGATTAAAACCGTGTACAAACCGCATAACACAATATAGAACTTAAAATAGTTCTCAAAATAATAGTCTTTAATTTAAAATTGTGCGAAAATAATCTTATCCAATTATGAAGTTCCAAAAATCCAAATTCTCATCTACCTTCTACAATACACGAGAAAAAAAGATGTATTCATATAACTCTTTAATAGATTTATACACTAACTTCGTTAGAATGTACCTTCCTACCTTCAATAGAATGGAAATAAATCTTACTTCCCCAAATCTATCTGCTCCAAATCCGTTTTTGAGGCCAAAAAGAGCTCTAATCCTCTTTGACCGTAAACATTGACCTTTGTTAAGCTAAATCAATGTTAGTTAACCAAACCAAAGAATGAAATGCGAAATAAAAGAAAGAAAAAAAAACAAAGCAAATAATTCCTCCCCATTGCATAACTTCTACTAATTCCCAATTTCGCAAGAATTTTCACCATACAAAAACCTCTGTCAACACCGTCACTCCAATCCTTATGCCAAAGGCACAAAAAACGGTAAACACAACAAGGACACAAAAAAAAGAGTATAGACCACTGAGACCATAGCTAAACATATATACATACGACACACATCCACCTACACGTCTTCATGTGCACGTTTACGGAGGTATGTATTTCAAATTGGAAAAATGAAAACAAAGCCTTTTCCTTTATTTCACGTTTCATCAACCACCCTTGCGTCCATCTTAGCCCAATATCATTGATAATTTCTTTTATGGGAGCAAATGGCAATTGCGGGCTATATGAGGGGGAATAGTGATGGTGAGCGATAGCCGATAGCAAATGGCGAAAACACAATCGCGTCACACACTACACACTATACACAGGATGTGTGCAAACATACATGAAAACAAATCGCCTTGTCGTAGGTTATTAGGATCGTAAAACCAGGCCGAGCCCATCATCATCATCAAGAAGGCAATCGACATACTTCAATGAGCTTTCGGTTCAGGCCGGCCGTAGCCGTACTACGAATATTATTATTGGAAGAGTTCAGTCTCTATAGTTTGCCAAACTAGTAATAATGTTTACGAAGACATACCTAGTATTAGTATAGGATATCGAGCGAGATCCACACACCACACACAACATACTATACAGGACATACTCGACTCTTACCAACCGACCAACCAACCAACATGAACATAGAAACGGAGAGGTTGATATTATGGATTAGATTTCGGGCGGGATTAGGGGTGGACTGGTTTGGTAATTCCAAAGGCTATGAATGCAAATAGGTTTTGTCGAATAGTCGATAGGCCAAAAAGGGAGGAATATTAAAGTGTATATAAGTTTGTATACCTAAATCAAGGTAACATTATAGTTAGGCATAACATTAAAGACCTTTGGAAAAATTTAATACGACATTTAAGTCTCGCATGTGTAACTGGAGCGAAAAGAAAAACTTTGAAAATGATATTCATTTATATCCTTTAAGAAAAAATAACAACAGCAGCGGGTGTGTTTTGTTTATAACTCAAGACCCGACACTATCTGCAATTAGACATTGTTGACGTATAGGGATGGGGACGGTAATGAAAAAAGATTTGACTTTGTTTAATGGTATAAAAAGCAGAGTAGTTCAATAAAAATATAGAATTCAAAAATAAAAATTAAACTTCGTAATGAAAGGATGACAAATTTGGATAAATCACGAACATATGAACGATTTTATTCTTAACACGTAGAAGTTAGCTTTTTTAATCATGTTTTGGCAGATTTTCTTTTCCCTTAACAAGGATTATGTAGATTTGAAATTGAATGGAAATTTGTTTGTTCTTCTTTTTTACTGTGAGATAGTTTGGTTACAATGGCTACAAAAGAAAACCGGGAAAGACTTGAATATCTCTATACTCGACTGAATGTCGGACCTTTGGCTAAGGATCAACTGAAAGACTATAGGCAAACGGTGCGAAATTGATTTTTACATTTTTATGGTGCTATAACTTTTGT
Organism: Eupeodes corollae; assembly: GCF_945859685.1. Taxonomy (NCBI): domain Eukaryota; kingdom Metazoa; phylum Arthropoda; class Insecta; order Diptera; family Syrphidae; genus Eupeodes; species Eupeodes corollae. The sequence goes on along the minus strand of NC_079147.1, from coordinate 215,374,823 downwards.
TTGGTGACAACATTTCTTGAACATTACGCATATGAAATTGACATAGAATTGACAGGGAAATTCGAAAACTGTATTTAAAAAAAAAATTGTTTTCTAAAACTGATTTTTTTTAATAAAACTTTACGGAAATGAAAATTATGGAAACATGAAAGTAAATACTTGTATTAAAACAAACAAAATTCTTTATTTAATTAATTACAGTTAGGTATTTTTAATCCCTGCTTGAAAGAATGAAGCTTTAAAAATGATTTTTTTTTTAACTTTTGCAACTGTGTGAATATTTGTTCATCTTCTATGTGTTGGAAGAGTTTCTTAGTGAGTCCGTTAATATTGCCACAAAAATAATTGTATGAATCAAATAATAATTTTTAAGACGTTTATTACAATTTGTTTACTATTCTAACAAAAAATATAAATCTGGAAAAATCGACCTAAAGTTAATAAAAATTGATAAAGTTTGAATTTGGTATATGTAAGGTCAAATATATAGCTAAAAAGCTGTCTCATCAAAAACTCGATAGTTATTTTCCAACAAATATTTAGTTTCCGATACCAGACGCTTACACAAACGAATGTAAAAGTTTCATTGTTACCTTTTTTCTTTAAAAATAAACATTATTGTGACAGACAAATCTTAGGACACTCAAAAAAGTAAGAACAGTCAATTTCATAAGACTTTTTATAGCAATAATTTTAAAATTTTTACCTGACCAAAAGTTACGGCAAAAAATACTGCAATGTTCCAAAGTCAGTAAAAATTTTTGGTCATTTGTAAAAAACATGAAGAATTCTTCCTCTTCTTCGGTTCCTATGCTCGTTGTCAATGACACTCCTTTTGTTTGTTCTTTAGAGAAAGCTAATCTCTTTGCTAGGCAGTTTGCCGCCAATTCTACGCTGCCAGTGAGTGTCATGACTCCACCTGTACTTGAGCGAGTAATTGATTCTATGGGACCAATCTTTTTTCGCACTCATACTGTGGCAAGAGTCCTAAGAGATCTAAACACACATAAATCCGCTGGTCCCGATGGTATCTCCGCTGTTGTTCTGAAGAGGTGTTCTTCAACGCTGGCAAAACCACTGCGTAAGCTTTTCCATCTGTCCTACTCCTCAGGTCTCGTTCCGAGCGGATGGAAAACGGCATTTGACCAGCCTATTCCCAAAAAAGGCGAATCTTCCTCACCTTCTTACTACCGACCAATTGCACTTACGTCCCTTCTTTCCAAGTTCATGGAAACGCTGATTAATTATCAGCTTAAGAAATATCTTGAAGATCGAAAGCTTCTTAGCAATAGGTCCACTGGTGATCACATGGTTCATCTCACCGAACAGTGGAGCAAATCTTTACATCGTTTTGGAGAAAGTAAGATTATTGCACTTGATTTGCATGAATCCCTCCTTCATTGGATTAGTAATTACCTTTCGAATCGTCCAATACAAGTTGTATTGGATGGATTCAAGTCTGAAAACCACAAAATAAATGCTGGTGTGCCCCAGGGCTCTGTTCTATCTCCAACACTCTTTCTCATTTTTACTAATGATCTCCTATCTGCAACATCTAATCCAATACATTGTTTCGCTGCCGATAGTACTCTTATCTTTTCATATTCGTTTTCAGATTCACATCCCTCATCTTCGGGTGTGGAACTGCAACGACAAAATATGATAAGCTAATTAAATTCCGACCTAAACAGCATTGTTCAATAGGGATTAAAAAACCGCGTGGAATTTAATGCTTGGAAAACCCAATGCTGTCTTGTATCGTTAAAGCGAGATATACCCCCTTTGCCATTATTTATGGATGGCACTTGCATCAATGAGACTGAACACCTTGATATTCTCGGTATGTGTGTCACCAACTACCTCTTGTGGAATGATCACATACGAGGATGTCGCCAAAAATGCCGCAAGGTGTTTGGGTTTCCTTAGGCGATGGAAGAAATATTTCACCCCTTCTGATCTGGCTATTATCTACAAGACTTATATACGTCCAAAGCTTGAGTATAACTCAAATTTCTGGGCTGGTGCTCCTACAACTTACTTAAGCCTCTTGGATAGTATTGCACGTAGAGCATTTAAATTGATAGATGATAATATCATCATAAGTTTATTTACTTCGCTTGAACATCGCCGTAAGGTCTATTGTCTGACCTTTTTTTACCATTATTTTAACGGCTTATTCTCTAGTGAAATAGCCAGTTGCATTCCACCCCTTAAACAGTTCAACCGTAATACTCGCGCTTCTAGGAATGCTCAACAGTATACCCTTCGGCCGTTCTGTCAAATACAGAGATTCGTTCTTTAGCCGTACTACGCGAATGTGGAATGCCTTACCACACTCTGTCTTTCCTAGTCATTGCAATATTCAGGAATTCAAAACCAATGTGCACCGACATCTCCTTTCAAACCCTCTCTGCTCTTCCTAGTGCTCACATTATGCCTCTGCATAATTAGGGTAGTAATATCCCCTTGAGTGTGTGTTTATTATAAAAAAAAAGTGAATTGTGACAATTCTAATCTGAAACTGTTCAATCGAATTGAGTTGAATCATCTTACACAGATGGAAATCTGGTTGATAGTCAATTTGAGTTTCAAAAATGGTGCCGAATTTACCCTATTTCTTAAAATAAAATTTAGGTTTTCATATAAAAATATTGTTTTTAAGTTGTAGTCAATTTAAAAAAAAAACCTAGACACCTTTTTTTTCTACAAAAGTCGAAAACCTAAATGTAATGTTCGACTAAAATATTATGATCTTAAACTAAAGATATTGGGGTATATTCAAAGTCATATTCTAACACCGAGTCTATTTAAACTGGAGTCTAAATTTAACCTCTAGGTTAGACACAGCTGCAATGCATAAAGAATTTGGAAGCTCTGTTTAGTTAGAAACATGTTTAAGGTATATTCAACTATAATTCTAGTACAATTCACTTAAAACTTTATAAAATGACCTCAAGAAAGGAACAAACAAAATTGCGTTAGCTGGAGAGACAAAATCTTTGAAATCCTTTAAATTGTTCTTTTTGGTGTTAGTTGAGAAATTGTATGTAAGTCCCGCTGATAGTGCTATTAGGATTTGGAAGCACACAGATATTGGCAAACCTTTCATTAAATTTTGGTCTTCAATATTTAGAAGGTGCGTCATAAACTTGACAGTTTTGTTTTCTCGCATTGATCCCTTTATAGTACTCGTAGCGTGATGGTTAGTGCGTTGGACTGTCATGCAAGGGGTATTGGGTTCAATCCCTGCCTGTGCCACCTAACTTTTTTCACGGGTACTGCCTCTTTCGAGGAATTGACAAAATTCTCCAAGAGTAATTCTTGTCATGAAAAGTTTATTTTCAAATTAGCCGTTCAGATTCAGCATATAAACTGTAGATCGCTTCCATTTCTGACAACATTACTAGCACACAGGAATGGTTGAGAGTTGTAAGTCACTAGGCCTTAGCTCTTCTTGGACTGTTGCCCCACCTTATTTATTTATTTTGATACCTTTCATACAAATTGTTTTCATCTATTTCAAAGGGGTCTATTCGGACTAAGTAGAGCTTTCATTTTCTGATGGTTGGTAGCATTCCAACATCTAGCAATAATCAAAATATTGGTACACATTTGTTTAAGTCTTTTGACGTTTTAATCTTTGTTTTTCGATTTTCAAATGAAATGTCTCAACGAAATTTTGACAATCAGTTTATTTATTGTTGACGTTTTATAGATTTAAAACCATCTCCATAATAGGTTCCGTCGTGTTTATTTTAGACTCCATGCTATTGTTTTAAAATGGGTTTTAATTATCTATAAATAACATAAACTGAAGTTTTGTTTAGCAAAGACAAAATGAGAACGTGTCAAAGAACGATGAATATGGCTCATTGAGTTCAAACTTTTTTAGCATTAACACAACATGTTGTTATTAGTATTTTGTAAATTTTTTAGAAATATCGGCATATGGGCACCAATAGGGAGTTACTATTGTGTTATTTATTTTTCTACGATTTACGTTAACAGAAATTTATCTAGTATCCGTGCCGTCATGAGTAAATCGGAAAATGCTTAAGGATTGGTGCATCTGTCTTTGCCACTCTTTGGGGATCAATGCACAAATAATCCGGGAGTAATTCTTGTCTAAAAAAAGTCCAGCATCGCCCTTAAAAAGCGCATTTAGGATTAAAGCTGATAATTGTAAGTCACCAATACATGGTAACTTTCCTGTTGCAGAACGAACTGTATGCGTTCAATTTTATTCAAACATTAAAAATTTTATTTCAAAATCCTAAAGGCAGTTTCATTTTTAAGTAAACTAAGTCCATGTAAATCTTGAGTTTTTAACTAATTAGAACTTTATGAAAACCTTCGGTATCTATTTTTAAGAGATTTAAATTTTGTCTGAGTTTTAATTATGTAAAACATTTTAAAATCCTTTTAAGCATTTAATTTTTTCGTAAACAAGTAAGAAAGGTTCAATTAAAAATCCATTGTTAATTAAGTAATCATAATCACCTCAGCACTCAGCAAAAAGGGTTAAGTTTTACAACTTTTCCAAAACTCTCCGACAACGATGGCGGCAGTGCGCCGAAACCCGTATAACCTTAAAGTTCGATTAACTGTTATTGACCTACCTTTACCCAACTTATCTCCCTCTTTACTCATACCAATTTGTGAAATCATAAAAATGTTTTTTCAACGCAATCTTCTACATATAACTATAATATGAAAGCCATCAGAACTCTCTTAACTTGCAATTGCCATAATTGTTAATGAGCCATCATAAAAACAAACTATACAATAAAATATTTTGAAACAAAACAACAACAAAAAAGCAATCCCACCCACAAAACATTAAACTTGCATTAACCAATGCCTCATTATCGTTAATCATGTACCTAACACCAAACGCTTTTAGCTCCATACTTTCATTTTATTTTTCAAACGCATACAACCAAAGCTAAATAGCTGGTCGCTTGTACTTATATTTACCGCTATACCGCAGGATATTTTATACCACAAAGATAGAGTGCTAAAACCAAACAAACCTGCAAACATCCAAAGGAATGTAGATAGTACAAGAGTTCGGCCTCTATATTTGCTTGTAATAATAATAATTTAGGTTGCAATAAGTACTCCTTCCGTTTCGTCTTTATTTATAATAGTTAGGTGTATATTGGTGTGTGGGTTAGGAACTGACACATAAAATATATAGAAATAAAAAGGAAGAAGGTCCCATAATTGCTAGGTCAGTTTTATGTTACAAATAGGTACTTATCTTAAGCTTGATTTATGTTGTGTTTTTTTTTTTTTGGAGGCGTGCGTCGGCGTTTTTGTTCTTATACTTGCGACGCTCGTCGCGGTCTATGAAATTATTTCTATTAATATACCCAAAGTGCTTTTGAGGAGGTATGTAATATCTAGTGATATACAAGAGTATAAATTAGTCCTAAGTAAAATAGGATTTCGTTGTATCTTTTATTTATCTAAATTATTATTAATACACCTACACTCTCTTGTTTTTGGAGAAAAGCGTTTTTTTGCGTCGTAAAACGTTTCATCTCTTATTAACGACATTTTACTCTGATTGCTTCTGACATCTAAGTAGGTTTTATTTCAAACTCTACATGCCTTACCACTTCTCTTGTAACGCTTTAGACAGATACCCACAAGATATAAAAATAGATAACTTTATACTCTCGTCTCAAATGATTAGAATTCTGTGAAAAAGAAAATGTCTTAAAATAATTGATAAAACGACACTGGGTGTCATAAGATTGAACTTTTTTTAATCTTCTTACAGTTGTTTGGGAGATGAACTAAACTCAGTTAAACTTTTCCTTAGCAATTTTAGAAAAAGTATCGAATTTAATAAAAAATATCACTTTTCTCGCTTTAAACATTAAGAGTTGGCATTCAGTTAACGACCGTGAAAAGAGGTGTTTTTGTGATATTTTTTTCTAAATGGTTGAAGGTTTTTTTTTTAATAATAAAGTTTATATTTTTGGTAGTGTTTCATATTTTTTGTTTTTCTTAAAATTTCAAAAAACATTAGAGTTATAATAATGCTTTTTCGTTAGCAAAAAAGAGTTAGGTCACAAAATGATCTATGAACTTAAGCCGTTGTAAATTTGTGGTCTTACTGTCTAAAAACAAACCTAATCCGATATTTAACAGTGGATCTAGACTCAAGTTCCTTAAACGAAAGACAGAAAAGAGAGCCATCTCCAACACATCAAATCAAAAACCAAAATGAGGTTGTGATGCGACCCACACTTATAACTTTCCATCCCGTCTGTCGATTTGTCTTGCTTAAAAGTTTGTTGGTTTTCGTGTTTTGCTAAAAACGTTATGAGTTAAATTATTCTCAAAATTTAAAAATAAACAATATTTTAAATATGATGAAATAGTTTGGTTTCAAAATCTGTTTTTGTTACCGAGATTTTTAGTCGTATACCGATTTTTAACAATTTTAATTTTTTTTTTTTTGAAGTCAATGGTTTCTATTATTTACGAGATATCGAGAACCGAACATCAATTTTTACCAATTTTTCGTACTATTTTTTTTAGATTTTAATTTTGTATGAAAAAACTGACTATAAGATTTTTATAAAAAAAACATTTAGTATGTTGAAAACATTATTTTTTATAAAATAAAATTACTTTGAAGCCCATATCTAAAATTTTTGAAAAGATATTTGAATCGAAAATCAGTTTTTACGAACTTTTTGTAATGCTTTCTTTAGGTATTTATTTTTTGTTTATAAACCTATCAATTCTATTTTCTCAAAATCTTATCAAGTACTGAAAACTAAATTTCTTATAATATAAAATAAGATGAAAGCCATAATCTCAAATTTTTGAAAAGATATTTAAAATAATTGAAATTCAATTTTTACCAACTTTGAGCAATTTTTTGTTTAGGTCTTTATTTTTTATAAAAAAAATTGTCAGTTCGATTTTTTTCAAAATTTTACCAGATCTTAAAAACGTTATTCTTCGTTGCAAAAAAATTTTTGGTGATAAACTCATTTGTTATTCGTTAAATTTTGAGGTGTCAAATATTTTCTTTTTCAGTTTTTTGATTTATAAAAAAATCCTTTTATTGTTTTTTTTACAAAAATATATTTGTTTGTTATCAGGTTATAACACATAATATAAAATTTAATTCAAGTCTCCAGCGTTATTGAGTCGTGAGATATTTAGTGTTAAACAAAATGTTTACCTTTGTTTTTAAACCGATATACTAAAAAAAACACCCACCCTTGAGAAACCTTTCTGCATCTTTTTGCACTATTATCTGTATAACATTTTTTATTTTATCACTTCTGGTTCTTGAGCTATGGACGACGAACATAACGTCGCAAACGTACGAACGTACGTTCACACGCACGCACAGACATCTTTACAAAAATCCTCTATTTCGAATCTAGGGGCCTAGAAACGTCGAGAAATGTCAAAATTTTCAATTCGACAGATCGGAATTTTTAAGGCAAGTTAAAAATGCAAATTTGTGACTTAAGACCTTTTTATCTGAACCCTAACAATTGTATATCCCGATTCTCAAACCGCTTTTAAAAAAAATGTTCTTGGTGACCACTGAAATGCAAGCCTTGAATTGTAATCAATAGAGTCTTTAGAAGGATGAAAAAAATTATCAATTTTTTAAAAATGTAAAGTATTCAAAGAAAAACAAAACCTTTCCATCAAATTTCATAAAAACCGATTCGCTCGATATTGTGGTTATTGATTTTGAAAATCTATTTGAAAAAGCAAAGATTTAGGTTTTAAGTTTGGTCGTGCACCCACTTAATTTAAAATGCAAAGGTATAAAATTTTCATAATTTTTTTTTTAATTTTATACTTTTAGAATCTGTCGAAAATGAAAAATCGACTGTTTCGAAACTTCTAAAGAAATGTAACCGCTTTAATTGTCATAAGTTTTTATTCACCTTATTCTAATTTAAATGTCAAACATAAAGGTTTTTCACAAATGTTAGAGAAATGTTTATGAAAGTAATTCTAGCCATGAAAATTGCTCCTTAAATTATCCATTCAGATTTGGCATACAAATTGTAGGATTGGTTTTATCCCTGAAATTACGTATTGAAGTTGCAAGTCACTTGCACCTGGTTCTATACGAGGTGTAACGCCATTAATTGTAATATTGTATTAAAAAATTTGTACCTGGGTTGGAATCCGCTAAGGTGGTAAGTCAAAATCACATTTTAGACAGAGATTGACAACTGTGAAAATTTATTAAATCACAAGATGTTTGTCTTTTAACGAAAAAGCTTAACTTAGAAAATGTTGCATACGTTTGTGTAAACGCCTGGTAGTTTTATTCAGAGACGACATATTTGTTGCAAAATGACGATGACATTTTTGTTGCGACAGCTTTTTAGTTAACAATTTGAATATCACCTTGCATAAATCAAATTCATTCATTTTGATTGTCATTTATCGAAACTGAATATGTTTTCAGCAAATGTTTATTTTTTGACATTTTAAGAATGAGTAAAATCTTTCTAAAAACCAGGGGCTAAGGTGATAATTGACAATCATATTTTTGGTAGCCAAATTGACCATCATTTTCATTCCGTTTGTGAAAGATGATTCAACTCAATTTAATTCAATTGAACAATTTCAGATTCAAATTCTCATAATTCATTGTTGCCATGGTGAAATTTTAAATTTATTCCTATAAAATATCTAGATAAAAGTAATAAACTTGCTGTTTTTGAATAACATTCTTACTTTCCTTTCTTGTCGGTCACAAGAATGTGATTTTTGAACGAAAAGTATCTAACGAAGCAAATGTTCCAGTCGTTTCTGTAAGCGTCTGGTAGATCTATTCGGAATAAAAATATTTGTTTGAAAATGGCTATCACATTTTTGTGTGACAGCTTCTTAGGTATCAATTGACTATCACCTCACATAGATCAAATTAGGCTATTTTGATTGTCACTTATCAAAAATCACCTTAGTCGATTCCACCCTAGTCGCAAATTTAGTGTCAATATTATACTTTTAACTAAAGCTGTTATAGTTTATTAACTATTCGTAGTTCGAATAATCAAGCCTTTCAGATGCCTTTCCGGTCTGAGTTTTATATTTGATTGACCAACGTAAAAGGAATGACCAAACGTCCAAAAGATGAGATAAATTACGGAAATGGCATTTCTAAATGCTTATTTTGTTTAAATCGAAAAATCTTCTTCTTAAAGCTGCCAAAGTCATATTCTTAACCCATTCTTTAAACCCTTTTGAAATAAAGCAACTCCGGCTATTTTCAACTTAACACCACAATATAATCAGGAATTTCATATTCCTAGGAAAATTTTGTCGGTTTTGCGAATTATTCACCCACAGATCGTTAGTGATAATAGGTATACCTATTTTGCAAACCTCCTTTATGTAGTAAATAATGTGCCTGATGGTCATGGTCACATTTATCAAAAGATATTAAAGTTATTCTCATTTTATTGTATAAACTTCATTTTCTCATAAATATTTCTCAAATAATCCCTCTCATTAATCCTATAGATAGCTTCTTCAAATTCAAATAAATTATTAAAATTTTTCCAAACCCACAATTTAAGATAATAAATTAAACCAACAACGGCCGAAAGTAATAAAATTAAGTAACTGATCCAAGATGATATTAATACCATCTATAAAACAATGACTAATTATAATTAGTATATAGAAACCTTGTGGCAATTCTCAAAAGGTATCGAGTATACCTACAGAACTAAAAACTCTAGCCAGAACCAGAACTACCTATTTTACATAAATTGAACATATTTCATCTGTAAAAGGCAATTTGTTGTGATAAAATATTTCTTTTGTCTAAAATACAATCAGGTTCTTAAATTAATTCAATTTGCTTTAAGTCTTTATCATTATTAGAAAATAATGATATTTTATAATGATGTAAAATGAAAAATTAAGAAAAAAAAATTCGTTGATGTTGAATTTATTGTCAAAATGTAATTAACATAAATCTCTTAAGGTAATTTTTCGCAAGAATTCACCGAAAACAATTCCATTTTTGCATTTGCAGTGAAAATGCCAAAGGTGTCATCAATTCAACGAACCATAACGTGAATTGAATATTAAATATTTCTTCAGGTTTTAATTTCTGCCAACAACAGAGTTTGGGGTAAGGACACGGGTGATGGACATGGACAAGTACTATCGTGGTTAAAGGGTTGAATTCCTTACTGACTGACTTAAGGTTTACCTATCAAGTAGGGAAAAGCCTGTGGATTTTGTTAAACCAATATTAAAATCTTGGAAATAAACAACATTGATACTAACTTAGTTGATTGATAGTGAGTACAATTTGTAGAAAATTGATAATGTCGAAAGTTTCCCTTAAGTCTTGAATAAACCAAGAGTAACGTACAGCAGAAGGTAATTTGTATTGTTGCTGCATGACCGAACAGCCACATTGTCGAAGAAGAATGGTCTGATAATGCTTCTATCCCAAAATTCGCTTTAGGCACGCTTTGTGGATGGATGAAGTTTATTTCTCAAGATTAACTTCTGGGTTGATGGTTAGTGCGTTGGACTGTCATGCCAACTAAAGTCTTTTCACTGGTAATGCCTCTTGCGAGGAATTGACAAATGCTCCAAGAGTAACTCTTGTCATGAAAAGGTGCTTTCTCAAATTAGCCGTTCGGATTCGGCATATTAACTGTAGGTCCCCTCCATTCCTGACAACGTACTCCCACACAGGAATGGTTGAGAGTTGTAAGACACTAGGCCCTAGTTCTCAAACGGACTGTTGCGCCACCCAATTTTTTTTTTAACTTCTGGGTTTTCTGACCCCAAAATGCGAATCAAATTGAAAATCTACTTTATCACTATAAAAATGATTTTGTTCAAAAAATCCGCGTCCATCTTAACAAATTTTACATAAAGATTCTATGATGCCAGTAACACTAATAACTTTCCATTACTGTATGGTAAAAATCATGCAGTGGTATTTTTTCTAAGAAGTCAATATTTTGTATTAAAACAAAATAAAAGAGCAATCAATCAAAAATTTAAGTCGTATCCGTTTTCTGTCGATGTATATTCGAAAATTTAAATCACTTCAGTAGAATGTTTTTGTCTTTAAATTTTACAAAACATTAACTACAGATTTTTATATAATAAAACAATTTTGAAGTGATTCTTTGTTCTCAAGACATTTAAGTAAAAATTAAACTTTTAAAACTTATCCGTTTTATATTTCTAATTTTACTGTCAACACAAAAAACGATGCTTCTAAAAAAATTCAATTTTAAAAGCTTTTTCTATAAGGCGGAAAAATGTTAACTAACTTGATTTATTTTCGAGATATTCGAGCCAATAGTCAATTTTTGTAAGAAAAATTACCAATTCTATTTTCATAAAAATCTACCAACGTTATTTTTTGATGCATACAATTATTTTGGAGGTAATATTTAACTAATAAAAAGCCACACAGCGGATTTAGTTAAGAGTCTTTTTATCGCTTTTCATGTTGTTACCTGGAAAATTAAATTTATTTGAATTCGATATGTTTGCTAGTTCTAAAGGAAAATTGTATTTCAAACGTATGAACGTTCACGCAAACATCTATCTAATAACATTTTATGTAGAAAGATCTTGAAACTTCAGAAACTATACAATTTTCAAATTGACTAATCAGACCGTTTGCAATAACTTACAATAGGAATTTAACGATGAAAGTAAAGAATTTTGAACCTTTGTGTCCTATTCCTATAAGAATACAGTAAATGTAAGTTTCTCGAACACTACATCGTCATTTTATTTCTTTATCCCTTAGGTAGTAATTTTTGTTAACTGCAGTAATGTGGTTTGCCCTACTCTCACTTGAGATTTTTTGAGATTTTCATTCGTCGAAAACTTGAATATAACTCGCATATTTAGGCAGGTGCCCCTAAAACAAGTTTAAGTATTTTGGACAGGATCCAAAAAAGAGCGTTGAAAATGATAGGCGATGGAACTATAACCGAAACCATTACGTCACTTGTACACCGCCGCAATGTTTCATGCCTTTCGTTGTTCTAACGATATTTTTATAAACAGTGTTTTGTCGAATCAGCCAGTTGCATTCCCCCCTCAAATAAATCAGCCGTAATACTCGTACTTCTAGGAATGCACATCAGTTTAACCTTGAGCTCAATTCCGGACGATTATAAAGATTTTATTTTCAACCGCACATCGAGAATGTGAAATGCTTTACCCAGCTCTGCTTTTGCCTATCATTTTGATATTCAAAACCTTAAGACCAATGTGCATCGTTCTCTTCTCTTTAATCCATCCCTTTTTTCCTAAAGCTCGCACTTTGTTAAAACTTTTAACATTTAAGGGTATTATTAAACCCCTTTGAGTGCCCGTTTATTAAAAAAAAACTAAGTATAGATTCTGCATTTTTAAACATTTTAAAAGTCATTAGGTAGAAAATTAACTTTGGCCGAGACATGTTAGACAAATTAATGGACGTGTTTGTAATCAAAAAGTAAAACCCTTAAACCATTAAAACCCGAAACAAAACTGCAAAACTGAAAATATTCTTTGATTACAAATTATAAAGGTTGTAGCGTTCAATACCCATATGCACTGACTAAAAAGTAATTTATCAAAACCGAATACCAGTTGTTGTCCATTCCCAGAATTTTTATTTAACGTCTAATAAACAGACCCTTGAAAAGATTAATACTTCAATACATCTTAACTTCACGATAACCATCTTTTTTCTCAATAACCATTGAAGCATCAGATAGTAAAAGTAGTGCTATATGCTCGTAACCATCATTTTCGCATTTTGAAAAAGTTATTTCCGTTTGTTGATATGTAAACATTTTAAATTTTAGAAAAAAGAAAAATGTTTTTGAAATACAGAAGGAAACATGAGAAAATCGTAGGGAACAGTGAAACAATATTATACTGTTACAGTATCGTACATACTTCAGTAAATATTAATAGAATTTCATTAAATTTTTTAAAATTCGTCATAGGTTGTTTTCACCTGTCACACATTAATCTTAAAAAAAGAGGCTGGGATGCGACCCATACTGATAACTTCCCATCCCGTCTGTCGATGTGTCTTGCTTAAAAGGTTTGTACGTTTTCGTGTTTTGCTTAAAAAGTTATCAGTTCCATTATTCTAAAAAAAATAAAAATTAGCAACAATATTTTGCATATGATAAAAGAGTTTAATTCTAAAAAAAATTAAAAATTACCAACAATGTTTTGCATATGATAAAAGAGTTTGATTTCAAAATCTATTTTGGTTAATGAGATTTTTATTCAAAAACCAATTTTTGTCAATTAGCATTTCTTAAAAGTTTTTATTTCTAATATTAAAAAATAAAAATTGGATGAATGAAATTAATTGGAAGCCAATGTTTTCTATTATTCACGAGATATCGAGAACCGAACATCTTTTTTTACCTTTTTTATATTTTTTTTATATTATCGTTTGGTATCACGTTATGATATATTATATAAAAATTAATTCAAGTCTCTAGCGTTATTGGTTCGTGAGATATTTTGAGTTAACCAACATGTTCACCTTTTTTTTAAACTGCTATGGTAAAAAAACCACCCACGCAATTTTATTTAGAGCCCTTTCTGCATTAATTTTTTTTTAAATAAAAAGAATAAAAACTCAAAGTAATTATTCTATTTTATCCGAATCTGTACGAATATTTCAGTGCCTAAATATGTCTCATTGTCTGTCATTCTAGAGGAGGAACTTATCCACCCCCTCATGAACCGCAACCCTGACTCGTAAATGCTTACAGGGGCCGCCTGTCTCTGCCCAGCATTAGTCTGTTGTCTGCCCCCAACATGGGAAATCTGCAAATCCGGCTCGAAGGACCAAATGTTATGTCGAAGTTTTTTTGTTATAAAAAAATTAGTAAAAAAAAAGAACAAAGAAATAAAACATCAACCACTTTGTAGAAATCAATTTTGAATTATATTTTTAGTCATAAGACTATGTATATTCGATTATACAACAATTCCATTAATTATTTGACATGTAGCTAATTTGTGGACTGTATTTGATATTTTTTAGAAGGTTTGTTTCCTTCAAATGTTGAACTGTTTTTATTCTCATTTGTAATTGTACTTTCATACAGAATCTGTTATTAAATCAAGGCTACAGCATCAAGTTTTTGAAAAAAAAACTTAACTACTAAAAAAGTAATAAAAATAATATTGAGCAGATATTTATAATTATATTTAAAATAATTTAAGATTTTCCAAACTTCATGAAGCATCCAATAAAATCTATTTATAATTTCTAGAAGCTGAGGAAAATACTGAAATGATTTAAAATGTGGAAGAGACAAATTTGTATTGTGTAAAATATATTGTTAAAGGGTGTGTTGTGTCTTGCCATAGCCTTAAAAACCTTGTTGTTTGTTTTCTATGGCACAAGTAAAAGGGCATATTTTAAAAACCTGATGTGATTAGAAAATTACAAGGCGAAATTCTAATTGAGGTATTTGTGTATGTGACAGAAAAAAAGTAGTTTTGTGAACTTACTTACTTACTTACTTAAGGTGGCGCTACAGTCCGGGCGGACCGGGGCCTCAACCAACAAGTGTCTCCAGCCAGCTCGGTCCTTAGCTAGCTGTCTCCAGTTTCGCACGCCAAGTTGGTTGAGGTTTTCTCCCACCTGCATGCGCCACCTGAGTCGCGGTCTTCCTCTACTGCGCCGCCGTCCCTCGGGATTGGATTCGAAGACCTTCCGGGCTGGAGCGTTGATGTCCATCCGCTGTACATGACCTAGCCATCTAAGCCGTTGGACTTCAATTCTGCTAACTAGGTCAATGTCGCTGTACAGCCTGTACAGTTAGTCGTTATATCTTCTCCTCCATTCTCCATCTATGCGTACGGGACCAAAAATCACCCATAGAATTTTTCTCTCGAAGCATCCTAAGACGCTCTCATCTTTCTTTGTTTTGTGTTTTGTGAACAAGTGTTATTATTTATCACTTCATTAAAAACAATTGCAGTAATTTTATTAATTTATAGTACAGATATATTACCGAAAATTTGTATTTGCAATCCTTATTTTTGTAGACTTAATCATTTTTATTGATTATTATATTATCATTTTCCGTTAATTAGTCATGACAACACGAATCCAATAGGTGCCACTGAGTTAAAATTACCCACTTTAAACTGATCTATTGTAGTACCCGTGGCGTGAAGGTTAGTGCGTTAAACTGTCATGCCACATGTCTTGGGTTCGATCGCTTCATATGCCATATACAGTTTTTTTCACGGGTACTGCCTCTTACACGGAATTGACAAATTCTCCTAAAATAATTTTTGTCAGGAAAAGTTTTTCAAATTAGCTATTCTAGTTCTGAACGGACTGTTGCGTCACCTAGCTTAATAATTTATTTAAACTGTTCTACTGAGAATATTGTTGTTTGAGTTTCAACATGCGGTCATACCTTAAACGAAAAATATTTGTTAAGAACAAGGTTTATAACATGTTAAGAGTAATACAATTTATTTAAAAAATTGGTTCTTTCATCTAATGTTTTTTGTTTACACTTTGGAAATAGTAAAAAATTTAGTAATTAATCTTTTTCGCACTAAAATTTTATTCTGTGAAAATTCCTTCTCCTTGACAAAACATCTCCTTGACAAAACATTCCTTGAAACTTACAAAAAACAAGCAAACAATAAATTGTCAGCACTTTTATCTTTTATAAGAAAATAAACCCACTCAAAGGTGGCAACACTCCTTCTTAAAGAATGCCTGCCTAGATTTGTTCCCTCCACATCCACATTCTGCATCGTTATCCCTTATCCCAGCTCCTTTGTAGCTCTTAGGTTAACAGTATTTATATACTTTAACAAATTCTGGAATGAGCTTCATTTTCAACCTGACTCTATTCTCAAGGACAATTTTTTCTTTCGTTTTTTTTCTCCTTTTTGTCGTTGTTTTGTTTGCTCTTTTGTTTTATTTGTTAAGTTTGATGTTGTTATGAGTACCACGAGGCTACCTATGATGCTTTATAAGGTATACCTATGCATAATAGATAAGAGAAGGGGAGAATTTATGAAAAATTTATGCGTAGAGATGAAAATGGATGACTGTTAGATTGTCTTTATGGTAGATTTACTTGGTTTCTTTTATCATTTTATTTTTATTGTATCAACACATCACCCAGATAGGAGGCATAACTTAGGAGCAATGTTGGTTGACATAATGTATAGGTATCTATAAAGGTGCAAAGGCGAATAAAGATGTTTACCTAAATGAAATGAAAGCCAGAAGGTTCCTCCGAGGTACAAATTGAGTGGTTAGAGAGAGGTATTTGTTTTCATCAAGCTTTGCGCGGGGCTTGACAGATAAAAAATAATAAAAAACACAAATTTTTGTGAAAGTCCTTTTAATGAAAATGTAAACAAAATGTTGCTTTTTTTTTTTTTTGGAAATTTGTGTCCGGCATTTTTGCTCGGTATTGACTTTTGGAGATCCTTTGTCGACCTTTGGTGGTGTATCATTTATTTAAGGCTTGATGGTTTATGACTGATTTTCAATAGGCACCGAGTCGCGTTATCAAAGTTACGGCTCTTTCAGGCTACGTTTGGAATTTATATATATTTACGTAGGTAGGTAGGTACGTCTTGAAACAATCCATGTTCGTAAGTATGAGTTTTTATCTCTGGAAGCTTATATGACAGGTCGTAAAATGACGAGATTGACATAAATATATAACGAGTGTGTAGGTCGGTATGTAGTATATACTGTACATATCGCATGTGCGTTGAAGGAAAGTTAAGTGCAAGGCAAACCGCATAAAAAAAATTACTTTTTATTCACCCCGATAAAATGTGTACTAAAAAAAGACGAAATTTTCTCTGTGTATTGGGGGTAGGACATATCACCATCATCAACAGCCGCATAACATACATTTGGTTATCTTTTGAGGGTATGATGGTATATGGCATCCATCCTTATGGGGTTTTTATGAGTAATGTAATAAAAAAAAGGGGGGTGTGTTGACTTTGGTAACGTATGTAGGTACCTACCTATAAAGATGTATATGATGCTGAGTTCAGTAGGTATAGTTGCGAGACAGAAAATTGCTCGTGGCTTCTGTTTGAGGGCCAATATAATACAACAGAGCTAACGTATACGAGGCGATATGAGGTGCTTTGAGTTGAAAGTAAAATTTTCAATTTCCATTCTCATATGGCAAGTCTACCTACCAAGTACTCAAGAAAATATACCCATCTTTAGGTTTTTTTTTTATTGCGTCTGTAAGAATTATTTTACAAGCTAATAAAATTTAAAGCGTACAGGTAGATAAAGGTATGATTTAAGAATGAATGACGCTGTATAGATGATACCTTAGACAAAGGTTTTTAGATTACTAAACCCATTGGAATTAAAAGTAAATTTAGCAATATAAAAACCATTTCCTGAGCAAATCGATATCTCTCCTGCATTAAGTACCTACTACAAAAATTGATTAATAGCAAGGTTCAATAAAAGCCTTAATTTACTCATAAAATGTTTTTTCTTTCCTTTCTTTAAGCGGAAAGAAGCTTTTCACTTCGATAAAGGAGCTAAATGATGTACACAAGGTACGAGAAAGCTATTTGCCTGGTTGGTTTGAACTCCCTTATGTGCAATTCAAAGTGGCTTTCACTCCGAAAAAAATCTAGGAAAGTGAATTTTGTTTCATAAACATTATTTATTCGTCACTAGGTTTTTTCAAAAACTTCCTTTAAAAAAATTAAAAGTATTGTAATGCTTATTTTGAAGAAATATGTCTATGAAAATTGTAAAAAAAAGTGTAATTTTCTTAAAAAATGGAAGATGCTTCGTTTAAAAACAGTGCACATACACCCTAGAAAACCATTTTTATTCACTTTTAAGAGGAACATTTTCTAATAACTTCGAGATCTTTTGCATTTATTTCCCAGAATAATGCTAAGTTTGTAGTTGCGAAAAGTATTATGATTTTAATTAAAAAAAAAAATGTATATCAAGACGACGCGCGCCGCCGCTGCTGCATATCAAGATCATGAAAGGTACTTAAAATTGGTATTAAACGCTTTTCTTGTTAATTAGTTGTCAGTTGTGATCTTTGTTTGCCTTATTCGATAGTTTTTTTTTTTCAAAAGTGTCCTGTGAAAGCGGAAAGGTTCATATCGTAAATAGTTTTTTAATGGCGGCGTGCTAAAGCAATAAAGGGTTGCTATGGCTTTTTATTTCAAGCCACCTTCAAAGGGGGATGAAAACGGGAAACGATGTTCGTTAATTTCCAATCAGTTTCTATATTAAATAATGGTTTGTACAGTATTTTAAAGATTTAGAAGTAATTGCCGTAGTTTTCGGCCCTGTTGCGGAAGCTCCTCACTTGCACACTCTAACTCCACTCTACCTAAATCCAATCGCTTTGGAAATGTTCATGGTTGATGAGGCTTGTAAGATTAGGCAGTATATCGTTAAACACGCTACATTTTTTCAGAATTAAAATGCTCTAAATTTGAATCGTACCTTAAAATTTTTCTATCACACAAGGTCTTTAAATTAATCCCCTTAAAAAATTTTAAAGATGTCGAGTTTTTTAGTCTAAGTTTTAACTCAACATATCCTTTGAAAATGAATTGTATGATGATTTACTTTACAAAATCGATTTGCAAAATGGAACATTTTTAAAATAAATATTTCAAATGATTATCAAAGCAAGGACTATAGTATTGGAAAAACCATCACGACTCCAATCGAAAAATAGCTCCTTCATGAATTAAGATAGGCTCAAAAAGCTTTGTATATCAGTTTTTGTTTTTAATATCAAAAAGTAATATTAAAGTTTTTATTAATTTATAACCTTTTTTATAAATTTCGTTCTTTAAAGATAAAATTTGTTTTATTTGATTTGAGTTTACGAACAAAAATAAATATATAAATGAAAATCCTATACCTACCCACTCACCCACTTTTAGTAAAAATTTAGAAATTTTAATTTTTGATTCATTACACTTTTAACCCGAAAAGAGCATTAAACTTACGCAAATATTAAGTGTGCAATAAATTGAAAACTATAAGTCAATTGATTTCCAAAAAAATCAGTTCTTATCTGTTTTTTGAGTCATAACAAACTTAAAAAAAAAGACAAAAAAGTTTAACCAGACAACAATCTAAGCTCTTTAAAATTGTTTGCATTTATTTTAAATACACAAATCAGTCTAAATCTCTTTCTCTTTTGTTAGAAGGTTTTATTTTTCTTCAAAGTAGTTTGCTTTATTTCTACAATAAAAGCCACCTTGTATTAAGTGCTCAACCTAGAAAATTTATATAAGAAACTTTTGAGAAAAGGGTCATGAAAAGGACACCTTCAACTTAATCTGATAACCATAAATTTTGTGTTTTCTCAAAAATACGTCTAAACCAAATAAAAAGAAGTGTAAGACACATCTTCCATTTCCTTATCTTTGACATATTGAATTGCTTATAAACCCATTGTGGACTCTCTGATATGTAAATCTATTTTAAGTTAACTCATTCTATTTACTTTTTCTTGCACTCTTCTTAAGGATCTTCTTATTTTCCTAAAAATAGAGACAAAAAGAAACACAAATAAAGAAAAGTCATCGCCTAACATAATCATTTACATACTTAATTCCTATATCTTTGTGGGATTCGAAGTTTGGAATTAAAGCCCTTATCTTCTATAAAGAGTGTGTGTGTAGTGAAAAAAAAAAACTTTTGTTTACAAAAAACCAAAAGGATACTCAATTCGAGGAAAAAGAAAGACCAAACACAAAACTGGAACAAAGATAACAAAAAACTCGACAAAAAAAAGCGGAAATTTCCAGAAAAACAAGTCCGAAAAAAACCAACAGCAACAAAAATAGACAAAAAATCAACAACAAAAAGTCCAAAAACAGAAAAACAAAATAACAAGGGAGCAACTTCAGCTAGGTGAAGACAAACAACAACAGAAATTCTTGAACACAATATCCTTGAGGGCTGTATACTCGACTCCGTATACCAGGACCCTTCCTCCCTTTCGACATACTCCAGAGATACACCTGCGGGGCTAAAGGTAAAAGGAGAAAAAAAAAATTACGAACCTTTACGAAATACTAGGTACCTGGTCCGATATCGATCGACAATAAGAGGACGAAAAGGTGGGAGTGACACCGATTAAAGAAGCAGAGGGGGCTTGAAGAAGTTTTTCGTTTTCGTTGTTGTTTTGTTAGTAAATTTCCATGCGCTTTTGTGTGTTTGTTTTGTTGCTGTTTGATATCATTTTGATAGACCGACAATGCATAGAATTAAATCGTCTTCCTTTCCCTCTATAGAGCTTCGCTTTCAGTTTTGTTTTTCTTACTTTCCTTCACGTTTTCCTGAAAGCTTCCTTCGGGTTTAGTTTATTTTTGTTTTGCTGTATTTTTTCTTTTCTATGAATAATGTATTAATAGGATTTGAATTCACTCTTCTCTTGTTCTATTGAGTATTCAGTCTCTAGACTCTAGAGTAGGAAATAGATATAAAAAAAGAATGGGAATGGAATGGAAATGGTGGATGTATTGAGCCATAACGGTAGAGACATATTGGTGACATGTCTCCAACATAAATGCGGATATGTCAGTTCAGTAATAAAATTAATTTACATCTTAGATTTTGTGGAGGAGATAGGAGTATAGGTATCTTGTTTTGGTGTAACCAACTTGGCGTCTTTGGTATATGCTTGAACTTACCTATCTAAGTTTGAAAGGTACGATTTATACCTATAGTTTTCTATACATGCACGTATTATACGACATACTTATCTACTTTATATAGACAAAATAAAACGAAGGGAGGGTTTTTGTTTTGATATTCCATTATTGCTTTTCGTCATGTTGCTTTTCATGCCTTTGAGTTATTTTTACTAAAGAGTGTTTTTTTTCTCTATTTTGTATAACTTTTTGATAAACAACTTTTGAAAGGAGGAAGAAAACAATAAATTCATATATTTTTAATAAGACGCCAGCATTAATTATATAGAGCTTGGTTTTTACATATAAATATATAAACTTTTCTATTCAATACTGTGACTGAAATCGTAAAGTTAGGGAGTTACTTTACCCTTAGATTTAAGAAAAACGTTTATTTAATACAAAAATATGATGTTTAGCCTAAAGCTACAGCAACAAGGAATTTCAAAGAATCTTGTTTAAAAGAATTCAAATAATTCTTTCTTTAGTTTTTAGATTACCTGGAGCAGTTCTCCTGGGTTAATTCTAGAACTTATTTGTTTTGCATTCTGTTTTTTTTTGGTTTTTAATTTTTGATCTCGATTCAGGAGTTTAAGTGTAGTGTTGGCCACATTTTGTTTGAAGTCACCTTTGACATATCCGTTTTTAGGTTCTTTTGAATTTGACTGCATTTATGGATGAACTGGATTTTCCTTGCTCAAACATGAAAGCAGAAGGGAGGACGATTCACGAAGACTGTAGTTAGTAATTTTGTGTTGAAAGTGGCATAAAGAGTCTTCATGAACTAATGATTTTAAGAATATTTTCTTGGCCCTCTAATATATGAGATCAATTACTTTAATTCCAAAAGAAACAAGATGGTTCAAGCATAAGTTTGAAACTAGTTGGCAGGTTTTAGATTTAAACTACATACTATACTAAATAACAAATATGACATGCATATTTTCTTACTAATTTGCTTTCTTAATTAGTTTCATAGATCTAGTCAGAAGGAGTTTGACTTACAATTTATAAACCCTTTAACATCTCCAAGGTATCTTAAAGTGATGTGTACAGCTTTGACTGTCGTATTTCATTTACTTCTCGATCTCTTGACTCTTCTGATAAATTGAGTGAGTGGATTTTACTGCATTGAATGTCCTATCTGTCCAATCCACTGCCACTTGCACCTTCGTTTAATAGTGGTAATGTATTCCGGACTAGTTGAAAACACGATTTGGCGAAAAAACACTTACAGCTTTGAAATTCCCCAATGATATTTGATGTTGTGGAGTTTGAAAATAAGTGTTTATTAAGTTTATTTTTTAAGAAAGCTAACAGTTCATCTAAGAAATCGAATCAAATTTTATTTTTGTAAAAGCAGGGACAAGCCATAAACGGTCCTGTTGGTGTTTGTTACTTAAGAGTTCCTCCCGACGGCATAATCCTTTACTACTTTATCTCGTCTTTTTCTCATATCGTTAACTTTCCAGTTGTGCTACATTCGTTTAACAGCACTGAATCGACATTTCAGCGGAACAGTAGCAGCTTTGTGTTTAAGCTCAGGGAGTTTTTCTTCAAAGCATTGGAACACAGCCTTTGCTTTTCCGATACGTTTAGTGTTTTATTGTTTGGTCTCGCCTTTGGTAGAGACAATATTTCTAGGATAGTAAAACTTTTTGATTACCTACCTTGTTCTCTTATGATGTAGATCCGTGGCCCTATTAAAAACCAACACTCATTGCTATATGCCCCTATCATTGAAAATCTGTTGGCAGAACAGTCTAATCACCCTCAATAAAAACTGAATAAACAACACAATGACCTCAATAGAATTTCAGCTCAAAGGCTAAATTTTTAGCCAAGCAGCAATTGGAGCCGTATGTCAGTGATAACGCCCTGAATATTGTTTTCAAAGTTATTATTCGTCTCAGAATTATCTGTGTAGACAAGCGAACCCCAATAAAAATAGCACCGCAGTGTTAAAACCCAAGATCTTGGAAACCACAAGAAAATGCGCTCACCAAAAGTTTCCTTCAACAAGTTGATTGTTCGATTTTTAACAAGAGCCTAAAGTGTCGGTGACAGTTATGGTAAACATGCTGCAAATCGTTAAAAAGAACAATTTCAAAAATTGGTTTCAAAACTATGACTTAAGTTGTAATTTTTAATTATTCCGTACCAAACACTGAAATATTGTTTTTTTCTCGTCAACCTTTTAGTCGCTCTGTTTGCAAAAGAAATTAATTATGTGTATATATGTATAGTACTGGTTTTTATTTTTAAATAGGGTCTGCACATATTTAATGTAGCATTAAAATATTAAAAGGAAACTTTGAAATTGTGTAATGAATACAATTCATGAACTGAAGGTATAATGTCTTTGTAGGACCAAAAATAAGACCTAGAATAGCATCTTTTTTTATTCATTTATTATATACCCTTCATTAATTTGTTATTTTAAATGTCCTTGACCTAGTTTTAAGGATAAGACAAAATCAATACACTCTGAAAATTCTCGAATCTGTTGAATTTCTTCTATCTATTCAAAGTTGACTTTTTTTTGTTATACATTTTTCTCACTGCCTCTCTTTTATCCTTTTAATTAATTAATGAATTTTTCCTTTCTTTTCAGGTAACATCTGGCCAGATGGTTTTCCATTGATATGAATATAACGAGTAAGTTTTTTTTCTTTTTAATCAAAATATTAGCTTTTTATGTTACAAAATGGTTTTATAATAATGATGAAATATCGATGAATTCACGAGATTGTTAGCCTTGATGGCAGAGTATGATAAAGTTTAACCATTAAGTTTTAATATAACAAAAAGTTAATCATGTACTGGAAGTTGCGTGTAAGTTTGATAGAACATGTGAAGCGCTTGACCTTAAGCAGTGAGTCTGGTTAACTAAGTGTTTAGCTTTAGATTACCATAAATATCGGTTGAAAAATTTAAACACATTTTTTTTTTATTTTCAATTTAGAAAATATTGCGCAAATTACGAACTGCGTGAGAGGTATATTCATAATATAGAAATAATTCCTACAAATTTACATCATATCCATATCAAAAGGTTTATATTTTTATTCATGTTGAAAACGGATATGTTTTCTGAATAGAAAAAAAGAATTTTCCTTTTTGTTGTTCATAGAAAACACCAACGGAAAATTTAATATTTTTTTGTTTGATCATAAAGTATTATGTTTCATCATTTCAAAAATAAACAGATAAAAAAGAAATACACACTTAATATATTTGTTTTGATATCCTTCTTCACACAACGATATGCACGCATAGATAAACAGTTTTTTGCATGGGAAAATATTTGAACAAAAAAAAGGTATCAATAGATAAATAACGGAAATTTAAATTCAATATTATGTTCATGAATTGATGATGTATATTGATAATGTACAAAAAAGTATATTTATTGTATGAAATTTCCTTTTATCGAACACTCAAAAATGAAATTCTATTCAACCCACAACAAATGTTTCAATGAACTTTATGTTATTGTGTTCTCAAACAATATTTGTATCAATTAGTTTCTTTTTTGTATTGAATGAAAAACAGCATAACATAAGTAGAAATTTAATACACTCACCGTCAAAAGCTTAGTGCCAAAATAAAATAAAAAACTATACCGCTTTTATTTAAACCTTTTAAGTGAAATATGACAGCTGGAAACTAAATTTCCAAATTGAAACAAAATTCAACACTTTTTATAAATAATCTAAGTTAGACGCATACATTTTTTTCTTCACATTTTTCCGTAAAAAATATACGAACAATTACTACATGACATAGAAATGGAAGTTTTCAAAAGATATAAGCTTTTACGATTCCTTTTAATTAAAAAGTTCAAATAGTTTTTAAAATACATTTTGAATTAAATTGATTTGGTGGCACTATGCGTAGATAAACTTTTGAAAAACAGTTTTGTTAAACAATAAAATACATAATACTTCTTTCTACTAACTACGTTTTTTTTGTGTTGCAGAATAAATTGATAAATTAAAATTTTAACATAATATGAAATCATAGTCAGAAATTAGACAATATTAATTAAAAAAGTATAACCAACAGATTTCTGTTAAGTATAAACTCTGATGGATGATAATCGTGAGCAATAATTTGAAACAAATTACTTGCTTACACTAGTACCTACATTGTTCTGATTAGAATGACACCTACAATTTGTACCCATTTAAACAATAAAATTAGCAGTACAACTTACAATTAAATAAATAAATGCAAACAACTTGGATTAAACCATTGTTTTTACTTTCGATATGCTATACGAGTTTTATTTTTGATCATATGATTTTTGTCTATATAAAATAACTTTTAAAACAATATAAAGGAATTTTTCAACAATGGGTTCGTTACAAAACACCACATTACATAATCCCGAATCATAAAATCCTGACTCACAGAATCCCGAAGCACAAAATCCCGCAGTTTCAGTTTTAACAGCACTGTATAGATTTTATTTTCCATAGTAACAAAATGACACCAACTAATGAGAATCAACAAGAACGAAGTTTTCTACTATGCTACTTTAATATTCAATACGATTGATTTCTTATATTTTTAACGAGCTGTGATTGAATAAATTCTGGGTTTAAATTGGACGTTTATAAAAAATATAAAAGAAATGTTTATTTCGAAAATGTTTTAGTAAAAGTGTTGTGGGTTTGCCCACTCGGTTCGTCGCAAATCTCTAAACCCTAAGAGTGTAATCGCCAGGTAGCCACCAATGTAAACAGTTTTTTTTTGTTTAATAAAAACAAATTAGAACTATATTACCGAGTTCCAAAATATGTTAAAGTTCTTAAAAGAAAATTTTAAAATAAAACAAACAGAATGGAAAACAGAAGAAAATGTAAACAAATCAAATATCTCGGATAGGAAATTATACATATGTATTATAAAAAAAGGACTTTTGAATTCCTGGATTTTTACTATTTTATTTTTACCTAGATTATGTGTAGTTGGCTCCCATTTTACAATTTTTCAACTTATGAACAGAAATTTGTAGAAAAAAATATGAGGATTCGCAAAAAATAGGATTCTCAATTGAAAATCAAAAAGATCATTTTAGTACAATAAATACATACAAATTGAGTTATTAATCACATAAAAATCAAATACGCTAATAGCCAAATTTTGATATGTATTTAACAGCTAGCTGCTTTTGCAAATGTTTTTCTTTCCGAGAATTTGTATATAAACCAAAAAATTTAATTTATTCTTTTAAACTAATTGTATACCCTTAAAAGAAGCATCTTTCGTCATAAACTTGTGGCAACGTATTTGCAAACATGTTTCAAAGTATCTGGTACTCCTTTAAATCTTTTGTTGATTAGGTTTTTATTATAAACAAATTAAGTGGCGCAACAATCCGGTGGGAACAAGGGACCTAGTGACTTACAGCTCTCTACCGATTAATGTTGCCTGGGATGGAAGGGACCTACAGTTTAAAGCCGAATCCTAACGGCTAATTTGAAAAAGCAGTTTTCATGACAAGAATTACTATTGTCGAATTTGTCAATTCCACACATGAGGCAGTAACCCAAAAGCTATGGCATATCAGTCCTACGCACTATATATTTTATCGATCCAAAAAAGTGTCAACTTAGCGTTGTCTTAAGTTAAGCTTATAGTGGCCTGCTGATATGCCAGTGAAATATTGTTCGAGAAACGAAATGGTTACAAATGGTGAACAAATAAAGCATTATTGGCAACAAGCGAGATTTAACTTTTCTGGTTCCAAATGGTAGTTATGTATGGTTTACACGGAACCTTCCTTGTTCAATCGACGGTTTTGTATTCTATTGGTTAACATGTAGCCCACTGATTACTGCAGTTGATGTTTCATGGTTGTCATGACCGTGCTTAGTCGTGTATGCTTTTTCGACCCAAATTAAACAATTTATTGCACTCATAAGCTCTTGATTTCAATAATTAACATGTTAACAATGAATAACATGTCCAACGTTTCGGACATTTCAACCTGCACACAAAATTTAACAGAATTGTGTTGTTAAATAGTTTGAATATTCATTTCAAGCTGTTTTAAAAAAGCACCGTATCCCATTAATCAATATTTTTACGAGTAACTTTTCACAAATGTATAAGTAAAAAGAGTGTCAACTTCAAAATAAAAACATTTATAGCAATTTGTGTCCCGAAAAAAATCAAATTAAAATTCCCTGGTACGGTTTTAAGTGGCTCGTCGTCTATTTAAAGTAATCAAACCAAGAAATGCGATTTGTATACCAATTTTGAGTATTTTAATTTATTTTTATGGGTTATCCTTTATAAAGAATTTCTTTCAAACCAACCAAGTACTCTAGAGATCCAAACTAAATAAAATATTCAAATTGGTTGAACCGCTTTATGAGTTTTGACGAGACTAACGAACAGCAATTGACTTTTATATACGTAATAAAGATTTTACAATGTTTGGGTGGGGTAATGTTTCGTTAACATTTCGATTTTCTTGAATACAACCCACGACCTTTTTTGTTTGGCATTGGCAAAGCTCTTGACTAACGAGATGATTCAAAACTACAAAATATATAACCTTAACAAAAAATCATATGAAATGATTTCTAATAAATCATTCAATTTTGGTTCTGTATAGATCGTATAACGTTTGCCATAAAAAGTATTCTTGAATTAAGCTCTGTTTGCACATTCATTTCAAACACCGCCGCTGCCGTCACCGCTCAGGATGTACTTAACATACCTGCATAATAATACCTAAGTACCTAACTACAACTTGTCAACCTTTATCTGAATTGAAAGTCATTCATTCAAATTCATCTTCATCTTCAAATCTCGCTTGACAGATTTCACATTCCTTTATATCCTCTTTTTTTTAGTTCAAAATCCATTTACTCCAATAACAGCACCCACCTTCAGCTACCTAGAAGTTGCTATATACCTTTCTGCAACATTTTCAGTTAAAGAACTCAAATACCAAAAGAATTACATCTCTAAGGTAATTGCTTTCGCTTTTTCAATTATATTTTCTGCAGCAGTTGTTACTCTTTAGTTCAGAGTTTTTCTTTTTCTTTTTCTATTCTTTTTTCCTTTTTGTTATTTTTCTTTCTTTCGGAACAATTCCGAGTCCTGATTGTGATGAACGACTGCATATAGAAGTTTTAAGATAGATGCAACTCGCTATATTCTATGTACTATCTGATGCTATGCTTTTAGCAATTTCACAATGAGAAAGACAGTTGAATGCAAACTTAAATGGATGGTTCCTCAGTCTCATTTCATTTATTTTTCCATCCTTAAATAAAAAGGACGAAAAGCAAAAAAAGTTTATGAAATACGTTTCTTTTTTATTTGCGAACTCATACGTGGGTTTGAGAAGGTAAGTATAGATACAATCCTTCACGTGGTATATTTTTGCTGAAATTACAACTCCTGCTGCTGCTTGCTGCATGGTGCTTGGAACAAAATATTCTTCTGCGTGATGCATGTAGCTGCAACCTTACCTGATTATGTGGGTTGGTTAAACATGGGCTCTGAGGCGATAGTGGTAATGGTAGAGGTGGCAAGGAAAAATCCTTACACGAGAGAGACAGTAGATGTTGAAACTTTTCCAAATGTTCACCTTGGTTGGAAATGAAAGAAAAAAGAATCAACTTTTTAATTTTCACATTTTTCATTAAAGTTTTTCACTCACTGAAATGTAAGTGTGTAACTACAACGATGACGACGACGACGAAGTAGACGTCGTTGACGGAGAGATGGTAGGGTTTAAGCATTGAGCATAGGTACGTAACATATCTGGGCGGTTCGTTTCATACTGAAAATAAAAAGTGCCAAGCATGTAGCTCTTTGATGATTTCAAGTGATTTCAATTAAGTTAAGGGGCACAAGGGCGTTGATTAAATGTAATTTTTACCACTCAGCATCACAAGAGTGGGATATAGTTTTGGCAGCAAAGAAGTTTATACACCTCTACCTCTATCATGATGGATTCGTAAAAAAAGAGTTCTTCTGCAATCGAGTTAACTCGGAAGGTAGTTCATGAGGAAATTAATATATATGTATGTTTTTTTTATATACATATTTATATATTAAGAAAAAATTGTTTGTGCTATTAAACTTTTTCGAGAGGTGTATACGAGAATTTTGTAAAATAAAAATAAATGAATTTGACGTCGCAAGCAGACTGAAAGGAATTTATTTTTTTGTCAATACACTTTAAGACAATTAAATGAGAAAAATTCATGAGGACTTACGTACACCTCTCATGGAAAAATAAATGCAAAAGCGCATTCGCTTAAACTCGATACCAAGCATATTTTCATTTTAATACGTATCTATAAAAAAGAAATAAATCATTAATGAAGGCTTGAACGCGTAAAGGAATTTTAAAATAATTTGTTCCTTATTGTAAAATTGTATTACAATCTATACGTGCAAGTGAAACATCTTAAAAACAGCGAAAAAAAAAGGGTTGATTAATTGATACTTGATTTTTAAGCAAAAAGGATATTTCTTGTAAGTGACTGATCGAAAATATTAAATGGAAAATTCAGTAAACACTTATGAATTCAGAATGAATGTATACATCCAGCAACAAAAAATAGATGTACTGAGTACAACCTTGGCTTTATTCAGAATTCTTGAGAAGAATTTATGTTTTTTTAATTTTAATTTCCTTTATTTTGATTTAAAAAAAAAACAGCTTTTACTAATTATTTCTTCAATATCATAATACCTAATTCAAAAAGTGGTCAGATCTTACAAATTGGAAAGAAAATTATTTTTAAATTTTAACATCAAGAAAATCACATGTAGTCGAAAAATATGTAAATAGATTATTGTAACTGATATTTACTAAACCATAAAGTTAAAAATAAATAGTGTTCGTTATGCCAATTTCTTATGACCTAACGAATGTGGTTTGGCATGGTATTGAACAACTTTTAAAAAAATAATTTTCATCTAGTTCGCTGTACAAAACTATTTCTACAAAACAGAATCCCTTTGGATTATTCATTTAGACATCAAATCCTTACGGCTGCTTGTAAGTTTGACAACAGGTCACAACCTTCTAGAGGCTTACTACCGATGATATGTGCATGTGCAAAGGATGCTGTAATGAGGAAGAACAAGAAGACAAATCCTTCGACAGACATTTCTTTAAGAATTTCGAAGAACTTAAAGATATTCAAGGAAGCTGTCTGTTAGGCATCACAAAAGCCTTTAAATGGCTAGAATAAGGCTATCCATAGGTTTAACAACTCTTTTAGGAATTTAATTCCGCAGGGTATCACAATAGGTCTACATTAATCTGAGTGCAGCGATAACGCCATCAATTGCCTGCCCATCAACATAACCTAACCAAGCTTCTTCTATCACCTAATTCATCTCACTGATTGGTTTTTGAAGTTATTCTCTTATTTTGACCCATTCGCTCCTAACACTTCTTAATCCAATTGTGGTAAACAATGTTTCCTGACCATTAAAGCAACGAAATCTCAATAAAATCTTTATGATTGTTTAAATGAATATAAAGACTTCGTCAATGTTTGTGAATTTTTCTAAAAAAAATGCATTGGAAGTTTAAAAGTAACGTTTCGGCTAGGTGGCATGGAGCTCAGTCATTTTGGGAAATACCATTTCCGGAATTCTCAGAGTACCTTTTGTTCCAATGGTTGCATAACACGTTTATTTATAATTTGAATGTATTTTTCAACATTGACAATACCTTCCAATATAATAATATCATCATTATACTGCCGCATTTGCGGCAGACTGCGGTATTGCCACCAAACTTGGGTTGATCTAAAAAAATAACTTTTCACCATTAATTTTCAGTTAAGTTTTTTTAAGGCTTAGTCTATTACTAGAGGGGTTTTTTTGTCGGATGTATAGTTCTGAATTTAATTGTTATATTGGGTTTTAAATTGGGCCGGGTAGATTTTGGCGCCACGTTGCGGCCATTTTTTTTGGTGACATCTGTCAAATCTTTTGTTTATTATTCAGTTGTTATGCCAAATCATCATGGCCAATAGTACGTTCAAATGATAAAACTTTATTATCAAAATGAGTGTTCGTTAACGCAAACATTCCGCGCATTGCTATACCACCACGGCTCTTCCCAGTCACAGTTTTCAACGTTTGGTAGCCAAATTTAAAACGATCGGTTCAGTAAACAATCAGCCAACACTCGTACGTTCAAGGGACACAAGATCAGCCGAGAAAATCGCAGCAGTCCGTGAAAGTGTACAGTAGGACCAGAGTTAGTCTATTCCTCACGGCCGTCCACAAAAACTCGGCTTTTTGCAGACTTCAACTTGACGAATTTTGAGTACCGATTTGGGCTTATGCAACTGACCCAGGAGCTTAAAGCTCATGACCAAAGACAACGCCGTTTGTTCGCTGACTGGGCTTCGAATCGTTTGGAAGAGGACAACAATTTGGACCGCAAAATCATCTTTAGTGACGAGACGCATTTTTTGGTGGAACGGGTGTGTAAACAAGAAAAATTGCTATATATGGGACGACACCTACCGACGCAAGGTTCACCAGGTGATAATGCATCCTCAAAAAGTTACCGTTTGGTGTGGATTGGTCAGTCCTTTTTTGACAACGAAGTTAGTGAGTGAAACTACAAAACGATGATAACTAATTTCTTATGGCCCAAATTGACTCTAGACGACATGTGGTTCAGGCAAGACGGAGGCGGCGGAGGAGCTACGTGACACATAGCAAATGCCACCACATCTACCCGCCCTTATTGAAAATCCCTATATAACACAATATTTAAAACTTGCGATTTTAAGAAACCGAATTTCGTTACTCACAAAATATTATTCCAACTTATTTGTAAGTTAGTACTTATGACTCAGCTTTTTAGTGATTTTCTCACCAACAATAACCTTTTTTTTGTTCGTAATCCCTAAAAGACAAACAAAGACTAAAAAAATTATATACCTAGCTACTTTTTTTCAAGTTTCTAAGCTTGTATTGCAAACCCAGTTTTAAAGGGGCTTTTTTATCTTGATGTCATTAAAATCGTGATTCTATTTGATTGATTTTGAAAAAAACTAGCTTTAAGGAAGTTCAATAATAAAGCTGTTAAGGTTTTTGTTATGAGAGTCTTAAGACTTCAAATATAATGTAGTTTTTAATTTAATTTGATAAACGATTCTGAAAAACTTGACTACATTCTTTTGAGCAATTCAAATACAAAATTTGAACTCAAAATTGATTCTTCAGCAAGAATTGCCACTCTCCCCGATTCAATTATCAACTGATGAAAGCCTCTATTCGTCTTACTTGAATAATTTGGGAAGGTTTTAAAATCAATCGAAATGTGAAAAATTTAAAACAAATTCACTGCTTTTTCAAATTTGATTTTCTCGATCTCTAGAATCTAACCGAAATTTTAAAAGAAGAATCACAAGAATTCGATTTCATTTAAATTCTACAAAAATTTCAACTTTCAGCATTCGTATATTTGAACAACTAAATCTATTGAATTCTTCACTTACATTAATTAACTTTTGATTGTTTCATTTTCAAATAGTTACATTCCTTACGAAAGTAACGACAATGATACTTATAAAGTTCCATTAAACAATCGCCAAATCCAATAAAATTTCCAAAGGTCAGTTAAAAATACAAACAAGAAAATAAAACTCTCAAAACAAACCCTCATCACTCAGTTGAAGCATTTATTTTCATGGTTTATTTATTCTTCCTTTTTTCTAATAAAATTCCTGGAGAATGATTAGCAATAATTATTATTCTCTTAGACCCTCCAAAATGCGAATTCTTCCTAAAAACATGCCTCCATACCCCCTTTTAATAATATCTTAGCATAAAACACATACATAAATTTGTAGATACCTAACCTACCCTCGTTGAAGAAAGAAGCTTTAAACAAGTCCTTAGTCCTTTTAAAGCTGTAATTCTTATGAACCATTCCAACGTTCAGCCAAATCTTCCATCGATTTTTGTTAATATATTTTTATTAAAAAGGAAAAAAAATCCGTACAAAATGCGGACGGATAGCCATTGATTTTTAATTAATATTAACCAAATTCATGGTGCGTTGTCATGAACACCATAACTTGGCCTTTATGATAAACCGCATTATAAGTCTGTTTTCTGTTTTTCCCTCATAAATTTGAATTTTGATGGAAATTCGATTGATTTGTGTTTATTTATATTTTTATAATTAGATTTATACAATCGAGGAGCATTTTAAGTGTGGAAAAGTTCCAATCGGTTTTGAATGTTTGGTTATTAATTTTTGTAATTTCTTTCTAACCACAAAGGACATTTTATTCAATAATGAAAATTTTCCTTTTAGGTACTCAAATTTTCGGCGAATTTTCAGAAGATTTATTGCAAAGTCACTTCGAATGAAATAAATAGCTTCCCACGTATTGATTGGTTGGTTACATTACATTTGAACAGAGTTATAATAATTCTTGTGTTTTATTTATTCTTCGGTTTTGTTGATCTTTTAATGTCCTTGAGATTCAGTCAATGGTTATAGGTAAGTGTTTTTTCGACAATTTATTTTTTTGTTGTTTGTATTTTTATTTTGAGCGTAAATTGATTCTAGGCATGAAAAGAAAAACAAAATTCTTACAAAATTATTTCGAATGGAACAATATTTTGTCGAAAAGCTGGTAATTTATTGCTTTTTTCTAGATACGGTAGTGGTGGTGGTTTTTATATTCATATCAAAACATTAGCGTGTGTTAAAATTGTTCTCGATGTAAAAAATAAAACAATTTAGGCAAAAATAAAAAGCTTGAGTAGATGAATTATTTTGTGTTTGTAGAGGTTATGTAAAATACGTAGGTATTGTTCTCTTTTTGCTGTCTCAGCTTCTAATTCGGTCACAACGATTAAATGTGTATATATATTAAAAATTTAGCTTAAACGATTTGTGAAATTATAAGCCGTATAATAAAAGTCACGCAACAATTCTTGACGATAATCATTCACTTATTCGACTTTTTTCAAGTGTATTGTAACACTTTTGACAACAATTTTTGCCTACACGCTCGTAACACATTAAATTTCAAAATGTTGACCTTCATGTCAATAAAATCAAGCCAGAGAATGTCTTGCTAATTATTTTCTTTTTCCGTATTCCGTATTATAAAAACAAACAAAGTCCTCAAAAGATATATACACAAAATCAAATTTTGTTATTCAAAGAACTTCACTCAAGAAGTTCTGTCGAGACATTTAGGACGTTGAACAAATGTATGTATTAATGGCAATATTTTAATTGATAAAACAAAACTGTCGATTCAATTATTCAAAAACATAATAAGAAGAAAAAGATGAAAGAAATGTGGAGTAATTATCTTTCTTTGTTAAAAAAGAATTGAGTAAAAAAATTGAATTTAAAGAAATTACTTTTGTTTCTAAGTCATTCTTTGTATCTGTGAAACAAAACTTTTTCAAATTCAGTATTATATCCTCAACTATATGGCCGAAGTCGTAAAAAGGGTTGTCAAAAAAACGTACACCGTGTACGATTTTAGCTCTCTCCAACTCTTTCTCAGTCGAAGTGATTTTTGTTCAACCGTTCTTCACCAAATACTACTAGGCTGATCCATTTGCCTGCCTTCCTGTGTGAGTGGGTTCTATTGGCCCGCAATGCATCCATTGTCTTTTCGAAGCATATGGCCAATTCAATTTTAATATCCATAAACACGGAGGTTATGGGTCCCTGACTAGTTCTTGCTTGAAGATCAACATTATAGATACGGTTGGTATAGAAAATCCTCAAGATTTTGACAGTGCTCTGCATCTATACAACAACACGTATTCAACATTGAAGGAGAAAAGACATAGCTTGGTCTTTAAGCTTAAAGAGATATTTCTCCATATATTTGACAGCAATCCGAACCCGGCCTTTGCTTTTCTGATATGGCTGTCAACGTCTATCTCAGTTTACCACCCGTAGAGACAAACCTTGCAGTATTGGAAGTGTTCAAAAATATATAAGGAAGTTTTAAGGCTCATCCTCTTAGTTTTTCTTAGTTGATCCATATCCCCGCGATTGTTGCTTCTCTCTCCTACCTTGTTGTCATTTGATAGAGATCCATTATCCAGTCTTCCAAATATTCGAAGCATGATTGTCAGACACCCTATTGAATTTTCCTATATCAATTTGACAAAGTTGTTACAAAATGATGACATCTCCGTTTTTTTTACAGTTCACGGCCGAACTAACAGCTCATGTACTTTTTTTAATAATAACAAACAGCTTATTTCCCATTTAATGATTGCTCTAAAACTGGGTCTACCTCAATTTTGTTTGTTAAACAATAATAACATAATTATGTATGTTTTTATTTCCAAAAATTAAAAAAAAGTAACCTTTAAAGTACGTATTGAGTAAAAAGTCAAAAATCTCAGATAACTTTTAATAACAAGTGAACTATACATTACCAAAAAAAGTACATACTTTAAAAAATATTTATTTTCTAAGATATATTCAAATTTTAAAGTCAATCGGTTGACCATTTTCTGACAACTAAAAAAAAATGCAGAATTCTGAGAGGCGATTGAAGTTTTGAGTAGTAAAGAAAAACAGGAGCATTGTTGCCATAGTTTTAATACTTTAAATTAAGAACCAAGTACTTAAAGTTTGTTGCCGGTCTTAACACAAAATTTTTGGTACACATAGGTTTCCTTATCCGACTATTCCTCTCGTTAATCATATCTTCCCATTATGGAGCCATCATACAAAATAGATTAACGCCCCCAAACTTAATGTATAGTTCTAAAAAAAAGAGCAATTTCATGATGGCACTTTGTTTTTTCAAATTGAATAAATTGAAATAGAAAAGTTTTTGAATTGTCTTCCCCATAAATAATGCTTTTGAAATTTTACGCCCAAACAATGCAAACTAAATTTGAATATCAACTTAAATCTCTTTGAAAGTTATAAATTTTCTTGGTCCCAACAATTTTTTGAAAGAAACCACAAAAATAAAAGCTAAGCAAATTTTGTTTTGTATTCTTTTATTTCAATCCAATTTGATCACTCTATATATGTATATGTAGATACCTATACTACCCAAAGACATTAGAATTAGAATTTTTCAAAAACACGTGCTATAATTCAATTCAATTCATTACCTATATTTCTTTCGCCATTTTCTGAACAAAATACAAATTTTAAATAAAATCCTTCTCATCAGTATTCTCTCAAAATAAAAGAAACAAAATGTAAAATAAAAGATAAGTTCAAACCCTCTTAACAGAGTAAATATAACCAGTGAGATAGAAATGGTTTTGTTGTTGTATTGTTTGAAAAAAAACATAATACAGCAAAAAAAAAGAAAACAGGATATCCTTCAACTTCTTTTCCAATCAAATTCAAATTGATTATAAAGTCCACCATCGCATCGCCAGTACCCGCAAAATATAACGGATAACTCAATTTGTAGTATGCTGGAATCCATTCCGTCCTGTTTCCGGTGCAGCTAAGCGAATAGAGATAATAGCAAAACAAAACAATACTTTTTTTCCATTTTACTTGAACAATAATAAATTCAATGAATCAATGAATATTGTTAATTTACACTGCACATCAATTCAATAGAGACATTATTTAAAAGTACAACAAATCAGTAGAGTGGTTATAATACTACCCCCAAGTGCCTTAAGCATCATGCCAAACATCAATGGGGTTTAAAATATTTGATCGAAAAGGCCCTCATAGTCATCGTGCACATCGTCATTTAGTCGGAAATTGAATAAACATTTAAAAGACATTTTATGTCGATCCACAGTGTATCCTTCTCCCTATCGCTATCCATGTTAATCAACCCTTAAGTCCCTATAACAGTAATGTATTGCAACCCACAACATAATTCAAACCTACACGTTAGCTGATGGTATAGGTTACGTAGGTAACCCAAATGAATTGAAAATCCGCAGACAAAGCTCTCATTCGTGTCAAAGGATTAATTGTCAACTACTGTCACAAATAATTAGTGTCGACTTTATGCTAGGTTTCTATCTATGGTATACCCGCATTTATACGGTTAAGGTTTCACAGAAAAATGTGTAAAGTGGCAAATAATGGATATCGTATCTATACACATACATATACGATAAAATGAAAGTGCAAAAAAAGGAAACAATAAATAGAAGAAAATAAAATAGAAAACACGTCGTCCTCGTCATAGAGGTGTATCTGTATAATTGTGGGGTTGAATTAGGGGTGGAGTGTTGGGGTTTTTATTTTATTTTATTTTTTGTGTACTAAACCAAACCCACTTTGTATCAACAAGATTAATGAGTATGTGATGGGAAAGAAGACAAAATAAATGGCTTATCTTTTCTCGCATAGTAATGGATGATGTGGAACTATAGCAAGAACGTATAGGTTTAGGTGGATTGAGGATAAATGAAATTTGTCGTGGCGATGGTGATGGCGATGGCGTTCCTCCGTGTATAATGTACATATATCTTGAACTCTGAATCTGTCTATGTCAAGAGCGAAAAAAAAATCAATAATTTTAGCTTTTAACTTGGCTTGCTTTGAAAGTCATCATTTCTAAATTTTTGCACAGGCCATTTCCGCGTGTATAACAAGCACTTTAGGATTCAAGCCATCTATTAGCCAAAAAGCCAAAAGCAGAACACTGAACATTTTTTTCTAAGCTCAATTCAGGCTACATAAATGTATGTCCATATATACTTTAAAACTTTCAGAGACTCGAGATCATATAAGTTATTCTCTTTATTTTTCAAAGATTTGTAATTTTGATATATTATCCTTAAAATACCTTACAGCTTTAAAAATGAAAATTTTTCTATCAAAAATATAAATATATAAAGAATATAATATATTTTGAATGCAATATAAATATTTTACATTCAAAAAGTATTCTATATTTCGTTTTTGTGCTTAGTGTTGAATAATCCATCCCACGACCGATATTGAAAAGGCCATCAGATTAGCTGGAAAAGTATAAAACATGTCATAAACCCCCTCCCCCTAGGCCATATAGTTCAAAGAGTATAAACAATGACTTTATTCATATGTTTTCTGAAAAACAACAAAAAATTGTGTAATGAAAAAAGTTAAATTGATAAATAAATAATCCCTTTTCAATTATTTTAACAGAACTTTATTTAAATTTCCAGTGTGAATTAAAGTTTGGGGCTTTTTGAAAATGTGTTATTTTTTAAAATTGATTAAATATCGATTTTTTAAGATAATAAAAGAAGCAAAAGAGCTCCATTCCATTGTTGATTCCATTCAATGTCGTAAATTTGAACAATTCACTCACTAAGTTTAAAATTTCATATTATTTAGAACACTCCACACAAATATGGTAAAAAACTGTTTATTTAAAAAAGAAATAGAATGTCTATTATTTCGTATATTGATTTTCTGATGTCACTATTATTTTGCACAGCTGTGTATATTGAATACAGATCTTTGAAAGACTAAATTCTAAGCAAACAACTCGCTTAAAATAAATAAAATGAACAAAATACAAATATTTATTTATTACCTAACATCACCCGAACTACTATGTCCTTAGGCAGCCATTTAATCATGGTTGAAACTTATTTTAAGCATGTTTAGACTTAAAATAATAGATATTAAATTTAAATTTGCCGAAAATATAGGCAACAAAAAAAATATTGACCTTTAAAATAAAAGCATGTGAATCGCGTTTTACTTTATTTTTTTGTTTTCAACAAAAAGAAGGGTCTGAGAAATAATTACGATACTCAGGAATTTATTTTTTACTCTAAGCTACAAGATAGTCAAGTTTTTGTCAATGAAATAGTGAAAATCCGAATCAAAATTAGACACACAAAATCTTTAATGTCATAAACTACACTGGCACTTGGTTATAATAATAAAACATCAGAGCTTGTAATTTTCTTTTTAAAAAACAGAAATTGCAGTTATTTTGCATATGTCTTAACTTTTTTTAGCCCAAGTTAAAAAAAAGTATAATTTTATGTTGAAACACG
The DNA here is from genome assembly GCF_945859685.1 of Eupeodes corollae. NCBI lineage: Eukaryota > Metazoa > Arthropoda > Insecta > Diptera > Syrphidae > Eupeodes > Eupeodes corollae. The sequence continues at coordinate 215,336,084 of NC_079147.1, read as the reverse complement.
ATAGGTCTTGGAAAACAAAAAACACGTATTTCCGAATTTAAAAAGAAATAATGTTATTAATATTTTATGTAATATTTAACGGTTGGTTAAATTACTGTAACATTGAAGTCAAAGTTAAAACAATAATTATGTTGTGAAGAAATATCTGAACCAGTTATTTTTTTTTATTATAGCATAATGCTCCGGTCCTTCCATACTGTCAAAGAAGGAACAGGCCGGGGCCCTTATGTTTTTGGCTTAAATATGATTTTCAATTGATCTTCGATTCATTATATTTGGCTTTAGACTCAGCTTGCATAAAGGTTTGCCTACCAATGCCACAATGCTTCGCATCATTATTGTTGGCTCCGCATAATGCGAAAGGTCTGCCAATGTTGCTGTAACTCTTGTTAGCCTTATAGTAACGCCTGACCTCGGATTTGGGCAAATCAGGTTTAAATGTATAAGCAAATCCTGAAACTCCACTTTAAACAAATATCTTATAGTTCTATTTGTGAGGTTCCTTTAGATAATACCTCTTTAAATTGCTTTTAGCTTAAGTTGAAGAAATTTGTTCCTCAATATAGAGATATTGCGCAATGGGACCTCCACTAAAGGTTTCTTTTGATTTGTCTACAATAAGTCTAATTTTGAAGAGCCTGTCATCATTAACAGCATTACGATTTGGTCAATTAGAATAGGCATTAAAATGACTTAGCAATGAATGCTTTCCAATTACTGGTTACCCTCGTTAAATGTATCAATGACATCATGAAACTTGCTCCAATAAACTCCTAGTCCACTTGAAAAGATTGATGAAGATTCTTTTGAATTATTCAAAAAATAGTTAGCTCAGAAATAAAACGTGTTATTTCTTTGGTGAGTGGTACTCTTGGCGTGATGGTTATTGAAGAGGACTTTCATGCTAGAGGTCTTGGGTTCAATCCCTGTTTTTTTCACGGGTACTCCTTTTGCGAGGAATTGACAGATCCTCCAAGAGTAATTCTTGTCATGAAAAGTGCTTTCTCAAATTAGTCGTTTGAATAGGGCTTAAAACTGTAGGTCCCTTCCATCCTTGGCAACATTACTCGCTCACAGGAATGGTAGAGAGCAGTAAGTCACTAGGCCATAGTTCTCAACGGACTTAATAAACTGGGTGGGAAATCATAGTTCCCTGTAAAATAAATTTGTTGGTTGTTAAGACTAAACTTCTTTTTGTTCCATTTCAATGCTGGTTTTTGTTTTCATTTCCGATTCACCAAAACTGATTTGCTTAATGAAGGGCCATCAATAGAGTCAATGAGTTCAACATTTTCATTTCCATTATTTTCTTCTGAATCTGGAAAAGGTTCAATATCCTCTGAATGTGATTGATAATAGGGTACAACCATGCTATCATCATCGAAATCAAAATCATCTTCACTATTAAATTGGTAATTTATGCCACATCCTCCATCTTCTCACATTGATCTCGAAGTGATTCTGAACCTTTACAAACACAAAAATTACTCTTTTCAAACAGAAAGGTAAGAATATTTATTTGATTAGAGAAAATGAAGACATTCATTCACTTACCTTCAATTTTTCAGCAAAATACCTCAAATTTGCAAAATCTTTGTTTTCATTATTAATTTATAAAATTGCACTTCTTTAAAACGAACAATTTAGACTATCAAAAGTCAAACTATCAAAAGCTGTACAACAGGATATTATACTAATGTTTTAATGATTTCGATAAACTAAAAACATTCAGTAATTTTAAAAGAACTTATTCGGTTTGTTACAGAACTGTCACATGCGGGTATAAAGGCTATAAATAATAAGCCATGAAATTAGCTTAGCTCTACGATTTCTTTGTTTTTCGTATGGGGTGACAATTTTAAAAAAAGAAAAGTTTTCCCCTGCATAAATAGCCCTTAACATATTTGAAAAAAAAATCGCATTATTTATTAACAATAAACCCGTATAAGTATTCCGCCTAAACTGCATAGCTACTATCAATTCCGTGTCAAAATTTCAAACTTATTTTCTCAAAACCTAATTCAAATCTACGGGACTGATAACTAAAAAAAGCTCTTAACCGATTTGTTTGAAACTTGGAACACGTCTTCTATAGAATGAGTCCTAAGAACCATCTAAAAAATAGGTTTACTATTTTGTTTTATTCCACAAGCTTAATCAAATGATTGATTTAATTTTAACACGCTTAAAGTAAAATTTTCGATTTTAGATCGCTTTAGGAAAAACTTAAAATCCAGCCGATCGATGGCTCTCACCTCGAGGTTTGAAAGTATTATCTAATATTGTCTCTTTGTTGAAACCACATGAATGTTTATTGGCTGCTCTATTTTGATTATATATTAATTTCCATAATATCTAAAATGTTCTATCCTAAAACTAAATCTCCTGAGGCCTTTTTCCTCTACAATAAAATGTCAATGCAATTTATTTTTAAGTTAAATGAGAAAATATGCAAATTTATCCATTTTTATCAGGATATTTAATTTTGCACACCACCACAAAAACGCGACATCGAAAAGAAAAAATTATGCTTTCTTTCTAATATAGATATATATTTGAATTGAATATTTGCCATGAATAAGATTTAAAGGATTTCGCACTGTATAACTTGGAGAATACGGAATTGTTTATTACCCAACAAAACTATACCAGCATAAATCTGGTTTTCCAATAAGAGCGCTAAAAAAATTTTATTTGTTACGTAAAACAAAAACGGTTTTAGATATCAATGAAGTTCTTTATTCCTGTAAATGAACGTTCGATGCCATTATGTATGGAACTTAATTTCTTTTGCATAGCCCCCACGGGCACGCTTGAAGAAGTCCAGATGCTGAACTCAATTTTTGACTGTTTTCAAGCATAAATCGGCCGATACTGCTGCAATTTCACGTTCGATGTTCATACGAAGTTCATAAATCGTTGCTGGCTTATTGGCATAGGCCATAGACTTGACATATCCTCACCGAGACGGCCAAGGGACTAGACCATTTTGTGAGATAGCACGTTCTCCAAACTCGGTTTTCAATAAATTGATTGTGACACTCGCTGTGTGGCTTGTGCCGATCTCCTCTTGGAACCACATTTCTTCAAAGCATATATCATCCAATTGGGGCAAAAAATATTCGGTTATTATTGAACGGCAGCGAGATGTCCAACTCTTGAGAGACACATTTGAACTTTCCGCAACTGAAGCCTCAGTGGCAGCAATATTCTCGACACTACGGGCACTTCTTTGTTTCACTGGCACGGTAACATTTTGTACTGTGGATTCAAGTTTTTCCATTAGACCCCCAATTGGTGCTCTGCTATTACGATTATGACGATCATATTTTGGACGTAGCGCTATTAACGTTGAGGCCAGTGACTCTGAATTTTGGTAGTTTTTCATCATGAACCTTACTGCATATTTGTTTACATTATCATGGTCTTAAAAATACGGATCACCGAAATGTATGTAAATTCCTGTTAAGAATTGAGCTGGTTTCCAAGTAAAAGTACTATTTGCAACTGAATGCTAAATGTTCAACTTCTATTTTTCTTTTTTAAGTTCTTACCAACAAACTAATTTATTCTTTTCTTCATTTAAGTTTTCAAAGGAAAAATCAAACTTTATCGTTTTTCCTCTACCCCTTTAATAACAAAAAAAAGAAGTAAAAGTTTGTCTACAAATTATCCAGTCGCAATATATTTTTCTTTTATTTCTGCAGCTTCCAAATGTCCTTGAAGCAGAACTTTTTTGCATATACAATCTCTACAATCATACATATATCGTTTGTTGAATTATTAAACGATATTCACTTTTCATTGTTAAATTTCCTGCTATACCTACATATACATACGAATATAAGGAACAAAAATCAAATATAAAAACGGAACTCAAACGTGGTTGCTATATCCATAGGTTAGTATAGGTTAGGGACGTTCCGTACCCGCCATCTATTATAAAACAATAAAATAGCTAAACCCCATCAGAACGGAAAACCATAAAGAAAAAAATCTTTCAATCTACTAATGAACCGTGTATAGTTAAGTCTTGCTTTGTGTGTTGTTTATTATTTAACCTTTTGTTTCAAAAGAATATTCCCCCTCTTATTCTCTCCCTTCTTCCCCATCACCAATTTCATATCCATCTGTGTTCATGTACAAATCCGTGCTCACAGTCATCCTTTCGAGCAATTTAAAACAAACAACGAGGCCTAGTTTTTCTAGGTCATGTGAAGGCATAAGCTTCACACCACAATAGAATCCTTTTTTCGTTTGCACCTACATATATGTATATATCCTTATGTTCATATGGTGGGCATCACTGTGAAGAGTTAAGCACTATATATTGTTGGATTTTTCTACGTTCATCTAGGTATATTTAGAAATGAAACGGGGGAAAGGTCGAAAATGTTTAAGAATTCACCTCTCTGAAGAGCAAAAACAGGGACGGATTCGTACATGATCCATGTTAGCTTAACTCCTGTATTTGTTAGACTTCCATCTAAAAACTTCCATATCATAATGTTCGTATTTGACATTTAGAGACACATTTATTCACAATCTTTCTTGATGACCTGACGCATAGAAATTTGATCAAAATAGTAGTAGTAGTTTTTGAAAACAAAAGAATATTGATGTGATAAAAAAAAGTAAAAAGGAGCTACCAAATTTTAACATTTCAAAATATCTGTTTATGTAGTCCTCGAATTACAATATTCCGAATCCAGCTTTTTGAGAATTTTCTTAGCTTTAATTTTGGTTAAATTTCCAAATTTCCTCTTTAAGAAGACAGCAACATCTATTTTTAGACCACGTAAAAGTTAGGCGAAATTGTTGGCCCCTTTTGAAAGTGATTTCTTCGAAGTGCCTAGGGTTTTGTGTTTCCCCAATGTAAAGCAATTCGTTTACAATGTCAAGGAAATAAGTCCAGAGAACAACAATGAAAAATAAACTTCCATTGAATATTTGAAAAATTCCGATTTAATTGAATTTTTGATAAAAGAGGCTTTTTTTATAGAACAATAAAAAGCTTTAGGCACCAAAATGACCTTGACCCGGCACTGAATACATACATACATACATATATGTATAAAGAAAAAGGAACCTAATATGAGCACAAAAATCATAAAAAAAGAAAACAAACATTCAATGGCTTAGCGTCTCCCTATAGACATACTGTTGTTTTGTTCTTTTTTGAAAGTGAAATGTGTTTGAGGAAAATATTCGGTTTAAATGCCAATATAGAATCAGATGTATTCAAGCCCCTTTCCCAACCTTCCAGTTAGCCTAAAAGTGAGCTAAGAAGAATGTTTTGTATCTTTTCTTCTCTTGTGTCTTGGTTTTTTTTTGGTATTATTTATTTTTATCTTCCTACTTTTTTTTAAGTTTGAATTTGAACCATAAATGGTGCGAGAAGCCACTTTGTTTCCACACGTGCCTTTTATTTGGAATCGATTATTTAAGAAAATTGCTTGCCATTATTTTTTGTGTTGTCCTTAAATTTAACACGTTTTGTACATTTCAGTTACCTGCATACATATAAACATAGATATTTTGTTGTATTTTTTAAAATAAGATACAAAAACGGTTCTCCTTAAATTCTATCTTTTTTCTTTTACCTCATCTATAATTAATATCCAACTCGATTCATACATTTAGACTGTGAAGGTAAGAAAAAATGTAAAGTAAAAAGTTTCAAAAGGACTATATGAAAGGATGAGAACGTTTTATGGGAGATTAAATAGAATAAAGTTAATATTTTTATATATGCTAAAGCAATATAATATTGCCCTCAAGGAAGGACCAAGAAATAAGAAAAAAAGAAAGCCTTCAAGTAATAGTGAGAGGGAAAAAGTTGTAACATTATAATAACTTAAAATTTTTGGACTCAAGTTTTTAATTTTATACCTGGGCTGATAATATCGTCAATAATTTATTTTGTTACAAGGGAGTGCTTAAGAGGAAACAATAGTTTAACTCTTGAACTTGAGAAAATTTATCAAAGAACTTAAAAATGCTACATTTAGTAAAACAAAAAAGTTCATTATAAGCTTTTCCAAAAAGGCTCCATTTTGAATAGTGCGCTAAAAAGTTTTTAAAAAATAACTAGTATAAACTAAGCAGTTACAGAAAATGAAAAATGGAAGCATAGAAATAGTAAAAATGTACTACAAAAATGGTGAAAATTATTTGTTACCATAATCTTCTGATTTTAAACTCTTACACTTTTTACATCGGTTGAAGTTCTAATATCAAAGAAAAACTTCTTATTAGAAAATATTTTATTTGTTTGCTTTTAGTCTATCACAGTTAAAAGTCATAAATAAAAATGGCATTCATTCGATTCTATTACAAGTAATTAATAGTAAAAATGACTTGTGTTTCGAATTTTATAGTTCAAGATAAGAAACTGGCATACTGAAATCTTCACATCCCATCTATTGATTTTTTTAAAAGCTTGACACCATTTTCAAAACAGCGTTTTGTGTGAGATAAACAAGTTTAAAAGTCAAAATCTTTTTTTGTTTTCATTATCGCAGTTGAGTCGAAAACTGTTTCTTATGTGTTTTTGTTGTTTTTGTTAGGTCACGTGTTTTGAAAAAAAAAGTTTTCGATTGAATGTTTCCTAAAAGTCAAATATAAAAGTCAGCAAAAACATTTTTCATTATGATAAAATAAGTTTAATATCTGTTTTTGTTCCCGAGATTCTTAGGCGGATTTTAATATTTACCAATTTTAGTGCCACTTTTTGAAAGTTATGAATTATTCTAGGAACATATTCTTACTTTAACAACATAATTTTGCGTAAAATAATGCCTTCATCTATTCTCAAAAAAAACGAGTTGAACATCAGTTTTGACTAATTTTGCGGAGTATTTTTTTTTTTTGCAAAAATCGTAGAATAGTTTTTTCTTTAAATTTTACGAAATGTTAACATTTTCTAAAATATAAAATTAGTTTTTAGACAATATCTTAAATTGCTACCAAGTTATTCGGGTCGAAAGTTAATTTTTTCCAACGTTAAGAAGTGCTTTTTTAACTTCGTCGAAATAAAAGATTTTTATTGCAAACAATGTAACTTTTTCTTTGCCAATAAAATATGTATCTATCTTTCTTTTAGAAAGATGTCTGTGCGTCCGTGGGTACGTATGTTCGTACATTCGTACGTTCGCACTTTTTTTCGTTGTCCATAGCTCAAGAACCAGAAGAGATATCGACTTCAAATAAATTTTGTTGTATAGATAATAAGGCAGAAAGGGTTCTCACGAAAATTTAAAAAAAAGGTGAAACATTTAGTTAACCCTTGATATCTTACGAACCAAAAACGCTAGACACTTGAAATAAATTGTATATACTATATTGTAACGTGATACCTAACAAATATATGTTTTGAAAAAAAAATCCGATTAATGGTTTTTTTTATAAATCAAAAAAAACTGACAAAAAAAAACGAAAATTTTAATAATAAACATAATTTTATCTCCAAAACAGTTTTGTGCAACGAAAAATAAAGTTTTTAACATCTGGTAAAATTTTGAGAAAATCGAATCCACAGTTTTTTTTATAAAATATAAAAATTAAAAAAAAAAAACATCACTCAAAGTTGGTAAAAATTGATTTTCGACTCAAATATCTTTTAAAATATTTTTAATTATGGCTTCCAACTTATTTTTACTTATAAGAGATATTGTTTTCGAAAAAATTTGAGAAAAATCGAATCGACAGTTTCTTGACACCTAAACGAGCAAATTAATAAAAGTTGGTGAAAATTTACTTGCGGCTCAAATATCTTTTCAAAACGTTCAGATATTGGCTTTAAACTACTTTAATCGTTAAAAAAAATATTGTTTTCAACATTCAGTAAAATTTTGAGGAAAATGTAATTAACAGTTTTTTTTAGAAAAAATAAAAACCTTACAATAAAAACCAATACTAAATCTTGGTAAAAATATACTTTCGACTTAAATAGCTTTACAAAAATTCAAAATATTGTCTTCAAACTCTTCTTTTTTCACATAAAATATTGTTTTCGATATTTAGTAATTTTTTTTTTATTAAAATCCAACAGTCTTTTTTTTCATAAAAAAATAAAAGCTACAAAATATAGAACGCATATTTGGTAAAAATTGGTGTTCGGTTCTTCATATCTTTTAAGTTAATTCCATTCATCCAATTTTCAAAAAATTTAAGAAACATAAAACATTTTTTTTGGACTAAAAATCTATTTAACAAAACTGGATTTTCAAAATGAACTATTTCTATATATGAAAAATATTGTTGGTTCAACTAACAACTAACAACTTTTTTAACCCAACACGAAAACCTACAAACTTTTAAGCATAACAAATAGACAGACGCGATGGGAAGTTATCTGTGTGGGTCGCATCCCAGCCTCTTTTTTAGGTTTATATTTTTCTCTTTAAGTAACTTGTTTATAATTTCTAGGGAACCGAAATGTCTAGGGTCGAAATTTGTAATTCGACAAATCGGACCGATTACAATAACTTTCTTTTTGAGATTAATACCTCCATACATTTTTGAGAAACATTTTATGTAATGAAGAAAAAGAATGCGATTCTTTTGAGGTAATTTTGTACGCCTTTTTTCCAAATTTGTGGCCAATATCTTGTTCATATAATGTTCAATTGCTTCGAATGTCGGTTCCATTTCCACTCTGTTTTCTTCGATTTGTAGAGATTTTTTGGAAAGGAGATTCTATAATTCGCAAAAAGTGCGTACGTTTGAATCGCCATTTTTGTAAAGTAATTTTCGATAGTTTTAAAACTAAACTATTCGACTGTTTATCTATCCATTATCAAATTAATTAATATTATAAAAGATACTTCAATTGAACGAACCTTATATAAACATGTTTTTTCAAAATCTAAACTCTTTCGAAACGAGTTGATCATGTCTAAGTCAGTTTGAAGAGTGAAATATTCTAAGAATCATAGCTATGGATAAAATATTCTACGAACACTGCAAGACCAATCCAATTCAATGCAAAACAGCACGAACTAAAGTAAATATCTGTACTCGATTTCATTTAATAGTTTGACTTATTTTCCAGAAGTGGCAGTGTTCTGTGCAATTCTTTGGAAATCCAAATAACAAAATTTTGTTTAAAATTCAATAAAAAAAATACTCATGTATTTTGTATTTATAAGCTGTCCGTTAGTGTGGTGAGCGAAGCGCAGATTTCCTAGAAAATTAAATTTTACCCAACAATTAAGCTTAGTCTGATTCTGCTGACGCGCGCTAATGCGCTTCTGACAAACGCCTGCACTATACAATCAGTTTCGTTCGAATTTAAAAAACTTTGCACGGTGTTATAAATTCTAATGTGTAAGCATGATTTCAAAAATATTGCGATTAATCAAAAATTCAATATTCAAGTTGAGATTTAAAACTTTTTAAGTTAGATATGTACCAAACCGAACTTTCGTGTTAAGCTTATCGACTGATGTCACATATTCCTTAGAAAAACATATATTTGCACTTGTCCAGGCCAAGAATCGGATTCTACAACTCCATGACAGATGGTGGAAAATTCCGAAGAAGTGAATTTCGTCATATATTTTTCATGGATTTTAACGTCAACAATAATTATTCCGGTTAAAGCCTACAGCAAATTGGTCAAGCAATTCGCTTGAAATTCAGGACAGAGCGTAATTCTAAGGGATTTTCTAGAAGTAAAATTTATTATTACATAATTTTTTCTTTGTTCAAAAACTTTACCCTGCATTTTATTTACTTCTCTTGTAAAGTTTTTGTATTCGGTTTAATTTTCTGCATTTGTTTATTTGAGTTTAAGTTTTGATATTTTTCGTTTTAGGGTAAAAAAATGTAAGATTATTTAAGATTGCACTTGTGTACGTACTTTCTGTATACCTTCGTCCTCCATATCTCATGAACTACCTATATTGATATATATTGTTAGAACGTTGGACTGTAATGCAAGGAGTCTTGGGTTCAATTCCTGCCTGTGCCACCTTACTTTTTGCATGGGTACTGCCTCTTGCGAGGAATTGACAAATTCTCCAAGAGTAATTCTTGTCATGAAAAAGTGCTTTCTAAAATTAGACATTTGGATATTCTTCACATAAACTGTAGTTCCCTTCCATCCCTGACAACATTACTCGCACACAGGAATGGTTGAGAGTTGTAAGTCACTAGGCCCTGGTTCTTCATGGACTCCCTAATTTATTTAAATGACAGCTATGTAATTGAAGTATACATCTCAATTTATGATCGCAATATAATTGTATTGCAAATTATTTGTCTATTATTAACAGTCAATTCTACAGATGGCAACATCTGTTGATTTGATTGAGTTAGTATTCTATAGATGGCGCTATGTCAAACTTTCAAATGTTTCATATAAGCTACAATTTAATAGCATAATCACCACATGTTGCTGAGGCTAAAGTATAATGTTAAATTTATTTTGAAGTAAACGAAATAAAGTGAATTTTACTTTTTCAATGTTTGGTGTGAACAATACGAGCCCCCAAATTCAACATCGCCAGACTAAAGGATCCCACGACCCGTCAACAATTTAGGGACCACATGTCACACGAAATGAGAACAATCAGCTGCGCAGTATATGACGCTATCGAACACCTGTGAAAAATGTTTTTATTTCAGGTGCTGAAAGAATAGTAGGTCGGAAAAAAGGAAGCAACAAAACTTGGTTTCAGAAGCATCGTGGTCAAGGATCCAAACAGTTAAAGGCTCGAATAGCTGCTGAACAAGATGAAGAAAGAAACAAGCTGGAGTCCTCGTATGCATGAAAAAGAGAGAGGTTCACAGTAGTGTGCGCGGCCGTGACAAGCGTAACTTCATCAACACATTGGTGCAAGAAGCATAACAGGTGCGACAGCAAGACCGTTTACAGAATAACCAAAGAGCTGACTGTTACACACAGCTCAAAGCAACACCTGGTAAAAGAAGTAGACGGTACTGTGATAAGTTTGGTGGATGAGCAAGTCAGAAGGTGGAAAGAACTACTTTCTTCGGTTTTTAACCAAGTGTTTGCAAACAACGTGAGCCGATCCCTTCTGAAGCGCCTGAAGAAACAAATCCCCGAAGCCGCCCCACACCTTCCAGTAAAGATAAGATCGTTGCCGCAATTAAAGCACTTAAGAACAACAAAGCTGTAGGACTTGATTGAATTCTCGCAGTGCTTTTACATGCCTCATCCACTCATAAAAGAACCCTGCACAACCGAAAGCTTCCCCCATGAGTGGAAGAAGGGAATTATAGCCAAGCTCCCAAAAAAAGGAGATCTTACAAAGTGCGAAATTCCGAGCTATATCTTCCTGTATTGATCATATAAACACCCTGCGGATCATTATTGAACAGTGCGTTGAATATCAATCACCACTACACCTGCTGTTCATCGACTTCGAGAAGGCCTTTGATAGCGTTAACAGGGAGTATATCTGGTTAGCTTTACGGAGGAGAGGCATCCCAGAAAAACTAATGGCTATTATTAATGTAGCATCTAATGGATCCAAGTGTCACGTTTTGCACGATGGTAGATTGTCAGATGATTTTGAAATCCGTAGCGGAGTCAGACAGTGCCGTATTTTGACGCCAATATTGTTTTTGTTGATGATTAACGATATACTGCGCTCAGCTCTGTCAGGTAGCGGAGGTATCCAATGGACTTTAACATCCTATTTAAAGCACTTGGATTACGGAGACGATGTTTGCTTACTCTCTCATAGGATCATGGATCTCCATCAAATGACAACAAGCGTGGAGAGAGAAGCAGAAGTAGTGGGGCTGAAAATTTATTCCGGCAAAACAAAAATGATCAGTCTGGGAACCCGAACAAATAAATATTTTCTGGCAACCAGTGGAAAAAGTGGAGAGCTTTCAATACCTTGGAAGTATCGTTTCCATCGAAAGCGGAACCGAGCGAGACGTCATCTCCCGCATCGGCAAAGCAAAGGCGGCGTTCGGTATGCTGTCAAAAATTTTGGAGGTATAACACTATTAGCTTAAGAACGAAGCGGAGCGATGATGATGATGACCCTTAAGGGGCTCCCAACGAACTTAAAAACTCTGAGGACCTAATTAACGAGTAAGTAATGTTTGATGTTAGCAATTTTCGAACAATTACTACATATTGGGAACCGTAAAATAGAACTGCAAACAAATAAGCAATGCATTAAACTGCGAGACAATTTCTGCACTGTTTTTCAGGAAAAAATTGATTCAATGTATATTTCCGGGTGTACATATTAATTACTTGAATCATCACAGGCTTAGTCATCGGCTTTTTTTGTAGAAAAAAATGACGAAATTAACTTCCACGTTCAAGAGTTGTTACCAGATGTCTTTTAAATCCATGTTAATAGATATACAGAGTTGACATACCTGGAATGTCACCACATAATCTTCGATTAAAGATTGGTTCAACTATTATTCTCCTCCGTGATTTGAATCCACCTTTACTATGCAACGATACACGGTAAGTCATCAAAAAGATCACTGGAAATATTCTTGAACCAACCATTTGAACTGGAAAGTTTAAAGGAAAAGTGGTCATGTTGCCAAGAAGTTCAATGATACAGTCATATTCTTCCATATCTTCTAAAGGTTATAGTTTCAATTTCGTTTAGATTTTGGCATATCTATAAATAAGTCTCAACAATATCCATTTGTGTGGAGGAAAACCGTCGAAACTATTTGTGTTACCAAAAGATAGGTTAACCAAAAATACTGTGCAGCAATTAGTGCTACATTAAATTGAAAGTAAAGATATTTATTATTCAAAGTAATAAATATTGTTGGAAGATCTTAAACTATCCGCCCTACCTACCAAATTTGTAAGTTTAACTGTCACATTAACTAAAAACTTTGTAATGTACTCATTTGTTACAAACTTGAATACCAATTATAATCTACAATTCTTTTATTTTGATTTTCGCTTTACATTGACTGTACGAAAATTTTGATCAATTGTGTTGAAAGTCTTTCCATTTCAAATCCCAAACCAGTACATTTTTATACCAGCTTTAAAGTTTTCATCTTTGTTTGTAAATAATAATTTTATTGTAAAAAGGGGTTTGAAAATCAGCCATGTTTTTTTCTGTCCATGTCTGATTTTCTTCTATCGTTCTCCTTTAATAATTTACAACAATATAACAAAAAAACCTTCCACAGCAATGCGTGGCTGAGTTAACTAGTTGTATTTAAATTCTTGAAGACAAACTTATTTTTTAGGTTTGTTTCAAACTGTAGAAACTGTTTTTAAACAGACTCATTGGATACAAAAGCAAGTGCAGCCCATTCAAACATTTTATTTCTTATTGAAACCTTGAAAAGAGACGATCAGTGTCTTTGATGACACTTGTAATTTATTTTCACATTTTACTGGTGATAAAATTCAATTGGTAAAACCCCAATTACGTGACTTGAAAATATGAAGTGAATGAATTAATAACGAACCAACAAGATATCCACATGAATTTCGCAAAAAGTTGTAGATATTTTTATTTTTATATACAATCCATTACATTACACGCCCCCATTTTGAAGAACAGCCCTGCATCAAGTATCCAATTAAATTGGAATTAAGTTGAAATGAAATACACATTCTTATCAAAAATTAATTTAAAAACAAAAATTCGAAAATGTCCATGATGATGATGATGATGTCCGCCATGTCTATTTTTAACAACAACAACAACAAACGCGAAAAATGTGTTCATCTCGTTGGTAATTTGAGAAACTCAACGAAGCAAAATATATCCAGATGTTGCTTCATTCATACTTCACAACATCACAACACACCAGAGACATGGACTCAGACTGTAAAGTGTATTTCTTTGATAATCTTCTTCTTATTTGTTGTCATCAGAAACACGAGTCTCCTATGTAAAAAGAAAACTGGCTCATCTTCTTACGCTTGGGGTATTTTACGTTTTTTCTTAAGGATTTTCGCTCAAGATAAATGTCACAAAAAATTACATGAGCCCCAATGCCTGCTGTCACAATTGATTGATTTGCAAGTCATGCGTTTTTAGCATTGTATAAACGCTGGTACACCTTCTCTTCACTTATCACAACATCAGCTGGTTCTTGGTGTATGCAGGGATAAAAAAGATGACAAGATGTATTTCTCAGAAAATTATAAAAATTAAAGGAAGTGTGGCACTAAGAGTTGATATTCAGAAGTCAAAGACGATATGTCGTTGGTTTTTAGTGGAACACTTTTATCTAGCACTTTAATTTTTTCTTCAATATAAATGAGTTCACAAGTAAGCTTAAAATTCATCAAACTTACCTTTCTTTTTCTGTTTAATGGGTTTTTAAGCTTATTAGGCATTAAAATATTTCATACACTTAAGTTTTTGAGTTTTTGCAATTTGCACGTACAGAGTACAGACTCAGTTTGAACGAAGATCACATAAAGAAATTATCTAAAATCTTGCAAAAATCTTTTATCCTTAAACTATTCAAGTTTCTTGCGATTGAGGAATTTTTTAATGGAACAATAAGGGCCAGTTATAGCTATCAATGGTTTTCATCATTGAAACCGGTAATTGGAATTTTTTTTGACAGGTTTGTTATAATGATAATTAAAAATGTCTGTAATTTCCGACCACTTTCTGACACATATTGGATTTCTCAGCCATAACATGACGAATGTTAAGTTAAAGTTTTATCTTTATAAATATGGTCTTTCGTGCAGCCCCACAAGGACAAAGTCCAGCAGTGTCAAATCGCATGATCTTAGTGGCCAGCTGATATCGCCACGACGAGAAATTCTTGTTCGAAAACCCTATTGTAAAGCTGTATGTTTGTTTAAATGTCCTTATCTCAGAAACCGCTGCGCTGATCTGCTTTGAAAAATTGTAGTAGTATTTCTTACTGATTCGGTTTTCAAAAAATATAACGTAAATCTTATCTAGAGTCTTAAGTAAAAATTTTAGGCTAATATTATGGACATTCATTTCAAAAATTTACCCTTTTATTTTTATTTTATAAAGTTTGAAACTTAAATGAAAAAAATGGACAGGAACATTGAAAACGAAGAGTTCATAGCATAGAGAGGAGTGCTTGAGGAGCTTTTAGGAATAGAATTGAAACTTGAATTGAATTGAAACTTTGAATATTTGAATAAAATAAAAATTGAAGTGAGCTCATAGAAATTAACACTCCTAGATTAATTAACCTTAATGATGGCCACTCTACTCTGCCAGGAATATCCAACAACATTATTTGCTATAGAACAAACGAAAAACGGGTAAGAGAGTCTTAGGGTTAGAAAATGAAATAAGCATAAACATAGATAAACCTATAGCAGTGATTTGTAATGGATGACATTTTTGATAAAATGAAAGTTAATAAGTTTAGCTTTAAGAAGCACAAAATCGAAATTAGGGATCTCTTCAACACAGAGTATTTAAGTGCATCAATTTAAATAGCTTTTGCCCACCTACACTTACAAAAAAAGGTGAAACACAAACAAAAACAATAAGGAACTCATTTACCATTTTGTAATGTTTTCTACTTTGCTTAAATTCCTTTAACTAAAAAATAAACTTAAGTCTGATTTAGTTTTTCCTTGAAACAGGTTAGTTTTCCCAACAAAAATACAAAAAATAAAAGAACACTCAACTATCCTTCCATCCGCTTGAATCTCTTTTAAATCCATGTCCTTGATTTGGAATATTAAATCTGCTGGAAGGAATCCAACAAAATGACCATTTTCATGGTTGATGGTTTGCTGTGGTAAAAGGAGCATAGTGATAAAGTTGTTTTTTTTTTTTGTATATATATAAAAGTGTAAGAATTTTTATTTTTAAAGGATTACCATGTTGGAAAAAATTGTTTTTTAAAAAATATTTTGTCGTTGTTGTTGCTGTTGATAGAAGAGAGATATACTTGTTTTAATTTTCTGACAACTTGAAAGCAAATCTGTGTCAGTCTGTGGAAATTAAATATTTAGGTATAAATATATGTATAAACAATTAGTCTCCTTGGACTGAGTTTTCTGTATATATTTTCTTGTATATTCAATGACCATGACCAATTTTAAAATTAAACAAAATATCAGGGATTTATCTTAGGAAAAGTCTGTTGATTGAAGAATTTAAATTAAAGATGCAGTTGAATTTGTGAAAATAAGAAATCAATGTACTGTGGGAATAAATTGCATGAAAAAGAAGAAAAGGATTCAATAAGGATTCAATATTTTAAGTATCTAAAACATGAACGTTCATAATCACCACCGTCCGATCTTACCGTGCTTCCAATTAACTTGTACATTTTTGATTCCAAAACAATATATAAAACGAAATATCGACATTCTGTTAAACGGTCATATCAAAATCGGTATTGTGATGTTCGCTTAATTGCTCGAAGTGTTTAAAAACGTATGTATTATTATATTTTATATTTATTTTAAACGTTAATAATTGGAAATGTTAAGATTACAATATTGACTTAAATCAAAACCCAAAACAAAAACAATTAAAACTAAAAAAAAAATAGAAACCTTGCCAATTTGAGATTGTCATTTGTGTGTAGAGAATTTGTAGAATGATTTGGAGGACTTTTAGCGCCATAATCTCATCTGCTAAAACATATTCTAAGGGTTAAATTTCTTCTTAAGCTAGTCTGAAATTGAATCGACAAGAAATAGTTGATCATGAAATCTTTGCATTCATTGAAATAGCTTTAAAGCAGAACTGCAAACACTTTCCGTAAACAGAAACATTTTTCAAGTTATTGATTGTTTGAAGTCAAGTCTGTCATGCCAGGGTATAAAACGAAGACAAATTCTCAAAAATGGACTAACTTTTTTTTCCATCAATATCAACGGAATAGTTTGCGCCGATACAAAAGCAAGCGTGTGAAAGAATTACCCGGACAAAAAAAACATACAGCATTTAAATAATATAAGAATTACGAAACTCTCGGGAAAATCTTTTGACGAAGCCAAGGGGTTTGTTAGCTTTTAACTTAACATACAAATTAATTATAGTGATCAATGATCGTTCATTTGATGCTAATTCTAGAAAAACTGGATTCTCTATTCAATTCAAAATATCATCATTACTTATTATAAAGTTTGCGTGTAAGACACATTGTCTTTTCAATATTTTAAACTAAACGATTTTTATTGCATCATTTCCAAAAATTGATTCAGATGTTCTGGTAGCTCTGAACAATTTTGGATGGAGTTTTAAGTTGGAATATTTTAACACCATCTGCAAAGATTAGCGATATCGAACTATTAAAAAAAAAAAACATTTCATTAATAAATAAAATAAATAGAAACGGACCAAGGTGACTCCCTTGAGGTACACCAGAATTGACTTAAACATCTATCTTTAAGATGTGACGAAATCCACATAACTAAACCGTTGTAAAGTTCAGTATTACATAATTTATTAAGAAGAATCTTAATTTGTCCAATAGACTCGAGAGTATTATTTGAATGAATCCGAGCAAAACGTAGAGAATTGTAATACATTTGTAATTACAGGGTTTTTTCACAAACCATTGTTGAATTTCACATATAATATAAGGGGTTCGACAAAGTTAGGATTTTGCAGACAATTTTGCTTTATTTTGCTGTAATTTTTAGAACCTTTTTTTGTTTTACTTGCGTTAAGAATAAATATATTCTGGGATCTGGGACCTTAGAACACTTCAAATGCTAGTTCTAAAAAATATTAGTGGATGAGAAACAAAAAGCTCAAATTTTTTCAAAAATAAATTATGGTATTTTATCAAGACCAGTACTAAAAAATTCATTAAGTCATAATTAAAAAGTTGATTGATGTAAGATAGTACCCGTGGCATGATGGTTAGTGCGTTGGACTGTCATGCAAGGGGTCTAGGGTTCAATCCCTGCCTGTGCCACCTTAATTTAAAAAGAAAAAAAAAAATAATTTTCGAGGATATCCTCAAGAGTAATTCTTGTCATGAAAAAGTGCTTTCTCAAATTAGCCGTTCGGATTCGGCCCAAAATTGTAGGTCCCTTCCATTTCTGACAACAGTATTCGCATACAGGAATGGTTGAGAGTTGTAAGTCACTAGGCCCTGGTTCACAACGGACTGTTGCGCCGCCCAATTTAATTTAATGTAAGATAACTGTATCCTAATGGGTTAGAATTAGAGATGGCAGAGTAGATTACGTCAGGTAATCTATTCGGTAAACTACGTGTAGTTAATTGGATAAACTACACGTTTGATTTGTTTCATTTCCTACCCTAAATTTGTTACGTGTGCTACCTTCACAAAAAACATTAAATTTCAAAAAGAATTTTTAAAAAACGATTGAATAAGTAACGACTAACGATTGAAAAACACTGAACTACACATAAGAACCAAATATGTTGCGTAAATGAACTAAATCAAGGAATTCGAAGTTTTATGAAAGAAAATTGCAAATTTAATAATCATCTGTTTTATTTTTGTCGTTCATTTTAAGAGTATAGTGTATATGATATCTATCAATTTTTTGTAGTGTTCTTGGTTAAGCCTGTTCCGAATTTTCGAGATTTAGTTTTTCACACTTTCACAGTTATCTTTTCGGTGCGATTTGTCAATTTGGTGGTTGAATGGACATTTCAAACTACGTTTTGACGTCTAACGCTACGTCTGCTACATTTGATTACGTTAACTACATTAACTACCTCATTTATGTAGTAGACGTAACAAATGTAGTAAATCATGAAAAATCGCATTTCTGCCATCTCTGGTTA
The DNA here is from genome assembly GCF_945859685.1 of Eupeodes corollae. Taxonomy (NCBI): domain Eukaryota; kingdom Metazoa; phylum Arthropoda; class Insecta; order Diptera; family Syrphidae; genus Eupeodes; species Eupeodes corollae. The sequence continues at coordinate 215,317,365 of NC_079147.1, read as the reverse complement.
GAATAAATAAGAGAAGTAAAATCTTCAAAAGCAGCCTTAAACTAATCTGCAATCATGTTCGAAATTGACTCTCGGAGGTGGCTTGAAAAATGTTTAAAGGTCATAACAGCTGGATATCTGCCAAATTTACGCTAACTACAAACGTATCTCGAAAAAATGATATTTAAATTTTTCGACTACGTAACAAAGTCCTTTTGTAGTTCCTGGTAAACTTTAAGCGTCTCAAAAGTCTTCGATAGAATAAACTTCAACCAGACCTTATTTCTTTTATTTTATAAAGTTTTCAAATTGCAGTCAAACCATGGAAGATTATGATTTAAATTTTCATAAGTAAACTAACTTTTGTGTTTGTATATAATTCTACCTTAAAATGACCTCCTACTTTCTAATATCCCTACACATACACAAAGTCCATTGGTTTGTGAGTTGAGACTAAGTGCTCTACAAAAATTAATTCTGAACTTTTGAGTCCTGTGTGTTTCTCAAAATTATGAGAATCCAATTGATGCTGAAGGCAATCACCTATCTAGAACATGTGAACTCTTTTGTGCTTCTCCAAAAAATGTTGACTAAGCCAGTCTAAGCAATTCCAAGAAGATTTCATAATCTCTCACACATGTCGTATACGTACTTTCCAGCAAAGATGAAAGAATTTCATATGAACGTACCACGAACATTTTGATGATGCACATGTGGATATAGGTACAATTTACATATGCCTCTTCTCTACCTATATTCCTTTAGCCTACTTAAAAAGTTTAATAAATTGTGTCTGATAAAGGAACAATGCGCCGATCACTCCTCGCCAAAGTTCAAAATTTGTAGGCATTTATCATTCCACATGCTCTTCTAATCAGATTATTTATTCTATCTGGGCATATCAATTTCTGTGTGGAGCTCAAACAATCATCAACATCTATCATTTCAATCCCAACGACAAATCAAAAACCATTTATCTTTCCGAATTTTCGTCGTCGTTGTCGACGTCGTCGGTAACGTTGTCACACAGAACACACAAACAAACAAACACACACACGCACACATAAATATTCTTCAATCAAAATATTAAAAGAAAAATAAGGAGATAGGGATCCTCCACACACAGCACAGGAATGGAAATTCGTTTCCAAAACTTCTCATTTCATTCGAAAAAGAAAAAAAAAGAAAGCCCGCGCTTTCCTGATACAATCCCACAATTTGTATATATGTTGTGATGTATCCTGGTTTTATATCCCATCCCTGTGTACACAGAACCAGAAGCAGATTGTGGAGGAGCCTGCAGTCGTCAATCAAATTTCTGATATTCCAGAGAGAAAAGAGGTAGAAGAAGCTAGTGTGCTTCCTGTTCACAGAATAATGATCGTAAATAAAAAGAAAAAATCTGTGTATATATCCATCTACCTACCAACAAACTAAACCAAGTCCCGCATTCGCAGTTCCAGTTATTCCCCATCAAGTTGTAGGAAATCACAATCACCAAGGGGAATAGAAAACAATTTTCATTTCCCATGAATTGAGCTTTATAGTCTAATTTCCTCTTACTCTACCCATCTGTCTCGCTTAGTCCTGGTGATGGTGCAAAAATTCTAGGAAGGACCCTGAACCGACGAAGTACAGAAAAAAAATGAACAATCAAAACCATTATGGGACTTGGCATAGCTTTGATGGCTCACATAAAACTAGAACACGCTTGGATCTATAGAAGGATGAATCGCACAACAACAACAACTACCAACTTGTATCTGTATATTCAAAAAAAAAAAAAAAAAATAGAAAGGATTAAACTTTAACGCCAAATGGCCAGAGTTATCCTGATGGGCAAGCAGAAGAATGGGAGATATTTATGTACATACATTTTGGTTATAGGTAGAGAAGGACTGAGAAAAATAAAAATGAGGGCACACGCTGGATAGCGCAGTCACAACCAGCACCAGCAAACCCAGCACCGATTGTGGAACTGAGTGCAATTATTCTGTTCATAACTATCTACATGTTTCACAATTGTGCACTTCAAAGCGTTCGTTTTTTTTTTTTTTTTTTTTGAAATAAAAAAAAAAAGGAAAAACAACTGAAGACCAACTGACTGGGTTGCACGTAGTTGCTCTTTTGGATGAACATCTATCTAGAATTACAATACTCTAAGTCAAAACCCAAGATCCAAAAAATCTACTTTTACACTATCGGGTTTGTAAAAGAATGAAATCTTTTTGGAATGCAACCTTTTTAAATCAGTTTTTGAACTCAACTTAAAAATTTGCATAAATTGACTTCTACTCCAAATTTAGAAATCATTATTCATTTGAACTTAAAAAGACTGCAATTATTTGAGACATGCATTTTTTTATTCTTTTGCTTTATATGCATTATTTTGAAGCCTTTTCATTCACTTAAAGTCCTTTGATTTACTTGAAGTCTTTGAAATATTAGGAGAAATTTCAATACACGGAAAATTCAATGAATGCAATTATTGAATTCTTAAAAAATGTGATTTCCAAAAGATTGCATTCTATTTCAACCGTGGATAATTCTTAAGAAAAGTTAATAACGAAGTTTACTTCTACGTTTGGAATTGTGAAAGTTCTTTTATCGTTTTAGGTTCTTAGAATTTGGGTTGTATCATTACCATACCCTAAGTTAAAAACCTTTAAGAATGCAGGTGATAGGAGGTATAGTTGTGTCCAATTGACAAACATCAGGAAGATCACACTTACACGACATGCGAAGATTGCAAGTCCTTTTGCATCAGAATTTGTATATATTTTTGTTTTGCTTTTGTTCTAGTACATTTTTAACTGAAGATAGAGATATACACGTTGCATTTGTTGGTATAAGGATTGCATATACAAATACTAAAACCATGGCCTAGTCATCGTGCTCGTCGTCATCACGGTTAGATGATGATAGTGATGGTGGTGGTGATGACGTTTTGTGTTTAATAACTCTCGTTATCCACTCTACAAATACAAACAACCTTCATAGGTTTATCTTCCCATCTGCATGTAACGCTCCTACACTAACAAAATGGAACTTTAAAATAAAGCAAAGCAACTCGTTTTTAAGCACGCGAGAAATGTGAACAAGGACACATACCTAAATAGTATACAGGGTGTCCCGTGAAGTATGACCCAAAGTATATATAAGAATAATTTATTTCATAACCTTTCAGAATTTGGCAGCTTGTTTATCTTGAATCATCGCGGTTTTTCGAGTAACAACTGCTTTAATGAAATTTAAAAAAATGCTTTTTTTGGTTAATCTTTTTAAAACCACAATGCACTTTAAATGCAAATATTTAATGTACGTTTTTATTTCTTTCTAGATACGCATCAAAAACTGGTAAGTCATTTCATATTTCACAACTTAGCTCAAATAGATATAAAATAATGTTCCTACTCAAAACATGAGCTCATTATGTCCAAATATTTTAAGTTTCGCTTTTATTTTTTACTTCATTTAAAAAACTCAGTAAGTGTGGCCACACAAACCAAATTACACTTTCAAAGGAATTTATTGTATTGAATTGGAATTTAAGTTCTCTATTCGTTGACATTTTTCAAACATACCTTTCTGAAAATAGAAACAACCATAATATTTTTAAGACAGTTCAAATCATTTAAAGTTTTTGTAAATTCTCATTAATTATGAGATGAAAAATCTATTTTCAATATTATATATTTTTTAATATACATACTTTAAAAACTTAATGTTCTTATAACCTAATGACTTTGTAATAATAACACAAATTGCTTTTATACTGTTTTGCTTACAACGAATGTGAATTTTTGTATTAATGAAAAACTTAAAATATGTATGCAGAATATTGAAGTTAAAGATTGTAGATTTAGAGAATTACTTACTTACTTAAGGTGGCGCTACAGTCCGGGGCGGACCTGGGCCTCCAGCCAGCTGGGTGCGCCACCTTAGACGCGGTCTTCATCTACTGGGCCGTCCCTCGGGATTGGATTCGAAGACCTTCCGGGCTGGAGCATTGATGTCCATCCGCTCTACATGACCTAGCCATCTAAGCCGTTGGACTTTAATTCTGCTAACTAGGTCAGTGTCGCTGTACAGCCCGTACAGTTCGTCGTTATATCTTCTCCTGCATTCTCCATCTATGCGTACGGGACCAAAAATCACCCGAAGAATTTTTCTCTCGAAGCATCCTAAGACGCTCTCATCTTTCTTTGACAGGGTCCAGGCCTCAGCGCCATAAATGAGAACCGGGATGATGAGTGTCTTATAGATGGTGATTTTACATGCTCGAGAGAGGACTTTACTTCTTAATTGCCTTCTAAGTCCAAAGAAGCAGCGATTTGCAAGAGTTATTCTTCGTTTGATTTCAGCACTGGTGTAGTTGTCTGCATTAATAGCGGTGCCTAGGTGGACAAAGTCCTTAACTACCTCAAAGTTATAGCTGTCTATGGTGACGTTTTGTCCAAGACGTCGTCGTTCAGTGTCCTTTTTTGATGACAGCATATACTTGGTCTTGCCCTCATTGACCACTAAAGCCATCTTCTTCGCTTCCGTCGCAATGCTCAAAAACGCTCCACTGACATCACGCTTTGATCTTCCAATTATGTCAATATCATCTGCGTATCCGAGTAATTGGATGGATTTTTGGAAGATTGTGCCTCTAGTGTTGACGGTTGAGTTTTGCACAATTCTTTCCAGAACGATGTTGAAGAAGTCGCATGACAGTGCATCGCCTTGTCTAAAACCTTTTTTGACATCAAATACATCGGTAAGATTTTTTCCGACCTTGATAGAGCAGCGTGCATTCTCCATCGTCATTCTGCACAAACGGATAAGTTTGACAGGGATTCCAAAACTAGACATTGCTTGGTAGAGCTCTTCCCTATAGATGCTGTCATACGCGGCTTTAAAATCGATAAAGAGATGGTGGGTATCGATTTGAAGCTCCTGGGTTTTTTCCAAGATCTGCCGTAGTGTGAATATTTGGTCGATAGTGGACTTTCCTGGTCTGAAGCCACACTGATAAGGACCAATCAGGTTGTTGACGAATGGCTTCAGACGTTCACATAATACGGCAGAGAGGTTCTTATACGCAATGTTAAGGAGACTGATGCCTCTGTAGTTGGCGCAGTTTAGAGGGTCTCCTTTCTTATGTATCGGGCACACTATGCTGAGATTCCACTCATCGGGCATGCTTTCTTCCGACCAAATTTTGCGGATGAGTTGGTGCATGCTCCCTACCAAGTCATCGCCTGCTGCTTTGAATAGTTCGGCGGTGATGCCATCAGCTCCAGCAGCTTTGTTTGACTTAAGTTAAGATATAGCTATCTTCACTTCGTCAAGGTCGGGTAGGCGGAATTGTTGATCTGCGTCGCCGAGGTTGAGGGGTTCTATCTCCCTTACAGCGGAATTCGGTTCGTCATCGCCGTTATATAATTTGAAGAAGTGATCTTTCCATATTCTCAGCATCGACTGCGGTTCTACTACGATGTTCCCCTGATCGTCTTTACAGGCTTCGGTTCGTGGCTGATACCCTTGGGAGGTTTTTTTTACCTTTTGGTAAAATTCACGAACCTCATTCCTGTTGTGACATCCCTCTATCTCCTCGATCGCGCACTTCTCATGCTCTCTTTTTTTCCATCTAAGAAGCCGGTGTTCCTCTCTCCTCTTCTGCTCGTAGAGCTCGCGAGCAGCTCTAGTCCTTTTGTGCAGCGCCGTTTTGTATGCCTCTTGTTTCGCTTCGTGAGCTTGCCGGCATTCGTCGTCAAACCAGGGGTTTCGCTGTGGTGGCCGTGTGAAACCTAGCACTTCAGAGGCGGCATCTCTGATGGCTGCAAGGCAATGTTGCCACTGGTTTTCAATGCTTAATGCGGGAAGCATAGAACTCCTTAGGAGGTTATTAGAGACTCGATCGAAAAAGGACATGGCAGTCTCTTGCGATTGTAGCCGTCTAACGTAGAATCTTCTCACAGTACTTCCTTGTTTTGGCTTGGATCGGGATATCCGTAGCCGTACCTTGGCTACAACGAGGTAGTGGTCCGAGTCAATGTTGGCCTCTCGGAATGTTCGGATATCCTAGATACTGGAGAAGTGTCGTGCGTCGATCGGAATGTGTGTTTAATGTCATAGCCAGCGCACTGCTCATATGTCTTGTCCAAGTGCTCGAAGAATATTTCTTTGGTGTCTTCATCTTTCTCCTCTGATGGGGTATGCGCGCATATTAGGCTTATGTTGATGAATTTAGCCTTGATGCGGATTGTCGTGATGCGCTCGCTCACACTGTTGAAACTCAAGACTTTTTGCCTGAGCCTAGCTCCAACAACAAATCCACACCCAAATAGACGCCTTCTTTGTTCTCGGTAGCAGTCGCCGTAGTAGATATCGCAGTCTTTTAGTTTGCGTTTGCCCAGTCCATCCCATCGCACTTCTTGGATGGCTGTAATATCTGGCTTGCAGCAGTTTAGGGCTTCCGCTAATTGTTCGGCTGCACGTGGTCTGTTAAGGGACCTAACATTCCACGTACATATCCGAAGTTCGTTGTCCTTATTTCGTTTGCGTGGGTTGTCAACAGTGAATCCGTCCGTATCCGAGGCTTGTTGTTGCTTCGAAACTATGATGTTTTTACGTGGCCAGGAAGTCACCCCGACGGCACAACCCCCAACCTGGAGGGCCAGATCCTTAGTATAACTCCAAGGAAGGGGAGCCGGATGAACCGCTCCTTATAGGCCTGTGCTCCGAATATGTCGAAGAAGCCCTATAAGGTGTTCACTAAGTAGTTCGACCTTACTGGAACTATAGACGCCACCGTTGATTCTATCTCGAGAATTCGTCCGCTGCCGCCTGGATAAGGAGAGGTGCCTTAGTGGAAACACCTCTCCCCCCCTCTCTCGTTTGCCCCCAACAACTTTCCACTCTGGTTGGAACCCAATCTCCAATTGCGGTACTAGGCACCCGATGTTCACCGCGGGGAGGTGAGAGTAGGAGTTGAAAGACAGAGGTGGGTTTTGAGAAAAACCTGTGGACGCTTGTGTCCTCTTGAATGCACATGTCTACCATTTGAACATCCAATAACTTCCTATGGGAAGTTAAAAATACTTAATGAATTTACATAACTTTAAAGGACCTAACATACGTTTTTTGGAATTATTATAGGTTTATTTCAAAAACCTGACGTAATTTTACGCAGTCGGATTTCATTTCACGCCATCAAAAACTTTAAAAAAAAGTACAAATTGATTGACAGGTATAACCTTGTTGACCAATGTAATTTAATAAATCAATAAATTATATCAATGGCTTCCCTAAAAAATCTTGTTCTGCCTTTGTTATGTTGGTACTCGTAGATGCAACACAAAAACAACTAAATTGAACATTAACAAAAATATCAATGAAATGTTAAAAGTGCGTAAACAACGTCATAGTGAGCCATTGTTATTTCAAAAGCTTTTCGTGCAAGTTTAAGAAATTAAGTGCAAGTTTTCAAGCCCTTTATTCTAAAAAAATACCTTTACTCTTCTAAATACCAAGAAAATTCAATACTGATCGGGTGTTTTTCAAATATATAAATTATTGAAATGAGATTCGATTCCTTTAAAAAAAAATTATCTTTATTTATTATTTATTATTTAGAACAAATTCACACGATATTTGACTTAAGACTAACTCTGAACAAAATGTTTTGAAATGAGGTAAGCTATCTGAAAGCTGCCAAAAGTGCAAGATTGTATTTCCAAGCCCATTTCCCACAGTTTTGCTGTTGTTAACTTATATTCCTTAAATGAAGTTAGGCTAAAATTTAAATGGATCTTCATTTATTCTTCTATAGTTTTTTATTTTCCATGAGATTGTAATAATAAATTGTATAGAATAACATCCGGTTTTTCTTTATAGAACCTCATTTTACCATAAAAAAAACACCTTTTTTTAAGAATATTTACCTTTAGAGTGACTTTTCTTTTACATAACAACTTTTGAAATGCACGAAACGCCCATTTATCGATGGCTGTGACTTTCGCTGTTCGCTTAGCAAAGGTAACAACACGTTTTGAAAAATATCCGCAGGAGTTTTAAAAGTTGCAACTTTATATAGCAGGAATTCTGATAGTATATGTAATACCTTGTACAAAGAGAAACAGCCCCAAGTAACTAACCTGAGGGACTCCTTATTTTGTTCTCAAACATGCCACAGTTTAACGAAAAGTTTATTTTTTCTTAACATAAGGATCAAAATCAAGATAATTACTTATACAAATATTCATGCTAGTAATGTACACAACAATAAACAAGCCAGTATAGTATACATTTTTCGTCTTTGTTTTTATATGAATGGATTAGTTAATATAATTTTCCCCTATCCTTAATTGAAAGCTATCCTCACATACTTCATTTTCACTATTTGAGCTTTAAATTCTCAGTTTTTTTTATTTCTATTTGCATAAATTACATATCCAGTGATACTAGTGTCAGTTTTAAAAATAAAGGATATAAATTGTGGAAAAGGATTCACTGATGTTCTGATATGTACAGCTCTATTTTTTTGTATATGTACTTTTTATATGAGTGTAACGTACATACATAATGAGTACTGCAATTATGCGGCCCACATTATTTAAATGAGAACAAGTGCAAAGCAGAAAATCCCTTGTACAAATAATACAAATTTTAAGTGAATAATCACACGCAGATGGAAGACAAAATGTAAAAGCAAAAAGCAAAAACCCAAACTAAAAAAAAAGAACTAGAAGAGCTTAAAGAATTTCAAAACTCATACAAATTGCATCAATGCAAAAACTACAACTGTTTACGATTGTAGGAATATCCTTGTAAAAATAAAAAAGCGAAAAATAATACGGGACGAGAATAATTTGAAAGTAAAGCACAAACTGTATGAAGTATTGATTTAGTCCTTCTCCAAGGATAAAGTTTATAAACACCGCCGCTAGGGTGTTGCAGTGTGTGTGTGTGTTTTTTTGTGTTTCTCCAACAGAAACTGTAGGTGCTCGTACGTACATTTGTAAACTACTGACATTCACATCATTATATGACGGCTAAGGTCATGAGAAATTTTAAAGGGGTATACATCATACATGTATGATGAATAATTGAGGGGGCTTAGTGGAAATACACCTCTACACATTTTTGAGTATAATTTTTGTATTATTAATAACTAGGTGTTAGAAAAAAAACAGTAAAGATGTTTTTAAGTGTAACATACAGTGCTGGCCAAAACATTAGCAACTAAAGCTACGTCACTCTTTATGTAATTCAAAAATTAATAACTTAAACAAATTATGTTAATTTTTTTTCAAAATATAATACATTATGTACATACATACTTCTTCATAGACCACAAGAGACATCTCAAAACGATTCATTAAATATGACATAATTAGGACAGTTAACCCAATTTTTTGTTGTTATTTGTTGCTTTCTCAAATTATCCGTTTGGATTTGGCTTAAAACTGTAGGTCCCTTCCATCCCTAACAGTTATAGTACTCGCACACAGGAATGGTTGAGACTTGTCAGTCACTAGGCCCTAGTTCTCAAAGGACTGCTGCACCACCTAATTTATTTAAGTCCTTTAACTACAAAATCCATTGCTCAAAAAAATAATAATGAGGGAATTTATGGCTCAAATTACGAATTTTAAGGTTTGAGGAGGAAGGGATTTTTGAACCAACTCAGGATGAGATCACTTAATTAGCACAAAAAAGCCATAAATCATCCCATCATTAGAATTTTGAAATTCGATTGTGGTACTTCCAGCTTTACGGAGCTGAATAAAAGAAAATATTTATAAAGTAATATAAAAATGAAATGAGTCAAATTAAAACATTTGCAAAATATCATGGAATGAAATACACAGCCAACTCGGCCTGAACGTAAGACCGAGAAGAATTCGGGACGAGCTGTTAATAGACTAAATTCTTTCAAAGCCGTATACAACTGTATAAAAAGCCTTTTTTTTTAACCAAAAAACAAGCTGGTGAGATGAATCTTTGGTCATGACCACATTAACATTACCGTTAGAAAATGGAGGAACGTATTCTTTTCAGACAAGTCCAAATTCATTTTTAAGGGTTCCGATGATTTCGTCGTGTTCGCAGAACAGCCAAAGAAGCACGTTACACCAAAGCTACTGTGAAACACGGAAGAGGGAACGTAATGGTGTGGCGATGTTTGTCAGGGCATGTACTGCTACATTAGCAAAATGTAATGCTGCCACACGCTGAGGATCAGTTGCCTCTGAAATTGATATTTCAGCAGGACAACAAACCAAAGCACACGTCCAATACGGTAAAGACGTGGTTTCAAGAAATCCGTATTGACGTGTTACAGAATAAACGTATAAAATAAACGTATTTTTTAAAGTTGCTTTTGTTTTTACCGGTCCAATAATGAACTAATTGTATAGGGTCCGCCATCTAAATTTTTTTTTTCTAAACTAGTGGTGGTTACACTTAGCTCATGTCTGACTTGACAGATATTTAGTTTTATCCTTTCGCTGAACGAATATGGTTGTATATACGCTTGAAAAACGTTTGGAAATATTGCTTGCGAACGACTTAAGCATCTTGCACATGAGTTAAGAACTCCGAACTGTAGATGTTCCCATATACTGACTTTTCTTTCACATAAGCTTCATTTCTATTCGCCGACAGCGACGAATTGTCAATTTATAATTACCGTTTTCAACAAATATGGTTTCGACAGACGTGTAGATGACCTGCAGAGGTTTCTGAAAACGCGTTTTTAGACTTTTTGAAAACTTCTAGATATTGGTCTCATCCAGAAGCTCTCGACGACCTGATTAATATGTATACATGACAGACGTCTACAAGACCGCGTTTTGCCGGCATGCGTCTCGAAAATGGGCTTATTTTGGCTTTTTGGAATTTTGTGAAATTGAGATTGGTCGCGCTCGAAAATGTTTGTCTTCCTGAATTCTAATATGACAGACGTATAGGCGAATGCATTCTGCCGACAAATTTAATTAAAATCACGGTTTAAGTAAGCAAATCTTTGGTTAACAGGCGTATCCCGATACAAATATGTCGCAATCGAAAGCTCTCCGATATCAGAGTATTCAACAGCTGTGGGAGCGATAAAAATCGCCAATTTCTTCAATTTAGTTTTTAGTGATAGGATATTAAGGGAAACCACTTCAGTTGTATGTTAACAGAAAGATATTTACTCCAATAACCACCAGAAGTTAAGGTGGTTCTAAACTCTTGACAACCGCGATTAAACTAACGAATGTTGTTGGTGTTTTTTGAAATTGTTTTTGATGACAACCTATTGTAATTTACATTCATTTGAAGATTTTTAGTCCCTACAAATTAAAGCCATAGTAGCAGAAGCTCTAACTAACCAAACCTTAGAATATTGCGATAAAAGTCACGAATGCCTTATAGTATTTTGTAAATGGTACTGTTCATGTAATTCCTTGAAATTAATATAAGTTAATAAGGGTTTCACAATTAAATATGAAATTGCAACTGCTCACTATAGAATGTATGTAAGTCCCTAATGTATGTTATCAATTAATATGTATTGATAATTTCTTGAAATCTATGTCAATACAAAAAATTTGGCATTCTAAATTTCAGAAGTCGAAGCTAAGTCTACAAAGACTACCAACAACTTTAATATTAACTGGTTTCCTTTCACGCCACAAATTATTCCCTGTTCTTAAATTATATTAAAGCTTATTGAAAGTAAAGTTTTTTTGTTATTTTAAAATGAGGAATGCAAAACTTATTTTAAATTTCTGAAATTAAATAATTTCTGCTAAAATCTATTCTATGTCTAAAATACGCCTTAGTATATTATACTTCCTTTTCCTTTGGATGACGTGATCTTGATTACCATCAGAAGTTTAAATAAATTCATACCAAATTATGTGCATAATTCGCATACAATTGTTAAATTAAAGAAATATAAAAGAATATTTCATCAACTCATTGGGTACACCAACTTTTGTTGTCTTTCTCATCTTTTCTAAATAGGAACCTTTAAAAACATTGCTGATTTTTAGAGGTGTACTAACAAAAAAAAAACACATTAAATCTAAAAGTCCATAAATCCTCTTTTTTGAAGACTTCAATTTAAAGTTTTTAGTTATTCACTTTTACACTTTTAACATTCTCTTTTAAGTATTTTCCTCTACAAAGTTGATTTTTTAATTTCATGTCTTTCTGCATATGAAAAAAAAAGTATAAATTGCTCGTACATGAGTGTGTTTGGCGAAAATCTATTTAGAAGAACTCTCAGTTCTCCACAAAAAGCTCTATCAGCTACTTTTGTGGTTACTTGCTTGTAACCCATATATATTATCTGTGTAAGCTCAGGAGTGGATTTACAATGCCGAATCATTTTTCTTTGAAGAATATAAACTTCAGAAATATTATAAGCATATGAGTATATTATTTTATGGACTTTCAAAAGATTTGAACCAGAAGTTATTAATAGTCTTAAAAATATGCAATATCAATTTAGAAAAAGACGTTTTAAAATTAGATTTTTTAACTTCCCATAGGAAGTTATTGTAATCGATTTCATTTGTCGAATTGACAATTTTGACTTTTCTCGACTTTTCAAGTTCCTAAGATTCTAAATATAAGATTTCACCGTTCGTGCGTGTGTACGTACGTCCGTACGTTGGGGAAATTTTTTTAGTCGTCCATAGCTCAAGACGCAGTAGAGATATGGACTTCAAATAAAAAAAGATAATAATGCATGAGAGCAATTAAAAAAAAAAACAATCACTTTTTTGGTTAACTCAAAATATCTCACGAACCTTTAACGCTATCGACTTGAATTAAATATTGTGAATTGTGATGTGATACCAAACATATTAATTTTTGGAAAAAATCAATTACCTTTTTTATAGAACTCAAAAAAACTGAAAAAAAATAATAATCAACGCTGGTGTTTTACGAACCGATAATTATTTTATCTCAAAAACAATTTTATGCAATGAAGAATAACGCTTTTGACATCTGGTAAAATTTAAAGAAAAATCGAACTGACAGTTTTTTTTTATAAAAAATACAAACCTAAAAAACATTACTAAAAGTTGGTAAATATTGATTTTCGATTCAAATATCTTTTGTAAAATTTAAGATATTGGCTTTAAACTAATTTCACCTTATAGAAAATCTTGGTTTTCGACATTTAGTGAAATTTTTATAAGAATGCAACATTTAAATTTTTACGCAAATTTTGTAAAAATTGATATTTGAATTTCGATGTCTCGAAAATGATTTAATTCTGCGCTAATTTTTTTTGTTAACGTAAGATATTGTTCTTGAAAACAATCTTTTGTGTATGTGTTCATAAAAAAAATGAAAACTTTCATTAAATGCTCCTAAAATTGTTTTTCAACTAAAGATCTCGTTACTAAAAATTAAATTTAGAAGTCAAACTATTTTATCATTTTAATTTTAACATTCTTTAGAAGAATTAATCTGACACCGTTTTTAATAAAACATGGAACACTATAAACCTTGTAGGCAAGACAAATCGAAAGACGGGTTGGGAAGTTATCAGTGTGGGTCGCATCTCAACCTCTTTTTGTTCAAAGTATTTGACTTTAGTTAATGTTGGACTTTTTTCTGGCTTAAAATATGGACAGTAACAAAAATATATACGAAATTTTGGTTCTCCAATATTTTCATAAAAAGTAAAACTAGTCAATGTTATGTGGGGAGAAGCAGTCACTCAAGCTTGAAAATTCCCTAGAGTATTGAAACTGTGTATGTACATATTTTATGTGTTGATAATGCAAAAATTGTGTTTTTATCGGTCTTATAAGTTGGTCGTCTTTTTTCAGTTTTTAAAGTCGATACGCAATACTTGTAAGTAATTAATTTTTCTTACACTCTTACACCAAATTAACAAAGAGTCCGTCTTAAAATGAATTGGTTTCCAAACTTATTTTTATTACACTAAGTTATAGATTCTTTTTCATTTAAAATTGAATTTTTGGCGCTTGTGGGGTTTTCAAAATTTAAATGTCAGTTGTGCAAAAGCTCCCTTGCATTTCATTTTGGTTTCGAAAAACCATAGGTGTTTTATTTCAGCAATTTACTTTTGTCTTTAATTCATAATAAAGTTAAATGTTAATGGCGGTCTAATTGATTATCCTTGCCTTAAATCATTGGGGTAAATTTATATAAATTCGCTCATGATGCACCTGACGTTGCATTATTCGTTCTGTTGACAGGTACATAAAGCAGGCAAAAAAAAAAACAAAAGCAAAATACAGATAAAAACCAACTTAAAAAACACCTTTGGTATTAATGTCGTGTAAAAAAAGACAAAAAAAAAAAAACATCTAATACAATACAAGCTGAAAAAAATAGATCCATGTCAAAGAGGTGGGTGGAAAGGTTGTTTTTTAAATTCCTTTTGTCCCTACTTCTATCCTTGCAACCAAAAGCAAAGACAAAAGGATGTTTTTTTGGAAGGTATCTGTGCCATGCCAGTACCTTCCCATAATGACGATGACGACATGCAGGTGAATAGCATGTCGAGTATATTTTAGAAGCTCTAGCTATCTTCTAACAGCAAAAGGGTACTTTTCTTGAACGTGTCTTATGTAGGTATTTATATGCATCCCTATACCCTATAACTAACATATTTGAACCAAGAGGATATAGAATCTAGCTAAAGGACAAATGCACATGTTTTTGAAAATTTTTGGCCGATTTAAACTGAAGAAAAAAAAATGAATCTCGGAAAAATGTATAAGGAACATAGAAGGACATGTTTAAAGGGACTATATAGTGAAATGTACATACATATATACTTTTATAGAATACGTGTGGGGGCTTTAATCTGTAGATGTATTTCACATCAGTTTACCTGGTCCTTATGGTTAAGTTAGGGAGATATAATTGGTATAAAAGGCTGTTTCTATTTAAGTGTTTTTAACCTCGTTCGTACGAGCAGTGTAAAGGTTTCCCACTCCTATACTCGTGGGAAAGGATGTTTAAGTGAAATAGGGCTGTCACGTCGAGATTCATGGAGTAAACTTGTCACTTAAACACATAGAACTTCAAACTTATTACCACAAATTATAAAAAAAATATCTATACATATGTGTGTAAGTATGTGCATAAATATCCTTTTCATTTTCATAAAAAAAAAGTTTGCCTGATGAAAGGACAAACTTTCACAAAAATGTCTCTTAACTCTGTTGGATTTTTACTTTTTAAAACAGTAGGGGCTCAAATAAAATGTGCTGGAAAAAAAAAACAAAAGTTTTCCAATTATTTTTATTATTTTCAACACACAGCTCCCTTAAAATAGAGTCATCATGAAAACGTGTTTGCCATATCATATACCGATTTGGAGGAATAAAATATTTAATTTGTATATTACACACAATGTAGGGTAGGCATAGGTATAACACACCTCACCCCACCCCACATGCTCTGCAGGTGCCAGTTTAAATATGCAAAGTGTAATAACGTGCTGGATGCTGTTTTGTTTTTTTCTTTGTTTTATTTATTAAGGCACGGTACACATCACAGACCTATGTTTTGCGTATTATGCAGATGTTGTGAATATTTCGGTCGGGAATTTAAAATGATGGGTAAAAAGGTAAGGACTCCCGGGCCAGCCCGCCACATTACATGACGTCGGGTATAATGTGAAAGCGTTGGGGTACCTGTTCCGGGAAACAATAAAGTATAAAAATTTCCATCATCAGGAATATTAAATCGTGTAGCTACTCTTTTGTATAGGTTTTAATTTATTTTTAACTGACATTTTTAGTAGGAGTTGCTTTAAGTCGGACATATTTTCAAAATATTTTCGTTCAAAATTTATCAAATTTTTCATTTATTAACACACATTATAAAAATTATTGATTGATTCATTCTGGGATGTTTAGCGAAATAATTTTTAATTCTTATCTAAAATATTACAGATGTTACATTATGTATGTAAATATGGAAATGAAATGTAATCTATACCTGAAATAAAATAAAAGACTTAGTTCCACGAATTTATTGTATAGTAGTTGAAATTGGTTGAAATGTTTCTTCTCAATAGGGGATGGTCCAACCATAACGCACGATGTTACTTGTAAATGAAACAATCAGTTTTTAGAGAATTATCTTCAATTCCTTAATTTTATCACAGTTATACTTACATGCATTTTTAAACCAAATATCGTCTAAATGCTCGCCACTACTTTAATAGCATAATTCAATGCAATAATCCATATAATAAAGATTCAAAAGAGGTTTATTTTTTCAATAATGTTTTTATTACGAGATCATGATACAATCTGACGGTATAATGGATTTGTCAAGGGTTTAAACAGTGTTCCTGCAGCTTGCAGGTGCACATCTAGATAGAGAATTGGCTTAGACAATTCTCTAGAACGAAATGTAATAGTTTTGTTTGTTGAAGAATTGTATCAGACAATTCTTCGAAAATTAAAGTTAATATTGTTTCTTTATTTAAGTCAAATGTGATTCTTTAGAATTGGAGATGATTGTTTAGAAATTATAATTGAATGTTTGTTTTGAAAGAATTGTTGATGACAATTCTTTGGAAGAAAAATTAATAGTGTGGGAAACTGTGGCGTATTATAATTGTGTGTGAATATATACTTTCAGTGGCGCTGAGATATAATTAAAATTCAATGTCGATAATGTGCAAAATAATCTCACCCTTGACGTCTTTAATTGTTCTTAGTTAATTGATGTGCACGTTGTCTTTTCAAATCAAATGGGGTGGCGCAACAGTCCGTTGTGAACCAGGGCCTAGTGACTTACAACTCTCAACCATTCCTGTGTGCGAGTACGTTGTCTTTTACTTATCCAAAAATAGATGTCCATACGGTGTCAATTCTTATAATCGTTACATTAGGTAACCCGACCATTAAATTTTTCGCGCAAAAGTGCCATTTGATGTGATATAGTTCTTTGTAGGAAATAAATATCGTCCAGCCATATGTCTTCAACTTTTGGCCACAAAAAGTCACTTAATTTTTGGGCATAGCTTTATTTAGCGATAGGTATATTTAGCAAAAGCTATATTTAGCATAGCTAACACGATATACAGATACTACTTTACCGACCTTATTTTCAAAGGAGTATGGCACAGTGGCAGTGGTTGTGAATGGAGTGGGGTTGGCGTAGTGAGAGGTCTAGTTTATATAGAGAAGCAGTAATAAATCTTTAAAATCATAACCAGTCAAATTTTCAAACCTACTTAGGGATATAGCATAAAGTATCAAGGATAACATATCCGCCTACTGACACGTCCACCCAAAAAAGTGTGTTCTAACTGTCGTAGCTGCGTTGTTCTTTAAAAAGGTTGTAGATAATGTAATTCCAGTACACACTTTTGACAGACTCACTTTTTAAATTGTTTTTATAAGAAAATTGATTTTTAGACCAAATTCTTAAGAAATAGTTACAACAAGTTACAAAATAAACAAAATATTTATTTAACTTATTTCAAAAAGAGTTTTTGATAAAAATCTTACAACAACAGAATGTATTGAAAATTCTTCTTTTTCATAACACCTTTTTTTTGGGGCGAATAGGGAAATATTCATTCTTATTTTGAGATCCGAACGAAAACCTAATTCGATAAAATGAAGGTATTCATTTCACGAAACTTTGTATATTTTAATTTTCTAAAAAAGTAATTAATTTTCAAATGATTGACAATAATGAACTTTGCAAAATATTCATTGTGGTAGTCAGCTTCTCGAAATTTACTGATGTCTCTGTTTGATTTAGTGTGAACGTGTTCTTTAAATTATTTTGAAACATTTTTGGCAGTTCGAGATGTGTTAAAGAAATGCATTAAACACTAACTTTTTTATACTAAAATAAAGTTTTTTTTTAAAAAGCTTGAGATTTTTATTTAAACTTTTTTGTTATATTCAACAAAATCAGATTTTTACGAGTCTGACCCTCAGTCTTTACTCACTTCACATACACTTGGTCACATTTTTAAATTGTCAAATTCTAAAATCTTTCGCTGGTATCATCTTTATAATTGTTTCAAAGTAATATTTAAAAACCGTTAAAGGATAACAAAGATAGCCATTGTTTTATTTATGAGTGAAGATTGCGTAGAGGAACCGATATATAAGATAGGAGAAGGATAATGGATGCATCAAACCGTAGCTGTTCATCTTCTTCACCGCATCTCTCCAAAATCAATCTATGTCAATCCGATTGGTTAAACCCCCTTGAGTCTAGCAATGCAATTTTATCGATTTTGACTAACTTTCTATCGATAGTGAATCTCAAAATAGGCCCGATTGTTGAAGTATTAATAGTTGTCTGCCCTTTAACCTCACCAAATTGTAACTTTTTGTATCGGCATTCAACAATCATTTGTACTATCTCAAGATACTCAAGTAAGAAATAAATTGTATCTATATTTAGAAGTTTATTTTTGTAGGATTTAATGTTTTGTAACTGCTAATTTAGTTTTTATAAAACTATTATTAGATTTCGAACCGGGACCTGATGGCATTCCACCACTTATATTGAAAAACTGTGCTGTTGCTCTTTCAGGGTCATTGACTCTACTACTGTTCAATATTTCTCTCGAAAAGGGCCCTTTTCTTAACGGTTGAAAAATTTCCTATATTATTCCTACCCATAAATCTGGCTCTAAACAGGATGATTCAAATTACCAAAAATGGGTTTCAAACTGATGTATTCTTTACGGACTTTTTGAAGGCTTTCGATAGGACCAACCATTTGATATTATTAAAAAAGATAGTATCTATTGAATTCCATTCAAATAGTTTAAAATGGTTTGCATCCCATCTAATAGGTAGAACACAGTTTGTCCGCGTTAATGATTTGTTTTCTGAAGTAATCCATGTAACCTCTGGTGTTCCTCAAGGAAGTCTTTTGGGACCCCTTCTCTTCCTGATATAGCTTTTTTTAAATGTTTCCAAATGCCAAAATGTAACTTTCTCTCGTAGTCTTAGTCGAATTTGTTTTGAATACGAAATAAATAAAACACAACTTAGAAAGCTTAGAGAAAAGAATCACCTACAAAGGTGTAATATTTGATTACAAACTGAACTTCAACTCCTACATTGATTTTGTGTTTGCTAAAGCAAATTCTATGCTAAGGTTTGTGGTTCGCAACTCAAAAGAGTTTAAAGATCCATTTACTCTTCGGTCATTATTTTATGCTTATGTGAGATGTTCCTATAATACTGCTCAGTAATTTGGAATCCTTTTTATAAAACTCACTATTAAAGGATTAAAAGGATTCAGAAAAAATGTTCGCGGATTGTAGTTCACCGGTCAAGCATTTCAATCCATATTTTAAGATTGAATTATAGTTTTCTAAATAGAGACAGAGCTAAAACGGGCCCCGCAAAATCAATGTTTGAAAACTAGAAAAATTAGAATTCTTTCACTTTTTGCACCATTTTTGACACTTGAGTGTATTTCACATAATTCTTATTTCAGTACATACGAATACCAATTTATTGTCAGTTCAAATTTGTAATAGGTTTGAAAACTTTAGGCTTTACAATACCAAATTATTGAGTTCTTCCTCTTTATCCAATAAATCCTCAAACCCAAAATATATGTATTCTTGTGACATCATATAAAACCTCAACCGTACTTGGTGTCTTAAGCGACTTAATTTGGTTTTCTTAAATTTAATTTGAATACAAACCAACATATGATGTGCCTTGAAATCCACTTTCCGAAGACCTCATTTAAATCCAAGAGATTATGATATTCCTTATTAAATACTTAAACGCATGCCTTCGGATAATTTTGATCGATAATGTAAATAAATTTGTCTTGTTAAGACAACAAGCTTATGTCGTACACAAATATGTGATATATGTGTTTTATGCATAATATGTGTATTAAGCCAAAAATAATGAGTATCTTTATCTTAAAGAATCATAAAACACCTAAATAATATTTAGATTTTTCAAGAATTTTACCTATCACTGCATTTTTAAGAATAAATATCTCTTAAAATTATGCTAAATATGTCTCAAAATAAAAACCTTCCCGCATTGTTTGTTTCTTTATTATAATCGAATTCTTATTTATTTTTGTATTTGTTATTATTTAGTCAGTGTGGGTGCGGCGAAGAAGGATTTGAGATGAGAGAATTACGAAACATCAGCATTTTCAATACTTACATATAATGGAAAAAAGAAAAGAATTTTGCCAACCATGGAGATATTTTTATGTATTTACATTTTAACCAAAAAAGAAAAATTGCCGCATGTAAATTTAAACAAACACAAACATTCCAAAGAACCTTAAAGACGAAAAAAGGTATAGGTACCTATGTCTGGTATAATCCTAAGGAATTTCAATAGGTTCACTTTTTGGAAGAGAAAAGAAAAAACAATCTTTATTGAGCCTTGCTTCTTAAAACCTTCTATATTTTGTTGTTGTTCTTGTTGTTGAATTTTTACTAAAGGTACCTATAAAATATGACAAAGCTGATGTTAAATTCAGCGATAAGCTTTTGCTTTAACCTTTTTCAGATCCAGAGGACCTCATTTCTTTCCCGATCGATACCGGTCCAATTACCATTTTCTGTCATCAAAATAGGATAAAATATAAAATTCATAGCACATAATCCATCTTTCAGTATGAAAATGAAAATGATATTCTATCCTGTGTCCTGGTGTCGCGCATGGACACTCATACACTCACATTCACACATACACATCGAACATAAAACAAAATAGAAAAATAAAACACATAGAGACGAAGGATGAATGACAAGGAAGAATGATAAGAAGATAAGAGACAATTTTGACCTATAACCTACACTAGTTGTATACCTAGCTATACCTGTTTTCTGTCACATTGACAAAAGTACACCTCAGGGTTCATCATCCCAGAAATGATGGGAATGGCGGTAGAGATGGGGAATTCTCCTACGACCGACGTATAATAATAACGAAAACGATAAACAACATCACGTTGCACGAAGATAGAAGAATAAATGAAATTGAGTTATCCACTTTGCTGATGTTCTTGTCCCCTCCGTTCTCCATACTTAATCCAAGATCTAAGGCTCTTCAACAAGCCAGGAATATGAAGCTTTTAATTCATTGGTCAGTGATGCTGCTTCTGTTTTATAAGAAGCTTTGAAAATAAAATTACCATAATTAGGAGGGATTTTTTTGAGGAAATTAGATTATGTGAACTTCCTTTAAAAATAAAAATACTGGAAGATACAAAAAAAAACCTTCTAATTTGTTGTTTAACTTGAGTATATAGTAAGGCCTATCTGATACAATTTGCTTAAGAAGGCGTTACTTTAATTCAATTAGCAGTCGTGATGAAAATGCTGATGGCAGCGGCAATGAACTTGAAGTTATTGGGTGCAGATACCATCATCGGAGATACCCTTGGTAGTGGCTTGGTTAGCTCTAAGGTTTATGACCCACTGATGAGAACATTGTTTTGGTCCTTTGCAATTACATGCAAAATTAGAAAATTTCTTCTCCAAACGGAAGTTGTAACTTTTCCATTGTCTGTGTAGCAAAGGATAAGGTGCCCCAAACCCAACACAATTTGACATAACCCTTTTTTTATTTCACATTGGTTTCGTTTCACCCTTTAAATTTGAAACTGGTCGATAAAAATTTTCCCAATTATGTATTTTAAATCTTTCTGCACTTAAGGGTAGTTGATTTGATAAAGCCTGCGTCATGGCAGATCAGGTCCTTGGTGATTGCCTAAATCTTAGTTTAGGTCAGCAATGCAACTTTCTTGCCATGTTGAAGTTCTTGCTTTACCTCATCGTGGTGGCCCCCGACAATGATTTGTGCATCCCTATATACATATGTTAGCTTAAATTGCAAGGGCGTAGTTTCCTCACTCTTTAGGATAGGTAATACGGAGATTAGCACTCCTCGTAACTGAACTCCATCCCGCTATGGAAACCGGAATTACACCCCGGATGATAAATGATAACTCTTTGACGACTTTTGGCTATTGTACCCGGACAAAGATTGGTTCCTAGAATGTGAGGACGCTTTTGGACGCAGGAAGTGAAGGTCCGCACAATGCCACATTCCTCCAATTAGAGAGAGAATTCATGCGGTGCAGGATAGATATCTTAGGGTTAAGTGAAGTGCGATGGTTAGGATCTTGAAAATACAAGTCACCGTCAAGTAACGTTGTACTGCTTTACTTATTTCGTGGGAGCCCCTTGGGGAAAGGCTTATCAAAGCTAGGTTTCAGAGTAGAGTACGAAACGACACCATTGTACAGTGTTACGCCCCAACGGAGCTCGCATCTGATGAAGAGAAAGAATGCTTTTACAGTCGGCCTACAACAACACGCCCCGCAGAGATATTATTTTGGTTATGGGCAGTGTTGATGGGTGTTCACGGTTTCGGCAATTGCAATGATAATGGTGAGAAGTTCATTGACTTCTGCAGCGCCAATGGCCTTGTGATTGGTGGCACTATGTTTGAACACAAACTGTGTCATAAAATAAGCTGGGTGTCGACGGACAGGCAAGCGTCTTCCAACTAGATTGACCACTTCGCGGTTAGTAGACTCTTTAGAAGCAGTCTCTTGGATCTCCGAAATAGAAGAGGCTTCGACATGGGCCTTACCCGTGAACACCACTAAATGATAGCTACCTTAAGATTGCTTACAGCTGCAGTTCGAAGATCCAACGAATAACACGAGCCCCCAAATTCAACATCGCTAGACTAAAGGATCCCACGACCCGTCAACAATTTAGGAACCATCTGTCTGGAACAATCAGCAGCACAGTACATGACGGCATCGAACACCATTGGAATGCTGTGTTTTCATTTCAGGTGCTGACAGAAAAGTCAGTCGGAAAAAAGGAAACAACAACACATTGCTTCCAGAAGAATCTTGGGCTAGGATCAACGAACGAAAATTGTTAAGGGCTCGAATAACTGCTGCACAAGTTGAAGAAAGAAATGAGCTGGAATCCTCGTACCACATAAAAAAGAGAGATGTTCACCACAGTGTGCGCTATGACAAGAGTAACTACATCAACGTATTGGTGCAAGAAACAGAAGCTGCTGCAAACAGGTGCGACAGCAGGTCCGTTTACAGAATAACCAAAGAGCTGACCGGTGCACACAAAGCAACACCTGGTGAAAGAAGTAGACGGTACAGGATTCCGCGCTGGATCCTCCTGTATTCATCAAAAAAACTATTAAATAATCTATCGCCTTATCAAAATATCTGATCAAATAAGCCCTTACACAAAGATTTTTAAATTCAAATAAGTCTGATTGAACACAAGCTTTTAAGACGCAAAACCCAACGAACCAAATATGTGTTTGTTACTAATTTTGTCAGCATTTTTTCTTAGTATGAAATACTAAACTCACTTAATTTTCTGAGGCTTAAAAACTGGGACACGATTTTAAAGTACAAATAGGTGGTGTGTGGTATGGTTAAAGAATTTTAAGGTTCCAGCTATTTCAAAGAATATAAATACTTGTTAGTGTCTTAAAATATTTTGCAAGGTAGAGTTTTTTAAAAAATTGGTAGGTTATCTCAATCTGAAAAATATTATGTTTTACAATCCTGTGCTTAAAAATACTGTTAATGGGCTTAAAAGATAAATCTTTTTTGATAATTTCCAAAACTGCGCACTGTTTAACATTATCAAAACGATTTATGTTCTTTGAAAGTATTTGCAGCATTTTAAAATACAGAATTTTTAACAAGCAGAATTTTGAACAACCAACATTTTTTTCTTCAGATTCTTACCACATAGAATTTTAAAACACAGTATTTTTAATACAGTCTTATGACCCATGCAGTATTTAGACCCCATCTTTATTTAAATACATTTACGCAAGGAGGTTCAAATTCGAGGGTTTTCAAAATACATTTAATATGACAGAGACACAGTGTGAGCATAAGGATAAAAGGTAGGAGTTAGAAAGTAGTGCATTGGTTTTGAACCTTTGAACATTGCAATGACAGAGAAAGATACAGCTTGGTTAATCATTTTACATTTGCGTAGTACGGCTAAATAGCATTATCTGGACTTCACAGTATGACCGAAGTTAGACTCAAGTGTAAACTGATGGCGCTTTTATAGAAGCGCGTATATTAAGGTTAAACTGGCTATTGCACTAGATCTTAGGCCCTATAAAAACGTCAAAAAGGGCAACGCTGATGTCCCCGTTAAGTAATTAAGTAAATGATGTTATTATCAGCAATCATTTCAAAAGCTATTTGATTAATATGCTCCAAGAGGCTTGAGAAAATTACTGGAGAAATACCCCAGGGATGTGAGTTATGCTCAAACCTTAGACACACATACATATATGTTTTAAAAATTGTACTTAGATCAAAGAGAAAATCCAAACATCTTGCGTCGTCGGTGTTCAAGAGTAGAAAATATCACAGTAAGAGAAAGATCGCATATCATTTTTAGAGCACTCTTTTTCAATTCTGTCCAAAAGACTGAAGTACGTTATTGGGAAACCAGCCCAATTATGATAATAATACTCTAGATTTAGACGATTAAAAGATTTGTTAATTAAAGCCGAATCAAAATGGGTAAATTCTTCCTGAATCGTCATCGAAGACCTTAACATTTAGCAGCGTCTTTGTGCGATGTCGAATATGTAATCATTCCACAACAAGTAGTTTGTGATGCACATACCTAGAACTGAAAGCTGTTCAGTGTCCTCAATGATACAAGCACCATTGGACAATGGCATTGAGAGAGGATTACGCTTTTGAGACAGTAGACAGCATTGGGCTTTCGAAGCGTTAAATTCCACTCGGTTTCTTATTACCCAATGTGCAATGCCGTGCGGGTGGGAATTATATGAGCATACCATATTTAATCGTTGCAGTTCAACATCCAAAGGACAGAATTTTAAAAGCTAAGACCACTACTTAGGAATATTAAAAAGTAAGCTTACTAGGTCAGCGAAACAATTAAATGGATTAGAAATTTCAGCTTGGAGATCTACGAGTCTAATCCTATTAGAATTGAACTTTCCAAAAAATAAATTATAACAAAACAAAGCAAAGATCAATACCAATTGCAAGCATTTTTGATAAGATGTCCTGCTGCTGAACCTTAACCCTAGAACAACGTGTCGAAGGTATTAATCATTCAAATATCTGAGGTAAACTTCGACATCGACCTTCAGAAAGTGTAGACTGCCAAAAACTTGAAAACCGAGATAGCTAAATTACTCCAAAAAGGTTACAAAAAATGACCTTATTTCTTCTATCCGTAGATATTTCGTTCATTACTATAATTTTCTCTTTTTATTCTGGACCAATTCACAAACCATTGATATATCCAACCGCAAATTTAAAACCGGAAAAAAAAACACTTAGGGCTCATTTACCATAATGGCTCTTGACTTCAAACATTCTTCTTATATCCTCTTAAAAAAAATCTCATTCATCCGAAACCGCATCAAACGTATTTACAAATACAAAAAGAAAACATTTAAAAAAATGATAAGGGAAAATGATACATTACATAACCACCTGCTCTAATAAATCACAAAATAAATTCATTGCAATTCACTATGGTTTCCTTCCTCTTACAACCTCATCCCCATAATTTTTGTGTCTTACGAATTGAGTTGGCTTGACTTGATTTGGCTATAAGCGGAACCGTAACCAAAAATACTTGCGAGTTCCGTATAATATCGAAAAATAAACGGAAGCCTCCACTCAAACTGTTCCTCCCCCAATTCCTCCTCTCGTCCCCCCTTTTCTCACATGGAACCAGAAAACGTGTTAAGCTAGATGCCATAGCATCCATCTAAAGAACAAATCGTGCAATGAATTTATAAAACAAAAATACTCATATAAGATGAATAAAAAAAAAGAAAGAAAAAGCATCAAGTGATTAATAAAAATCGGTTGCCATATAAATATTCACTTGCTCTAACGCGCCGCGTGCACACTCAAATTTCAAAGAAGAGCAAAACCCATCGCCGTGTCGTTGCTCGCCGTCATGTGTGCGTCAGAGTAAGTGAATTTTTCTGAAGCTGAAGCTGTACGAGGACGAGAACGAGGAGCGAGAAGGTTTATCCTCAATCCCCAGAAATGAATGTGTACATTCTGATTCTGTGTGAAAACCGAAGCAAATGGAAAAGAGCATATTTTGATGAAAATCCCAGCCAAAGTTAATATTCATAGCTCCCTGGCCCCTGGTTTAGTTTTCTTTTTACGAAACAAAAAAGATAGAGGGAGCACCATTCACCATGATCCAGCATCATCAGCGGAAGCAAACATCATGTATGAAACATTAATTTTGATACGTTCGCTTAGTTTGTATATCTTGATTCGGATGAACGCATGTGTCTGCTATAATACCGCATATCATGCCCCATGCCCATATCCACATCCAAACCAAATCCATATCCACATCCATATCGCCCTCTGGGGCATTTTGGAGAGAAATACTCGTACACTTCACAGCTCCAATTCCAACTCCAACTTCGACAGTCATTTCTGCCATTTGATATTTATATGATGATGATGAGACTGGGAATGGGAATGGGAATGCCAGCCAGCGAACGAATGCGTGGCGATACTAGTCGTATCCGTATGTGATAGCGATGGTGATGGAATGGCAAGACGGGCGTGGGGATTTAGTCATAGTCAGTGTATCTGAAATTGAAATAATCTGCTGCTTGTTGATCTCTTTTTGGAATAATTATCTAAAGTGAATGAGTTTAGAGTGCGCTGGATGACTAGCTGATGCTTTTGTTGCTGCTACTAACTCACTAGGAGTACTGGGAGCTGGGACTGGGACTTGAAAGCTATATCTTGAAAATAGATTTAAAGGATGTTTTTTTTTTGTTGTTGTAAAAAATTCAGAAGCTGCTTATAACTACTCGTATGTTGCTAAGCTTCAATTGAAATGGGGAATTGTGCTTGGATGGTTTTTTTTGTTAATGCCAACAGCATGGCGGTGGGCGCAACGCAGATTATATGAAAAATACATCCTCTAGAGATTTTAAGGTTTTATCTGAAAACTGGTTAAGCTGGTGTAATTTTATCTCATGTAAAATTAAATTTCTTGGGAACTGAACTGAATAATCGTGCTTATTGAATGGTTTTCAAATGAAAACACTACTTTATAGATCATGACTACTTATGTAGAGATGGTGTTTTTTCATGCGAACTTATTTCATATTGACTAAATATAAATAGCAGGCTTTGTTATTTTTCTGAACGATTTTGGAATTTTTTTCGCTAGAGGAGCAAAAGGAAAGCATGTTGGACAGTGTGTATTGCCAGAGGCTTTCCCGAGTATATTAGCTGGAGCAGATGTTGAATCGCTTTTAAGTTATACGAGTAACTATGTAAACGGATCGTATTATGAAAATTTGGTTAAAACATGAAAGGTTTATAGGCCTCTTACTTTTGATAGCTTAGTTTTCCTATTTAATCACACAAAACCAGAGATGATGACATCTTTACATAAAATTAGGTCTTTCTTTGAAAAAATTCAGTTATCTTATGATTAAAACGTTCTGAATTAACGTTGACAGTCGCTCCAACGTCGTTTTCGAAGAAGTAAGATCTAATCACACCTCCGGACCAAAGAGATCACCAAACTCAAACAGTGACTTTTTATGGATAGAATTTCCTCTAGTGGATGGTATGGCCTTTATTTGAGTATTTTATTAACATACCCACCTAGTCGAAAATGCAGTACCAGATTTTAAAGATGTATGTGCGTTGTGCGAGAGTTAAGCAATCCATTTTCGTAAATTTCAATGTTTGACAGATGTCGAATTCGGCCTTTTTTTATAATTAGCGAACACTAAAAGGGTTTTTGTATACCTTTAATATGCCAAAGGCAAAGTGTGAGCATAAGGAAAAGAGGGAAGGGTTGGATAAGAGGTGTTGGTGTACATTGATTTTGAATTCCTGAACATTGCAATGACAGGGAAAGATAGAGCGTGTCAAGGCACTCTACATTCGCGTAATAGGGCTAAAAAATGAATCTCTGTACTTCATAGTACGACCGTTGTTGGGATCTAGGGTGTACTGATGAGCATTCCTAGAAGCGTGGGTATTACGGTTAAATTGTTGGAGGGGAAGAATGCAACTGGCCATTATGATAACGTTAAAAAAGGATGGAACAAGAAACTTTTCGTCGATGTTCAATTGACGTAAACGAGTTGATGATGTTAATTTCACCAATCATTTTAAAATCTCTTCTTTGAATACTGCCCAGAAGGCTTAAATAAGTTACTGGAGCACCAACCCAGAAATGAGAGTTATATTCAAGTTTCGGACGCATATAGTTTTTGTAGAACGTAGCCAGATCATGGGGGGAAAAAAATGTCTGGCATCTTCTCAGAAAAGCTAGATATCTTGCGGCATTTTTGGCGACATCGCGTATGTGATCGCTCCACAAAAGGTGGATGCACATTCCGATTATGTCGAGTTTTTCAGTTTCGTTGATGCAAGTTCCACTCATGGATAGTGGCAAAGAAGGTATATCTCGCTTTAACGATACAAGACAGCATTGGGTTTTGGAAGCATTAAATTCCACACGGTTTTTTATTCCCCATTGTACAATGCTGTTAAGGTCGGAATTTAATGAGCTTATAATATTTTCCCATTGCAAATTCACATCCGAAGAGGTGGGTTGTGAGTCTGGCAACGAAGATGAAAAGCTGAGAGTGCTATCGTCAGCGAAACAATGTATTGGATTAGAAGTAGAGGGCAGGAGATCATTTATAAAAATGAGGAAGAGAGTCGGAGACAAAACGTAGCCCTGGGGCACACCACCATTTATATTTCAGACTTGAAACAGTCCAAAACAACTTGGGATGAACAGTTCGAAGGAAACTTTCTAATCCAACGAAGATGAAATTCGTCAAAACCAAAAGCACACACAGACTTTATCAAAAGCCTTTGAAATAACTTAACTCTGAAACCACTAAATGAATAACCAGTTCATATTTCGATATTAATCTAAAATTTAGCTTTCTCCTAAGGACACCAACTAAAGAGTTTTTTTTTGAGAGGGTTATGCCAGAGCGGAAATGATTTTAAGGGATTAATCTTCTTTAGCTCACATACAGTAGCCAGAGTCCTAAAAGATCTTGATGCACACAGTTCCAATGACCCCGATGGCATCAACGCTATTGTTCTGAAGAGGTGCTCATCAATTCTGGCAAAGCCACTGCTTAAATAGTGGTCTCGTTTCGGATAGAAAACGGTATCTGTCCAGCCTATAGCCAAAAAAGAAGAATTCTACTTCCGAAAGCATTTGATAGAGTTTGGCATCAGGCGTGACTTTGATGTAACTGAATCCTTATTTATTTCATCAGTATGAAATTTCAAGTAAAAAAATAAAAAAAATTATGTTTTTGTACCCCAGTTTTCTGTTTTCACTCCGATATTCTTTTTAGTTTACATTAATGATCCCCTACTGCAACTTTTAATCCATCACTTCTTCAATGACGATATTACCTACCGTCAACTTTTATATATTTGTTTTTAGGTTCACAACCCTGCTCTTCGGATGTAGAAATTGAAAGGCAATAATTGGTAAGCTCATTAAGTTTAGACCTAACCACCTTTGACACTATCCATTAATGACAGATGCATTAAGGAGATTGAAAACTTTGAACTTCTTGGTATTGTATCTGTTATCACGTCGACAAAATTGCCAATTATATTACTTTGGTCGTACTGTCAAGTAAATATATTCGTTCTTTAACCGTACTACGTGAATGTGGAATGCTACTCTGTCTTTTCCAATCATTTCGACATTCAGGAATTCAAAAACAACGGTCACTACCACCTCCTTTAAAACCTTTTCTCCCTTTCATAACGCTCAAGTGTGTCTCAGCATAATAAGTGTATCGAAAATCGCCTTGAGTGTGGACTTATTATACAAAAAATACTTACTTTTCCCATCGACTGATACTTTGTCATTAAAGTAACCCTTTACCTCAAATTGACATTTTATTTTAATTTCACATGATTTTTTATATAAAAATGTATTCACAAATACCTACCATGATTTATTTTCAATTTTATTAAATAAATAAAACAAAATAAACCTCTCCCAACATTGACATCAGTGAAGATCTTTTAATCCCGGATTTAAAATTTCCGTATAACAGCAATATAATCCATCAATTTATGATTCTTGGTTATTTTTATAAATATATAAACCTTCATTTTGTTTTTCCATGAATTCAACCTAGTTATCTCTTTAACAATAAAAAAAGCCGCGTGAAAGTATAACAAATTACAGTGAAATCCCTCTAAATCTCTCTCTAGCGGATAGTTTCCGTTTGTTATTCTGATTATTGTTGTTAATAATTTCAAATTCTCCCAATAATTAAATAGATATGTGACTATTCAACACATTTAAACTCGATTGTTAGTGTGGGATTTATGTATGTGAATGAGCTAACTCCGATTCACCTATAATCCCAAACTCAAACATTGTTAAATAAAAATGTATCAGTGCAAAAAAGAACTTCATACTATTATACAAAGTTCTGTGAAAACACTTGAAAGGTCAAACTTAAAATAGTTGACAAGCTTTTATTTTTGTTATAAAATATGGAATTCTCTTTCTGTTTGATAAAAAGTGACAAACTGAAATTTTCAATATTTCAACAAAAGCCTAAAATATTGTTTATTCCTTTTGGCGTGATTTTTAAACTCACCAAAGAAGGTAATAAACAAAAGCCTGTTGACGTCAAACATTTTTAATTTATAGTTAATTTTCGTGTTAAGAATAATTTGGCCCCAACTAAACTTTTTTAATAAACAAAAGGTCTGAAGTTTCTGACTCTGAACCATTCTCTTTATCTGATGGTGGTTTGAGTGTTCTTATCCCTTGTATGAGAGATTCCACTATTAATCGCCAGTTCAATTAGTGTATAAGTTTGGTACCTTGCACATTAAAACTTGGTTAATGCTTAAAATATGTCATTAAAATACAAACCTACATAAAAATTAACATTTTCGTCATATCGAATCGATTCAGGATATTGAAAGACGACAGACGACGAAGGCGAAAACCAAAACCAAAAAATAAATACAAAAAACACAAAAATCTACTTATTATTTTTCTGCTCGTTAGACCATACAAAAATTATGGGTGTATGTATAATTTTATACATTAAAGGTAATTTATTTTACCATTTTCTACCTCAAAGTCAATAATATTAATGATTTTTATACCTACCTACACAACACACAGAGGCATACCTTTCCAAAATACATGCTCATATATCCAAACAAATAATCATAATGATTGGTCGTATGGGCAAAAATGGGCTTTTTGCAAAATGTATATTCAGAAATGATTAAGCTTTATAGTGGTCGAACCGCACCTTTCATTTAAATGAAGTGGAAAATTACATTTTGATTTGGTCAATCCCAGTTTTTACCTTCATCTACCTATAGATATAGCACAGGTTAAGTATATGTATGTTTTTGAGTTTATTATGAAACAATGAAACTGTATATAAGCTTAGTCCAGGAGCAGCAGCGCGACATGAAGCAACCGTATAAATGTTGAGTGGCATTGAAATGAGGTTATGGGGTTTCTGGCATTTAGCCCATCATTTCTCAAACTAAAACTCTGTACTCTGTATCCCTATGTTATCCACCATCTACATATATTTTGAAAACGACAGGTTTTGGTTTATGTTTTTTCTTCCTTTTTTGTGTTTGTCTTTAACGCGCATAGCACAGGGGGTAAAAGAATTCGAAAGCCAACAAAGAGTGTACAATATGTAGGTTTATTTAGCAGGAAAACCAAACCACTTTAAAGCTGATGAGGAAAAGGACCGAACTATAACGACAACTATACAATGAAGAACGCGAGGGTCTAGCTGGTATTGCTGGTGGGTTTGAGAAGAATGTGCAAATAAAATTAGGAAAGGGCAACCAAACAGTTTGACTAATAAGTTAAGTTGATATAGAGTTTAGTTAAGGGTAGTTTAAATATAGTTTAGCACCTTTGTTTTTGCCTCAGACCGTTTTATAACTAGTTAGCTAGGTACCTTTGGGAAATCAAGTCATGGCCTCGTTTTATGTTTAACCCAATAGTGTTATGGGAAAATTAGTTTATTTTTGTATTTTATGAAGGGTTCACAGATGTTGGATAAGGTAATCTAATTATCAGCTTTGGGTGTACAGAGTACACCAACATCGTTAAAAACCATGTAACCTACTTGTGTGTACAAATTGGGACAACTTGGGACAACTTGAGTAATATACATATATATACCTTGTGGAAAAAAAAAGTAGAAAGCGAAGTCATTGTTTTGATTTGTGATGACAGCCCTTATATTCACTTGACCTCAAAACAAGTGGGACGAACAAAATTTTGACAATCTTTATCAATTCTCTAGTCATAATTGTATTTATCTTGCAAGGGAAAAAAAGCTCTACAGTTTTGTGTAAAATAGGCCTCAACCACCAAACTTGTTCATCTAGCAAGGTCCCTAGCTAGATGTCTTTAGTTGAGCTCTCCAAGTTGGTTGAGGTAACTTTCCACTTTTAGGAGCCTTTGGCGGCCTTCCTCTACTGCGCTGTTGTTATGGGTGTAAAGCCTGAACAGCTTATCGCTTCATCTTCTCCTGCACTCGTGTTCTATGCATACGGGACCTTCATACACTTTTTTCTCGAAACAGCCTGCTTTCATCCGCTTTTGTCATAGTTCATGCTACAGAACGGGGATAATGTAGGTCTTTACTACTTCTTAACTACCTCAAAGTTACATCTGTCGATAGTGATATTTTGACCAAAGCGTCATGAAGGTGTTGCACGTCCTTTGTTGAAGACAGTGTATGTGCTTCGTCCTACCCTCATTAGGAGCTCTGTTTCAGCG
Organism: Eupeodes corollae; assembly: GCF_945859685.1. Classification (NCBI taxonomy): domain Eukaryota; kingdom Metazoa; phylum Arthropoda; class Insecta; order Diptera; family Syrphidae; genus Eupeodes; species Eupeodes corollae. The sequence goes on along the minus strand of NC_079147.1, from coordinate 215,284,520 downwards.
CTCACAAAAGATATCCCGCTGAATCCTTAAAATTATGTCCATATTGTCAGCACTTACAAGTTATTAGACAGACTTTTTTAAAGACATTACCTATGGTGTTGACGTTGAAGCTCTATTCTTTCAAGGGCGTTATTACATGACCTATTTTGAAATCAAAAGGCTTGGTAAAGTTGTTTCCAACCTTAACAAAGCAGCGTAAAATCTCCAAAGACATCCTGCACAAACAGAAGAGTTTGGTATGGATGCCAAAACTAGACACGGCTTTATACTGTTCGTTCCTGTAGCTGCTATGATGTGCGGACTTAAAATCGATGAAAAGGTAGTGTGTGTCAGTTTGATGTTTTAAGGTTTTTTTTAGGTTCTACCGTAATATAAAATTCCTGGTTGAAAGCCGCGCTGATTAAAACATTATCAGGGATGTGACGAAAAGCTTTAGACATTCACACATTACGGAGAGAAGATTTTGTATGCGATATTGCGAAGTTGGTGAAATTTAGAAGTTCTCCTTTTCTTCAGTAAATAATACAGTGGTTTCATTCATCTGACATGCTTTCTTCCCACCACATTTTACAATTAACCAAATCATCTCCCGCTGCTTTGAAAAGCTCGGTTTTTAAGCCATCTGTTCTAGCGGCTTCTGTAGACTTCAGATTAGATATGTTAATCTTTACTTCGTCTAATTCAGGAAGGCGAGATTGTTGGCTTTCGTCATCTACATTGAAAAGAACTTTGGTTCGTCTTCGGTGTTATACAGTCTGCAAAAGTGGTCCTTCCATATTATCAGCATTGACTGTGCTTCCATCACTTTCCTTTCGTTCTGGCAGCCTTTGGTTCAATGTGTCAGTGGATCTCACTTCTCCTAACTCATTTCTGCTTCTGAACCTCTCAACATCCTCACCCAGACGCTTTACATGCTCTGTCTTTTTCTTTTTGAGAAGCCTATGTATCTCTAACTAAGTATTTTTTTGTTAGTAACTATTTGAAACCCAGTACGTTTAGCGGCTTTTCTAATGGCATCTTGGCAATGGTACAACTGGTTTTCAATACTTTGTGTTGGCATCATATAATGTCTTAGCTTAAGGAATAACATCAACCATGACTGATAACTTTGATTGCCAATTATTTGTCTTTGTTAGTGGGTATAATAATGCACATAGTTATAAGGAAATTAATCACTGAATAATATCTGAAATGCTTCGTGTGCACACGCCCTTAGGTATATAAACTGTCAGCACACAATGACGTTGACGTGGTTTCAATTCCTCTGTCAAATACATCTCATGGCTGTCCAGCGCACTATTTTCTTTACTCTTTTCATATCTTAAAATTAAATCTATTTTTATGTCTATCTTTCTATCTCATGCCTCACTGACCTTGAGCGGAAGTGCATCCTGACTTCGGGTAGTCCCATCACTGTCAGTGTTAATTTTTGTCCTTTTTTTAGATTTTAATACATATTTCTTCTACATCGTGTCATCATTTTCACTGACATTTAAGATTGACAGTTCAAGAAAAATCCTCCCGTCCATGGTTGGATAAGAAATTCAATAGAAGATGTTCCAAGTTGAAAGGAAAATGCACACAAGAAAACTTAAATGTGTATCTATGAAATTGAATCACTGTTTTTATTTGCTAAAAAAATACTTTAATATGTCAAAATTTTCTGAGAATCAGGAATTTCAAAGTCATTTTCTATTTTTTTCAAAACAAAAAAAAACATTTTTCTAGGTAATTCAGAGCAATTCCTTGAAAATAACTTAACCATCTTAATTGACATAAATTCAACTCAATTCGAAAACTTACCACCATAAATAAACCACTTATAACCAACACTCAAACTGAAATATACCACACACATAGTCTTATACCTGCCATCATGATATCCTTCAACATACAAACATCCAAACATAACAAAACAAAAAATAAAGAAGAGACGGAACAAAAAGTTTTTATGTCTTTCATATTTTCATATATAGAAGGTTTGTTTTTTTTTATTGCTAACACATTTTTTGATTATATTGCAAAAGCCATTATCCCTTATGAATGTGCTTTTGACAACACTCTTTATGACTTTTTGAACACTATATTTAGGATATTGTGTTTTGAACAAGTTACTCAACGAATAAATATAGAGTCCTATAGTCTAACCTAACCTAACCTTACAACAAACATAACTTTCCATCACATTTTGGAGCTTGTTTTTTTTATTTTTGTTGAAATGGGTTTTTGGTTTCATAGACAGGAGCAAATTGAGCTAGGATAAGGCCCAGGGGCAAAACTTGTGTTTTTGAGTGATGTGTTTTTGTATGACTTGAAGCAGTTTGCATCAATTAATGATTAAATAAATTAAAATGTATTACAAAATAGAAGCCCGTATTAAATGAAAGCATCAGATATTTCGGAGAAGGATTGTATTTCTAACAGTCAAACACTTTCTGACTGTATGGACAGGACTGTCAGAAAACACAAGTTGAATTAATTGCTTACCACTTAAAGGCAACCAAAATATAGTAAGCTTTTTGACTTTTTTAAGAGTTGGAAGTCTGGAAAAAAAAACTTGGAACTCTGAGGCAGAAATATTATTTTTTCTTCAAAAAAAAGTCTCAAGATTATACGAATAAACAGCATCGAATAAAATTTTGAATTTTATTCTTCATTTTATTTATTATATGAAAAAAACCAGATAATTTAGACTTTTTTTTCCATATTTCATATTTATTAACTCTTAATTCACATTTTGATTACAACCTTATTATTTGTGAAGGCTTTTGTAAAATATGTTGGAGCGTTCGGGAATTTAAAATTTAAAAGATACTAAAAATACAATTTTAAAACTATAGTTTACAATATTTGTTTGCTGTTGTTTTTTTAACTTCCCATAGGAAGTTATTGTAATGGGTCCGATTTGTCAAATTGAAAATTTTGACATTTCTCGACGTTTCAAGGTCCCTAGAGTCGAAATAAAAGATTTTTAGAAAGATGTCTGTGCGTGCGTGTGTACGTACGTTCGTACGTCCGTACGTCCGTACGTCCGTACGTCTGTACGTCCGTACGTCCGTACGTTCGCGACGTTTTTTTCGTCGTCCATAGCTCAACAACCAGAAGAGATATCGACTTCAAATAAATTTTGTTATACAGATAATAAGGCAGAAAGATGCAGAAAGGGCTCTCAAGAAAATTGCGTGGGTGGTTTTTTTACCATAGCAGTTTAAAAAAAAGCTGAAAATTTTGGTTAACCCCAAATATCTTACGAACCAAAAACGCTAGAGACTTGAATTTAATTTTATGTAATATATTGTAACGTGATACCAAACAGGTATATTTTTTGAAAAAAATCAATATAACGGTTTTTTTTTTAAATCAAAAAAACTGAAAAAAAAAATTTGTCACCTCCAAAATTTAACGACTAACATATGATTTCATCCCCAAAAGAATTTTGTGCAACGTAGAATAATGTTTTTGAAATCTGATAAAATTTTGAGAAAAATCGAATTGACAGTTTTTTTTATAAAAAATAAAAATCTAAAAAAAACATTACTCAAAGTTCGTAAAAATTAAACATCGATTCAAATATCTATTCAAAAACTTAAAATTTAGGCTTCAAACTTATTTTATCTTATAAAAAACATTGTTTTCAACATTCAGTCAAATTTTAAGAAAAATAGAATTGACAGTTTTTTTACAAAAAATAAAAACCTAAAAAAAAAATAATAAAAGTTGGTAAAAATTGATTTTCGACTCAAATATCTTTTCAAAACTTTGAGATATTGGCTTTAATTTACTTTTATCTTTCAAAAAATATTGTTGTCAACATTCAGTAAAATTTTGAACAAAATCGAATTGACAATTTTTTTATAAAAAAATTAAAAACCGAACAAAAATTTACAAAAGTTGGTAAAAATTGAATATGGATTCAAATATCTTTTCAAAAACTTGAAAGTTAGACTTCAAACTTATTTTATCTTATAAGAAATATTGTTTTAAGCATTCTGAAAGATGTTTAGAAAAATCGAATTGATAGTTTTTTTTTACAAAAAATTAAATACCTAAAAAAAATTTAACAAAAGTTGGTAATAATTGATTTTCGACTCAAATATCTTTTCAAAACTATAAAATATTGGCTTCAAACTAATTTTATTGTATAGAAAATATTGTTTTCAATATTCGATAGAATTTTGAAGAAAATCGAATTGACGGTGTTTTTACAAAAACTAAAACTCTAAAAAAAAACAATACTAAAACTTGGTAAAAATTGATTTTCGACTCAAATACCTTTTCAAAACTATAAAATATTGGCTTCAAACTAATTTTATTTTACAGAAAATATTGTTTTCGATATTCAGTAATTTTTATATAAAAATCCAACAGCCCGTTTTTCATAAAAAATAAAATCTATAAAAAATAGTACGCAAATTTGGTAAAATTGATACTAGTACATATAGACAAACTTTTAAGCAAGACAAATCGACAGACGGGATGGGAAGTTATCAGTGTGGGTCGCATCCCAGCCTCTTTTTTTAAATTCTTTTCTTATCTATAACTCCAAGCATCTGGTAAGATGCATTAAAAGACGATATTTGAATGCTTTTGTGTTAATTATTCTTCTAATTGTAATAGGTAGTGAGTTCCTGGATTGAGGTTATGCTTGGGAGTGAGGTTATGCTTGGGAGCTAACCGTTGCAACGCGTTGTATAACTACTAGATCCTCATTAACATAGCTAATAGCATTTCTTATGCTATCTAAAGGAGTGTCCAAGTATAATAGGACGTTATCAGAAAACATATGAACTTTACTGGATTTAACCAGTCGAGGAAGCTCATTAACGTAAAGTGAAAATATTAGAGGTCCAAGAATAGAACCCTGAGGGACCCCTGTAGGGACTGTCAGAAATGAAGATGTCTGCTTTCCTACAGCAACGCATTGTTGTCGATTAGATAGTATGAGTGCAGAAGTTTCACAGTAAAGCAAGAGAATTTAAAATCATACTTAAGTGATCGAATGTGTCGAACGCTTTTGAAAAATCTTGCAAAGTCAAGAATGTAGCACGACTCATGTCCATCGCTCTGCGTATATCATTGATTTCTTAGTTAAAGGTGTTAAAAGAAATCATATAAGTGTCGATGCTTATTAAAATTTTTCGCCAGATTGAACAAATAAATAATGAGCAGCTTAAAGCTGCAAAAGAAATTGTTTTGAAATCGAGAGAAAACAAAATAAAATATCCTGTCAAAATAAAAGAGTTGATTTTGGCAAAAAGAAGAGAATTGGCAAGATTCGAAATTTCCAGATGATAACAGAATTTTTAACCATCTAGTCAACGACTAAAAAAAGAATCGATGATTCATTAAGGAGATTTCTGAAAAGTCTGATGACAGATGCCTCGAATCTTATCACTGGTTAAGTTTTGAAAGAAACTGCCTCGATAGTCTTTAAAAAACTACAATTTAAAAAAAACTGTTGCCCTAAATTTGGGAAGTCATTGTTATATCTAAATATGGTAAGCAACCAACAGATGAAACATCTTAAAGACCAATATCACTTATAACAATCATGACAAAAGATTTCGAACAACTGATCGTGAAAAAGAATAATAGATGAAAGAAGACTAATTCTAAACCATCAGTTCGGATTTAAAAATAAACATTTCATAGTCATTCAGGTAGTAGTTAGAAATGCTGAGATCTTATTTTACTAACCAACTCTTTACAGTATACAATTAAACCAACTTTACATGGAATTAAAGCAAAACTCAAGCTGGTGTACCACAAGGAAGTTTCTTAGGACCATTCTTATAACCTTGATATACAAAGGATATGCCAGTCTACATGAGCGCTATCATCGTCATCTTTGCTTTTGATAATGCAATAGTGGTGCCACACAAATCTGTCTCGGTGGATACTCAAATATTGCAAAATACATTGGACAAAAATTGGCGTAAAAACAAAAACATAAACAATTTTCAATTTCGCCATTATTTAGGCCTCTGTAACATCAATACGTGGAAAATTTTGGTTAAGATGTAAAGCCTTTTAAAATATACCCTGTAAAAAAGACCAAAACCCTTCATGCCGAATTTTTGTTGAATCTGCTCTTGAAATGTTTGCCAAAAATTCCCCTTTTTATCGAAAAATTGTGTTGAACGACGAAGCTTATATCTGGTGGGATGCGTTATCAAGCAAAACTGCAGTATTTAAAGTATGAGTCCGAAGCGTTGCAGTCACAGTTTGGTGCGAATTATGTGCTGGCGGAATCATTTGGCCATATTTGTTTAATGAGACTGCGAATCGCAACGTTTCTATAAATAATGAGTGCTTTAACGTGCGATGATAGCTAACTTTTGTTTAAGCAAAATGTAAAAGCAAGACTTGTATGACAAGACAGTTTATTTCATATTTATAGCAGGTGAATTGGTGAAAATAGATCGTGCGATTTAACGCCTCTAGACCTTTTGTTTATGGGGCTTATGTCTAAGTAACAAGCCCTCTTTGATTCGCCTATGAGAAGCCAACATTGAAGCATTGATTCATAAGATAATACAAGGCTGTAATGTTAGAAAGAATATATTTCAAAATTTGACCTAGCTGACAGAACATTTGAGCCCCTTGCGAGAAGTTGGCAAATCTTGTCATGAGAAATGATTTCTCAAACAATCGTTCGGATTGGATTTAAAACTGTAGGTCCCCTCCATTCCTGACAACATAAGTCGCACACAGGAATGGTTGAGAGTTGTAAGTCACTAGTCCCCAGTTATCTACGAAATGTTGAGCGACCCAGTTTATTTATTTACGAGTATTTTATTTAATATTCAAACATTGACCAGCCACATACAGGAACTTGACTACGTTATTCGATTAAATTGATATTGTTCTATTGTTGAGGGAGAGAGTTTGGTTTTCGATCAGAAAGCTTAATGAAAAAAAAAAGTAAATAGGGTAAAGAAATTAATTTATTTTCCACCTTTTATCCATTTCTATCAGTTTCTCACTTATACTAGTCATGGATATGTAATTTTTAAGAGAAAAGTTGTACTTACTTTTTGAATTCGAATTTCCAGGTAATATGTAAAAAATATGTCCTTGTTTATAGCACAAGACAACTTCAATTATTCGTGTTTGCGTTTATACCAATCACAATTTATCCAATACAAAATCGTCTCACCCTGCTCTCTCATCCCGAAAACTGAGTTTATATATAAATCAGCAATGACCCTGCCTTTTAGAAATCCCAAAGATCTAGAGATTCCCAAGATTGTTGCTTATAATCCAGGACTGTTCAGAGGTATTTGTATTTCGTAACTCGTAATTTCTCAATTTTTTGTTTTTATTTTATTTTATGAGTTTTTCAAAAGAAAGTCAGTAATGGTGGTTTGGTCTTAAACAAAAACACAAAACAAAATATAATATAAAAGCGATTTAAGAAGAACAAACCAAACACCCAAAACCGTGAATAATTCCAATTTTAGGGACCTTTATATACATTGGGCAACTTGCTATAGATGTATATGTAGGTATAGGTATATAGAATTTATCTTACGACAGTGAGGTCTGATTGTATAGAAGCCCTCATTTTGCGGGTAAACCGCACTAAATCAAGGGATGGTGCATAAATTTTAACTTTTTCCCATGTAGCTGGGTGAAAAATGTTGTTGTGTTAACTGAGAGGTATAGGCAAGAAGATTTGGAACTTTCATTTTAAGTATAAAAGTGGTTTGAGCTATGTTTCAGAAGAGGTTGTGGAGAGAGAGGCCAGAGGTAAATTTATGTAAAGTACGTTTTTTTATTTTAATGGGTTCCTAAGCATTTTATTATATAGCCCCAGCTTAGATTTTGTTATCTTAGATATTTGAAAGGCTTCGTTTTTTTCTTTTTTTTAACTTAAAGCCTCCTTCCACATTCACATCATGCAGCTCCTTATTTTATCCTTTGGATATACAAATAAATACCCACTTATTCTTTTAAGAGATTCAACGATTTTTGATGGCACAGCGTACCTAGGGGAACTTTGAAACGGCATTGTATAATCTGTGAAAACCCTTTTAAAGGGTCGAATCTGATGTTTATGCCCAAAAGAAAATTATCTTTTTATATTGATTGTTGTTTTTTTGTCCTTCAACACATTTGCTGTCACATAAACTCATTTAAGTTGCATTCAAAGAGTTTGTTAAAACATAAAACTATAGAGTTACATAACTACCAAAAACCATAACCTAGAGCTACAAGATGCCTGCATAAATTGTTAAACCACCTACACGCCTTAGACAACATGTTACTCTCTATACCAAAACGCCCTGTCTCCATAGGAATGTGCGGTCGTTGGGCCTTAGATTAGATACATCTTGACAAGGATCTTCTTAAACTCAACGAAGAAAAGAGTTGACACGGGTTTAACTTACGACCATATGCCTGCAAGCCTTCTTCCTTCTGATATTTCCCATTTGAGTTGGCTTGGGTTGGGAACCGAAAATCCCAAGACAATAAGACATCGCATAGATAATAAATTAACTACGAAACGTGGTCCTTTGTTCTTGTAAATTTGTAAACAAAGGATGACTGATGATGGTTTATATAGAAGTTCATGATGAAGAATCAACAAGCTAAATTAATTAAACTCTTAAAAAATAAAACTTATTTTACTTATTTGCCTGCCTCTATGCAAAATGTGATGACCCAGATTAAAATTAAATAAAACTTTCGGATATCCGTGTCCCTATTGCGAATTCACATAGCCATATCCTCATCCTGAATCGTGAGCTACGTATAGTCGACCATCATCATTATTTATGAATAATACTTCACGTTCCCCAACCTAAGAGCCTAATTATTGTTAATTCCGAAATTGATTAATCACATTCTTCCGTGAAAATGTTTTCCAACTTCTAAAATCAACCCCATTATATTATCCAAGGACGAACAAACCATATACGTATACCATAGAGCAGAGGCACACATCATCAGCATACAACCTCAACCTAAAAAAAAAATTTGAAATACTTCAACGGCCCATGAATTTAACCCCAATTCAAATAAACTCAAAAATTTCGCTTTTCCTAGTTTTTGTTTTTTAGTTTTGGTTTATTTCGCGAGCGAAAAATAGTTGATCAGATGATGGTGGTGTAGAGCAGAGGTATATGTGGTTATGATGATGCGCGATATGGCAATGGGCTGGCTCCAAATGGCGACGACGGGGACGACGCGACGTCAGGGTTTTGCACAGGGGGGGGGGGTGAATAGTTGAGTGTCATTGAAATGGGGTTTTGAGGTTTTGGTATTTTATATTTATCGAAAACTAGGTGGGTTCGTATACTAAACTTTTTGGCTTTTTATATCAAACCAAATCCTCGCGCTGCGCTGGGCTGCCGCTGCCACTGCCTCTGGCTGGCTGGTGTGTCATTATGGATTTATTCACAAAGTATGCAATTTGTTGATAGAGGTTTGGTTGTTGTGGATTTTTTCTTTTGTTGTGTTTTGTTTGAATTAGAGCATAAATATGCAGTGAAGTTCCAGTGAAAAAAAATAATAAATAAAAGAATTCAAAAGCGTTGCATAAAATTAATTGATTAAATTATGAATTGATTGGGTTTTTTTGCATATTTGTATTTTTATTTACAGTAATCTTCTTTTTATTTATGATAATTGGATTATATTTATTAGAACTTAATTTATGAAAAAATGAAAAATTGTAATAAAGCTGGATTTTATGGAGAATTTTATTTTCTGAATTAATTTAATATTTTAACAAAATATAATGTAATTTAGGGCTTATGTTTGGTATCGTTTCTTTTGGCATTTTATTCAATAGTTGTGAACAAAAAAATTACAACCTATTTAAAGTATTCAATAAAAGTTTCGTAATGCAGTTAGAAAAGTGTTTGAAGTTGATATGAAATTATTAAAGGCTTATTTCACAAAGGACTCTTAAGCAAAGAGAAATATTTGTGGCATTACGAAGCTTGTATGAGTCGAATACAACTGATCACTGAAGATGGCAATACCATACAATTATTTTGTAGAATAAGTCTTAAGTCCTTTTTTGTTTGTTTTAGAAGGTTTTCCAACAAGCACGGGTATATTTTGATAGCTCGTAGTGGCCAAATGATATTGTGTCCTTTACTTTCTGTCAAATTATCTCACTAAAGACAAGTCATCATGACAATGCTAAAATAGAGGGTTATTCATTTTAAAAGTAAAGTTAATTAAACACATCTACACTTCTACAATAATATTTTAAAGAGGAAAGATTTGTATTTTTGTATGTAACGAATAAACTCAAAAAGTACTAGACCAATATTAATTATTCTTTTTTCATTAAAAAACTACATTATCACTGATTAACATACGCTATATTTTGTACTAGATTACTACCAAAATCTTTAAAAATTCCAATTAAAACCAACCGAAGGTGATTTAGCCATATTCGCCCATATCTTTTCAAAGATTACAGTTCCCTTTAAAAATATTCTTTGCCCTACCAATAAATACATCCCAGGGACAAACATTTTCCACAGTTGGTATCGACTTAAGGGAAGAGTGCATTTTCCACGGGCAATTTTATGTGGCACTTTCTCGAGTAGGATCTCCAGAAAATCAATACGTTTTGTTGCCACCTTCAAATACCACAGCCAACGTAGTGTGAAGGTGAAGGGAGGCTTTAAAGCATAACATTTTTTTTCAATTTAGTGATTCATGGTCGTTTTAATTAGCGTGCTTATAACTTAAATATCTGTACCTATTTATGTCTACCCGTGCGAAGCCGGGACGGGCCGCTAGTATAACATATTTTTATTCATGATATTTCGTTTTTATTATAAAGTTTGAAAGTTGAAATTATAGGTGAAATACTACATCATTTCAATGACCGTGAAATCTTGGAAGCTCGATTCTTTTAAGGTAATTTTGGACCACTTTTTGAAACATATTGGGCGGTATGTCAGCCATAACTTGTCGAATGTTGTCTTTTGAATGTTCTAGAGTTAAAGCTTTATCTGTATTAAACCACCCACAAAAACAAGTCCAACAGTGTCAAATCGCATGCTCTTGGTGGTCAGTAGCTATCGCCACAACTAGAAACTACGCGGCTAGGAAATGTCTCTTGCAATATAGCCATATTCGCTCGAGTTGTATGGCATGCGGTACCGTCTTATTAAAATCACATACTCCCCAAGTCGTATTCTTCATTAGCGGGCAAAAAAAATCGGTTATCATATGACCAAAACGCCCCGAATTGACGGTGACAGTCGTTTCATCGTCGTTTTCGAAGAAGAAGGGTCCAAACACACCTCCGGACCAATTAGTGACTTTTTAACTCTCTTAATTAGTTGAGGATTCTCAAATTTCCAAATGCGATAATTTTGTTTATGAATATACCCCCCCTCGAGTCAGAAGTGTGCTTCGCCTCTGAAGAAAATTTTTTTCGAAAAATTGCCGCCAATAGCCTTTTTTTCAAGCACCCATTCGACGTTTCTCGACGTTGTGAATGTTCAGCTGGCTTTAGTTTATAAGTGAGCTGGACTTTATATGAATTTAGGTGTATATTCAAATGCAAAATACGCCTTAATGTGCCGTAAGGCAGTCCTAATTCCTGAGAGCGACGAAGAATAGACACACTTCCACTTACAGCTGCTATTTTTTCAGTGGTACGAGCGGAACGATGATGCACAAGCCTAACAATATCTGTAACCAATCCAGTATCTTCAAATTTCTTCACAATTTTGCCAATTGCTTGCGGTGATGATCATGTAAACCACAATCTCCTCTTAAAGCAGGATATGTGGCTGTGGCAGAATCACCATTTCTGCAGTAGGTTTTAACAATAGTTTAGCGATCCATTTTTTTAAATGTCAGACTTTCAACTAAAACAAAATTTGGTTTAACAACTTAGTTTGACAAATGTTGAATTTCAGCCCTGCAACTGCAAAATTTCGAATTTGTTACAACGATGCGCGTATTTCAACTATTCAAAGTTTGTGACCAAATTCACCGGCTCAGTGAAGAATCAACTCTGCCAAAATTATCACCGCTATTCGTTAAAGTGTGCAGAAGAATCCATGAAGTCAATTCCGTGTCACTCACAAGAACTTTTGGTATATCAGAACATAACATGGCGGGTTTTGCGTACTGATTTGGTCCTATACCCATACAAAATCCAACTGCCCCAGATGTATCATCATGTTTTCGTCAACTGGATTTCGGAGCAGTTGGAAGTTGATCCCAATTTTTGTCGAGAAATCGTTTTTAGCGATGAGGCTCATATTTGGATGAATAGGTACGCGAATAAGCAAAATTTCCTGATTTGCACATTCTCTTATTTCAAAGTGTTTGAAGTTGATATGAAATTATTAAAGGCTTATTTCACAAAGGACTCTTAAGCAAAGAGAAATATTTGTGGCATTACGAAGCTTGTATGAGTCGAATACAACTGATCACTGAAGATGGCAATACCATACAATTATTTTGTAGAATAAGTCTTAAGTCCTTTTTTGTTTGTTTTAGAAGGTTTTCCAACAAGCACGGGTATATTTTGATAGCTCGTAGTGGCCAAATGATATTGTGTCCTTTACTTTCTGTCAAATTATCTCACTAAAGACAAGTCATCATGACAATGCTAAAATAGAGGGTTATTCATTTTAAAAGTAAAGTTAATTAAACACATCTACACTTCTACAATAATATTTTAAAGAGGAAAGATTTGTATTTTTGTATGTAACGAATAAACTCAAAAAGTACTAGACCAATATTAATTATTCTTTTTTCATTAAAAAACTACATTATCACTGATTAACATACGCTATATTTTGTACTAGATTACTACCAAAATCTTTAAAAATTCCAATTAAAACCAACCGAAGGTGATTTAGCCATATTCGCCCATATCTTTTCAAAGATTACAGTTCCCTTTAAAAATATTCTTTGCCCTACCAATAAATACATCCCAGGGACAAACATTTTCCACAGTTGGTATCGACTTAAGGGAAGAGTGCATTTTCCACGGGCAATTTTATGTGGCACTTTCTCGAGTAGGATCTCCAGAAAATCAATACGTTTTGTTGCCACCTTCAAATACCACAGCCAACGTAGTGTGAAGGTGAAGGGAGGCTTTAAAGCATAACATTTTTTTTCAATTTAGTGATTCATGGTCGTTTTAATTAGCGTGCTTATAACTTAAATATCTGTACCTATTTATGTCTACCCGTGCGAAGCCGGGACGGGCCGCTAGTATAACATATTTTTATTCATGATATTTCGTTTTTATTATAAAGTTTGAAAGTTGAAATTATAGGTGAAATACTACATCATTTCAATGACCGTGAAATCTTGGAAGCTCGATTCTTTTAAGGTAATTTTGGACCACTTTTTGAAACATATTGGGCGGTATGTCAGCCATAACTTGTCGAATGTTGTCTTTTGAATGTTCTAGAGTTAAAGCTTTATCTGTATTAAACCACCCACAAAAACAAGTCCAACAGTGTCAAATCGCATGCTCTTGGTGGTCAGTAGCTATCGCCACAACTAGAAACTACGCGGCTAGGAAATGTCTCTTGCAATATAGCCATATTCGCTCGAGTTGTATGGCATGCGGTACCGTCTTATTAAAATCACATACTCCCCAAGTCGTATTCTTCATTAGCGGGCAAAAAAAATCGGTTATCATATGACCAAAACGCCCCGAATTGACGGTGACAGTCGTTTCATCGTCGTTTTCGAAGAAGAAGGGTCCAAACACACCTCCGGACCAATTAGTGACTTTTTAACTCTCTTAATTAGTTGAGGATTCTCAAATTTCCAAATGCGATAATTTTGTTTATGAATATACCCCCCCTCGAGTCAGAAGTGTGCTTCGCCTCTGAAGAAAATTTTTTTCGAAAAATTGCCGCCAATAGCCTTTTTTTCAAGCACCCATTCGACGTTTCTCGACGTTGTGAATGTTCAGCTGGCTTTAGTTTATAAGTGAGCTGGACTTTATATGAATTTAGGTGTATATTCAAATGCAAAATACGCCTTAATGTGCCGTAAGGCAGTCCTAATTCCTGAGAGCGACGAAGAATAGACACACTTCCACTTACAGCTGCTATTTTTTCAGTGGTACGAGCGGAACGATGATGCACAAGCCTAACAATATCTGTAACCAATCCAGTATCTTCAAATTTCTTCACAATTTTGCCAATTGCTTGCGGTGATGATCATGTAAACCACAATCTCCTCTTAAAGCAGGATATGTGGCTGTGGCAGAATCACCATTTCTGCAGTAGGTTTTAACAATAGTTTAGCGATCCATTTTTTTAAATGTCAGACTTTCAACTAAAACAAAATTTGGTTTAACAACTTAGTTTGACAAATGTTGAATTTCAGCCCTGCAACTGCAAAATTTCGAATTTGTTACAACGATGCGCGTATTTCAACTATTCAAAGTTTGTGACCAAATTCACCGGCTCAGTGAAGAATCAACTCTGCCAAAATTATCACCGCTATTCGTTAAAGTGTGCAGAAGAATCCATGAAGTCAATTCCGTGTCACTCACAAGAACTTTTGGTATATCAGAACATAACATGGCGGGTTTTGCGTACTGATTTGGTCCTATACCCATACAAAATCCAACTGCCCCAGATGTATCATCATGTTTTCGTCAACTGGATTTCGGAGCAGTTGGAAGTTGATCCCAATTTTTGTCGAGAAATCGTTTTTAGCGATGAGGCTCATATTTGGATGAATAGGTACGCGAATAAGCAAAATTTCCTGATTTGGAAAGGCACCAATCAAAGGCAACATAATCGATGCCATCAGTCGAATTAAGCTTGGTCTATGCGCCAAAGTCACCCAAAAATTGATCTTTGAGTGTGTTCTGCTGCACCCATTTATGTTATGTTTCACATTGAAATTGATCTTAAATAAAGATAAAACTTTATTGATATTACATATTCAACTTGTTATATTAAATTTAAAAGCCCACCCACCTTTCATGTGGCAAACTTTTTATTTCAATTTATATTTCTACGTCTTTAAAAAAAAACTCATTTATGACGAATTTATTTTTTTCACGTTTCCAAGGAATAACAAAACCTCTTGTCTGTAACAATCTTCGAAGCAACCTTTGTAACAGGTAAACTGATATAACTTTCCTATGTCGAAGAGCTTGATGCTTTCAGCTTAATATTCTTCAAAACGATAATATTCATATTCATATCTCTTCGCGCATCTAGAGGAGACATTTAGAAATGAGAATAAAATATTAATCCCCCCTCATCATCAAAGGTATAATCATTTATGATGTGTCTGCCATCATACATGTCAAATCAAAGACCCAAAATCTTTTGTTTGTATCCACTCTTTTGATTATAATTCATATTCCATCCTCCCCTCCCTCCTTCTTAAGGGAGGAAGCAATGTTTGTATTCCCCGTAAAACCTAACCGAACATCATTCTATATATTATCACAAAAAGAAAATTGAAATATTTATGACTAAATTGCACATTCTCTTATTTCATTTCCAGGCAGCCGTCATCACACAAAGCAAAGAAAAACCTTGTACCGAACAGAAATAAAGCAAAATAATCATTCAACCATAAAAAAAGTGTGTTGAGATCCCCAAACGAAGCCAAAGTGAATAATCACAGCAAAGATTCGACTACAAACAGGAGTCAAATTTAATTTCATCCGCATTGCGACATCACACACATGCTCGTGCATTCATACCGAACTCATACTCTTTCATATACAACAAAACCATACCAAGAAGGATTTCCACAATAAATAGATAGATATAGATACAGATACAGATACAGATACACCTACCGATTGTTCCTATGGGCCAAATAACTCATATTAACTGGCTTAATTCGTCTGCACTTGAAAAGGAGGAGGCTTTTTCAATGTAAATAGAAAAAAAAAGAAAAACGGAAAGCGGAAAACCCGAAGAAGCAGAAAATCATGTACTTCTATGATTTCCCAGTGCACAGCATCTTTTTCCTTTGCAACGCAACGAACAAACGAACGAGCGATTAAATTTATCACAATAAGCAGGCTTTTAGGAGAAAAAATATGATACTCAAGTGTAAACATGGCATAAGACTCGAAAGACCAAGGATAAGGGAAATTGCTATGCAAAAGTTGACAAAGAAAATCAAGGAGGAGTTCTTGCTCTAGAAACGAAACAAAAATAAAAAATACAAAACAAAAAATAGAAAACAGAAAACTGAAGAAAAAAACATAAAAGAACAAAAGATTCTAAAGAACTTTTAAGTCACAAGAGACGACACCACCACAGACTATATGCATAAGGATTCAATGAAAACGGAATGGTTCATTAAATGCTTTTTCCACGACTAAGTTTGCATTTAATTCCCATCAGCCATCATCACAATCAGCCATCAAACTCCTTCTGTTTCGTTTAATTGTTTATTTCATTGCGCTTTTTTGATTCACTATTGTTGATCTTTGATTTTCTACTTCCGCCAACGCTAACGCCGCCGCAGCATTAAAAGAACATTGCAAGCAATTGACGCACAGTTGATGCTCTTGCACTGCTTCAACCCTAATATTGGTGAATTCTTTGAGCTGCTTTACCACTTACCGTAAAAAGCTTCGAACAATAAAGAAATTAAATACAAGAACAAAATAAAGAGAAAACAACCAACACAACCAAAGTGTGAATAAGATAGTGAGTGGTTTGTTCCTTGCATTTCCTCCTTCGTCTTCGTTTTTGTCATATTGAAAAATCCATTGACTCAACGAAGAGCCAAAAGTCAACACCATCGATGTTCAATTCAATAGTTGATAGAAATAGAAGAAGACATCATCATCACCGATACAATTCAATACGAATACGATTACCAAGACCTAGACCAATAGCGATACCGATTCCGATAACGATACCAATACCACTCTACAGCAAGAGGAGGAGAATAAGGATCAATATAATGGACTCAGTTGTGATGCAATCGAAATGTTTATGGAGCTTTCTACTGATTATTTCTTTTATGTGCAATGGGACATTTTCAGGTGAGTTTTGTATTTCTCTTATATCTACCTTAGTTCCACCTACAATCTACATTCAATAAATTTTAAGCTAAAAGTATTAAGAAGATTGCTTATTTATAAGGACGGGTTTAATAAGGTTTATATGAGTAGAGTACGACCGAAACTATTGATAGTTGAATTTTAAATCATGATGACAAAATATTAAAGAATTGATGCGTCTGCCTTAAAACTTTTTTATCAGCTTAATTAATTTTTATCATTTGGTTTTTTCTTTTTAATATTTTGGCTATTTACTCCTCGTCAACTGAATACACGCACAAATTTTCAAAAATACTTTTTTGATCTTTTTCTAATATTGATGTTTATTGTGCCATCTATTGATGTTAACAACAGAGTTTTTTTCTCCCAAAGTCCTTAGTGTTTAGAAACCTAAAATCGATTTGTTTAGAGACCAAGGTATTACCAGACGTACATATAATAGCTTACTGAAATTTCAATGTGTCTTTTATTCTTACTTAAAAAGGATCGTACAGAAAAAGCATAAAGGGAGGACATACAAACGGCATCAATAGCAGCTTGCAGACGAGAAATTTTAAGTTGCTCCAACTCTTTTGATGTTGTGGCGAAAATAAAACAAAAATTCAATTAACATTTTTTAACAGCTATCTTAAAGGAATGAAACTTAATAAAAACCATCAATTGATGACCAACAGAAAGTTATGTCATTGGAATTTTTCAAAACTCCAATGAGTTTTTTTTTCAGACACAAAACTGTTAAGTTTCGATGACCCTCATGGGTCAAACTTTTATTTTCACGATTTGAGGAAATACATAGTTTCTTAAAGTGATATGTAGAGCAATAAGTTATTATGGAACATTTGAACTTGTGGTTCTTGCATCAAAAATGACTGCGCCTTAAATTTGTTGACCCATGAACTTGATCTACCATGATAACTCGCTTATTGAAAAATAAAAACTTGGATAGATTAGCAAAATGTGCACTTCCTTCGAAAGTTGCATTTCTTAGGTGATCTAAAATTCAGCTGAATCAAACAATTTTTATTTTCTGCAAATAAGCTGGCATCGATCAAAACTTCGTTGAACTAATTAAATGGATATTGTTCTAGTAATGTATTCTTCAGCGCTGGGGAATACTCTGCGTGGGCTTTTCATCTGTCCTACAGGTCTATTTCCGAGTGGATAAAAAACAGCATTAATCCAATCGGTCTCTGAAAAAGGCGAATCTTCATCCTCCTTTAAATATCGTCTTATTCCATTTACGTCCCTTTTTTCAAGGTCATGGCATCGCTGATTAGTTTTCAGCTGAGAAATATCTGGGATAACGAAAGCTTCTTAATGACTGACAGTATGGCTTTTATCTCGCCTAACAGTTGGAAACAATCTCTACATCGTTTTGAAGAAAGATAAAATTATTGTACTTGATATTTCAAAGGTGTTTGGTAGAGTTCAGCATCAAGCTCTTCTATCGAAAAAGATATTGATTAATCTCTTCATTGTAGGGTTAGAAACTACCTTTCGGTCCTATTAATTCCAGTACTATTCGATGGGTTCGGTAGTACCCATGGCATGATGGTTAGTGCATTGTACTGTCATGCCAGAGGTCTTGGGTTCGATCCCTGCCTATTCCATCTAAGTCCTTTTACGGGTACTGTCTCTTGCGAGGAATTGACAAATTCTCCAAGACTAAATCTTGTCATGAAAAAGTGCTTTCTAAAAATTAGCTGGTCGGATTCGGCATATAAACTGTAGGTCCCCTCCATTCTTGACAACATTACTCGCACACACTAATGGTTGAGAGTTGTAAGTCACTAGGCCCTAGTTCTCAACGGACTGTTGCGCCACCCAATTTATTTATTTATTTTTTTATTCGATGGGTTCAGATCTAATTTGCACCAAGAAAACCGTTGGTGTGCCCCAGGGCTCCGTTTTATCTCCGACACCCTTCCAAAATTTTATGAATGATGTTTTGTCTTAAACTTCTAACCCATTTAATTGTTTCGTTGATGACATTATTCTCAGCTTTTCATATTCGATTTTAAAGTATCATCCTTTCCTTGGAAGTGGACTTTCTACAGCTCTCAATGCTAGGTATTTGGACTCAAATCATCTCCTATGGAGTAAGCACATATTAAAAATCGCCAAAAATGCTGATTAGTGTTAAAGTTTTTTCAGATAATACAAAAGGCTTTTTATCTTTTTTATCTCTTCTGATCTGGCTTTAGTTTACAAAGCTTTTACTCGTCCAAAACTCGAGTTTAATTCTCATATTTGGGCTGGTGCCCCAATAAAGTTGCCGATTATCTGGGATAGAATTAAAAAGAAAGCTCTAAAAAGTTGTGTTACTTTACTCAAACAATTCAATTGTAATACCCGTACTTCTATAAATGCGCACCAGTTTACCTTCAGCCTTGTATTTTTTGTAACCATCCCACAAAGCGAAAGGCGACTAGTACGGAGCTTAGATCCGATATTTTGCTTTTCGATATCAAAGGTAACCATTAATTTTTAATATATTTTTTGTATTATTTATTTTTTCCATATAATATATTTAACAGAATTACTGTTAAAGATTAACATGCATGGCTTATAAGCCGTCTGACGGAAATATGAATTAAATAAATACGTTTAGAGAGAGTTGAGTTTATAAATTTCATTAAACAAGTAAAATATAAACCTAATATAAAAAAAAAAAACAGTCGAAAACAAACATTATAATATATAATATTAATGACATAAATAATTATTACAATAATACTAAATAATAATAATAAAATAATAAATTAGAACAAAGGTATATATAAAATATAAGTTAAAGTATTTCAATACACAAATTGGGCCTTAAGTTAATTAAAACAAAGTTTATTATTGGACCGCATGTATTAAAAGTTAATATAAATATTTCTTCTTTATGCTAGAGCCTCTGAAACAAATCGAATGAGAGTTTTCCATCCAATTTCTCCATTTAAAATTGCAAAACATTCTTCAGTTGTAAAAAAAAACTTGTATTAAATAATAATCCTCGGATTTCCTGTATTATTGGACAAAAAGCTTAAAAATGAGAAATATTTGTATCCTCATTAAGGTTACATAGTGGGCAATTCGGATTCAAATAATTTTTGTGAGGTCCATATTTGAGCTCAAGCATTTCAACGCGAATTTTAAAGATAAGACTTATCTCATTGGCAGTAAACTAGTTTCGAAAATAGTTGTCATACCCGAGACATAAGTTAAGTTTAGAGTAAGCTGTTCTTGGAACAGATTATCTTGCCTTGGTGGCAAGGGATAGTTATATTCTGATTCCAAATCAAACCAGTCTTTAAAAGAAGAGTACCGACCTCGTAGAGCTATCAAAATAATCTTTTTCTGAATATTATCATTAGGTCTACTAATGAATTTAACAATATAGTCTGCATTAGCTTTGAGGTTTTTTAAGTAAACTGGAGGCAGGCCAGAATCAATGTAAATAGCGTAGTTTGGTGTATTAGAAGGGAGTCTAAAAATACGTTTGAAAAAGTATTCAATTACTTCTAATTCCTTGTATCCATAAACTTCATTAGCATATAAAAGAGAACTTTTGATAGTTGTCACAAATACTTTAAATTTAGTAGATGAATCTAAAGAGTTACTTTTGAAGAAGTTAGACCACATACAATTGATAGCTGCTTTTGCTACCCTCACTTTGTCTTTAAAATGAGCTTCAAAATTTAAGTTATATATTATAGTAAATCCTTGGTATTTGTATCCAGTCACTACTTCTATGTTTGATCCGTCAAGGTGCCAGTTGCGATTATTTGAGATCTGAAAACCATTATCTTTGACGTATTTTTTTAAGGTCCCAAGTATCGGAATATTGTTTAATTTGTTAATCTGGAGCTGCAAAGTCTCTGGATTATCGGTTAGAATGACAATGTCATCTGCGTATAAAAGCACCTTGATAAATACATCTCCAAAAATAACACCACCTGGAATTAGATCTTCAATGTCATTGATGAAGAAAAAAAATAAAGGGACTCAAAATGCAACCCTGTCGAACTCCCGTTTCAGATTTAAATTGATTTGAAAATCTCATGGCAATTTTCACTACTAGATTTGTATTTGATATAAGTTGGTCATAAATTCTTATAAACTTTGTAGACAAACCTATCTGTGAGTTTGAAAAGTAGTAACCTTCTGTTTATAGTGTCAAAGTTGGCTTTGAAATCTACAGAAAATGTATAAAGATTCTTTTTTTTATCAATAAAACGTCTAGCAAAACTTGTTGAAAAAAAATTTGGTCTACTGTAGAGAGAATTGCTCGGAACCCAGCCTGGAAACAACTTATTTTATTATTCCTTTAAACCCAGAAAATAAGCCGAAGGTACAGTAATTGATTGAAAATTTTCCGCAGAGAGCTGAGAACAGAGATTTCCCTGTAGTTTTCCGGTAGTTTAGGATCTCCCTTTTTAAAGATCACAGAAATTTATGAAGATCGGAAGCTATTTGGAATTGTCTCATCTATAAACATCTTGTTTATTAAAAGTAAAATTTGTTCTAGAAATTCTGAGCTGGCATTTTTGTAGAGCTCGACCGGTATGCCATCTAAACCCATAGCCTAATTATCCTTCATTTTTTCAAAGCCACTATTAGCTCTAGCATTGAAAATCGGGAATCTAACTCCTCAATATAAGTGAATGGTAGTGCAAAACGTATGTTCATTTGACAAGGGTCTGCTGTGAAAAGTTTTTTGAAGTAAGTAGTCACTGTATGCACATCAATAGCAGAGACCATTGACTTAATATTTCGACCAGCTCGAATGCGTACACTTGACTAAAATTATGTAGACTCATTAAAATGTATGAGATTCAACGCCATATTTTTTTTAATATTTTTGTTTTTTGAGGCTACATAATCTTCTGTACGAATTATTTGCTTGAAAATATAGGGACTTGGAAGCCGAATTATTGTTTTTTTTTAAAGATTTTAAGTAAAGCGAAAGATTTTTTTCTACTTTTCCTAAATTCTTCGTCATACCAACAAGATTTATAGTTATTTGCCGTATTGTGAGAACTCCTGACAGCTGATATTATGATGGTGTGAAAAATAAAATCCGTTGACACATCCACTGTGTTTGAAACCAGACTTGAAGGATTAATTAGGTGTTGAAGTAGATTTCTTCTGCAGATATCGGATTTTGTATCAATCCAAAAAAGCTTTTGCATCCAATTCCATTCGCTGTTTTTATTAGCTTGGTTCACCAGCAAATTTTGCAAAGTATTAAATTCAACTTTCCAATTACTAAAATTAAGGTAAATTGGTATTATGAAATAATGTTTTCCGTTGAAGACACAGTCAATGAATATTATGTTTTCACTATTTTTTTATTTTATGTATTTGTTAACAATGGGAAATTTATATTATATTTTCTTCTAGTTGGATTCAGTCTTCTTTATTTTGAGAGTTTTCAAAATATTCACAACTAACATCAATAGTTGTTAAAAAGAAACCTGAATATTGATTATTATATTGGGAACATCAATATATATATGAAAATGGTCAGCAACCATACTTGTTTTGAAGTTATGTAGATACATTTTATAATATCATTGCCACTTTAAGTCATCAAGAAACTATATAGATACAACCTTTTCCAACTTAAGAACGAAATTATTCGAAATGTACTGGAGCTGGAGAATTCTGTGGCAACGATGACCTCTTGATGTCAGGGCCATTTTCAAAAGTCACTATTGTTATTCTCAATTGTTTGTAATTTATTAGGAGGGTTGTGCGAGTAAATTGCACACAGTTATGGGAGTTTAATAGTTTTTCCTTTTTGTTAGTTTTCCCTAATTTGTTTCGTCTAATATGAAGTTTATTGACATAGGAAGGGTAACATGAGATATATTGACACATAAACTTAGGTATTTTCTTCTATTCTCAAAAGTGATAGTATAATTTCGGAAAGGAAATGTGCTCTTGTATATGAAATAAAGTTTGATGAGGTGACAAATTTTAAGGGTTGACAATTTTTACGACACTGTTAAAAATCTTTTTTATGTCACTACACACACATATTCGAAAGTTAAGTTTAATTAATTTTCATGGAGTCATGCTATAAAAAGTTTCAAGGGAACATTTTTATTTCCACTCCAGAAAATGAAACTTTAAAAAATAGTCAAGAATAAAATGTTGTCCTCAAAATTCGTTGTAATCAATCTATATTTTATTTGAAAATTACATTCACAGTGTACACCTACTTTGGTTTGTTAAATGATTTTTTCCTGTAATTTGTTTTATTTATTTTAAAAAAAAGTCACAGATCAAGGAAGATTAATTTCAAGAATGCTTGAACTACAATAATTATATAAATAATAGCTGTTGTTAGAAAAAATTCACTAACGTCTCTCAATATCATAAATCCGCTCCTGGTATTTTCTCCAATTAAACCAACCAATGTGTGTTGTCGAAAAGAACAATTTTAACATGTTTAGGAGGGGTGGTTGACTTTTATTTTCATTTTACGAGTTGAAAATAGTTCAAACATTAATTCTAGTATACGACACGACTATGTTATCCTTTATCGATATATTCAATACGATTTTAACATGAGGGAGAAAAGATTTTTCTTGTTAAAATGACACTCGAAAGTTTAATTAAAAAAAAAGCAAAGTTACGAACCACAACATTGATTCAAGTTTTTCTATAGACTATAGAAGAGTGTATATAGTCACACAAGTCACAACACATATCATCTGAGGAATTTGTGATTACAGTGGTTGTTGAAGAATGGTGGTGGTGGTGGTTGTTGTTTTTTATTTTGTTTATTTATTTTGTTACTAAAGAAGGGAAAAAGTGGTTGGTTTGATGGCAAGAACAACATAAAAGTTAAGGATGTGTTGTGTGTACAGAAATTTTGGTTTTTGGCTTTGAAACTTTTAAATGATGATTTTGTGTTGTGGGGATTCTTTTAAACTCGTTTGTCCAATCAAGCAGCAAGCAGCGCAAAAGTTGATCCATATTTTTTCTCATTTTTATTATTATTAAATTTTATCCTTCATATGGCGATGAATGTGAAATTAATACAAAGAATTTGAAAATGAATTTCGAAAGAATTTTGTTTGTTAGACGTTAAGCAAGTTATGTGTTAACAGAAGATTGACATAATTTTTATATTGAATTTACTCGTATACATATCAACGCTTTGGTGGGAGTAGAGTAATACAAAATTTCACATGCAGAGTAGGTACATATACCGTAGTCCCAAGTGAATTCTCAATTTCTGTTAAAAGAAATTCTCTGAAGTTACTATAGAAATGATATTGGCAAAGGGCGGAGAGTATCTATGTAAAGCGTAAAGTTCCAAAGAATTGACGGGTTTTGACTTTAAACATTTTATTCAAATCATTGTATGTGTGTTTGTATATACGCTGGTATCTATTTTATTTAAAATATGATACCTTGAATTTGATAGCCGTTTGTTTCTTTATTTATAAAATGTATTTCGAAAGATATTGGTATCGCAAATATAGATGGGAATCAAATAGATGACACTAAAACTGTCTGCCTGCTTGAAATGTCAAAAAATTCTACATTTAGTAATGTTTACACAATGTGATGCTAAACTAAGAATTATGACGGTGAGAAACTCACAAATTAAACATGGATACTGTGGCGAATACTTACTTTTTTGAAATGGGTGTTTTATGTTTTTGTTTAATGCATGACTATGGACTTATTGAAGACAAAACAAATTTAATATATAAAAAGAAGAATAACATTAAATGTTTCTATTTTCAGATATGGGTAAAATCTCATCAGCGAGCATACAAAATCACTTCAGCACCTCGACACAATCACATTTCTCAACAAAAAATAATACCCGGGTCATAGCACAAAAAGGTGGCCTGGCAATTTTACCATGTGTGGTTAAATTAAATTCACCAGCGACTGTAAGTACATATTTATTTTTTATAACTTTTTTTTAAAATTCATTTGAGTATATTTTTCATTTGAAGTTATTTTTATTCAACATATTTAAATTGCAAATTATTTGTGTGGAAGTTTGGAACTTGTTTCGTTTGATACAAGGAAATAAAAATGAGTTAAACAACTTAATGGAATGTAATTTGGATGTTCTTTGTTCAGTTTGATGTTAAGGCCCTCAAGATATTCTGAAATATTTATATATTTAAAATTGCAAAAACACAAAGCATGGACATCAAAAATACTCAAGCTAATGAATTCAATATTATTTTTTTGATAAATTCTTTCAAAAATATAAAATTAACAAAAAAAAACGTTTTCGCCTTCGGGTTATGAATATCATTTCAAAAAAATGAAGCAACACTTCGTACAGTTTTCATCGAACATATAAAAATATTAATTTTTCCAATTGAAAATATATCCACCATCATTCGAATGGTTTTTTATCTGAAACAAATTATGGTGTGCCTCAGGACTCCGCTTTGATCTCTTTTCTTTTTATTTATCAAGAACCTAATAAATCATTCAAAGGTTTGCTAATTGTAAGTACTGTGTTAATTATTTTTAATGCTTTCAAAGTCCTATAATGGTGTACAGGGTGTCTTCTAATGAATGCTCCAAATTGATAATGGTAAAAAGTCAGATCATGCACCAACAGAATTTGGAATTTGCACCGCATCTTACTGTCTTTCCGTAACATATTGCTCTTAGCAATAATAAATACATTAAGATTTGAGGTTATAACGTGACATTTTACAATATATTTAGTTTG
The DNA here is from genome assembly GCF_945859685.1 of Eupeodes corollae. NCBI lineage: Eukaryota > Metazoa > Arthropoda > Insecta > Diptera > Syrphidae > Eupeodes > Eupeodes corollae. Next base: position 215,258,796 of record NC_079147.1, on the reverse strand, counting down.
GACCATTGACGCCCTGTGTAAAGTATAAACCAATGTCTGCATGTCGGTTTTTATTGATTTAAAGGAAACCGAATATTTAGCAGAGTGCTGCGAGGTATAAATTGTGGAATGGATTAAGATCTTTTGACAATCTGTAGAATTTTGTTGTCCCAGAATTTATCCCATATGTGTATTTGAAGAACAGTGGGGTACTGACTTTTGTTTTTGTTAAAATTGAATATATTTTCTTGGGTCAAACAACTTAAAGGCGTAATATTGAAAAATCAGTTCAATATCGTAAAATCTCGATGTCCTTGAAGGCACACCGTAAAAGGTAATCAATTTGTCTTCTTTCTCTTTTGCTATCGGGGATGAAAAAAAAACAGATCAAATTAAACAATTTCAACAAGCTCCTTCCACACACACATATCAACTCGTATATGTCTATATAAACACCGACACTTTTATTACGATCCTTCCGTCTGTGTTTTAAATCAATTCTAGCTTTAGGTACAGTTTATTCGATACAATCCTTCCTTACCGTAGAAATCTTTGACCTATAAAATAAGGAAAAACCTTTACCAATATACCTTTTTGTTATCCTTGATGTATATCAAATATAGCTTGGTATATTTTTAAACTATACTCTATACCTATTCACATTTTTTTTTTATTTGTATCAAGGTATCCTGGATACGACGAAAAGATTTTCAATTGCTCACAGTTGGCCTGTCAACCCATAGCAGTGATAAACGTTTTTTAGTTGAACACACCCGCCATATGGGTCACTGGTCGTTACGCATCAAATCGGTCCGTGAGGACGACCGAGGATTCTACGAGTGCCAATTATCTATTTATCCAACACAATCGATATTCATCGAGCTGAAAGTAGTGGGTAAGTTTTGAGTTTTTGAATTGTACCTATATCCGTTTGCTATACCTACCTATTCCTATAAACTCCTCCTAGTATCCTACCAACCAATCAACTATAAATGTAGGTATGTTGGTGTGTATACTTTATACTGTAAACGTATCGGTGACAATTGGATTGTGCCTTTTCTATCGAATATAGCATCAGGACCCCCCTACCTATCCAACAAAAATAGACGGTCTGTTGCTCACAATTCCATTCGAATTCAGTCTGATGTGCTGAGGAGTGGGATGAGTGGTCCGATGGTGGGTCATTTAAAGTAATGGATGTCGTGCTGTATGCAAATTTCTAGTTGATGACAACTTGATTTCTATTTTTTACTTTTGCTTGCTGGAATGGTTTTATTGAGAGTAGTTAATGGTAGAAGGAGAATTCGAAAGTGATATGGGTCCTCGTTCGTCGATGGTTCGATGGTTGTTGGTCGTTGATCGTTGGTCGTGGGTCCCTGGGTGTTAATAACTGATATGGATATGGGCAATAACCGATACTAAAATTAGATTGGATATGTGGGGGAGTGGCAGTTAAATTCGCATTTGCTCAATTATTTCTATCACATGATGTATGCAGATTGGTAAAACGGAGCAAGGATTTTTTTTTTTTTTTCTAAAGTCAAAAGTGGATTGTATTTAAATTACCATGACCGATGTAAACGAGGGGACACCTATACCAAACATTCTATGGTATAACGACAATGATTGAGCAATAAAAAATGGAACAGCGAATGGCTAGAAATGGTTCTTGTTTGTTGTCCTTTACGAGTAAGTAGGGTTAATGTTAAGATTTCAAATGGGAATGTCAATATATGTTTTGGAAATGTCATGAATATAGGATTTAATATTAAAAAAATCGTTTAAATGAAACGAAAGGATCTAAAGCCTTTTTAAATGGTGCACTTGCGATATTATTATATCTGAAATTACTTATTCCCTCGTTTTTACGCGGGACATACTTCGGAAAAAAATATTGGTAGTAATTTGTAAAATAAAGCCTTAACAACTCTAATATTGTGCCTTGAATTTTGCCGCCAAATCGTGTATTATTACTGATAAATTCTTCGGCAATAAACCACGTTGTTCTAGTCTTTTTAAGGGAGTTTGCGATACTTTACTATGAGTGTATAAATTGCTGAAAATTCCAATCCTTCATTTTTGTTGTTTTTTTGAGTAGTTAATTTAGAGGTAAAGAAATTGTACGTGATTTCGATAAAAAAAAAAGGAGCTTATATATTAAATAAATCTATAGGCTACTGCTCAAGTAACTCAATAATTCACTTTATCCCCATTGATTACATTTTTGCCCAAATTATAAAATAATACAAAATTACACGATTAGTTCCATTATTAAATTATGTTTGTGTACATTCGCTCTTCAGCACTAAGTGCCAAGCCCTCAAGCCACCACATCACTTGTTTCTTAATAACATTGCAAAATTTAAACCGTTTCAAGTTTTTATTGCAAATCTTTCTTTTCCCCTAGATAGCATATTTTTCAAAAATTTAAGTCTACAACTATCAACCTTGTGTCTTTGCTCTCTGTGCTTGAAAAAGGAAAGTAAGTGGACGTTATGTCTCCTGGCTTAAGGCTTTAGCTTTCTACTCTTGGTTTTGAAGCGATATTTTTGCAATGAATTTCTTCTCACTTAGAACACTTGTATTTAATGATTGCTTCAGATAGGCTCTCTCCTACCTATCCTTTTCTTGCTACCTCTGGTGTACCACAATGTAGGCACTTCGGTCCGCTCCTTTTTCTCCTCACCATAATTGATATTTAGTTAATTTCTGAATATACCCTTTTCTCACTTTACGCTGATGACCCAACATTTGATAAGTCCATTAAAAAAAATGTAATTAATTGGGTGGTGCAACAATCAGTTGAGAACTAGGGCCTGTTGTCAGAGATGGAGGGGACCTACAGTTTTAACTCGAATCCAACCTGCTAATTTGAAAAAGCACTTTTCATGACAAGAATTACTTTTGGAGAGTTTGTCAAATCCAATCCATTCCAACACACTAATCATCATGGTTAAGTCCATTAAGTCTCAATAATTTCTAAGTCTGGTTAGAACTGCTTAGATCTAGATATGAACAAATATAAATCAAGTTCTTTTTCAGGAGAGTAAGTGAAAACTTCATCTCTCCAATACTTTTTTACATAACCAACTCATTCCCTCTGTTGAAGTAATTGGCGACCGAGGGATAAATGTTCGTGCTCAAATAAATGATATAATAATCAAAGCCAAATATGCACTACGCTTTGTAAAACATTAGCCGATTCTTCTACGTCACCTTTATGGTCCCCTTACCAAAGCGTACATATTTCAAGAATTAAAAGATTTCAAAGACATTCCCTTCGATTTAGTCTTTGATTCATACCTCTTTTATCCACCGTCTGCTTTGTGGCTATATTATTTTTCCTAATTTTTATAACTCCATCTTCCTTAAAACTAATTTTCGTACTCAACTCTTTTGTCTTTAAACTAACAGCACCTCTCATGACTTAATTGAAACCATTACTCGCATCCTACGGAATGCACAATTCAAATATAAACTTTTTGGACATCAATGTAAGCACTTCCTGCTTAAGACATCGTGTCCAAAACTGTCCCTGTTACCAGTCTTAAGTTAATTTAAAGTTGAAGATAGTTTAAAGCTTGAGTAAAGCGGAATAAATTTGGGTTTTGCCTCCAACAATATTAAAGTCTCGTGGATAGATAGAATAGTGTTCAAATAAAATTGTGATAAATTTACGTCACTTAAACAAAATCATAATGTTCCTACGTATTTTATATTTATATTGACGGATTATTCTCCAGTAAAATTTTGCATTCCTCTCCATTAACAATTCACTAGTGATACACTACCGCCAAAAATGTTCGTCAATATACCCTGTAAGCATAGTGTCAAGAACAAAGATTAGTTCTCTAACCTTACAACATGAATGTGGTATAAACTATGTCTTTTTCAGTCGTTAGAATATTCCAGAATTCAAAACCATAGTGCACTGACACCTCCTTTCAACCCACTTTTCCTAATTTGTAATTGGTTTGACACCTTAATTGAACTATGTATGTCTGCACATGTTTTACGGTTATCAGATTATTCCTAAATCAAACAAGAATATACCTAATTAAAGATTGGTGTACCACATGGAAGTCATTGAAGTCCGATTCATTTTCGTATTGCAAGCTTCTTAAACAAAGCATAATCTTGAAAAACAATTTCCTTAGTAAAATGTAATTTCAAACCCAAATTGGTCATAACACTTTTATAAGACAATAATTATAACAATTAACAAATATAATTCAACATCCGATTTAAAATCAAAAACAATTTGCTTTGATGTGATGTGATGGCATGAAATTGCTTTTTCATTCTTATTGTTTTTCCTTACTCCTTATAGACAACATGAATAAATTAATAATATAAAATTGATTTTATTAAAATATAAATTGGCTTGAATTCTCAGATCAATTTACGTTTTCCTTTTTCTACCTTTTAACCAAAATACATATAAAATAGAGAAATGTTTGCAAAATCAAATTTCACTCATGGTCGAATAATTTTATAATTAAATATTTCCCTATATAAGCCCAAAATTGCTTTGGGGCGGCTGAAAAACCAAAATTTATAGCTATGTAGGCACTGCACATTGTACATCACATACTTCAAAATTGCATTGTATACAAAAGCTAAAGCCACATTGAGATGCCGATGCCGATGTTGATGCCATTGCCTACGGACAACATAAAAGTTGATAAAATTTTATATTAAAACTACTTTATTTTATTTCTTGTGTATCCTGTGTTGTTCTGATGGTGATGGCTCTTCTGTTCTTGTTTGTAATGAAGAAGAATTTTGTCTTTATATATCCTTTCTGTCTATATGATGTATTTTCGAGTTTACATAAATAAATGCATCCCTGATGGTGATGCAAAGCCTTATCGTAGTGTTTATAGTGACTATACCTACCTAGAGTCTATCTTTATGATAGAAGAGGAAAAGACATTATTTACCTTGGAGGCAAGTTGGAAAATGTTCATAAATTGCATTTAAATTTTTACATAAACTACCTTTAAGCTTTTAAAGAAAATTAAGGATCTTAATTTTTTGTTTTTTGTTTTTGGTAAAATCCATGTAAATGTAAAGCTCTAAGGCATAAATGTCATTCAAAACCTTTCTGTGTCGTTGTCCCACATATTTCATTTACCTATCTACCTTTCCAAAAAAAAGCACAGAAAGCCATCTTCTATCTTTCTTTCTCTCCCTCTAGTTCAGAAAAACTTTATCCATTTATTTCATAGATACGTATATATTTTAAGGACAAAATTTTGTCGTAATCTGTCTATATTCGTACAACTGGAAGGTACCTACTATTATTACTTGAAATTTAAATTGCTTTATGCCTACTAAGCCAGCAAGAGATTACCTACAATGCATGTCACTTGATTAGGGTCATTAATTTGTTTTAGAAATGACATTCGTAAAGCAGGGGGTTTCTACTGGATGTTAAAATTGAATAATATAACTTGAGTGCTAATTTTGTTTAACAAAGAAGAAATGTATAATCTTTTCATTGTTCACCACAGCACTTTGAGGAAAAATAAATTTAAATTTCGTTTTTAATTTGGGCGATGACACATTGAATTTTTAGGTTGTAGGAATATCGTCTTACCGACTTATTATACAATAGACCCGCGATTCAAGTTAGAGTCAAATCACGTCAGTTGTTGTCGCCTTTGTGTGAGGTAACCACGATCTCAAGTCTCTTGATCATTGTGGATTGGCATGTACATATGTCGAACTTACCACCGTCCCACATTGCCCTTAGAAATTAATACAAAATTTCGGCGGCTCTAACCCTGCTAATGGTAATAACGCCGTGTGTTAAGTAAGAAATCTTCATAATTCGGTCCAAATGTATGCACAATGTCTTGAATCAGTAACCATTAAAAAAAGATTAATTTGTTTAAATTAATTTAACAGCTAGTTTCCCAAAATCAAATGAAACGAAATCGAAATCCAATTGAATATCGTTTAAAATTGTTATCAAGATTCTATGTGTGGTCCGATTTCATAAACTCGAATACTTTTCAAAATTAATTCAAATGAAAACAGATCTCATGTTTATTTGTTCTATGCTTTATACCAAAGCAGGTAAATGCTCGCAAGTCAATCCTAAAGATCTACGACCTATAGTCTATCATCATTTTTTCTTAAGACCTTGGAAAGATTGATTGATATCCATTTAAGGGTTAGTATCAATACAAGACTTCTGTCTTCGTCTCAACATGCCTACTGTAAAGGTTAATCGGTGGAAACAGCGTTACACACTTTAGTACGCACCGTCGAATATTCCCTCCATCATAAGGAGCTCACTATGGTTGCTTTCCTTGACATCGAAGGTGCCTTTAACAACGTGGACACATCTGCAATCACATCTGCACTAACATCTCTAAACGTAGAGAATTCGCTTGAGGAGTTAATTAATTAAATGCTGACTAGCAGAATAATTAACTCAAAACTGGGCAACTCTTCTGCCAAAAGATTCATTAGAAGAAGGAAACCGCAAGGTGGTGTTCTATCTTCTCTCCTCTGGAACCTAGTGGTGAATGAAATCCTAAGTAGGATGTGGAGGCTTTCAGAGTGACAGTCTATGCAGACAATGTTGCTATAGCAGTTTCAGGAAATCATCTTAACATCCTAAGAAAATTCTTACAAAATGCCTTGGATAGACTAACACTTTGGGTTGATCGGTGTGGACTGGGTGCTAACCCACACAAAACCAATCTGGTCGTATTTTCGAGGAGATACAAAATTCCATTTGTCTACCCTCCCTATATTAAAGGAATCCAATTAAATTTCTCAGACGAGATACCTGGATCTCGTGTGTGTTAAAACTAAATTGGAAACGCAACGTACAGGAAAGAGTCAAAAAAGCTACTGGTGATAAAAGGGGCTTACAACCCAGAATCACGCATTGGCTATACACATCGGTTATCAGACCGATTTTTACGGTGTGACAGTATGGTGGACTGCTTTAGAGAAAGGTATAAACAGAGATAAGCTAAATAAAGTCCAACGTTCAGCTTGCCTATGTATAAGTGAATCGCTCCGCACGACCCCGTCTGCGGTACTGGACACCTTGCTCTACCTAATACCTCTGTACATATTTAGCTCTTCTATTCGTCTCAAAGCTTCTTCGCAGTGGACTAACAACAACATTGGCCAATCCGTAATTCTAAAATCCCCAATTCGACAAAAACTTCCAGATTTCTTTACCTCCCAGATCTTTTTGGGAGGATAGGACATTCTTGGAGGATGAGTCAATTCATTTTTACACAGATGGGTAAATGGGATGGGGTCTCAAATGACTTTTGCAGAACCTTCTTCTTTAACGATCTAAACGATCTAAATCATATCGGTATAATCAGCCTCTCACGTTTCGTAAGAGACTCAAGCTAGTTTCATTGAGCTTAGGAGGAAGCCTCAAGATTCATGTGGTATCACAATGGGGCCAATAAACTGGCCTGAGTGTGTCCGTTTCCATCTTTGACAGACACTATAACCTTAATGCACATGATTTCCGGTTCCTTGCGATAAGCAATTATCAAAAATTGGTTTGTTCGACACTCTATTTATTTTTAATGTGTCTTGAAAGTTTCGAAAGAACATTGTTATACTCGAAATATTGCGCAAAAAAAATGTATCATGCTTTTTCCATTCCCATGAATAGAAAGTAAAAGCTACAAAAAGTTCATTACATAAACAAGTTAAGGTTTATTTCTTTTCAATGAAACTACTACTATTTTTAAATTATTTACTATTGAATTCAAATCACTTAAAATCCCAAGCATCGAAATGTAGAATATGGTAGTTCACTTTATTTTAATTTAGACAAAAATGGAATCAAATTCGAAGAGAATCGAAAGTGAATTTCAGAGCTCTGAATTTATTTTATATCGATTTTGATTAAACTTCCAGTGAAATTGGAATGTAAAACCTTATGTCATTTATTTAACTGTATTACTAATAATTTAAATAGTTTAACTTTTAGTTTTAAGATTTTTAAGAATTTCATACATTTCGTTTTAAAATTTTGTATAATACTATAAGACATGCCATCGGTAGTTATGACAAGAAATTAGTTGTATCAGTTCTTCTTGATTAATTATTACTCATAAGGTTATCCTAAAATTATTGCAAGTTCTGAATTTGCTGTTGTTTACCTAGGTATGAATTTGAAAAAAATCCAAAAAAAACTAACTTGACAGTAATTACAAGAGATTACAATAGGTTTTCATTATTCCAAAATATTTCAAAAACAATTATTTTTGGAGTGATGCTAGTTGTGTTTCTCTAACACTCCATTATACTCACGATTAATTATGTTCAATCATATTTTGATCATGTTTTGAATTTCAAAGAAGTAAACCTAAAGCTTTCCATATTTCTAACGTAATGTTTAACAATAAAAAACGTCGTGCACCAATTTTAATGACCTAAAAAACCTCAGTTCTCAGGAGGTGTTAAATTTAAAGAATCGTTAATATTTAATTTTTGGCTTTTCTGAGAAACCACAAGGAAGGGAAGGGTAAATGGCTTTGAATGGAAATAACTTATTTTAAATTTCGATATTGTTTAAATTTAAGAATTTCAGGATATCAGATTGTAAACACCGCTACTTTTTCCATTAAAATAATTTTGGCACTATTCAAGTGACATTGAATGTATACAGTAATAAATCCCTTTGTTAGTCCTTGCAAATAAAACAAAATTTAACAAAAATCACATTTCTCACTTTAACCTTTGTCTTAACGGGACATTTCTTCATTTCATTTTTTTCTTTTCTTTTTTGTCATTTTTCACAAAAACGAAAAATAACAGAAGCCGTTGCTGAAATCACTGGAGCACCTGATTTACACATAGACGAGGGTTCAGCACTACGTTTGGAATGCAAATTAAAACGTGCCACAGAAAACCCATCGTTTGTTTTTTGGTAAGAAATTAGAATATATTATGTGTCTTGTGTCAGTGCTTATTCCTTCCAAGAAAAAAGTGTGTGTGTGTATGTGTGATGATACCTTTTTACGATTCCCACATCCGGTTTAATATACGAGTGGAGATATTTTTTATAATTTTATTTCCTCTTTTTATTTTCACAGGTACCATGACAATAAAATGGTGAACTATGATTCACAAGATGGTTTTTCAGTGACATCAACAACCGTTAATATGCCAGCTTCAGAAGGTGGTAATAGCAACCACAGAGATCGTAGCCATACAAGTACTAGTAGCAGTAGCAGTAGCAGTACGAGTAGCAGCGGCAGTGGCAGCAGCAGTAGTAGTAACAGTTTAAGCAGTAATAGCAGCCATGGTCATGGGAATAGTGGGCATATGTCTTCGTTAGCTTCACAACATCAATCGTCTTATTTACAAGCGCCTTCGACAAGTGTGCTAACAATACAGGAAGTGCATTTCCATCATGCGGGCAATTATACGTGTGCACCGTCAAATGCGAGGCCAGCCAGTATAACTGTTCATGTCCTTAGAGGTAAGTGAATATTTTTATTTTATTATAATAATACTATAGGTCCTTAAATACTTAGCCCAATTTAAAATCTTTCTGATAGAAATATTTAGGAAAAATATCAACATTTGATTGGCAATTTCGTAATTTACAGTTTCAAAAATTGTATTTGTAAAAACTTTTCACAAAATGTACTGTCTTATATTAATGTTGAAACCTTTGCTAACCTAAAAGACTTTCTATCTTTTTCAACGTTACCAGTGTCAATGCGTAAAATGGTGCTCATCACACAAATGGCACTTTTCGGTCAATAATTTCAAAATGCATTGAAACGTATGTGAGTCCAGGCGCTTTTTAGCTATCGATGTCAACTAATTATTACAAATAAAAGGTTGACATCTTTTTTTCACTGTGTATTAATTGTCTCCAATTTTATTTTATTGAGTCAAGCGTTAAAGCATACACTGCCTTTAATTTAAATTCGAATTGAATGATCAACCAATTTACTTAGACTCTTCGGTTGTATTCCTGAATCATAAAATACAATCATAATTCATTTTATTAATTTTGTAAGTATATCTTGTATTGAGAATAAAAGTAGAAATATGAAATACTGGAATAAAACATTTCAAAATATATGGTGTGTGTATTGGAACGAACTAATCCAATGCACAAACCATTTCTTTCGATAAGTTAGTTTCCCGGTATTTTTATATAATTTGGAATGAGTTCTTTTTTCTGTTATGATTGGTCTAAGGATAAGCTAATTTCCAGGAAGGTGAAATTGGATAAATAAGGTGTTATTAAGTTCAAGTTGGGAAAATTGATTTGTAACAAAACCACTAGAGTGACAATTTTTTGGTTGTCACAGCCTGAAAATGGTTAAACTAGAAAGTGTTTGCATACTTTTCAAACACATTTTTTATGACTGTCAAACATACTCGTAGATGTGATTGGTTTTTTTTTTTGATGTAACGGTAAATCTCCTCCGCGTATTTGCGGGCTTGTCGATATAGACCTGTGATTTTAAATAACCTCATAAAAAAGAAATCTAATGGTGTTTAATCACACAATACAGGAGACCAATTAATTATCAAAACGAGGGAGAGAGAGAGATGACCTGAGAATATCCCATGCAGTAGTTGAAGTATTTTACAGACCTTATATCACGTGCCACCATATATTCATGTTGCAATATTGATCACCAGAACATTAACTGCTTGGAAAGCTCCAATTTCGAAAAAGTATATTTCAACTATGCCTCCATAATTTACACAGATGAGTGACACGTTGCAAGTGCGTTTCTTTTCGACAATCACATATAGCTTCTCAGAATCCCAAAAGCGGCAATTTTGGAACAAACCCACCAAAGTGGAAATTGGCTTTGATTCGTGACCATATTGTGTATTCATTAGTTTGGAAATATTGTTCAATAATAAAGACACTCTGTTCTATCATGTAAAGCGATGTGTTTTTATTTTTGTTGTAAACAATTACTTAAATAAATCGCGACAAATTTAATTCTTCCATTAATTTTGGGACACCCTTTTAAAGGCAAAATGAACTGAGAATAACTACTCAAACACTGGAAACAAAATTTGGTTTCCGCAGTTCAAGCTTAATTTAAATATTCAATAACACGGTATTGAATTCTGTCCTGTCAGTGATGACCGACAAATTCAAAAATGTTTGTCAACGTGAGCCGTCAACGAGCTCACTGAATTTTTCGTTGAGGATTACGGAACGTTACATCCTTAAAACATGTTAAGACATAATTTTTAAGTGAACTTACAAAAATATTTTAAAGTAATGAACGAGAACTCAATAAATTTTTCGACTTATCATTATAGTAGAAGTCATAATTCCAAAGTTAACTTTTAACAAGTTCTCAACAACATCATCGGGTTCATTACAGAGATTTATTTCATTCGTGTTTTTACATAGTTTCGATTAATTGAAATCAACTTTGTTATTGTGTAATTAAAACAATTACATATGTGAATAGTACAATTTCTAAGTACATTGTACAAAATAACTTACACCATGTATCTAGAAAAATGTCTTATCTGCTCAATTTCAATTTAAATTTGCCATTGGCACTATCACATGCAGCAATTTAGTGAATCATTTCCACGAATCCAAAACCTAAATGAACAAGAATAGTAAGAGAAAAGAGATTTAATACATATTCCGTATAAATTCCAAATTGTTTTTCTTGCAATTCTTATTTCACAATTATCAGTTTAAAATTAAAACTCTTTATTGTATTGCTTACAAAAAATCTTTTCATTGCAGATGCATTTTCACAAAATTGTTGCTTTCGACATTGGAGTCACTTCGATGATAATACATCTTCAATTTTACGAAAATAACAAACACCTGTCTCTGGAAATCTATTACCAATTCTTTTTTAATTTCATTGGAAACCATGGGGAAATGAAATCCCTTGAAATTCTACGTTTTTAGAAAGATTATTAATTTTGTTTTATACTCATTTCTCCTCTGCCTTAAACAAATGATTTTGTCTCCTGACACACACTACGAAAGAAGTTGCTAGAGCTTATGCTGTACGAAAAACATATATGTACTTAGTAAGAACTATTTGCAATTTCCTTTTAAAGTCTATTGATGTAAGAGGAAGAGTAAAACAATAATATCTTTCAATCTCTGCAAGTGGTAATTGCTTTCATTTATTTAACTTCGTGACTTTCATGTCAACAATTTAATAGATTTTCTTAGTGCTTAATTTTATCCTTTGAAAAGCAAAAAGTTAAAGTAGAAATTAAAAACATAATTTTTAATGAAAAAAGGACTTTTAAAATGGGCTCATTTATATTAATTTTAAATAAGTAATAATGAAAAACGTGTTTCCATGTTTGAATATCATATTTCGAGAAAATACTAATTTTGTCTGTATACTGATAACAATATTGTGTACAATTTGAATAAATGTAAAAAAAATAATTTCTAGCTTTTGCTTAAACGATAAATAAGTGACTTAGGAGCCAAAAAAAAAGTTGTATACTGCTGCCATTATTGGCACTAGGGTACCTGAAACTGAACACAAAAATGGAACTTCGTTAACTTCGAAAAGCATTGGCTGCAAATTGTTGAAATTTATCAATATCTTACAAAATATCGTCATTTAAAAAAAATATTTCCTATAAATGGTCCTATCTAAAAAAACATCCTACTTCATCGAAAAGTAAAGGTATTTAAGAGAACTTTCTTGAGTTACAATTTCAGCAAAATTGAAAAGTCTTGTTTTGAGAAAAACACTTTTAAATATTCCATTCAGTCAGATTGAACGAGTATTGGAAAAACAGCCCTCTAATTTATAATTTTTTTCATTCTCATGCTGGTATTGTTCTTTACACTTTTCCTTACACTTTTCTCAGTATTATTCAAACATTTTTAAAGTAAAAATGTACAAAATTCTTTTTAAAGTATCAACACTTTTAAGAATAAGTCTACACCTTTTTCCATGGCCATTTTCTATATTTAATATAAAAGCCTCCAAAAGTAATTCTTGTCATGAAAAGTACTTTCTCAAATTATCCGTTCGGAATCGGCTTGAAACTGGAGGTTTTTTCTATTCCTGACAACATTTATCGCACACAGAAATTGTTGAAAGTCATAAGTCGCAAGGTCGTAGTTCTCAACGGACTGTTGCACCACCTAATTTATTTTATTTATGATCCATTAAAACAGATCACTTAAGGTCTTGTTTTGACTGCCTTAGGATAAAGATTAAGAAATGTAATAGTATGTAATTTTTTTAATTTTTAATCCTTTTAGTGAATACCAATGAGACTGTTGGAAATCTTTAATTTCAATAATGAAACTAGATGACGAGATTAGTTGTTTTTAAGAATGAAAAAATACCGGTATTAAAAGGCAGTGAAGTGTTTCAAATTTTATCTTTCTCAATAAAATATAAAAAAAATATTACCATAGTGAATTAATGTTACAGATATTCTTTTGGAAAATTCAAATAAAAGCCAGCACATGAGGTAGGTGTTTCCAAACCTATGTATTTTGTTTTCAATTAAATAAATCGTATTACGATGAACCAATTTGGGATTTAAAATGATCCCGATCATCCTTTATCGGAGCAAAGAAAAATAGAGAACAATTTATCAGAAATTTAACTCAAGAACTCTCAAGTTCTGTTTATGTCAACATCAACTGTCAAAACTTTGTCTTACTTTTTTTCTTTCCTTTCGAAAACCATCTGCATTCTGTTTGATTTTTATTTTTCCAAATGAACAACTTCAACTTAAATGTATGGGATATCGAAAAAAAATCATTTTTTTCACCCTCATATTCTTATATGAAGCTTTACCCTTATCAATATTTAACAGAAAACAAAAAAGGTCACAACAAAAGGCGTAAATTTTGTAACTTAAGTTTGAGTTCGTTTATCGACGTATACATATGTGTATATGAAAGTACATTTATCCTTGAAAAAAAAACTTTATTCACGCAATTTTCTTTATCAAAATTTAATCACTTTACTTAAGTTTATGAATCTAAGTTGGTTATGAAGGTATTGTACTCGTATGTGTTTGTGTCCCATTGAACTAAAAAGAAAGGGTAATAAAATGTTTCACATTGCTCGTATAAAAAGGACCATGTGCATATCTCAGCTAAAGAAGTTTACTTTAACACAAAAATAAGAACTTTCTTCTTAAATGAAGATGTCGCAAAAGTGTTCTGCTCCTTAAATAGATGAAGCCATTACCTATAAAAAAGACCCCTTTTTGCCTTGTTGAGAATTATTATTATTAGACTATCTGTTACCCGCTGCTTTTCCCGCGTGGTAAAAGAGAATAGAAATATCACGTAGAAACATTTTAGGGTCATGAGTTAGTAAGCTTTCCACTATCAAAAGAAACAAAGAGAAACCAGAAGTAAAGGCTGTCTAGTGTATTTTATCAGTGCTAAATAGTTTTCATTAAATTAAATATTTATTATGGTTCAAAAACAAAAGAAGGGGTTGGTGGGTATGTACTCTTGACGACTGTAATTAAGTTTCTCATATCTCATTCCGCCTTTAAAATCATTGTAGCGTGTTCCAGGCGGTACTTTTGGCGATAAAAGAAATCTTGTCCTGGCTTAAAGAAAACGTGATATCAACATCTGATATCCGTATTTTCTCTGACAGCCAGGCCGCTATCAAATCTCTGGACTCTGTCTCTACAAACTATATAACAGTCCTTAACTATCGATCGTCTCTAATGGAGATGGCACAACAGTTTAATATTCACCTTTGCTGGGGGAGCCAAAGAGACATTCCAGGTAACTGTTAGGCAGATGAACTCGCCAGGAACGGTACAGTGAAGCCCATCCTACGACATTTGACTCATATTGGCATACCAATCGCTACTTGTAAACTGTTGCTAATGCAAGACGCTATGAAGATGGCAAACACCAGGTGGAAAAACATCACCACGTGTCAGGTCACAAAAAACATCTGGCCAACACTGGATTTAAAGCGTTCAAGGTGCTTGCTATCTTTAAGCAGATCACATATAAGTTCGATAATAGGTGTCATAACCGGACACTGTCTAATAGGAAAGCACGCCACGCGGCGTGGGGTATTCTAAAATGACTTTTGCAGAAGCTGTATGGAGGAGGAAGAGGAGAAAACGATTCTTCATCTTTTCTGTACAAGCCCTGCTCTGGCTCAAAAACGCAAGAATTAGCTAGGATAATTCTTCTTTAATGATTTAAACGATCTTAATCATATCAGCATAATCAGGCTCTCACGATTCGTAAGGGGCTCAAACTGGTTCCATTGAGCTTAGGAGGAAGCCTTTCTCTGAAGCATCCAGGCTGAGCAAAATCCTCTCCAAAAATTTAATAATGCCAAGCTGCTTGAAAAACGCCCCGGCTTCTGGACCATTTCAAGCAAAGAATCGCTCAAGTTGCTACTAGACGTTCACTTTCCTGGTAAATCTAATATTATTAATAACATTGTACCAAATTTAATTGGGTGGCGCAGCAGTCCGTTGTGAACCAGGGCCTAGTGACTTACAACTTTCAACCATTCCTGTGTGCGAGTACTGTTGTCAGGAATTTAAGGGACCTACAATTTTAGGCCGAATCCGAAAGGCTATTTTGAAAAAGCACTCTTTCATGACAAGAATTACTTTTGAAAGATTTGTCAATTCCTCGCAAGAGGCAGTACCCGCCAAAAATTTATGTTTTAATTAAGGGGGCACAGGCAGGCACGGGTACTACCATTGTACCAAATAGTTGTGACAATACATTATATCCCCCGCAAGGTCTAGTCATTAGGGAAAAACTTAAATGGGCTATTAACATGTTTAAGCCATATTAATCTGCAGGTACGCTTGGTATAATTCCAGCTGAACTGCAAGAACATCTTTAAGGGATGCCTTAAATTTGCATACATCCCGATGTCTTGGAGACAAGTTAAAGTCGTTTTTATTCCAAAAGCTGGAAAATCCAGGCACGTTAACCCTAAAGACCTATCAGCTTATCATCATTCCTTCTCAAAACTTTTGAACGTTTGATCTATATCCACTTAAGGGCAAGTATTGATAAGTATCTCCTTTCAAAGGCTCAACACGCCTACAACAAAGGGAAATCAGTGGACATTGACATCTCTGAAGGTAGATAACTCGATCAGCGAATTGATTAATCAGATGCTGATAAGCAGGATTATCAATTCAAAACTGGACAATTTTACTGCACAAAGGAGTGTCAGCAGAGGTACGCCACAAGGTGGTGTCCTATCCCCTCTCCTTTGGAAATTAGTAATAAATGAATAACTAATTAATTTAGAAAGTGAGGGATACAGAGTGTTTGCTTATGCGAACGATGTTGCTATTGCAGTAACGGGTAAACATCCCAATATACTAAAAGAACTCTTACAAAACGCTTTAAATAAGCTCATCAGATGGGCAAATCGGTGTGGACTAGGCGTTAACCCACAAAAAACCGACCTTGTCCTCTTCATAAGTAAAAATAAAGTCCCACTCATTGACCCTCCCCTCATAAACGGGGTACCACTTAAATTCTCCGAACAAGCAAAATACTTGGGTCTCATTTTGGATAAGAAATTAAGTTGAAAACCTAATATTTAAGAGAGAAAAAGGCCATTGGTAATAAGTGGGGCCTACAGCCCCGCATTACACACTGGCTATATATCTCGGTCATAAGGCCGATCCTTACTTATGGGGTAATGGTAGACTGCGCTAAATATAGCGACAAATCGCGATAAACTCAGCAAAGTCCAACGAACAGCCCACCAGTGTATGGGAGGAGCACTTCGCTCTACCCCCTCCGCCTCACTTGATGTTCTATTCCATCTAATACCGCTGGACATTTTCAGCAAGCAAACGGCTGCTAATACAGCCATACGGCTTCGAGTCTCCTCTCTGTGGATCAATGCTGGAATTGGCCACACCACTATTTTGAACTCGTTTAGAATTATAAACAGTAATATTGACAACAACATACCCCATCCTCAGTTTAATAACTATAGCTTCAAATTGACTTTACCTCCCAGGTCTTCTTGGAAGAATACATCATTTTTGAACGATGATCCTATATATTTATACAGACGGATCAAAAACAGAGGATGAGATTGTATACTGAGATAGACTAAACTTTTGTCTACCCGATCATTGTAGCGTGTTCCAAGCTGAAATCCTGGCTATAAAAGAAGTCCTAACATGGCTTAGAGAAAACGCTAATGATATACGTATCTTCTGCTGCGTTAAAGTGCCTAGACTCTGTCTCCACTAACTCACTAACAGCCCTAAATTGTCGATCATCTCTTAAGGATATGGCTACACAGTTCAACATTCACCTTTTCTGGGTGCCGGGTCATAGAGACATTCCAGGAAATTGCAGAGCTGACGAACTTGCAAAAAGCGGAACAACTTTACCTCTGCTGGCTCACAATGCTAGCATAGGTATCCCCTTAACTACATGTAAACTCATGATAAATCAAGATACCATAGAGAAAACAAACTTCAAGTGGAATAACACCACCACCATCTTAGCGCTAGGCGCTCAAAACAATTAATCTCTCTGAGTAGATTGCACATTAGCTACGTTATTGGTGTCCTGACTGGGCACTGCTTGATAGAAAAGCATGCTATTGGACTTGGAGCCCCTGCAAATGATTTTTGTAGGAGTTGCATGGATGAAGAGGAGGAGGAGACAATCTCTCATCTTCTGTGTACATGTCCTGCCTTATCACAAAGACGTAGAATCAACCTTGGAGACTACTACTTCAACGATACCAGCGATCTAAAAAATGCTGACGTTATTTGTCTCCTACGCTTCATTCAGAGCTCCAATTGGTTCGAGGAGTTAAGCTGATCAACTGATCCATATGGTATCACAAGGGACCATACTTTGGTCTAAGTGTGTTGGACTTCCCAACCAACAGCCACTTTAACCTAACCTAACCTAGAAGGAAGCCTCAAGATTCATGTGGTATCAAAATGGGCCATTAAACTGGCCTAAGTGTGTCCGTTTCCATTTATTAAAATTAACTTATTGTTTTAACATTATTATGTACACTATATTTTAAGTTTTTGTATTCAGTCCAAAGAAAAGATTTTGTGATATTGAAAAATCTCCAAAATGTAACTTATAGATGTCCATGAAAGAATTTATTTAACCATTTACTAAATTACAAAAATCTTTTATATGTATCACCATAGCCCTCGGAAATAATTTTTAACGCCCATCTCCTATTTAGTGTCTCAGCTTAGTTTCATGCTTTAATGTCGGTATTAGAGACTCCATATGATAAACAATGATAATAGGACTAAAAGAAGGAAGCACCTAATGATATGCTCCTAATTTTCAAATATCTCATTACAAGTGTTACTGGATCTCCTCGAATGAGTTAGGATTGAAATGTTTTCAAGCTGTAAAAAGTAGCTTAAAACACTCTCCAGTCTCTAAAATACCTCCACCCGAAAAATCATGTAACAATAATGCTCCTTTGCGACGTGAACAACCTACAAACAAGCAAACAAACAAACAAATTGACAGTCCCATATATAATATTAGCAAGTGCAAAAATTTTATTTGATCAAGAATTAGAACTTAATTTAAAATTACTAATATCATCTTTTTGAATAAAGGAATCTTGTACGATTAATCCAAACTTTAAACAACTAAAGGAGTCTTTGTTTGTCCAATTTTGTTAAAACTTATATACATTATATCTTTCATTTGGAATCCAATGCCCAATTGATTGTTGCATTCCTTATATCTTACAATGCATTTATTTTAACTCCAAACTGAAATCTCATAATATTTGTTTTGTTCGAAAAATGTAATTTTAGATTTTGCAAGTTCATCAATAGAATTCCTAGAAAAGTCACTCTACCTGTAAAAATTGCCATTTTTTTTATATCAATGTACAAATATACTTTGAAAAATGCATAACAATAAACAAAACAAATGTATGATTGAAATGTATTCCAAATGTACCCAATCCCCAACAAAAATATGAAATTCCAATTCCAAGATATTTTAAACAATATGTTTTCGTTATAAAAACAAAATTACTTTTGTAATTGTCCAAATGTTATTGTTCAAAACATAATGATATATAATTTAGATTATGTTTGACAAGTGTAATGACAGACAACGGTTTGTAGAAAAACTTGTAATATTATTAATCGGATTGCAAAATGAATGTAAAAGTAATTATTTGTTCGTTATAATAAATTTGATTATACTTCTGCGTAACGTATACAAGCATATATAATTGCAAATTAACCCACTTGGCCGTAATTTGGTTTTTGACCTATATATAGTGCATACATGCCTTCAGATTCCCCGTTTTATTTATTGGGAATGAATGAAGTAAGGTATTGGTAAATTCGTTTAACTTGAGCACTTGTGAGGTTTTTTTAGATCTACAAATATGTATGGGTATTTACTAAAAACTAAATTTCAAATTAAAAGTTAAATACCCTACCCACACATAAATAAACATTAAATTTCAAACCTTTTCACACACAAAAATAATATTATTTCTAGTCGTGTTGGTGGGTTTTTTGCGCCCGCCTCTTCTACAACAATAAATACAGATTTTCCATTAAACTAGATGGTAACAGCTCTTTAATTTACTGCAAACAATTGAACCACAATAACTGCGGTTGTTATCCGGAAGAAGTGTTCACTTAACAGAGTATATTCATATTCATATACATCTAGAGTATACAGTATACACATTACCCTTTGACCCTTCTTGAGCCATCCAGGATCTAGCCAACATTCTGCACCACAACTTGAACTAAGTTATATTCTATTGTTCTATAATGCATACTTGACTCGTATATATGTATTTTTAAAAGAGAGCGAGCTCCCTAAACAACATTCTTTCCTCATTTTCCTCAGCTGCAGCTCTAGCCCTCTATAGTTCCATTTCCAGCCAAGCTCTGTTAGATTATTTGTTTTTAACAGGGTAATTTATGTTTTCTCTAATTTAGCTTTTTTTCATTGCTTATTTGTGTTGTTGTTTGTATATTTCCAGGAGAAAAACCCGCTGCAATGCAACATGCCAACCGAAGTATGGCGGAAGGAGAAGGTGGCATCAATAGCAGTGGCGTGAGTAGCAGCAGTAGCAGCATAAGCGTTTCTGCCGGAGCAAGCACCAGCAAAGCCAATAGTCATCCTATGCTCAATCGCATTTTCCGTTTGAGTGCAATGGTCGAGTTCTTATGCCATCGGAAAGGATCATTGGCGTGGCTTCTAACGACAATGTTTAACTTAATGGGTAGCCTGCATCGAATCGATAGATGAAATTTCTCCAATAATGCCCATCACAGACTGTTACGTATATAAAATAATAATATGGACTAAAGAGTAAGGATTTGAGCAAAAGAATACACACACAAAAAAAAAGCAACCAGCAAGAAATTTATATAAAACAAAAATAGAAAAAGGAAAAGGAAAAACAAACAAAAACGGAAACGGAAACGGAAAACAAATAATAAAAATATAAGGTAAGAAAGGATAACAATAAGTCTATAGTTTGTTTAGTTTTTAGTTTTTAGTTTATTTTTTATTATTTTAATTCAATTTATTTTGTTTTTATTTTTATTTTTCTTAACACAACCAATTCACACTTAAGACTTGAAAACAAATTATATAGCATTTAAGGCAATTGGGAATTAGGGTAGAGAAATATAAATTAAAATGTTTTTCTTATTTTTAGCAGTTTTGTAGACTACCTACCTTCCGAGACCTTAGTAACTTCCGTTTTGGTCTGAAGTCCTACTTTTTGTTAGGGAAAATTAATACCAAGACTTGGCTTGAATTTAGTTGTATTTTGTCCAGTTTCTTCAAAAATTTCTGGAATTAATTTAAAACTCAATTTAATAACTTGTGGTTCATCTTTGAAACATGGTTTTAATAATATTGAGAACTCGATAATTTATTGACTTTAAATCAACTGATTACAATTTATTTATGAGGTTTTAAGGACTTTAGATTTCGGTTTAATGAAACAAAATTCTTATGAATAACCTACACGTTTAAGAGTAAGAGGTTTAATGTTTCGACATTGATTTCTTTAATTTATTAAATGAAGTTTTCAATTTTAATCAATGTTCTTAAATCTGTTGCACCAATGCACAGTATGAACGTTTTATTTCCAATATGATCTTGGTTGCTTTTTTTTCATTTGGTTTTCATATATTTTCAATAGACTGCTCGGCTCAATGTGACTAAACTTGTGGCCAATGGCGTATCGAGGTCTTTGGGGTCATGCCCAATGGAAGATTATTTTTTTAATTTTTGTAGGAATTCCCTTTCATTCAAAACTTATCTTGTTGCTATAATTGACATCACCCCCCTGGTATTCTTGATAATTTTTTTTTTGTATTTGTTGCTAAAACTTTTAACTGAGGACTTGGCCAAGAAAATAATATAAATTGGAAATCTAGCCCTATTCCAATAGCACAAATTCATCAACTTTTCACTAAGGGACGATCCAGGGGGGGTCATGTTTTATATAGTTAAGTTTTATTCATAAAGATTTAATTTAAACCTTTGTTATTAATTTAACGATATTCACCAAAACTTCTTTAAGGTGTTGGTGGTTTTTATTTTCAAAATTGATTTATTCTATTGAATAAAAGAACTTTTAAGATCTTCAAAAAATCTACTTTTTACAGTGAATTTGCTTTTGGATGCTCTAAAAGTCAGATTGAAACATGAATTTCAAAAATATCAATGTCCCAAAAGCACCAAAAGTCACACATAATGAACTTTTCATATCTAAATGTAAAAGCTTTGAATCTCTCAAGAACTGAAGTGAAAAGAGATTCTGCAACGTTGAATTTGTGAATGACATACTAAAGTTTCTTCTCAACTTATTTGTTTATCTTAATTTGTTTTTATTTAATTTTAAGAAGATTTATGTACTTAAATTTACCTATTAACTTAAATTCAACAACCCCACATTTTTCTCTCTATACGATTTGTATGTTTCTTAAAAATGGAAGTATTTTCAAAAGCTTCACGCAAAACAGCAATTTTTAAGAATGTGTCCTTTAGCAATAACTCGAATAAACGAGTAAACAGATTCATGACGATAGTAATAATAGACTCCCGAAAATTGACTCCAAATACAATACATTCTTTTTATTTTCCAACGAAAAAGATAACATATTTCTGGAAAACTTTCTTATTTTCTTTGTTTTTGCAACTATATTTTTGTAGCGTTTTCACATTTATAGAAATGTCAACAAGGACAGAATAAGTTATTTTTTGGAGAAAGCTACGTTTTAACATAATTTCTCCAAGAAATGCACTAAAAAACCAGCTCTACACTATTGTAATTTCGCTCTTAAATATGGCATATATAGAAAACTTTTGAAATCTTGGAATGTTTTCATATGAAGAAAGTAGTCTAAAATAATATAAATAAAGTTATCACTTTAGTCCTTGAAATATGGAAGTGTATTGGTTAAGATACACCTTACTCCTTAAGAGAACATTAAAGAACATTTTTAAGTGGTGCCCAAAAACTCATCTTTATGATAAGTTTCTGACCCCCCTGATCTCATTCCGCCCTTGCCTGCGATGTGTATTTCAGGGACCTTAAAGCTGCCCAAAAACTTAATGTTTTCGTCGTGTCGTTCCACAATTTAAGTTAACGGGTGAGAGAATTTTAGTCTTGGCTACTGTTAGGTTTCGAGTGAGTTACCCTATTCATACTCGGCGACATAATGTCACTTAGGCCTCGGTTAGTTTTAAAACAAAAAAAATATATCTAAAGGAGCAAATGTTTTTTTGAAATCACAAATATCTAAACGTCCAGTTTGTCAAAAATAAAGAAATCTGATGATCGGTTGGCACCCGTATTATGTAAATCCTTCGCTGTGGAAGAACAATCAAGTTGTTGTTGTAGTATTCAAAACCTACTAAAAAATTGTCACATTCAAAATTCTTCTAGTACCAAATTTATTCCAAGATTTCATTTCAGCCAACTTAAGGGTCTAATAATACCTAAGTTCAAACTCAAACTGAGATCTAACTACTAGTTCTAACGGTTTAAAATTTGATGAAGAAAAAAGGTAGAACTTTATGGGCTTCTAATTTGTCCATAAAAAAAGATGCAGGGGTTAGAACTTTGTCAAAAATTGGCCATGAGTGTCTTGATTTATTATTACTTCAAGTATCAGTCAAATATATTTTTTTAAACTTGTCAAACCATTCCAAACCCATTTTGTTTTATAGTGGTCGCCTTTGTTTCTTACAACTGAATATACCATCCAATTTTGATTAGAATACATTTTACCGCCTTGAAATCTACAACAATATTCATGGACCTCTTTTTTTCTTTCCAATTTAATTCAAGAATTAATGTATTGAAATTTTTTTATAAGGGAATAGTTATAACTGTCAGTAGTTTTCGTCATTTAAAATTTTGTTTTGGGATTTAAAAGCTATTAAGAGATTCCAATTTTTAATGTTAACTATTAATGATGAAGGTTAAAAGATGTAGATTTTTTTTTCTGAAAAGAATACTTTATTTAACCCAGAACTTTTCATTTAGTTGATTTTAAAATGCTTAATGGTATCATCTTCTCCAACGAGCAGCTTTTGTGTTGCCACGTATCAGTTTTCCTTTCAATGAACAACTTTAACCTCACATTTTTTATTTAAATCAGAAAATGATAGAATTCAATCAGGAAATTTGTGTCCAATGACAGAAATTCTTAAATAAAATGAAATAACCATCATGTCAAACAAAAACTCTAAGGATTGGTTTCAATTATGAAAACCAATAAAAGCTGTAACTGGTCATTAACTCAGCAATTGCGATGACTCTTTGAATGCCCAATGTTTCTTGTTTAGGCTTTCGGGATCTAATGGACGA
This sequence comes from Eupeodes corollae, assembly GCF_945859685.1. Classification (NCBI taxonomy): domain Eukaryota; kingdom Metazoa; phylum Arthropoda; class Insecta; order Diptera; family Syrphidae; genus Eupeodes; species Eupeodes corollae. The sequence continues at coordinate 215,234,965 of NC_079147.1, read as the reverse complement.
TAGAAATCTACATTTAATAGTTTTTGATATATTTTAACTTGTTGATTCGACTTAACTTGACAACTTTGGTAGCAGAATTCAAGAATGATTTAATAATGGCAACTCTGTAACTCTTTTGTATTATTGATTTCTATTCTTCTACAGTCGCCTGGTTATGGTTTCTTTTTGTCTGTCTTCTTTTTACTAGTCCAAAAATACTTAGAACAGCTGAAGAATTTGGCTTTAATTTTTTTTTAAATAGAGAATTGACAGCATCATGTGTTAGTCAAAGACACTTTTTCTGCCTGTATAAGGCTGTCATCAACCCTCTCTCCCCATAAATAGCCACGCAAGCCAAATCAACCATGCCAAGACAAGCAGCATTCATTTAAACCTTGAAAGACAATCTTTGTATTGATTCAAGCAAACTTACCCAGCCCAGGTGTAAATTGAGCTAGAGCCTGAGCGATTAAAAAACTGATTTGCTATACGTTCTACAGAAAAACATCCAATTAGTTTAACCATTAGAAACCGTTGTGTTTGCAACGTGAAACGAATAAATAGCATTTAAACAACAATAGTGACAAATTAACGGTGTTAATTCTTTTCAATTTTTGTTAATAGAACCATTAAACCCCTGCCAAACTCTTTCAATACCATCTCACGTTAAATCTATCAAGTCTTGCATTTCACTTTTTTTAATTTTAATTATTATTTTCTTTTAAGTATTTTTTTTTTTTTGAATCTTAAGTTTGATACAAAAACTTTTTTTTCTATCTACTCATTTTATTTTTAAATTTGTATTTATCATTTGTTTTGCTTGATTTTGTTTTCTCTACAAATTTCTTACCAATATGTAAATGTATACTAACAAAAATAAAGCTTGTAATTAAAAATTTAAAAAAAAATAAAATTAGAACTTAAAAAAAATGTATTGAAAGTTATTTAACCTATAATTAAACAATAAATAATGTAAACTAAAAGATAATATTTATTTTTATATCGACTTTTGTTACTATAAAAAAAATAATAATGTATTTAACTCCTGTTTTTCTATTAAATCTCAAGCATTGAATATACATAAAAAATTACTTTCATAAATTTCCAATGAAGAAAAAAGAAAAGAAAAATAGAAAATCAAGGTAAAACTGTATAAAGTAGTTTAAAAAAATATTTATTTTGTAAAAAGGAAAACTATTTCAGAATCAATGACAAAATTTATTTGAATTTTGATTTTATTCAAAAGTTGGAAGTGACTAACATTGAGAGTGATGATAAGTTAGTAAAAACAAAAAATAATAATACAATTAAATATGTCTATTAAATCTCAATTCAATTATGTATAGATGTCTTGTGCTTATCTTTTTAAAATTAACCATACAAATTAAAGAACACAAATTCCTTTTAACAGAACTTTTATGTTTTGTTAAAATCAAAACAAAATCTCCTAACTCAATGTTTGTTACTTCCATAATTTTTGTATTGTTATAAATTTACACTTTAAGTACCTATAAATAAATAAAAGTAAATTTTGACATACAAATTATAACAATACCTGCAGAGTTCATTATAAAATAATTAAAAAAGATTTTAAACAAAATACCAATTCGTTAACGTTATCCTAGAAAAAATATTTCCTTTATTTTCAAAAAGTAAAAACTAATTAAATCCATCAAAAAAAAATACAAAACAGGTCAAGTTAATGTAGATCTAGAAAATAATTAAATTAAATGTAGGTATATGTTATTCCGTAATTATACCTATATTTAACTTGTATAAAATTATTATATTGAAAATGAATTTAATTAAAATTAAATAAATATAGATATATATATGTATACATTTTAAATTTATATATAAAATGAGTAGACTCTTTTTCTATTTTACCCCTTAAGAATAAGAATTTACAAAAATAAGATTATACAAAGAAAAAATAATTAATTAATAAAATATAGTTCAATTAAAATGAAAAAAAAAAACTGAAAAAAATATAATATTTACCAGAATAATGATTCAAAATAAAAGGTGTAAATTGAAATTTAAACTTGAGATTAAAGAGAAAATAATAATAACAATAGTTTAAGAAGCCCAAAAACAGATAGAAATAAATTGATTGTATGAATGCGCTGAGAACTGGATTTTAATGCGCTAAGAAAAGTAAAAAATAGAAGAAAAAAATAAACAAATGGTAAGAAAACCAGAAAAAAGTTTGAAAATAAATGTAAATATTTTATTTAATAAAATTGAAATTGTTTTTAATTCTTCGTGAAGTTCTTTAAAGTCGTTGTCATAATTTAAAATGTATGGATTTGATTTAGCTTTCGCTCGATGTACATTAAAGGGCATAGAGCATATTTACATTTTTAACTGGTATCGGTTCCTACGCTCGTTGTCAAAGACTCTCCTTTTGTTAGTTCTTTAGAGAAAGCGAATCTCTTTGCCAGGCAGTTCACCGCCAATTCTACACTGCCAGTGAGTGTTATGACTCCGCCTGTACTTAAACGAATTAGTGATTCTATGGGACCAATCTTTTTCGCATTCTTACTGTGGCAAGAGTCCTCAAAGATCTAAACATACAACAATCCACTGGTCCGAATGGTATCAAAGCTATTATTCTGAAGAGATGTTCTTCAATGATGGTAAAACCACTGCGTAAGCTTTTTCAGCTGTCCCACTCCTCAGGTCTCATTCCGAGAGAATGTAAAAATGCATTATCAGCTCAATAAATATCTTAAAGATCGAAAGCTCTTAATGACCGTCAGTACGGCTTTCTCAATTGAAATTGGGTGCTTTCGGTTTCAGTTTTCATAAATCCCTGCTTCATTGGATTAGTAATTACCTTTCGGATCGTTCAATACTTGTAGTATTAGAAGGATACAAGTTTGAAAACCATAAAATAAATACTGGTTTGCCCCAGGGCTCTGTTCTATCTCCAACACTCTTTCTCATTTTTATTAATTATCTCCTGTCGGCAAACATCTAATCCAATACATTGTTCCGCTGACGATAGTGCTATTAGCTTTTCATATTCGTTTTCAGATTCACATCCCTCTTCTTCGGATGTGGAACTGCAACTACAAAATATGATAAGTTCATTAAATTTCGACCTAAACAGCATTGTTCAATGGAGATTAAAAAAAAACAATAGAATTTTATACTTCGAATACACCATGCTGTCTTGTATTGCCATTATCCATGGATGGCACTTGCATCGAGGAGACTGAACACCTCGATATTCTTGGTTTGTGTGTCACCAACCACCTCTTGTGATACGATCAAATACGTCGTCAAAAATGCCGCAAGGTGTTTGGGTTTCCGTAGGCGATGCAAGAAATATTTCACCTCTTCTGATCTGGCTGTTATTTACAAGACTTTTATACGTAAAAGGTTGAGTATAACTCCCATTTCTGGGCTGGTGCTCCTGCAACTTACTTACGCCTGGATAATATTAATCTAGAGCATTTAAATTGATAGATGATAATATCATAAGTTCATTTACTTCGCTTGAACATCGTCGTAAAGTTTCTGTCTGACCCATTTTTAGCGTTATTTTAACGGTTTATGCTGTAGTGAAATAGCCAACTGCATTCCTTCCCTTAAAGAGATCAACCGTAATACTCGCGATTCTAGGAAAGCTTATCAGTATACCCTCGAGTCCAACTACGGTCGTACTGATAAATATAGAGAGTCGTTCTTTAGCCGTACTACGCGAATGTGGAATGCCTTACCACACTCTGTCTTTCCCAGCTATTGCAATATTCAGGAATTCAAAACCAATGTGCACCGACATCTCCTTTCAACCCTTCTCTCCTTTTCCTAGTGCTCACATTGTGTCTTCATTATAAAAGTAGTAATATCCTATCTTGAGTGTGTGCTTATTGTAAAAACAAAAAAACTCGCATACATCTACAAAGATCAAAAACTCCCATCTCTTCGAAAAAGCTACCAAAAAGAGAATTTAAAGCGTATCGTCAATAATTTATTGCACAATGGAGAACAATATGTTACGAACATTTTGAAAAGTTCTTTACCAGGAACTCATTAATCTTAGGTACATTTGGGAAATATTTTTTTGCATAATTTTTTAAACACAAATGTAATTTGTTTGTATTTTTATTTTTCAAATTGAATTGAAGGATGATCTTTGTCTAGGTTAAGTAACGTTAGGTTGAGATGGCCGCTGTCCGGTAGACCAGTAGTTGCCCCTTTTTGATACCACATGGATCTAAGCCCCAGTGCACACTTGCGTAATTTTAATAATGTGATGACGCAGTAGTGGCGCAATGGTCTTTGCACTTCTATACTTCTCGTTTTGCTTGCAACAATTAAAGTTTATAAAAATAAACAAGAAACTCTAACAAATAATGTACTGAAAGACGGAAGTGCATGTGTTCTGGCGTTGTGATCTCGAAGAAACCTGCAAGTTTTTGTCCTCCTAGAATGATGCACTAGCGTGTATCAATTGATTCGTGAATACTGTAAGATTCAATTGCATCACCACAAGTTTAAATGAAGTTAGTGTGCACCGAAACTAAGAGTCTTCCCTATCGTTGATCTATTTTGAACCAATTTGGAACAATTAATGAAAGAATTTATCAGATCAATGGAAAGTATTGAAAGCCGATAGGGCATGAACAAAACTGGAGAAAAACAGACTAATCCTTGTTTTCATCGATGCAGCTTCTACAGAAATCATTTGCAGGAGTTCCAAGATGGACAGTATGCCTACCTTTTAAGCAGTGTGCAGTTAGAATACCCATAACAGAGCTATTAGTTATACTTTGAGCGTTTAGCCAAATCAGTTTTGTAACAGGCAAAGGGTAGAGTTTGCCTTTCTGTGGTTTGCTTTCTCTATGGTTTTATGCTTTAGCTTAAGTTTACATATAGCTAAGGATGAACCGATATTGGATTTGTAACGTAACAAGAACAGTTTTGTTCCATTACTTGCAATTTAATCTGCTCCTTTAAAATCTCTATGATCCGGTACCTAACAGAGATGAATATTGTACTATTTTGCCATCTAACCAAGAGATGATCGACATTTACAGAACGTTTTCAATTAGGCAAGAGAGGACTTGTTTAATGGCCAAAAGTTTTTTCTAAAACTCACTAAGGGGCCAGTTATACTATCATTGAAATCGATCCGGAAAAGTTTTTGAATCGAAATTTTACTATTCCCTAAGATTAGAAATACAAATTATATACCGATCGATCGGAAATCACACAAAGATTTTTTTTTCAAAAAGTTTAGTTGCACATTTATTTTTCTCTAAAAATGTATGTGTTTTGGCTTAAGTGGACTGTATTTTGTGTTGAAATAGATACTGTGTTTAGTGTTTGCAAAAAAAAATGTGATGTCCAAAATATGTATAATGAATGTATATTATAAATTCTCTTTTTACCGTCGTCTGCTGCTACGTCTTGTCTCTTCAAAGGTTATTTTTCGAAAGAACTATTTCAGCAATATTAGCGTAAAAAATGACATATCGACAATTATTGAATCGGTTAAAATAAAAGAGAGAACGAGACAAAATAGTGTAACTTAACAATAGTTTGGTAAGGTATACTAAAACAATATTGTTATACAATTCAATTCAATAATAAAAATAAAAAATTTCATTTAAGTTAATTTTAATTCAGAACATTCTGCCCCCCCCTGGAAGACTCTGGTCTTTCAGTAAGCGGTAAGGGAGCAAGTTTCACCACTGGTCGAACATAGCTGCCATTAATTGTCTTGACGGTTGCAACTCGACATTTGTTGTCTTGTCCAAGATGAATTTCGGTCACTCGTCCAAGAATCCATTTAGATGGAGGGAGATTGTCTTCCTTTAATAAAACCACATCATTCACTTCAAGATTTCTTTGCGCCTTTTGCCATTTTGGCCGACTTTGTAGAGATGTTAGGTACTCTTGGTGCCAGCGCTTCCAAAACCCTTGCATAAGTGCCTGTAAAAGAGACCAGTTATTTCTAATCGAGACATCATTTTGGGAAATATCAGGTGTAGGGACTGAAGAATAAGATTCTCCAATCATAAAATGCGACGGAGTTAAAGCAGCGGGTTCGAAGTCCGATGTCTGCCACATTGGGCGGGAATTAAGTAAGCTTTCAATTTTTGTTAAAAGAGTGTACATCTCTTCGAACGTAAGCCTGTGTTCACCGATAACGCGTTTGAGGTGAACTTTTAGTGACTTTATTCCAGCCTCCCACAATCCACCAAAGTGTGGTGCAGAGGGTGGAATGAATTTCCAAGCAATTTGGTCCTTTGATAAATAATCCACGATGATATTGTTGCGTTGTTGATTTAGAAGCAGTTCGTACAATTCGCCAAGTTTTCTTTTTGCTCCGTGAAAATTAGTTGCGTTATCGCTCCATATTTCTGATGGCCTTCCGCGACGAGCCACGAACCGATCAAGGGCTAGTAAAAATGCGTCTGTCGATAAATCATTGACCAGTTCAATATGAACACCTTTAGTAACGAAACACACAAACAATGCGATATAGGCCTTGACAAATTTGGGATTTCGTCCACGATTGAGACGGAGGGTAATAGGACCTGCGTAATCGCATCCAACCTTGCTAAATGGACGCGAAAAACGAACACGTTCTACTGGCAAATCGCCCATTAGCTGATGCGATGAGGTTTGACGTTGTCGAAAGCAAGTAATACATTTAAAAACTATTTTGCGTAGCAAATTTCTGCAGCCAAGAACATAATAGTTTTGCTTTAAAAGGGCAATCATAAGTGTTACACCGGCGTGTAGATACTGTTCGTGAATAGAAAGTGCTAAGAGCCTAGATATAGGATGCGATTTACACAAAATTATGGGGTGCTTTTCCTTATATTTTAAAACCGAGTTCGTTATACGTCCACCGACACGAAGAACATTTGATTTATCGAGAAACGGATTTAGTGTTAATAATTTGTTCTTACTAGGCAATTCTTTTCCCTTGTTTAAAAGGCTTATTTCCGAACCGAAAAGCGAAAGCTGGGCACATTTTATAATCACAGTCTTAGCGTCATTAATCTCTTGAGCACATAAGTAAGGGAAAGAAATTCGATTTGTTTTAAAACGAAAGTTTCTATAGAATCGAAAAATATATGCCACTACTCGAATAAGTTTAAACCAGTTTGAACATTTAGAAATTAAATAATCAAGAACGTTATTATTATAAGGTTTTAAATTTGAAGCGAATACCTGAACCTTTGTACTTTTTCTTTGTTCCAAAATGTCGCAAGGAATATCGTTTACATTATAATGCGAGACTGGCCATTCAGTGGGTTGCTTTTTTAACCAGCATGGTCCTTGCCACCAAATATCTGTTGATGATAAAAGCGATGGTGGAATACCTCTTGAAGCGACATCAGCTGGATTGTGCACCGAACGTACGTGGTTCCAAGACTTGAATGGTATTGATGATTGAATTTCAGACGTCCTATTAGCAACAAAGACAGACCATTTCTTAGGAGCAGTAGATAGCCAGTGAAGCACTATTGATGAATCAGTCCATGCAAAAACTCGAATGTTTGCTTCCTGTAAAGAAGTCTTTATTTTATCAACAAGTTTAGTTAGTAAAAGAGCACCACAAAGTTCTAATTTAGGCAAAGATAAAACTTTAATAGGAGCAACCCTACTTTTAGCTGCTACAATAGAAACGGTTACGTTCCCATTTGTGTCTACACTGCGGCAGTAAACAACAGCGGCATAAGCGTCCAATGATGCATCGCAAAATGCATGCAGCTCCTTGTTGGTCCTATTTGACCACATAACTCTTGGAATTAAAATCGATTCCACCAAATGGAGTTCATCACGGATAGTAGTCCATCGTTTCTCAAGTTCCTGTGGAACATCGTCGTCCCAGCCTACTTTTTCTCGCCAAAGATCCTGGAAGAATATTTTGATTGCGACTACAACTGGAGCCAGGAACCCTAACGGATCAAATACTCGTGACGCGTCGGAGAGTATACGCCGTTTAGTACAGGAAGTCGGTTGAGAAAGAGATACTTTATAAGAAAAGCAATCCTTGGAAGGGCACCAACGAAGACCAAGCACTTTGATTACGCTAGATTCTTCAAACTCCACTGGAGACATCTCACGTTGATCCTGTGGTAAAGAGAGTAAAAGAGGCCAGCAATTTGTAGTCCATTTCCGCAAGTTGAATCCGCCAAGCTTCAGAATCTCCACAAGCTCTTTTTGAAGATAAATAATGTCATCTATAGAATCCGCTCCCGTAAAAACGTCATCGACGTAAAAATCGTTAAGGATAACGTTGGATGCTCTAGGATAGGTTTTTTCATAATCCAGTGCAAGTTGTTTCAGGGTGCGCACTGATAAGAAAGGAGCCGCTGAAGTTCCGTAGGTCACGGTTAATAACTTAAAATGTTTTAATGGTTCCTCTGCAGAAGAACGCCAAATAATTCGCTGATAGTTTGCATCTTTTGGTGAAACCAATATTTGACGAAACATTTTCTCTATATCCCCTGATATAACAAAAACATGACGACGACTACGAAGACAAATAGTGAAAATGTCGTGCTGAATAGTGGGGCCAACAAGAAGAAGCTCGTTGAGAGAAGATTTATCTGTCTGATGAGGTTTCGCCGAACCGTCGAAAACTACCCTTAACTTGGTGGTTGAACTATTATTTTTTAAAACCGCATGGTGAGGAAAATAATAACAGTCGGATGATTGCTGCTCAATTTCATTCTGTGGAATTTCCTCCATATGGCCTAGTTCGCGATATTCATTAAGAAAACGTAAATATTGGGTTTTTAAATCAGGATTGGCTATGAATCTGCGTTCCATAGAGCGTAACCGGTTTAAAGCTATGCCAAACGAGTTGCATAATTTTGAATTAAAATTTGGTTTAAATGGCAAATGAACTATGTACCGTCCGTCATCTGTTCGCTCGTGGGTTGCAACAAAATGCTCTTCAGCCTGTTGTTCTTCAAGTGATAGACTCGATTGAGAATGAACTTCTTCCAATCGCCAAAATCGTTCCAAATCAAATTCCTGTGAAAAATCAATCTGCGTACAAAATGTCCTAAATTCCTGGGTTAAGAATGAACGCTGCTGCTCAATGTTACCAGCTATAACCAACCCAAACATTGTAGGAATACAATTAGGAACATCTATGTTTTCTGAAGTAAAAGGAAATTTGATGACGTCGAACACCCTGTCTGCCCCTATCAAAATATCAATATGACCTGGCTTATTGAAACTAGGATCAGCTAATTCAAGCGACATATAAGGTTTAGTTATTGAATGAGGGACGAAGGCTGGCGGGAGAAGCGAAGTTAACTTAGAGATAACATAGCAATCAACTTCAATATTGTTATTATCAAAGCGCGAAAATAAATTTAGAGTTACCATACCATTGGTAACACCAGCAGAAGTGGACGCAACACCCATTATAGGAATTCGCGACGGGGTACGAAGTAATCCCAAACATTGAACGACCTGCTCTGTTACAAAAGAGACTTGCGATCCAGTATCCAACAATACGCGAATTTTATGGTGAGCTCCATGTTTATCTTGAACCATGACGACAGCAGTAGGAAGCAGAGTAGACAAATGATGAGATGATTCCAACGAATGACAGTTTAAGTTTGTGGGCACAGAAGAGTTGACTGACGAAGAAATACCAGCTGAAGTTGTTGAAGCTAAGTTTTCAGTAGGATGAACCAACGTATTATGGCGCTTGTTGCACAATTTGCATCGTAAATTAAAACGACATCTATTTGAGGAATGCCCAGAGCGGAAACAGTTAAAACATAGGTTATTCTCCTTGACGAATTCACGACGAGCTTCCAAACTAAGCGAACAGAAAGATTTGCAAGCAGAAAGAAAGTGATCTTCCTTGCAGTTTGGGCACCCTGTCGAAGTCTCAACCATATGAGAACGAACACCTTTTTGATCACTGATTGTTTGCTTGGAAGAAGATGACTCAAGAGGACCGCAGGCTTCGAGACAACTACACCTCGTTTGTAAAAAATCAAGAAACTCTTGAATGGTGCAGTCAGTTCGAGACCCTACCACTTGAGCCCACTCTTGTTTTGTTTCATAATCGAGTTTTTGAAGCAAAATATAAATTATCCATGGATCCCTCGTAGTAGCCTCTAACGAATTAAGACCCCGTATCACTTCATCGGCTTGATCAAAAACTGTACGAAGCAACGTGGCATTTTTACCTTTAAGTGAAGGCATCGACAAGAAAGTTTGAATAAAAGATTGTATTATTAGATTAGTTTTGTCATAACGCTCCTCTAATTTATCCCAAGCTTCTAAGTAGTTTTTTTCTGTACATGGAGTATTTTTAAACAATTCGGCAGGTTTTTTGCCAAGAAACGATTTTAAATACTGGAACTTTTGAGTTCCATTGAGTGTTGGGTTTGAATCGATCGTTCCCATGAAGATATCTTTAAAACCCGGCCAATCCTTGTAATCGCCATTAAATGTAGGAACAACAAGTTTTGGTAACTGTACAGATTTCGAAGCCTTTGTAGTTTCAATATCTTTCAAAAATTTAATTTGTTGTGCTGAAAGAGATTCAGTTATAGACGCTACGTTGAGTGCCGGAGCAGGCTCAGATAATGGAGTCTTATCACGAATAGAAGTGGTTAATATCGCATGAGTTTTTAAATATTTAGATTCGTATTCCTCAAATTCCGGTTCGGGATCTACGTAACCTGGATCATCGACGAATTGGTACATTTGGTCAGAAAGTGCATTAAAATCAGACCAAGCTTCATTAAGCCGTGATAAATGAATTTCTAAAGCCGCAAGAGTGGTGGAATCATTGATATTTTCCGCGAAAACGGATTGCAGAGATAGAGAAGCCTTTGCGCGACCACGCTTTCCTTTCACACGTTGGATAGTCATATTTCAAGAAATTTTAAAATTGAATAAACTATCAAAAAAAAATGTTTTTACTGTTCAAAACGGTATAATTTCAATCAATTTAACTGCTTGATCACAAGGCTCGAAAGAGATCAAAAGTTCTTTATGACGTGTTAAGTAACTGTACAACTGTAACTGTACATACATATATGTATATCTATACACATGCAAGATTATATAAATGTCGAATGTCTTTATAGAAAACACTTTTTAATTGCTTCAAGTCACACAAAAAAAAATCATCCTATCATCCTATCATTCTATCATCCTATCATCCTATTGGAGGCAAATTGATTGAAACTGTCTGAACGATTTTATAAAAGTCACTAATTAAACGCGCACTGCACAATTTTACATATAACCTGCATTCGGGCTCCGATGGACCATGTTTTGGCTTAAGTGGACTGTATTTTGTGTTGAAATAGATACTGTGTTTAGTGTTTGCAAAAAAAAAAATGTGATGTCCAAAATATGTATAATGAATGTATATTATAAATTCTCTTTTTACCGTCGTCTGCTGCTACGTCTTGTCTCTTCAAAGGTTATTTTTCGAAAGAACTATTTCAGCAATATTAGCGTAAAAAATGACATATCGACAATTATTGAATCGGTTAAAATAAAAGAGAGAACGAGACAAAATAGTGTAACTTAACAATAGTTTGGTAAGGTATACTAAAACAATATTGTTATACAATTCAATTCAATAATAAAAATAAAAAATTTCATTTAAGTTAATTTTAATTCAGAACAGTATGTTTCTATTTTCCGGACGGAAATTCATTTTTCTGCACTGCTGATACTTTTATGTTCAAAATTTGTGGTCCAATTTCACACAATTCCAATGAAAGATTTCTGTCAGTAAAAATTTGTCGGTAGCTTTCAATCAGAACACATTTTTCAATGACAGAAATGTTTAAAAATAGCTAAAAACGACATGTTCCAATGTTTATTTTCAATGATGAAAACAAATGATAGCTATAACTGGTGAAATGTCATTATTGATCCACTGTGAGGGGGCCTTAAGCCCAAGCTTTCATTAAGTTTATCACATAATCGTCTCTATTTAATTTATATTATGTGTTCTAATAAACTATGCTGTTTTTTTTGTAGTTTCATTGATTTTTAAACTCTACATACATTTTCTTTCTTTTGATCTTGGACTTTATAAAAGAGCATATTAATGTTTGAAGATCAAAACTTATGCTTCAAAATTCTATGTTAAAATTGCGCTTTTTCTTAACCTTAAAAGGATGTTATCATGATAAAAATGCCCTTATTTTGAATAAAAGTTGAACATAAGTTAATCCCGAAAAATGCCTCCCTAATAGACGAAGTTAGTAAGGTCATCACAATTTGAAGTCTTCGCATTAAGATGTTTACTTCGGAATATTTTTCTAAAAAAAAAGAAAGTGAATTAATTTATATCAGAAATGTATTTCCGATTACTCAATTTAAAAATGAAATTCATTAATAATGGAAATACTTAGATTTCCAAGGAAAATTCCACTGGCAATAACCTTCATTTGTTCAGCTCTTATATTCCAAAAGGTTCAGGTACTTACTTCCATTGGATAAGCACAAATAAAATCTTACGAAGTTTGTCTATGCAATTAATATTGCATTTTTATGATGTATTTGTTTTGTATATGTTCTCAATATGTAAATCATCTAACATAGAGGTAAATTTATATTTTTTAACAGCAGTAGATAGGTCATTTTGCTCTTCAATCCACAAATAAATCTTAAATTTCTGAAGAAGCTTGATTCCGGCAATATGGCAATTTCGAAAAAAGTATAAATCATACTCCACAGGGTGCCATAGATTTAAGTTTTGGATTATTTTGTTTGGAAGAATACCTACACATACATAAAAATGTTAGAAGTAGAGAGACTACATTTTTATCATTATACATTATTTAGACAGTTTAAGAGCTAGTTGATGAGAAAATTTTGGAACAAAATAACGTTTCTATGGTAAGCATACTTCTGAAACAATTCAAAAATATGTTTTTTATAAAACAAGAAGCCAAGTTGAGAAAAAAATTTAAGGGAAAATTTAATATAATTCTATCGGGTATTTTACAATATTTTAGCAACAAATGTGTATAGGGACTGCCGACTTCCTCTTAATGTGAAACTGCCTAAAGCCAAGTTTGAACTCAATCGACCCAATGGTTGTAGGCTGAAGGGCCGGTGACAGACATTGTAGTGTCATGTTAAATTGAAATCTCATGTTCGAACTTCATTACAAATGCAATACTTACCATTTAATTCCTTTATATTGCAAGCATGAGTTTTAATTCCCATCTTAATGGTAAGATGTTCAAGGCAAACAAAATTACAATCGATAATTTGATTTATAAATTATATACAAATAATTGTTGCGAAATATCAATTGAAAATTCAAAAATGGATGAAAAATCTTAATATTTCCAAAATCTATTGAATCAGATAACTAAGGACAGAATCTATTCGAAGTCTATTTCTTAGGTTTGTAGGAATATGACAATTTTTTTGAAATCCATGACAAGCTTGCCAAATTTCGTACTAATTCTTACAAGTCACAGAATAAAATCAGCTTTATTTTGACATATACCGTGCTTTTAAAATTAAGCTCCCGTTGTTTTAAAATAACTCAAATATTAATTTTATAAAGTGAAATTTGTTTTTGTAAGGCGTTCACATAAGGTTATTAAAACTCAACTACCAATTTTCTTTTATAAAGATTTCGAAAAGGGAAATATTACAAGGACTTTTGAAACATCGAGCCTTCAAAAACTGAAATTAGAGCTTGTTTGTTAAATTTTTTTTATTTAATCAAATAATTTAAAAATAATTCTTTAATAAGGCATCAGGGCAACAAGACCATAAGTGATGCCGTGTTTTAGAACACTTAATTTAATTACAGAGAAACTTTAACACAGTGATTGTTGAAAGTAATGACTTTTAAGTTAACATTTATATATCATTAAATTTATAAACATGTAAAGCAGTTTTAATTCTTTGTATTGTATTATGATCGGCTGGTCAAAGGATGGTAGATAATTTTTTGAATATGAACGTACTTCCAAGTGAAGGATCGATCTGCCGTGATAAAGGACATTCGACATTCTAATGAATTGATAGAACTTCATGACAGGCTTCACACAATTCTGTTAGTTTATTATTGTTTAGGTGTTTAGTGGTAAAAATAGTCTTTCCAACTCTGATTCGGAGTATCCTTATTCCTTGATAGTTGGAATTTATTTTTTTTAATTTATTTTCATTAATTCAATCTTAAACCTATCTTTTCATAAAACAAGCCTAAATAACCATAACTTACAACTAGCTTAATAGTCCCATACGGACACTCTAAGTTAAACTATAGCACTTAATACTAATGCCTTTCGGCCCTAAGATCTATTTTACTTCAGTTAAATTTTATTTATTTTTGTATTTATTAGAAAATTTGAAAAGACCTATTATATGGAATGCGATGGTGATGTGGATTATGTGTACGAAGAAAAGTATTGCAGTTATTTCAATTAACTTCAAGCCCCATCTTTAGCTCCTGGAAATAGATTTGGCAATTCAATTGATAGAAATTTGGCAAATCAATAACAAGTTGAAATTTAGTAGCATCAGTAGCTATATTCTCCGCCATTTCATTGCCTTTGGTACCAGAATGCCCTGGTACCCATGCTAGTACTATGTCATTGAGGAGCTTAATTGTTCCAGAGTAGTGCATCGGTTTGCCTCATTGTGTAGGCTTTTTAATATCCCAAGGTTATCTGCTAGGATTATACTTCTTCCCAAATAAGTTTTCGCAATTGGAATAGCTCTTTGAATTGGTTTGAGAATGCTGTTCCCACTTGACTATGGCAAATGATGAGTTATCATCTTTGTGTAAACCATCTGTATAGAAGATGTGATCAGGGTTGACCATTTCGAACATCTCTTGGTGTACAGTTGGAACATATCATCCGTCGTATTTTTCTTTTTAAATGCTGCTAATTTTGTATCTCTGGAGTACCCCTGGCATGATGGTTAGTGCGATGGACTGTCATGCGAGAGGTCTTGGGTTCGATCCCTGCGTGTGCCACCTTAATTTAAAAAAAATAATTTGCATAGGTGTTGTAACTTGCTACCGAGAAAGAAGATCCTTGTGGAGTCCCATTTTCCAGGTTAATGAGTGTGGATCTATAACTATCAACATTAACTCGGAAGGTTCTTAAATTCATAAAGGACGCGATATGTTTGACTATCCGAAGAGGGACTCCCCATTGTCAAATTTGTGTAAGGACGGGAATCATGGTGACGCGTTCAAAAGCTTTTTGTAGGGCCGATCACATAACTAGACTATGTTTGGTTTTAGAAAGATTTTTTGCGAGTTTATGCCCGAGCAAGTGAAGTGTATGAACCTACTCCTTCCTCTGCTCTGTCTAAAAGCGTGGTGTCCTGAATCTGGCTTTTTTCTATTGTTAATCAAATTGTCTGTCCCATGAAAAATTATCTTTTGAAAGAACGGTTCGTTCATCTTTCTCCCTGAAATCATTTTATGCCTCTTGAGCCTTAAATAAAAAAAAACGACAGTTCAAAGCAACCCTTAAATGATCTTTTTAAGCTTCTAACCTTTATTCTTTTAGTTATAATCCGTTGACGGTAAAGTTAATACCATTTACGATTTGTTTACTTTTAAGTGCAAACTTTTATTAACAATTTTATATAATAAACTTGTGATTTTCTATAAATATTTTCTAATTTGCTAAACCTGGTCAATTTATTTATTTTGATTAATCTGTCACAGACTGTCAAAATATAGCTTTCATATTTATACAATCGCATCCGTCATGTTAAGCTTGTTGACTTATAATTTAAACTTTTAATATAACTTCTTTGTTTTTAATAAAAGTTCATGCAAAAATTTGAAATATTTAACACTTTTAATTTATTTTTTGAAAAACACCCTTTATAAAAAAAAATGTAACCCATACAAAAGTTAGCTTCATTTAGTCTAGAGTACAAGTAGCTCCTGATGCTTTTGTTCTGTTTTTATTTTATTTTAGAAACAGAGAACTAAAAACCCCAACTTCATGGTGGTCGGTATGGTGTTTTGTGTTGATTTGTAAATTTGTATTTAAATTGGTGAAACTTCAGAAATAACGATTTGTATATATAGCAACAAAAAACCCTAACTAGCAACTATAGAGGTACTGTAGAATTTATTCAGCTTGGCTTTTGCAATGCTGCAGATAGAAAATAAGTTTTTGGGTGGTAATTTGTAAACCTATTTTATATACAAATTACAAAATACGTATATATTATATTCACACATTTATAATAGTTAGATGGGTGTGTTTCTTCTCTAAAATGTGGGTTTGTAGTCTAAATTATATAAAGAACTGATGTGGTTTGTTGTGTTTTTAAGAGGGATTGAGGATAACTGGCATATATATAAAATGTTTGTACCTAATAACAGAACTAAAATAAAATAAATGTAGCTTTAAGTTTCTTTAGATTGTTTGTTGCAAGTTAAAATATCGTCCTGCTCTATTAAAATTTCTAAATGTACGTTGAGTATAAACCACAAATTTGTTACTAATTGATAAATTAATTAAGTTATTTACTCGTGTGTAGTGATGGGTAAAACTGAATACGGTCTATAAGTTCACAATCCTTTTCATTTATTTTATGACATAAAATTCTGTAATAGTGCGGCAAAAAGTTTTAAATTTGTTTATTAGTTACTGAATCTAGCTTTTTTGTAACGCTAACCCTATGTTTATGTAGTTGGATTTTTAAGATTTTGAAAGTTTCGGCTCACATTTTCATAGATAACTATGAATAAGACTTATTAAAACGCAACTCATTGCTATTAATCAAGAAATAGAACTTGTATTGTTAGGGTGGCTATCTCGGCATCAAGCTGTCACTGTCCGTAGATGCATTGTAAAAATAAAATAAATAAGGTGGCGCAACAATCCGTAGAGACTTTTGACTTACAAGTCTCAACCATTCTTGACACCATTCCTGACAAGTATTCAATTCCTTGCAAGAATCGGTGCCCGTGAACATTTTTATTTTAGGTGGCACAGGCCGGGTTTGAACCCAAGACTTCTGGCACAACAGTTTAAGGCACTAACCATCATGCCAACGGTACTTTGTGGATGCATTGGCTGCTGAAAAGAGCCAATTCTGTTTGTTAACGTAGCTCATATACTTACTTGGGTCCTCAGATAAATAAAGTCCGTGGGTGATCGCTAATGTACCGTGCGATAATTTATGGCGTGATAATCGATACCCTTATTGGATTGCTGCCAATGGTGTAAGTATAAGGTATATAACAATAATGTATAGACTTTTCTGCTAGGAGCATTGTACATGGTGGCAGCCAGTATGGGCCTGACTCCCATACTGGTATTATCGTATCGGCTATAACTATTGTCGACGTTACTATTCTCAGTATGGCGAAATTAACTATACTTACAACTATTTATCCAATGAAAATCTTCTAAGCCATACAGTATTGCGTCCACACCCACACTGACATTGTAATATTCGCGATGTATTTCTTTCCGTGTACTTCTACGAACAATCGTGTGTGGTTTTCGGTGATATGTGCGAGCGACTTCCAGCCGTTCGCCAATCTCGACAATTTCTCCTCGAATGGTCTTCTCCGCGTGTTTCTTGGTTTTATAAATGTTCTGCCTCTTTGAGTAATTGGTTTCCACTGTAACTTTTTAAAATGTATGTCCGATTGGTTAGAAAACCCATAAGATATTTTCTTAGACACCTATAGCATTGAAGGTCTGCAGTACCCTTCTGATCGTTCCTGTTATTTTTCAGGTGCTGCAAATGTATTAAAATACTGGTTCTACGTTTTACCAGAACAGTCGTAGCTTTGCCTTCAAGTTGAGAGACTATTTCCTACAAATATTGTACAACAACCAAACGCAGCCTTATAATTAGCAATTCGGCTCGTGATGTCTTGTTTGGTTCGGGTTTTAGTAGAGACCATACATTTAAGATACTAAAAACATTCTAATTTTTGTTTATCAGAGGGGATAAGTGTCAGTGTCAATATAAGGTTTCCAATGTGAACATCTTATTTTTTCCCGTGTTGATTTTCAGCCCCACAATTTCTGCTTCTCTTTCCACCCTTGTTGCCATTTAATGGAGATCTATTATCAATTTATCATTTATGAGATGAAAAAACTTTATTGTCTGCACAGTCTGGATATTTCAGGAATGTTTGTCAGAGTCCATCTTTTTCTTCAGTTTCCTGCAGCACATCACTGATCACCAGAAAAACAAAAATTGGTTATAATATGCAACCCTGTCTCTCTCTACTTTGGACTTCAAACTCCTCTGACAACCTACCTCCGGGCAAGGCTTAACATTTAGGCCCTTCAGAAGTCACCTTGATCATATCCGATATACTCTTCATCCCCAAAGCTAGCCAGATAATCCATTAACATAAGGTGAAGTAAGAAATCTCACAGCTGTCAGGAAGTAAGAAATCTTAGAGCTGTCAGTGTCAAAATAAGTTATGTTAAAAAGAAACCTCATAACGATTCAGTCATTCGTTAAACACGTCATGTGAATTCAATCATTTAAGACTCCTTTTGAAAATTAAAGCAATTTGAAACAGCTTTAAAATTCTGCCTATCAAAATACAGCAAGTACCAAATTTTGAGAATAAGAGTTGAAATAAAAACAAATAAAAAAGGCGAAGTGGGCACGAATTTAACATATAGAAAGATAGTCGAAAGCAATTATAGGGGAGCACACAGCATAACCGTTTTACATCGAACATTTTCAACATCATCTTTTTCACTGTAAATGTTCCTTGAGTTCAAATAAAAACATACCTTTTATGTGAGTGAAATGTCATTCTCATTACTTACTTTTAGCTTGTCTATTGTCTATTCCATTCCACCTTTGCTATCTGATAGCCTTTAAAATATATTATATCCGCGTCTATAGGAACTAGAAACAAAGCACTCTGCCATTTCTTCTTCTTGCTTCAAAATGTAAATATTCCTCAACTTTTGGCTTTACTCAGTAATTTACATTTAATCCCCTGGATAGCTGCTGTCAAAAAGCTCATCACCACCCCTTATTCTATGTGCCGCACATCAAGTACATTTTTTTTGTAATATTTACCACAAAGATATTGGAAAAATCTGTCAGATTTTATAAATATATACCTTGACACTTTTAAACAGCCCCCCTGGGACAAACAACTCCATTAATACCCAAACTCACGATTTCGATTACTTTTGGTGCTGGTTTTGGTTTTGGTGCTGGTGTTAAAAAAGGAAAAATTAAATTGGTGTTTTTACGCTTGTGGCATGTTGTAGCACCTAAAGTACAATCAAACAAACATGACTGCTGACGGACGCATTCTAGCACGAGTACTTTTACTTCGTTTGTTGTATCGTAGTCGTAGCTTCTAGGTATGACAGTTTACTGTACTGTACTGTTTATTGTGTAATGTGTAATGCCCTGGCTGCCAAATCCAAACCCCTATTTATGTATAACAAAGTGCCCTCTACGATGAAAACGTATATAATATTTACTCGTACTTCGACTCATACAAAGCTGGATATTGGGTTGTTTATTACGTCAACCTAAACCCAAACCCATTCCATTCCAACCCCTGTTAAAAAATAATGCAAAAAGCTGTATAGGAGGCACTTTCTTTTTGTGTTTACCCCCTGACACAAAAAGATGACACGTTGCCAAAACGACAGCCCTTGTAATTGTGTATTTCATAATTTTTGAACACAGCGCATAGACTTTTCAACTGAGTGCGGTTAATCCGCTCTGCTTTATGGAAGAACGTATTTCGTTATGGAAGAACGTATTTGATTTTCTGTTGTTTTTCTTTTGTTTGCTTTTTTGTTGAATTTTCATTTCTTAATGGATTACGCACTGATTTACAAGTGTAAACAAGAGTTGCCAATTAAGACTTGGAAGGTATAGATAGATAAGGGTGGTTTTTGTGGTGCCACAGCATACGGTCGAGCCGCAGCAGCCCGACTCGATGCAACACCCCATTTGTCTTTGATTTAAGTTAAGTAAAATGACAATCATCAAGAGATTGAGAAAAAGTGAAGTGAAATGTGACAGCTGGTTTTATTGTTTCACGAAAATGTAAAACACAATTTATTTATTTTTTCTTGTTCCTCGAATAAAGGGTGTGAAAGTTTATAATTGTAATTTTAGTGCCACATGCAAAACAACCCTCCTTTGCACTTAGCGTAAAGTCACAACCAACGCAGCGCAGCGGTCAATTAGAAAAACATGTTATTCATTTATTATTTATACTCGAGAATATCATTTGTTCTTTTTAAAGAAATATTCTTTAAATTTTTTTATTTTTTGTTTGCATTAATTTTGTCCCTTCCTCAAACAAAACTGATGGTGGCCTCTGTTGATTAAATTTGATTCTGATGAAAACACGGTCACCCCATTTTCATATTTTTCCTTTTATGTTTTGATTTTTTATTGTTGTTATCCTGTGGGTGACTAAATACCGATATCAATAAATTCCCCTTTTTAAAAAGAGGAAGATTTAATTGGCAGGACAATTTTCTAAATTGCTAGGAATACAAAAAAAGTCCTTGCATCCAATCGAATCGAATCATCAGGCGAATACCAAATGCCGGATACCGCACATGGCATATTTCGGGCTTAATAAGAATATTATGTTTGTAGGGTGAAATATTGGTGAAAAAGAATATTTGTGGTTAGGTCCAATTAATTAAATTGGAAAACTAGGTTGGTCCTTTTTGAATGTTTTTTAAATTTTATTTGGCTTTCTTTTTTAGGAATTCAGTTATTTTATATTATTTTTTTATCTTCCAATTTATTCTCCACTTATTTGCCTTTTGAAATTAAGGTCGATTGGAATTTTTCAGATTTTATTTTTCTATACACAAACATATGTACTTATATACACACATGCAACCTCATCTGAATACGTACTTACTTATAACGTTCTTAATAAAGGGAACCAATTTCTAGGCGTTGAAATTAATGGAGATTGCATATTTTATTAGTAAAAAAATATATGAAAAAAGAGTCTGGGAGGCGAAACACACTGATAACTTCCAATCCCGTCTGTCTATTTGTCTTGCTTAAAAGTTTGTTGGTTTTCGTGTTGAGTTAAAAAAGTTGTTAGTTGAATTATTCTAACAAATTTTAAAATAACCTGACTATAAAATCTTAAATATTGTTCATATAAAGAAATAGTTTAGTTTGAAAATCTAGTTTTGTTAAATAGATTTTTAGTCGAAAACAGATATTTACCAATTTTAGTAGCATTTCTTATATTTTAACAAATTGGATGAATGTAAATAATTTGAGAGATATCAAGAACCGAATATCAAATTTTACCAAATTTGCGTACGTACTATTTTCGGAGGATTTTAGTTTTTTATTTTTATTTTGGATTTTTTTAGAAATAAACTACTAAATGTCGAAAACAATATTTTCTGTGAAATAAAAAAGTTTGAAGACAATATTTTATATTTTCAAAAACCTATTTGAGTCGAAAGTAAATTTTTACCAAGTTTTTTATTGTTTTTTTTTTTGTAAGGTTTTAATTTTTCGTAAAAAAATTGATATTCGTCAAAATTTTACTGAGTGTTCGCAACAATATTTCTTAAAAGATAAAAGTAGTTTAAAGCCAATATATCAAAGTTTTGAAAACATATTTGAGTCGAAAATCAATTTTTATCAACATTTATTAATTTTTTTGTTTAGGCTTATATTTTTGTCAATTAGATTTTTCTAAAAATGTTTGCGAATGTTGAAAACAATATTTCTTATAAAAAAAATTAGTTGGAAGCCATAATCTTAAATTTTTGAAAAGATATTTGAGTCGAAATTCAGTTTTTACCAATTTTGAGTCAAGTTTTTTTTGGGTATTTTATTTTTTATAAAAAAAATGTCAATTCGAGTTTTCTCAAAATTTTCCCAGATGTTAAAAACTTTATTTTTCGTTGCCCAAAATTGTTTTGGAGATAAAATCATTTTTTATTTGTAAAATTTTCTAGGTTACAAATGTTATTTTGTTCAGGTTTTTTTTCAAAAAAAATATACTTGTTAAGTATCACGTTACAAAATATTATATAAAATTAATTCAAGTCTCTAGCGTTATTGATTCGTAAGTTATTCAGGATTAACCAAAGTTTTTATCTTTTATTTAAACTGCTATGCTAAAAAAGCCGCCAACTCTATTTTCCTTAAAGCCCTTTCTGTATTTGAATGTATTTTTTATCTGTATAACAAAATTTATTTGAAGTCGATATCTCTTCTGGTTCTTGAGCTTTAGACAACGAAAAAAACGTCACGAACGTACGGACGTACGAAAGTATGTACACACGCATGCATGCCCAGACATCTTTCTAAAAATATTTTATTTCAACTCTAGGGACCTTGAAACGTCAAGTAAAATCAAAATTTTCAATTTGACAAATCGGACCTTACAATAACTTCCTATGGGAAGTTAAACGGCACCTACAAATGTTTGAATAATATTGACCAATAAACACATGGCTTTCAATAAAAGGTTTTATTTTGAATTAAAAAAAAAACTGTTTCTTGAGGGAATCGTTTTGGCAAAAATATGAAGTATGAACTTACACTCAATTACGGCAGATACAATTTTGTTTGTCAGTTGAAAGTCTGTCACTTATTATTGTGTTTTATGAACTTTCTAAATTCGGTGTAATTCTGTAAAGTCGTTTGTATATACTGAATAATTCCAAGGATCGACGAAGAATCGACAAACATGCTTTTAAGTCAACGCTCAGATCTCCGGTCAACCTTTTTTAGCATCCAATGCGCATTCATAATGTGTTAAGTATTTATTATCATTACGTCCCTATAGTACTTCATAAGGTTTAAACTTAATTTTTAAATTGTTTTTATTTCGAAACTTGACAATAATTTTATTTTGGTCAATCTCCATACAAAACTGAAAAATATTCATAAACGTATGTCGGCAGTGTTCTAGCACTTACTGTTGTTGTTGCGTCATCTACTTGATTATTTGGTGAAGACTTTGGAGCTGAATCATCATCCTCTCCTGGCTAAATCTGTGTTTTTGTTGCATCAAGCAAAGCATTTATAATTAATTTCGAAATACTTATCTGTGCTAAATCTAACTTCCAAAGTTTTTGAGTGGCTTAGCTGGAATTCTTTGCATAGAATTTAGTCTATTCCTTAGTTCTAACTCAGATTTTCGATTTTTGAGCTTGTTCTGAAGAAGCACAACTTCATTCCCTGTTTTTTTTGGGATTTGTTCAGTTTATCTTTCTTTGCGTTTTAGCAATTGAGAAAATTTTACCAATCAAAATGTATTATAACTTCTTATTTAAATTTCCGTCGCCTCAATGACGATTGAGAAAATAAAATATAGATCCGGCTCGAAGGACCAAAGGACGGTTATGCTGTTTATTCGAACTGACTATAAAATCTTAACCTACGCTTATATATACTATTTTGTTCGTGATATCGATAAGTGTTAACAGAAACACACACACAAATTCTGACCCAAGCACAAGCAATCAATTGTTTTTTATCTCAATTTGTATGTGTGCTCCTGTTTGCTGCATAAGATATCCTAAGCAAACATAATGCTTATCACTTATCTTATCACTTCTTATTATCTTAGTGTTCAATGTTTGAAAAACGTAACTTTAAGATACAACCCGTTTTACTCTCATTAAAATTTTCAACTATTTGATACATCGAACCGATTAAAATTACTGCTAATATAAAATTAACAACCCTCCGCCTCCGGACGCCTTTATGTTGAAAGTTTTAAGCTTTCAACCTTTCTAAGAATTGCATTGTGCCTCTTGAATTAATAAGCTATTATGTTTTAAGGAATTCCAACGAAATTTATAATTAGTGATTCCCATTAAGATTGCTTCAAAGATTTTGTTTTTTAATTTCAATACACGAAACTTCTCAATTAAACTTGAAAAGTATATATAAAAGCAATTTTGATTTCTTTAAAGACATCATTTTCAAGAATATCCATAAAACCATATTAATATTCATTCAATTTGTTTATTTCTTAAAAAAGGAGCAGAAATTCTCCAATACTTGGGCAAGATCTCCAAATATCCAAAATGAATTTTATACGAAAACCATTTTCATTTTCATAGCAATAAATACGTATGTATATATAAATGTTTATGTATATGTGCACCTCATACTAGTACGTTGTATAATTTTCTACGAAATATAATTCAATTTCAAATGTATTAAGTCTCGGACTTTGATTTAATTTCAGTAATGGATGTGTACACAATGCTACTCTGCTCCTACTCCTATATACACGCTCCTTGAAAATGAAACTTTTTACGACCTTATACCGCTAACTGTAGGTTGTGAGGATGTCGATGTGTATCATGCATTTCAAGTTAGAATGCTACGTACATATTTAACAGGAAAATACTTTTATATATTCAGAATATTTAATATCATTAATGGTTTAGTTTGGCTTGGCATAGCCATTTTATTTTTATAGAATGTTTAATGATATATGAACAATTCAAATGGTTTTAAAAGGCATATAAATATAAAATATAATCCGAGACGAATGTCTAGTCTAGTCACTGTGTGTCTAGACACTGTGATTAAATTAATTATGATTATTATTATTTTGTGGGGGGATGATGAAGGAATAAGAAATTGCAATTATGTATGAATCTTTGTTTTTTGGGGGGTTGGTAGGTAACCTCCATAAGACTTTGAATCTTTTGTTTTTTTTCCTTTGCATTTCATAAATAATTAAAAATAATAAATGCTTGGCCTAGTTTAGGAAATTATAGTCAATGTAATTTTTTTTGTAAATTTTTCATATAAAATGCAAATCATAAATAATTATTCAATTATTTCTGAGTAGGTAATTATTTATGAAGGCAGGTACTTGCTTAAATTTGATTTGCTGATTTGATTTTAATGTTAATGTTATTGTTTTTTTATTTGGTTTGTTTTGTTTTAAATTAAAAATGAGTTTCTGCTGAGTCAGAGTTAGAATTGCAAATACCCTCCCATAATTTGGTAGCAATTAACAAATTAAATTTTCGTTAAATTTGAGTTCTCTTAATACAGGGTGTCCATAACAATGAATTTCTTTCATAATGTTTTCAAATGCATCTTTATACTTCTAACCACATTTTTCTCTGTACTTCACCCAAAATTAATGTTACTTTTTTTCTACCTGTGTATTGAAAACTCTTTCAAAATTGTAACATCCTTCCTACATACACATTCTTCTCTGATCCAATTTTGAGATGTTTTTTGGGATGCCAGTTAATCACCTCTCCGTGTTTCTAAGAAAACAAAAACAAAAGAAAGACAAACTTAATATCTAAATAAACAAAACAAAAGTAAAACTCGAACTATGTACACGTTCATACGTTATACATAGTAAATAGTGTCTCCAAAAGTTAGAGGTAAAAGTTTTGTAGGTAATGCTTATTGCCGACCAATTAAGATAATTGCTTTTATTTATTTGTTACCTAGTTTAGATTTTCGAATATAAAGGATCCTCCAATTAAAGATTTCAATTTGAATGCTGCGCTATTTGGGCAGCTGTCACTTTTGAATATGTCTTTTTTTGACATTTGCCCAGACGACATAAGGTATAGAATGTAAGGCAAGTTTATAAAATCTGATTGCCAAAAATTGTATTCCAATTAAGTTGCTAAATAAATTTACTGGGAAGAAAGTCAAGAAAAATCTCCTTAAATATCAAGTCAAGTCTAGTTCTGTCAAAATGCCAGCTGATCATGTTTTTTTTTTCATTCAACTGACAGCTGGACTTTATTACTATGTGATTTATTTACTTACTGCACAATTTGTCTTAAAACTTAGCGGAAAAGAGTGTCTTGTCATATTTTAAAAGGAATAAGGTCTTTTTCGGTACAAGACAACTTATTACGGACTTTTATATTGTATAAAAAGTTTTGCTGTTTATATTAATGTTGTTGGTATTATCTTTTACTTGCTATCTCAAAAATTAACTATCTGACTTAGGCTTATTTAGTGTTCAAATAATGTAGTTGATTGCAAACGAAGTTCCTTGAACATGCTTTATTATATAAAAAAGAAACATTGAGGTTTCAACATCGCATTGAAATTTTAAAAATTCACTACGAAAGAGTTAAAAAACTACCGCTTAAGAGCCATTGAAGCAGGCCGGAAATAGTGATAGTGAAAGTTTAATCTGCTAGAAGTGACGTTAAGAATTAAAACCGTGTGCGGGAATATGACAGCTGTATCCCGTAGTTGTGACGAAGTGCCAAGAATTTGGATTACTAGCCCATCTTTCAAATAAAGCATTCCACAACCGAAATTACACCATATTTTCCATAAGGACAAACAAATTTTAAGGCTTTTAAAGTCCAGTTAATACAAGAACTCAAGTCCTGCGACAATCACCCGTAACGTTATATTTTCGGTGATTGGTTCCTTGAAATACATTAAAATTATCCAGATTTAAAGAGTTAAAAAACTACCGCTTAAGAGCCATTGAAGCAGGCCGGAAATAGTGATAGTGAAATAGTGATAGTGAAAGTTTAATCTGCTAGAAGTGACGTTAAGAATTAAAACCGTGTGCGGGAATATGACAGCTGTATCCCGTAGTTGTGACGAAGTCCCAAGAATTTGGATTACTAGCTCATCTTTCAAATAAAGCATTCCACAACCGAAATTACACCATATTTTCCATAAGGACATACAAATTTTAAGGCTTTTAAAGTCCAGTTAATACAAGAACTCAAGTCCTGCGACAATCACCCGTAACGTTATACCTTCGGTGATTGGTTCCTTGAAATACATTAAAATTATCCAGATTTACATCAAAAACTCATAGTGAAGGCCTGGATTCTAAGTACAACGCATTTAGGGCATAGAATCCTAAAAAGCATCTTTATTCTCAACGTGTTGCTGTTAAAAAGTTTCTTGATATTGATCAAATTTGTTCAAACAGATTTTCCGAAATAACATTTTTAGACTTTTTTCTTAATACAACACGAAAATAAAGTCGTTTAGCTGATATAATTTTTCATTGTAAATGGAAAACTTTCATCTCGGTTCCGTAAAATAAAGCCAAGTAAAATAAGGCCTACTTTTGAAAATTGGTTTTATTTCAATTTTTTAGAGTGCTGCAGGGCCAATTATTCAAATTTAGTCTTATTTCACTTAACTTAATTTTACGGCACCCTCGTCTCTACAATTAAAGACACATCCCTTAATTACTATTTAAAATACTCGTCTTTTTTAAATACTAAAATGAAAGCTCGTATTAGAAAACAATGTAATACGAATGGAATTTTGTGAATTAAATATATATTCCAAATTATATTATTAATCCAGTCTCCCTAAATATTTCAATTAAACACCCTTCAGAAATGAATAAAAATTGAAGCAATACTCTTACTTCAAGTTTTCCGCCTGAAAATATGTATTTTTCTCATATGTTGCTTTCTTTGAAGTTTACCAAAAACACTAAACAAATGGCAGGTAATAGAACTTTCGAGTTAGTTTTGAGACATCCTCCAAAGCAGCTATCACCGAAATAAATTATTCCAAAAATCTTATTCAAGAAAATCTTTCTTTTGGGTGGAATTTTCATTTATCAAAAAGTATGAGGTTGGTAATAAAACACCAGCTTATTCAATTTCAAAGGAAACTTTTTTACCTACTTTATTGCTTTACTCTGAAGTTAATGACCTTAACTTTGATAAATGGAATAATGACTCTTGAAGTAAAAGTTGTTATCTCAAAAAACACACACTCCGATTAGAGTTTAGACACAATAATTCAAAAAAAAAAGTAATAAAATCAGCCTGTTTATAGTGAAAAATTAAAAGTACCATCCATTAATCTATACCTAATGTTTAAGGAGCAAGGACCTTGTTGAGGAACAAAAATTCGTTTTGGTCTTCAATCACACCCACACACACGCAAGCTTGTCATCCTGTACTAGCCATAATAAGTCCTTTGCTCGAATTTTTCAAACTTTCGTTTTTTCTCTCACTTTCGCTCTCTCTCTATCTCTGTCAAAGAATGTCAATCATAAGAGAGACAAATCTTTACATCCTTCGCCATTGAAGATACAACAAGAACATGAAATTATGATCAATGGCAAACATTTGTTTGTATCATTTGTCTAACAAATTGATATAATATTTTTTTTCGCTCTTTCTTCTTTTTCTTGTCTTTGTTATGAAAATAAACAAACACACACAAAATAAGACAGATCCTGGGTAATCCTGTGGGATGATGAGAAACGTTTTCGCGTTAAGTAGGTTGATTAAACTTCATGATGATGGAACGCATTATATTACTCATATTTTTTAGTTAGGAATTTTCTATAAATGAAATCATGTATAGAAGAAACTTAACACTTGAACTTCAAAGGTGGAAGGAGTGAGGAAAAATTGAAATACCTACAGGATGCCAAATGTTGCAACTTAAAAAAATCAGCAGGAGGTGCTACATCAAGAGAACAGATTGAAAATAAATCACATTGTTAGTGGCACATGATATTTATAAAAAGAAAAACTCAAACTTATCTTCTCTGAAAAGAGGGTTCTAGCCAAAGTGTGAATTATTGTTAAAAGGTACGTGGATCGAAAATCACCAAAAACAAAAACGTGTTCAGATTCAGGAATTTAATAACCATCAAGGCATAAAATTATTCGAATTTCAACAAAAAATAATTAAAATAGAAATAGAAACAGAAATTAAATATTCCTTCAACTTCATTAAATACATTATTTCGCTTCCGCTTGATGATATTTCAAATTTCAGCGCCACAATTTTCCAAGTGATTGCTTTATGCAGAGCTGTGTAGAGCTATGATACAGAAAGGTTAGGTAAGGTATACTGTACTTGTACCTACAATCTACATATATAAAATTTCTATATTGAGGTATAATTGTATTGTCCTATCGATAGTATATTTTCTATTCCATTGATGTTTGATTTAAATCGATGTTGATGTCAGGAATATTAAGTAGTTTCATTGAAAATTTCAAGCTCAAATTCAAAAATAGAGTAAACAACTCGACGCTTTCAGAAAACCCAAAGGTGTGCTGATTGTATTCGAAAAACAAACATATTAATGTTTATGTAGGTAGGTATACGGTCGTATGCCTTGTCTATTACCAACCTAGGGATGAGCATATTCTATTCGTATTCGTAGAAAAAGGATAAAATCATTGTTTTCGTAGCTTGTAGATATAACAAAGTTTTGAAAACAGGTGCTAATGATGCGAAGGTGAATGATGTTTGAAGAGGATGTTGTTTTGGGAAAACATTTACACGTTGTTTAAATTTGTATACTTTGCTTTCCCTGATATTTGATGATTGTTATGCGAAATGAATTTCGATTGACAAAAGTGTGTCAAGGTTGTTTTATTTATAGAAAAGGTATATTAAAATCATTTTCCTTTTCATCTCGAGTTTAACTTGAACTTTTGAAGCTTTGTCCTTCATTTTTCATCTATAAATCAAATTCCGTCGAAATCTCAGACTGCAATTTGAGTTTATACATTTATAGTTAAATGTCATAAGTTCTGTTTACACTTAATATTCTTCGTATAGGATTTCCAACTTTCCTTTATAAATAATTTGCAATCATAATGAAATGAGAGAGAAATGGTGCTTAATTGAAAATCAGTTACTGGAAACCTACTAAAACTTCACCAAGTCATTGACCTCATCCAAGAAACTTTTGCATCTTTCCTTTATTATTGATTCTACTTGCCAAGTATTATTGTTAAAAGTCTAAACTTGACTTCTACTTTATGTCGAGGTGTAGAAATTATTAGAAATTGTCACCCAATTTTATAATGAATAAAAGAAGCGATGCGACCCACATTGATAACTGATGTTTTAAGATTCTGAACA
Source organism: Eupeodes corollae (assembly GCF_945859685.1). Classification (NCBI taxonomy): domain Eukaryota; kingdom Metazoa; phylum Arthropoda; class Insecta; order Diptera; family Syrphidae; genus Eupeodes; species Eupeodes corollae. The sequence goes on along the minus strand of NC_079147.1, from coordinate 215,205,160 downwards.
GTAATAATATTTATTTTCAATACATCAAACATATAAAAATTAGTACAATTTTATAACGATAAAATAAACTAAGTATTTAAAACGATCTTCATGCAATCAGTTTCGTGTTTGCTTTGTTGATGTGTTTCTTTTATAAGCTTTTGGTTAATATTATAAGGGTGTGGATACCGGATTACAATCCTCCATGTTGAATCGCTTGAGAATATTCTTTAGGTATGCCCGTTGGTCTATCCATTGCTTTCCCTTTTCTCGATCGCGAGTTATTTGCATACCAAGCACAAATTTAGCTTCTCCAAAATCTTTCATCTAGAATGACTTAGCCAACTTTTCTTTGATAATTTTGTTTCATCTTTGTTATTTTTAAAAATCAGTATGTCGTCTACGTAAATTGGACTAAAGTTTTATCTGTGCTGTTTGTCTTGTAATAAATACACGGATCGGTTTTTGATTGTTTAAGTCCAATTTTCTTTAAAGTTTCATCCAATTTCTTTTTCCAAACTCTGCTAGCCTGTTTGAGACCGTTCAGTGATATCTTGAGTTTATATACTTTATTTTGAACATTTGACGCTTTTTCCAATCAGACATATGTTCGCTCTTCATTGCCTCAGCGACTGTCTTTGAATCTTTATCATTGTTGCTGGCCACGTACGATAGATAACCGTATCTTTCAGGTGGATTTCTTATTCTGGTAGATTGTCTTATTCCTCTCTCAGATATGATTCCTTCTGAAGATTCTTAAACAATGAAATCATCTTGGGCATCCAAAAAACTGTTTTCACTTGCCGTTTCGTCATTTATTTCGATAGGTATTTCATTGCTTGAATTCACTGGTGGAATTTCGCCTCCATTCCCCGCTCATATCCTGTAAGGATATCACAATAAGATGTATCGTTTGGCTCACTATCTTTTCGAAAAAATTGCTCATGGAAAACTGCGTCTCTACTTAGTATGACTTCTTTTTTCTTAACGTCATAAAAGCGATATGATTTTGAGTGTGTGCAGTATTTTTGAACTCAAGGAACTTTTTCTCTACCTCATTCTTGCTTTTAGTGAAAAACGCAAAGACTTTTCTTGAACAATCATCAATGAATAGAAGCATGTACTCTAAACCTCCAATTAATATTTGTTCATTCGGACCAAAACGATCTGTGTGTACTAAATCTAATATTGATTCTGCTCTAGTACAAATTGAGTTAAACGGCAAACATGTGATGAAATTGATTTTCGAACTATCGCAATCAATATTCTGTACCACTTTCGGAATCATAGCTTGTGTGGTTTCATTACTTGGATGTCCAACACGCTTTGTGCCAAAGTTCAAAGTGTGAAGCTACATTTTTTGTAACATATGCACTTTGGTTGGGTGGTCTGTTGAGTCAGAACATATTGTTCACCAAGCTTGCAGTTGCAACAACCCTTTGGTCCGTGACTAAACATCTATTCTTGGAAAAAATGATTGAAAAACCCTTTTGAGCAATATTCGAGACAGATAAAAGATTAATGCATAAGTCAGGAACGTGAAGGACTTCTAAAAATTCAAACTCACTTTCTTTGAATTTTACAATAGATACCTTCATTTTGACTTTACCAATACCTTGGACTTGCATTTTTGAATTATTTGCAATAATTACCTCAGAGTTAAGATTTTCCATCTTACTTGAAAAGCATGCACTATTTGATCACATGTGAGCTGACGCTCCCGAGTCGAAATACCATTCTTCTCTGTCAAGAGTCGTGACGGAAAAACATCTTAACATCGCATTCTTCTTTTCTTGATGGTTCTTATTCTTTGTTGGACATTTAGCAGCAATATGGCCAGAATCGTTGAAGTTGTAACATTTAGGACCTTTAAAGTTCTTATTCCCAAAGTTTGCCTTGTTCTTGCCAACAAAAGCAGTATCTTGACTTGCATCCAAATTAACGTATTGAAGTTTGGTTTTAATACTGTCTCCTGTAATAAGAATCCCAGAGCTTTGGATTCACATTACCATTGGCTTGTATTCTTTGGGAAGACTCCCCTCACAAGACCAGAATCTTGGAAAATTTTCTGAAGAGAATCCCAAATCTCCTTAGCGCTTTTGCAATGTCTTATATAAGGATAAATGGATCCTTAAACAAGCAATATAAGCTCCGATTTTGCGTTTAAGAGCTTCGTTGCATCCTTCTCTGTTTCACTACCATCAGAAACAGCCTTCCAAAGTCCGCTCAGTTGGAAATAAGCTTCAACGGAAAATTTCCAGTCTTCGAAGTTTTCGCTTCCCCGAAGCTTTTCGATACTGAATTTCATTTCAGACATCTTTTCTAAATACAAATTTCCTTATTATATTGTATTTAGATCGTGATAAGGCCCATAACTTGATGTTTTAAGATTCTGAACAGTAAGAGTAATAATATTTATTTTCAATACATCAAACATATACAAATTAGTACAATTTGATAACGATAAAATAAACTAAGTATTTAAAATAAAAAGTATCAAATCTCAACTTTCAACAATAACTTCCCATGCCGTCTGTCAATTTGTCTTGCTTAAGACATTAACAAAATATTTATAACAAGATTTTGTGTGAGATAAATAATCTGAAGTCAAAATCTTTCTGTTTCTATTTTTCCGAATGCTTGAGTCGAAAACCATTTCTTATTAGTTTTTTGTTGCTTTTGTATGTTTGTTTTCGTGTTTTGTTAAAAAGTTGTCAGTTAAATTTTTTTTAAACTACCAAAAATATTTTGCATGTGATTAATAGTTTGATTTCAAAATCTATTTTTATCAACGAGATTTTTAGTTGAAAACCAATTTTAGTATCATTTTATTGAAATAGTTATTTCTTACATTTATAAAAAAAACTACAGATTGGATTTTTCTAAGAATCTTATTATAATAAAAATAAGCACAGAATAAAATCATTTTAAAGTCAATATCTTCATTTATTTAAGTGATTTCGAGAATCGAAAATTAATTTTTAATAATTTTGCTACAAATAGTATTTTTGTAGATTTAATTTCTTACGAAAAGACTGACTATTGGATTTTTATAAAAGTTGTACGGAATCCAGAAAACAATATTTTCTGTTAGATGAAATTAATTTAAAGCCATTACTCTAATTTTTGGACAGATGTATGAGTCGAAAATCAATAATTGCCAAGTTCTAGTGATGTTTCTAAGAAGTTTTCATTTTTTATAAAAAAAAATTATGAATTTGTTCTTCTAAAAATTTTACTGAATGTTGAAAGCTATATGCTTTATAAGAAGAAGTGTCTAAAACGTTATTTTTCGTTGCATACAATTATTTTGGATATAAAATCATTTTTCGTTCGTAAAATGTGTCAATTATTTGTTTGAATTTTGTTGATTTATAAAAAAGCTTCTTTGGTAAAATGCAAAATTATATAATACAAAATTTACGAGTAGTTCGTGAGATATTTTGGGTTATTTTTTATTACTGTGGTAAAAAAAAAAACACCCACTCAATTTTTTTGGAAGTCCTTTCTGCATCTTTCTGTGTTATTATATATACTGGTTCTTGATATATGGACGATTTTTTTTCAGTTGTTAAACAGCTAGGTCATGATGAAAAATTAAAAAATAGTTCTACGCTGGATTTATGATTTAAAAATCAGTACACAAGTTTGATTGAATCCATAATTATTGTATTTAACCCACACCTGGGTGCATCACTTGAAAAGAATATTAATAGGTTTAAACACGAACAGAACTAAAACAAAAAACCTTCCGTATTGTCTGAAATAAGTTGAACAAGGTTCATGTTTTATACAAAAAGGGTGTTAAAAAAAAGTTAAAAATAAAAAAACGTCAGGTATATTCATGCCATCTTGTAGTTTATATAAAAATAGCTTAAGTTAGTTAGGTTATTAAAAACATGTTCACAAGAATAACAACTATATGTATAGTATTCTATAAGCTTAACTGCAAAATAACATGAATAAAATATGGCTTTTCTATAATGTTATTGTTGAATTAAAATTTTATGGTTTTTTTAACATTTAGATTTGGTTTTTTTATTCGAAGACAGTGGATGTAGAATAGGATGTTGCTATTAATTAGCCCTCGGTAATAGACTGGTCTTTCGAAGGTATTTTAAGATGGACGATGGCGTTTTAAATTCCAGTTAGGCCAATCTAATTATAGGGAACACCTTTTATATGAACAACAATGATTGGTTAGGATTTAAAGCTTATAAAAAATTGTCTAATGTGGGAGCTATTTTTAGGACTTCGTGCGTTGTCGGTTAACCATATTCCGTCATGATTTACCATTCCTTAAAAATAGTTCGTGAAACAAGCAAACACGAACACCAAAAGGCTTTTTTCAAGCAAAAGGAGTTCTTCAACTCTTTTCACATTCTTTAAAAAAACTCATTAAGTTATAAGAGTATATAAATTGGCTTAAGGAATTATTTCCATGGAACTTAAGTTGTGTTCAACTTCAAAGCCTTAAAATTGTTTTGAATTTTCAATTCTTAGGTTTTGTAGTCTAGATTAGAATTTGATGTCAGAAGTTTTCGAAGTACATATTTGTAAATGATAGAAAAAGTAAAATTTGTATGTTTTATTTTAATGTCTCCGTCTTCTTTTAAATCAACTTTTTTTATTTTTGCCTGAAATACAAATCCATTTCTGAGTTATGTTTAGAATTCAAGAAACTGTTTTCTACAGTTTGAAAAAAATAAGAAAGACCAAAATTTTGTAGTTTGAAGTACTGGTACATTTCGGACATCAGAATCTGTTCGTTACTGGACTTCTTATACAAACCACAAAGTTTCACAGATTAAAACTCGTCTCCTTCAACGGCAATAGGAGCAGAAACATTACGTATAGCGGCTGCAGAATCATTCTGCAGTGCTCTGTAGTATATTTTGAAATAAATAACCATGTTTACTACTACTTATTCAAATGATTTTCCAATGAAAAAATATTATTTGCTTATTGCTAGCAAGCGTCCCACTCCTTTTACCAAGAAATATACTGCATTCTCGAAAATGTCCTTCGTAGAATATTTTCCTGTTGTGGATCTGACGCAATATCTGAAAGACTTCATCATCATCTGTTTCTGTATATATTTGAGACTCCCATGCATAGATTTTGTTTTTCAACAAATTCTTACAAAAATTCATCTCCTTTTAGCTCGATTTCAGTTTCACTGATTGTTTCCCCAATTAAATTGGATTTTGCGTAACATTGTTGTCATAAAACAAAATTAACCAAGAAAATATGTCACAAGCAAATTGTGTTGACGTTATGAGAACTCACAATAAGTTACATATTTTCACGACAAAACTTCAATCACACATTCACCAACCCCCGCTGCCGCCGCCAGCCGCCAGCAGCCAGCCATCCGCCCTCTTGAATAGACATCCTTTGATAATAATATAACAGAACCACACACAATTGACAAATACATAGTTAGTTATCTCATCAATTCGATTTCGATCTATCTATAAACAAAAAGAAAATTGTGATGGAGAGAAATAATATTGCTGATATTGATGTTTTGCACAATATAAAGCCAGCAGGGGTGATGTGATGACAATTTTTATGTGTGTTTAGCTGAGACAAATATAACCAAGGATTTAACCAAAGGATAATCGGCTGGAAGTTATGAGCTTAGCTGGGGAATCAACATTATAATGCCTGGACTGTTTTATTCTTATTTTATTTTCTGTATTCAGTTCGGTTGTACAAAATGAAAGAAGAAAAATAAAATGGATTTGGGTATTTGTGTTTTCATTGTCAATAATTGGATGAGCAATTGTTATGAAAAGCAAAAATTAACAATTTTAGGCAAATGGATGTAATTCATTCGTAATTTAACTTAAATAAGTAAAAATATTTACTCATATCAGAAAATACTTTTACTCGAACAGCGGTACATAGCTTACTTGGTGCAGATATACTGATTTCAAGTTTTAACTGCAATTATTTCGTTAAGGTGTATTACATAAAAACATACTTTTAAAAAAAGGAGACAAGTTATTCAGTATAAAAAGAACGTGAGTCGGTAGCGAAATCTAAGGTGATCTAAAAATAGGCCAAATTATTTTATATTTAAGAAGATTTAACATGCATTTATTTTTCAAACGGTTGCTATATCAAAGCAACTTTTTAATAGTGACAGAAAATCGCTATTAAATGATAACAAGTTATTAGTTTAAACTGTATGAGTTTACTTACTTAAATGTTGAAAATAATAAAATTGACTATTTGTCATGTAAATCCATACAAATTGAGCCAGTATGTATCCTATAAATTGTATTATACTATGTACATATGTTCAAACGTAGGCACAAGTTTTGTCTCATTCAATACAAATTATTACAAAAATTGAACTTAGAATCAAACCCCACCGTTCAACCGAATTCAATAATATGCTATGCGTTTTACTTGCACGTCCCATAAGTTTATAAGCTTCAATTATAAAGTTTCTTCTTTAAATATATTTCGAACTCTTCCACTGTGCTAAATTTCATTATTGCACAAAAACCAGAAGTGTATCTTGTAAATATTAACAAATGCATATAAAGTAGGCTGATACCACACCTCCTTATCATCACATCACAGCATCGCAAGTCCAATTTTTGTATTTGTACACAAATCGATCTCTTTACTTTACTAAATTTCACAATTACCAAGAATATGAAGTGTTTCTTGTAAATAACAATAATTACTTGAAAACTTTATAGATACTACGTTTATTATTATTATTTTGCTCAGATTTGTGTTTGTCTACAACACTTAGAAGGTTTAAATCAAACATACATCCAAATCTTTCCATTTTTTTTTCGAAATTTCAAGATTCTACCATGATCAATCTGTTAAGGTTTTTCGAATTGCATTATCTCGAAAACTCTTTTAGCTAATGAGGTTCCGTAAAGTTAATGTGCCGTGTTGTACGGTGAACGTTGGTTCGACCGAATACATTTGTATGTTTTGTATGATTTTCAACATTGTAGTCACAGGCATATCAGAAGAGGCCTTTAGCGTAAGTAGGCTTAAAGCCTTCCAAAACTATGAATCAATGACAATGATTTCAATATCTTGTTAAATATTGTATTTTGAATAGGTTTCAGATACATTATTGAAAGAGTTTGAAATCTTAATTAAGATAGCTGGCGAAAAATAAAAACAGCTTTCAGCTGTTCACAAAAAGCAGACAAACTTTTTTTATCCACTACAAACGTAAACATTTTAAAAACTATTTTCAGCCTCCTTCAAATTCAATTACATGTTAAATCAGCTATTCTGTCAGATACCCACATACCCTAGAAATGTTTGGATAGCTTAGGATAGTCGTAATGTTTTGGACCAGCTGTTCTTTTACATGTAAAACATTGATAAAAAGTAAACCGGATACTCTATCTGTCTGAGATTGGAAGCAGCCAATAGCATTTTTTTCTGTTTTTCTCGTTTATTAGCTTTACGTAATACTTGAGGTACCCAATATATTCATGTCCATTTTCTTAGCTTCTTTAGCAAATTCAACTAATGGAACCAGATTAGTATCCTATTTTTTTCATACTATTGATTGACAGTAGGATAAGTTAAACTTGCAATACCTATAGAATGCTTATATCACTTCGTTTTTTTTCCATTACTTGTCAAAATCTGTTTTCTAGAAAAGAATAAACAAAGGAACATACAATTTAAATAGCACATTTAGGGTTTTGAGAACCCTTGCTAGATTTAAGGAGAAATTGCTCATTGGTTATATCGAAGTACGTGCTTATTTATTACAGTATTATGTGTCTACAACTTATGAAATTATCATTTATCCTTAGGAATGTCCGTTTAAATGTTTAGTTAAGTTCTCAAGGAAAAAACAGACCAACGTCGTATTTAAAACAGACTTAGGAGTTCTCCGAATTACTGGATGAAGTGTGTTGATCCAACAAAAATTAGTAGAAGAAATTATAATGATATCTCTTCAGCTAAGGAAAATTTTCGCATTTTTTTTCCGTACTGAACGAAATGATACTATTTTCAATTGAGAATTGATTGGCCTGCGTTTAAATATTTGTAGAGTAAAAATATGCACTCTTATTCTGATTTGTTTATTCATTTGAAATTGAAAACATCCGCTTTTGCTTTTAATTGTTTTTTTCGTTGGTATGTGTATATTTTTAAAACACTAGAACATAGGAACAACACATGTTTCAATAACAATTATCCTATAGTCGTGTTATACTCGTACAGTGTACAATATCAATCATAAACCAACAAGCGTGCTAGTCACGAAATAAAATTTTGTTTTGTTGTCCTCGAAATGGCTAAATCCTTCGATCATGCAAGATATGCAGGTACGATAACGATAACGATAACTATATAACTCTAGCGTCTATGCCATCACCTATCTCTGACACATTTAAATGCAATTCCGCATAGGCGTTTCCCCATAAATCGCTGAACCTGCTAATAACATTGTTCAGTTACTTTGCATGATGCCCCGTCCATCCATCCAGCCATTTAGCCATCCATCCATCAGTATTATAGTTGGTGTACCTGTTTATACATATAGATTGTAGTTTGATATCGATGGAACTAGTTTGATAAGCGTGTACAAATTGTGTATTGTGTTTGCAGCTGTATGTTGGTTTTACTTTTGTGACCCCAATTACTTTATATGATGGCAAAAAGGATGATATTTATATTGGTGCAAAATACACCTCCATTATAAAGTTCTTATTTATAACTGATGTTGATTATCGATATATAGTTTTATATGGATGTTTTATGGTGAAGGTTAGTTATTTAATTATATGGTAGATGGCGTTCTGTATGTGGAGTTAAATGCTTTCGTTTAAGTCGTATTTCTATGTCAAAATTCAAGTATTTTATTGGTAGTATAAATAAAATTGTGCGTGCCCAAGCTTACTTAGACTTTTTGTTACTATAAATAAAAATTAGTAATTTTGTTAAATAATTTTAACAGTGTTCACTTAACGACGAACAATAATTTTAAGAATGTTGTTTAAAAGTTATATCTGTCTATAAGTTATGAAATAATCTTTAGAATGTGGTAACTTACTGCTTTTCCCACTTTCTGAAAATAAATTTCCCCATGTTGAGCTGCTTGATAGGGCCTTCAAATTTTCCTAAATCATTAAATGAAGTTGATACCTCTTTACCTATATAGGTGTAAGAGATGGAAAAGGGAGACTTAACTAAAGAAATAAAGGGTGATTTTTTAAAAGCTATAGGAAAGTTTTTCAAAAAAAACTCATACAATTCAGAAAAATGCATGAAATCTTTATTTGAATGGATAATACGAGTACGTTCCATATAATTCAATGTTTGGAGATTATTTTATGCAAATGTTGACCTTGACTGCGCCTCATATGGTCCATCCGCTTAGTCTAATTTGGTATACTCTTTCCAACATTTCGGCCGGTATCTCACGAATAAATGCTTCAATTTTGTCTTCCAATGCATCAATTAAAGCGGGCTTGTCTGTATAAACATGAGCTTTAACATAGCCCCACAAAAAATTGTCAAAAGGCCAATTGACCGATCCCTCACGTGAAATAAAATGTTCACCGAACTCGCCTCTCAATAAGTCCATTGTTGCGAGTGCTGTGTGGCATCTGGCACCGTCTTGTTGAAACCACATGTCGTGCAAGTCGAGCTCTTGCGTTTTGGGCAAACTAAAGTTGGATATCATCTGACGGTAGCGCTCACCATTACGTTAAGATTCGCATCATGTTTGAAGAAATACGGTCCAATGATGCCACCAGCCCATAAACCACACCAAACTGTGACTTTTTCTGGATGCACTGGTAGCTCTTGCAATGCTTCTGGCTGATATTCACTTGAAAATCGACAATTCTGCTTATTTACGTACCCATTCAGCAAAAATGAGCTTCGTCGCTGAACACAATTAAATGGAAGAAGCGCGCGATGAACTTTCTTAACAGAGCACGCATTTAGATAATAAAACTAATAATTTGCAAGCGTTGTTCTTTATATAGATTATAGACCAAACTGAAGATTTTTGACAATGAAAAAAAAACACGAAACGTGCGTCAGCTGTTTAAACCAGTGCAGTGTTGCCAAAGAATAACCCTTTTTTAACTTTATCTATGTGCAGTAATTTCAAAATTTTAGTCTACATTAAATGGTAGTCCCGTTTTATAGCGCAATTCCAATTATGAGTTACCTGTGGCGTTATACAGTCTACATAAGTGGCGCTTCCATATCCTCAGAATTGACTAAGGTTCTACTATTGTATTTAATCATCAACTGGATCTGAATCATTGAGCCAATGGCTATCACATCAAAAAACTTGATAGGTATTGTCAAATAACTTATCATTAGAGAAAAGTTCAATCATATATCAGTTAGTACCAAGACATTGATTGAATTTATATTTGTATAAACCTTGCTGAGTTTTGTCCTTTGACATTTTGTTCATAAACTAATACCATTTGTACCTGCTTTAATGAGTATTTTGCATGTCAGTAGTTGTGGAAAATGTTTACGCTGTAACTTTACGGATCTGTTTTCAAACTCTTTCACTTGGCCAAAACGAAGAATGATCCTACATTCACCCCGTAATTTTCTAATTTTTCTTTTGTCTACATACTCGAAGTGCTACAACGAGGAAGTGGTCCAAGTAAGTGTTATCTCCTAGTAAAGTTCGGATAATGGAAGCGTGTCTTGAATCAATTGCAATATGTTCTGCCAGGTGGTCAATTGATCTGGAGAACTTTAAAAGTTCCAAGCTTAATGACATGTGAGAAAATGTACTATATTCCAATCCAGTCTCTTTCAAAGAATTAAAGGTCTAATGATTCATTTACTAGAAAGAATAAAAAGATATCACTTAATAGACTAGACTGAAATGTTTTTTTTTTGGAAATTAAATTTTCGTTTTTCATTTTCCGTATATTATTAATTTCTCTGTTTTTTTTTTAAATAACTTTTAAAAAAAATCCTTGAACTTTTATTCACTGCCAGAATTTTATACGAATTCATAAACAAAAAATCCATATACAGCACTTCATTTGCCGGAGGCTCATTGAATTATAAATTTAGAGAGCCTTTTAAACATTTTTCAAAAAATTCATACTCACATCATATAATGTAAAATAATATGTTTTGTACAATGTACATAGACAGGTATCGGTAGGTTCTGTGGTACATGTTTTTGCAGACTAAAATCGCCACAGTACTTTTAAGCTTTTTCATCACCACTGCTAAAATGAAGACGAGTGCCAGAAGTGCTTGAGGGGCACTTTTGAGTGCAAACATAAAACAAAAACGCTCTGGAAGTGTCCTTTTGTATACTGGATGTTCGTTCTGTATGGCCAGAATACTGTTTGTTGTTGGTCAAAGTGAAATAACCTCCGTCGGTTTTTTTTTGCCGCTTTCCTTCATAAGTTGGGTGTGATATATTTTTTCCACACCCAGAATAAGAGTTTTGTTTCGAATAAAACAAAAATCTGCAGATGTAGGTACCTTATCTACTGAACTGACATTCTGTTGTTTGTGTTGTTCTTGAATTGTTTTTATTTTGGAATTTTGATAGAAGTACTCGTAATCTTAAACACAAAACCAACAAAACAACACCATGCCCAAGCTCAAGCCCAAGCCCGTATAGCTAAAGGCCTACATGTTGGCTAGAAAATCTAGATCAAGAACATTTGGGCTGTGGTGTATTATACAACTTTTTGCATGGCCTATTCTATAACGTGTGACTTTGAAAATAAAATGAAAATTATACACATTTTCCAACAAAATGTTTCATACCCCTCCTTATTTTTGTGTGTAATTTCTACTCTAATTATAGCTTTGACTACACATGCAGAAGGATAAAATCCGAACTTTTAACTTTAATTTAAGAGCGGGTTTGATGATGTTTCGTGCAGAAAAGTACAAATTTGTATTTATATTTTGTATTTTCTGTTTTTTTTTTTTTAATTTTTATTCTGAAGACAAACTTGGATGACGAAACATACCTACTCGTGTCAAATTATACTTTCTGTTGCTTGATTTTTTGTTTGTAGAAGCTTCGTTTTGTTCTTTCGTTGTTGTATATTTATTATTTGTTAGGAAGAAGGTTACTATTACGCTTGAGTACTAATTTAATTTTGTGACGGCAATTAGTTTCGATTAGCGTTTTATTGTCCTTGAATGTGGAATTGTTGGTTTTTGTTTCTGTAACGAACTTGTGTGTGCTTTGTCGAATGTTCTAACCGCTTAAGGAGAGTCATTCATAATTTAAGGTAAATATTTGTTAACATATCAACATCATTAAAACAGAAAAAATATATTGAATTGGCTTTTCAGTCTCTCTTAAGCTTTTTTTTAAAAGCAAATAACCCAAGTTCGTTATTATTTTGTTATTATACTTGGTTTGAATGGTTATGTTTATGTGGTGGAAAACAAAGCATTACTAAAAACTAATGAGATTTATCTTTGAAAAAATACTGTTTTTACAATCAAACACCGTTATTGTTGTAATTGAATACGGAAAGTTAAAAATTACCTTCAAGTTATGAAAAAAGCAATTCAAATAAGAAGAGCAACTGATTTGATCTATGAAATGAAAAAAGCCTTAATTTGTCTGAGGTATACAAAATGGGCAAGTTATGTATCCAATGAAGAACTAGATAGGAAAACAGGTCAGGAATACATTGACATCATTATACGAAGGCGCAAGTGGCAGTGGATTGGACACACGCTTCGAAGAGGTAATGACTGCATTGAAGGACAGGCAATACAGTGTAAGACCGAGAAGCCATTGGAGAAGAACAGAGCTGGGGTAAACTTAAATACATCGCCTGAAACCGCACACTATGGAGCGTAGGAGTACTGTAGGACCTGTGACCCTCTAGGTATTACCCATCAGCTTAATAGGTCTGATGACCTTCTCTGCAGAGAAGAAAAAGCAATTCATCCGAAAAATAATTGTTGTCTACGTATTAATCTATAAGAGGCGATTACGTAGCTGTCAAATGCTGATGGAATTTTAACTTAAAGAGACATTTGAACTTTGAGCTATTGAGATCGGTGGCGAGTTGATGTTCCTGATTTCAGTCTCACACAACACCACAACGGGGAACACTACTGTTGTCCACTAGCATACCAAGTTTCAGAAACTTTTTGCACAAACTTGCAAACAGAAGGCGCTTCCCTAAATACACTTGCTATAGCTATACAGAACAAGGCTCACCATAGTCAGAAGGCTTAGCTGCGTTAATCCAAGAATTTTAGAATAAATCTCATTTTGTATTATAAATATTATTTTGTACTTGAATTACTTACCAACTCAACAGTCGACCATTATTGTAGTTACAATTCGGTTGTAGTTACTTAACTTGCAATCAAAGTGACTTTTCTTCAAATAATTTTCATATCATGCAATATCTGATCTATCTTGAAACATTGGGCTTGGGCATCGCAAAAGTTTGCGCTATCAAATTTCATACATTCTACACAAACAGATAAATACATACATTGAAATAAAAGCCTGTACAAATAAGTAGAATTGTAAGCTCAAAAAAACGATAAAAAGGCGAAGTATCCAGGTACACATTAAAAACACAACAGAGAGAAAGACCTGGAGCGACCAAGAATTTGATGTCTTCTCTCTTTATACTTTGTATGGACTTTGTAAGAAAGAACAACACTGTTGAAACGAACATGATCCTTGAACACGGCAACTAGTTATACATCATACCATATTCATTTTTAAAAGCAGAAAATTGTGCGAGGTTAATTATTTATGTAAAAATGGGGTTTGCTTGACCCTGCACCTGCTCTAGAAGAACATAGTGAGCAATGCATGTTCGTGGGTTATCGCGGCTTTTAGCTATTATACTGATTTTATTTTTGACGCCGCCGATGTGTGAGGAAAAGAAAATGGCAAAGGCGTTGGAGTTTAGGCGGATTATTGAAATGTTTAAATGGAAGTAGTTTTTGTTTGGAACAGCTTAAATTAAAACAAGCGTTTCTTTTAATGGAAAAGATATTTTCTAAAAATAAAAATTAAAAAAAAAATTTAAAAAAAAAAAAATCAGTTAGAAGTGTGATTTTTCAAAATTTGTATAAAGTCCATAACTCCATATATACCATTCAGAACTCTTTATTATTAATTCAAAAAAATTTAAAACTATAAGACTTTAAATTGAAAACTACCAGAGCGAAACAAAACTAAATAAGAGCACGACTTATTCAGCTGCATTGGATCAATTTCAATTCTTTTGCAATTAAAAAAAATAAGAAAAATTGTATGAAGTTTAATTTTCAAATTTGCTTTTTCCGGTATTTTTTTCGCTTTGAGTTCCTTGGATGTGGACAGTATGAACACTCTAATTACACTTCAGAGAAAATTCAAGCTATGTGCGTCCCATTTGTAAAATGTCATTAAATTAGCTACTTTTGGTCGAACTAGGAAAGACGAAGCTTAAAGTGTCCAACATTCAAAAATATCGTGCGGTGCTATCATCATCAACAGTTTTTAAAGTTTTTCAATGGCTATCAAAAATGATTTAATCAAAACTGTTGCTGACGTTTTAGACTATCACATTTCTGATAGAATCCAACCGCCAGAGTTTATAGTTTTACTTGACATTCATATTGAGTCCCAATTATTTATTGTTATTATTTTAATAAAAAAATCATGAAATATTTGCTGCATTTATGGATGTAAGCTCAGGGCGGACTGCAGGAAATTTGAATAAAATTAATAATTATTCTTGAAAACTTATCTTCAACTTCAAGAAGAAAGCTAGCTAACACTGAGATCATGAGCAGGAAACGCCACTGATATCAAATAAAGAACTATGCATATAGGAAAACTGGTTAGGAATACATTGACACCATTTTACGAAGGCACAAGAAGTAATGATTGCTTTGCAGAACAGGCAATACAGTGGAAGACCGACAAGCCATTGGTGAATAGCATTCGAAGAGGAAACGCCGAGATTATAGGAAAGAGCTAAGGTCAACTCAAATACATCGCCTGAGAGGAGGGTAGGAGTACTTAAGGCCCTCTAGGTATCACCTTCTCTGGAGAGAAGAAAAGCAACTCATCTGAAAAAATATTTGGTCTCCAAAAATTGTTGTGCAATGCCAACTGCTCTACAAACTAATCTATAAGAAGCGATTACGTACCTGTCAATTGCTGATATAATTTGAACTTGAAGCGTATTTTTATTTCAGTCAACCACACCACACCACAACGGGGAACACTAGTTTTATCTACTAGCATACCAAGTTTTAGCAACTTTTTGCCCAAATTTGCAAACAGAAGCCGCAATGGTCGCTTCACTAAATACACTTTTATAGTTGGACAGCACCAATTTTATAAAAATGTTTTAAATATTTCTCAAAGTAGTTCAAGCGTGATACAATTCATTTTATTTCCTGAAGTTATGATACTAACTTTCCGTCAAGATTTGCGAGTATAGAGCGGAAAAGAGCTGTCAGTGAGAAAACAACTTCTGATTTAAAAATAAACCAATAGATGGCTCTATACAAAATAGAACTTAAAAACAAAATTTGACGAACAGGCTGGCCTCCACACGTATAAAACTCAATTAAGATAGACAAAACAATAACCTACATGATCTATATGTATATATACATATATAAACCAAGCCCCAGTCCAATAAAGATGTATGTATCCTGTTCTCATCCATTTGTCTTCTTCTCACAATATCTCAAATGACAGCACCACTTGTATAAAATAGATACATTTTAGATACAAAAGAAAAAAGTTGACGAAAGAAAACAAAAACTATCCTTTGCCTTTGTTATTTTCCACAATTTCACCAAATAACTTTTCTTTTTAGCTGAAAATGAAAAATATTTTGAAAATGATACACACACAACACACTTTAATTTTACGCAAATATGCACATAAATTAAAATAAAATGATGAAAATTCCAATATTTTGGGCTTTTCTATTTCTATATAGGTATTTACACTCATTCATATGTGTGTATTTAAATGGTCTTATGGACAGGACATGGACTAGAGGGACACACTACCACACCACCAACTCAATTTTTGCTAAACATTTAGTTTTGAGAAGGGAAGAATAATATTCTGACATAATATCAAGAACAACACTTTTGCTTGCTTGATGTCCTTTTGCCTGCTTTTTTCTGATTTTCCCAGGCCAAATGAGCTCAAACTTGAACCCATATCATCATCGAATATATGTATGTAGGTATGTATGTAGATTTTAGATGGAAGTTTGTATAGAGGTTTCTCCATATCCTCGTTTATGTTGCGTACATCAATCTCTAGTGGTCTCTTAAGCTATTTAAGAATTCCATTATTTTTGTACCTAATATTCAGAAAATTGCTATTTCAGTGAGTTACGCATAGGACCTATCTATTGGGGGTATTGTATGTTTGTGTGTGTCCCTGTCTATATTTTCATCTTTTATGTTTTGAATTTTCCAAAAATTGACCTATTTTATACAGAGAAACATGCGGGTTTATAAAAAGAATGAAGCATGGAAATTTGAAATGTATTTTTGTTGAAGAGATCTTGATAGACTGAACGATTGTGGACTTTTCTAAGAAGCGCATGTTTCTGTCTGCCTGTAAAAATATTCAAAATTGAAAATACAGATCCAAGTCTTAGACTATAAAACTATCCACTATAGCATTTCATCCTGAAAAGCTCGATGGGTTCTTTAATGGAAATATGTATATCTTCTTGTTACATAAATTATACTTATCAATTAAGCATTTTGTGGGGATGTGGATAGTGTTTCCGTTTATTCTAACTAATGGACGTGCTTTTAGGATGTTCAAGCCATCTCCTACACTAAATCAAATTATTTGCTGTCGTTTCATTATATGTTTATATAGTTCCTAGCCTGAAAGATAAATTATCCATCGGAAACCGACTAGCGAGCCTCTAAATTGGTTTGAACAAGTTCGAACACCGTGTACTTAAAATTTGAATATTCATATGGTTTCTTGCATATAGCTGCTTCATATGATACAAGTTCACAATAAGCCAACATTACCAAACCAGAACCATTTAGGAAACCTCTTTTTGTTTATAAAGTACACATCTCTCTACTTCTCTGCATCTATGTACTTGTCGCCGTTAATTTCTTTTCCTTATTTAGGAGGACCTCAGCGTAAGCATCAGCATCATAATGCATTCATTTGTACATTAAATGCAAAAGCTCTGTCTCCATGTTGTTATTCATGTTCAGGGGAGGTAGACTCATCCACACACCAGTTTTGTGCTCTTGTGCATTTTGCAATATATGTGGATACATTACGAAAGAATTTTCTGTATTAGTAGACGACAGTCAACGTTTTGTCCCGCTTTTTGGTTAAAATAATCCCAGTTCCGGTTGCAGCGCCTCCAGCAACCATCAGCCACAAGCTGGAGCTACACCACACCAAACCACAGTATAGAAACACCAGAATGGGTAATACATTTGGACTTAGGTTTGTGTCCTTTGAAATTGGAAAACACATTAGTTACACGCAAGCTCGGCTCTGACGTACCGTAAAATTATGTCTTTCCTGTGTGTAACGCGCAAAGACTTTGTTTTAAATTTATTACACCCGGGGAGATGGTCGGGTGTGGGTTGGGACGGGTCGTGTAATGTTGTTAGTTGTGTCTATGATGGGTTTGGTTTCGGATTGTTCAGATTACCTAAACTTTCAAAACATCACAAAGAAATAAATGTTAACAATATCAAAAAAAATGAGAAAAACTAAAGTGCATCTGCACACACACGCATTCACACGTTTGTCAAATTGCATTATAGTCTAGTCTTTTGTGGTCAAAGCCTTTCTAGAGTCGAGGTCTTTTTATTTGCTTGGCCTTTATTCTTTTAATTCTCTCATTTAAAATATCCCGGTTTTTGGCAGCAGTCACTTTTGAAGCTGTCATTTTTTGATGTTTGACAAGTATAAATGGAGAGGTTGAATATCATCTTGGATAAGGTATCCTGGACAGGAAGATGTTTAGATATGTATTTATACCTTATTGCATAAGTCGGATACCTAAACCTACCTACCAGGCAAAAAATAAGAAAACAACTTTAGGCTGTTCAAAAAAAGCAGACAAACATTTAGATTTCGGGGTCCAAAATTATTGTATTTTATAATATTTTTGTTTCAATAATTCACTGAATTTTTACCCAAAAAAACATACAAATTTGAAATCATTTTCAGGCTCTTTTAAATTCAGCCACATGTACCTGAAGTTCTTGAATAAATTCCTTCTATAATATCTCAGGTATCCGGATAACCTATCTGTCTGCAATTGAACGCAGCCATTAATTACGGTTGCCAGCTTGAAAAAAAAAATGTGTCTCTAAATTTGAAAAAAAAATGACCACTCCAGACACTAAGACTATTTTGTTATTTTAAAACTCTTTGCCCAGCACGTTATTATTATTAAGAATATTTCTTTATTTTTTTAATCAAACGTAATTCCAAAAAAAAAATTACTTCTCCCCAAAATTCGCATAATGTCAATTTTATCGTTGATTGTGTTTTTTTTTTAATCAAGGCATCGTCCACTCTATTACTTCATCTGGGATCACCACCAAGTTAGAAAAAAAATCAATTAAAGAAATCTCAAAATCCGACAAGGGGAACTTTTTGGAGTTATTTTGGTTACATTTCTTAAATCATTATTACTAGGCCAAATTTAAATATCTAGTAGCAGTCGTTTTGAAAATTCTAAATATAAATGTAAAGCGTTTGTTTTTACAATTTTTTATTAAAAGTAGTAAGGTTCGATTTTAAATAATTTTACGGCTTGTGTAATGCGTAAATAATTCTCTCTGTTTCCTTAGTCCAATTCAGATCAAGAGTTTATATTTTGAATTAAGTTATTATCTACACAAAGTTGCTTAAATGAGTTTAACCGTTGTTTCGGTTTAAAGAACGTTTTGGTTACTTAAATTGCCGAACATCATTTTTCGTTTCCGAAAAATATGACCAAATGGAATGAAAAATGACCATTTGACCAAGTGAAAAAATAATGACCAAATCTGGTCACAGATGGCCAATGTGGCAACCATGCCGATGATGCCACCAACCAATAAACTTCATTTAATTGTCATTCCTTGTGTTTCACATCTCCTATAGACCCGCTTTGCTGCAATTTGAGCACAATTCTGCCTAAGGTAGACACTTTTGGTTGATTACTCACGACCTGCATTTTGATTTGAACGATAATTTAAATTTCATTCATAGCTTTATCAATCTTAACGCGCTGTTCAGCGTTATACTTTTCCATGGTTGAATTGTCAAAACTGAAAATAACACATTTCAAATAAAGTTGGCATAAAGCTGTTCGTTAAGATTTTACTCACAATTATATCATATCACCAGTGTTTTAATATCCTCAAAGATCCATTTAGGTTATACGTTACGTAATACAACAACAATTTATAATGCTAGTTCCATTTGAGTCAACTTCAGAAACCCCAAAAACAGTTTTTATTATAACCGGTAGATGGCTATTTTGAGTTTTAAATAGTAAGGTAGTGTGAACTGTAGTTAAAATAAAAGGGAGATAACATTTTTGCAAAGTAGATAAACATAAGAAAAAAAAGAGACAGCTGTATAAAAATTAGATGTATTGGATCTAAATCGTTTTATTTTCGCAGGATAGGCTAATTGGCTTTAAGAAAACTCAGCTAACTTTATAGTTGACCCAAGCTTTATTTGATAATGACAGTGCATACACAGTATGCATGCAACTATGCCTTTTACCTCCTCATAAAATACATTGCATTTCTTTCTTGTCATATCCTTCTGATGAAGAATAACTTTCCAGTTATATTTTTTTTTTATATTTTACGCGCACTAAAGGGGATATGAATACCCTTATAATGATTATACACAGTGCGAGCAATTAGGAAGGGAGGATAGGATTTGAAAGGAGATACCGATGCACATTGGTTTTGAATGCCTGCACATTGTAATGATTGGGGAATATTGAGTGTGGTAAAGCACTGCACATTCGTGTAGTGCGATTAAAAAAAGAATCTCTGAACTTTACAGCACGACCGAAATTGGGCTCAAGGGTAAACTGATGGGCATTCCTAAAAGAACGAGTATTACGGTTGAATTGTTTGAGGGGAGGAATACAAATGGCTATTTCATTAGAGCATTGCTTATGGAAGTAGCGATAAAATAATGAGAGACATGAAACCTTACGACGATGCTCGTTTCAGTTAGACGATGGTCACGTATCATTTTTAGAGCTCTCTTTTGAATTCTGTCCAAGAGACTCAAGTGGGTTATAGGAGCACCTGCCCAAATATGGGAATTGTACTCAAGTTTTGGACGAATATAGGCTTTATAAATTATAGCCAGATCAGAAGGGGTAAAAAAGTTCTTGCATCGTCGGAGAAAACCTAAACACTTAGCAGCATTTTTGGCGATGTCAAATATGTGATCACTCCACAACAAGTGGTTTGTAATGCACATACCTAGGACTAGGACTGATAGCTGTTCAGTCTCCACAAGTACCACTCATGGATAGTGGCATTGGCGAGGGTTACGCTTTTGCGACAGTAGACAGCATTGAGTTTTCGAAGCATTAAATTCTACACGGTTTTTGATTCCCCATTGAACAATGCTGTCAAGATCTTAATTTAATGAACTTATCATACGCTGCCGTTGGTAGTACACATCCAAAGAACAAGGATGAGAATCTAAAAACGAATATGAAAAGCTGAGGGTACTGTCATCCGCGAAACAATTTAGTGGGTTAGAAGTTTCAGAAAAAAGATCATTTATAAAAATTAGGAAGAGCGTCGGAGACAAAACTGAGCCCTGGGGCACACCAGCGTTTATTTAATGAATATCAGATTTGAACCCGTCCAATATTACTTGGATTAAACGGTCCGAAAGGTAATTTCTAACCCAACGAAGAAGGGATTCATCAATACCAAATGCACGCATTTTCGATAAGAGAGCTTGATGCCAAACTCTATCAAATGCTTTTGAAATATCAAGTGCAATAATCTTACTTTCTCCAAAACGATGTAAAGATTTGTTCCACTGTTCCATGAGATCACCAGTGGACCTATTGCAACGAAAGCCATATTGCCGGTCATTAAGAAGCTTTCGTTCTTCAAGATATTTCTTAAGCTGAAAATTGATCAGCGTTTCCATGACCTTGGAAAGAAGGGATGTAAGTGCAATTGGACGATAGTTGGATGGTGAGGAGGATTCGCCTTTTTTAGGGACAGGCTGGAAAAATGCAGTTTTCTATCCACTCGGAAAGAGACCTGTAGAATAGGACAGATGGAAAAGCTTACGCAGTGGTTTTGCCAGCGTTGAAGAACACCTCTTCAGAACAATTGCGGGGATACTATCCGGGCCAGCGAATTTGTGAATGTCAAGATTTTTAAGTACTCTAGTAACTGAACGAGTGCGAAAGAAGATTCGTCCCATAGAATCGTTAACGCTTTGAAGTACAGGCGGAGTCATGTCACTCACTGGCAGCAAATTGGCTTTATCAATCGAGCTTACATAGGGAGTGTCATTGGAAGCAAGCGTCGGAACCGACGAAGACGTAGTGTTACGCACATTTTTTACGAATGACCGGACATTTTTACTACCATTGGGACATTGTAGTATTTTTGGCCGTAATTTCTGGTCATGCAAAAATTTAATGCGTCGTATATGTCCGTTACAGGTCTTTCTGGCTTGTTTGAACTTATTCCGGTTTTCCTTAGTTGGGTTGGCTTGTAATTCCGGAAACTTACATTTTTGGTCCTAATAACCTCTTTACAGCTCGAATCAAACCATGAGTTTTCTTTGGGTTTGATAGATTTTTCCCTATTCGGGATAAAATTTCTCATTCCGCAAAGAATTAATCAGTAATCATATCTGCACTGGGATCCACGTCACTATCGATGAAGCATAGTGACCAGTTAAAGTTCCTAAAGAAGTCATTGAGACCGTCCCAGTTGGCTTTCTCATATTGCCAAACGGTTCTAGTAGGAGTTTTAACTTTAACTGGAGTTTTTTGGTATGAGAAATTTGCAGATATGACACAATGGTCTGATGTGCCTAGAGGTGATAATACACTGACAATACATTTATTAGGATCAGAAGTAATAACCAAGTCTAGAGTGTTGGCGGATTGACCTGCAACGTCAGGAATCCGAGTTGGCTCGTCAACTAACGGAGTCAGGTGGTTTAACTCAGCAAAAATCTCGACATACCTTCCTTCGGATGTTGTCTGACCCGAATAACGCAGCCACGAAGAATTGTGTACATTGAAATCGCCCGTAACAACGATCTCACTGCGCGAAAAATGGGATACAATTCTCTGGATAGAGTCAGACAGCGCATCGAATTCGTTTGAAGTCGAACTGCTATCCAAACTTGGGCTGCGATAAATAAAACAAGTATGAATGATGCGCCTTTGAACAGTAAATTTGAACCATATATAATTAAAATTTGTATTAATACATTGGCCATACCGTGGTAGAAGCTGGTAGGCAACATCATTACGGACGTAAACGGCTAGACCATGGTGAGAAAACAATAATGGCACTAAGCTATAACCATGAAGGTTAAACTCCGTATGATCGGTATTTTCGCCAGCCTGGGTTTCACTTAGTGCCAGAACAGCTGGCCTGTTTAAAACAGTATGGACGTATACAGAACACAAATTTTTTGTAGCCCCCAAATGTTGCTATATTCGACACAAAACTTACCAGCCATCACAATACACAAAAACACAAAAAAAAAACCAAAGCAAGACAGTTATCTATGCAGAAAAATTTATATTATATTATTAAAATGTTTCATTATTTGCTTACCTTTTTTCAGGCACACCAAAAGACCAACAGAACCAGCTTAAATAATAATTATATTCTTTTAACATTGCTTCCATTTTCAAGTAATTTATCTTCGGGTGCCTATATATATCAAGGGCGATGCTTTCATTCGAGATCCAACTTCTATGATCAATTTCAAAAATCATAACTGCGAGTATTTTACCTTGGTACTGTTTCCACCAAATTAAGTCTTACAATCATATGGTATCAATTAAAAACTGCAATTTAAATGGAACGATATAAATATATAATTTCAGCTTTCTGCAACTCGAAGAGGCAAGTCTTTCAAAAACTCAATTTGGCACAAAAATAACCAACACTTTTTCTAACAGCACTCTGGCCCTGGCAAAAACAATTGTTCATTCCCTTTTTTACCATCGAATTTACACGGAATTAGAATTTGATCTCCTGCTTGGACACATGCGACTGCAGCAATATGAACATGAATATGCAGCCGTGAAAATGCATCACAGATAAAAGTAATTGTTACTTTCTACATGTCCTTACTCCCACAAACCATCAGAGTTCCATTATTAAAAATGACATATTCTTTGACATTCGGTTCGAATGTAAACAAGAATCGATTTGGAATATCACTTAATTTGGCATCATTCGACTCTAACAAGTTTGCAACTTTGAACAATTACCACCTTTCGCAACAACACAAACCTATTCGGATAGCTTTGAATTGATCACCGAACGCGACCGTCGTGACTGCCTGGAGCTGTAGCTCAGTGTTCATTGTGTTGAGCCATTTATCTGTCATTTGATATCAGACTGAGCGAAAATCTGTCATTTGTTCAGTTGATTGAATTTAAAGCAACATTGTACTTATCAAATTTAGATTCCAGACTAATCCAACAGAAGGCCGAGCTCAGAGGGTGTGTATTAAAAAAAAAGGAAACATTTAAGACGATTCTTGTTCTATGTTTGTATCTAAAAGGAGCCAAAGATCATTGCAAATAATCACAAATAACGAAAGCTATGTTTCTGTACAACGAATGGCAGGAATTCATCGCACGCATAAAAACCTGGAACTAGCTAAGAAACTGGTGACTATAATGGAACTTTCCTCAGGTGAAAACTCAAAATCTTGGACTTCTTTTACAATGACTAAGTTAAATATTTCTGCGGTTCCGAACAAGACTTTTAAAATGAGCCAAATATCAATTATTAAACAAAATAGTAAGTAATGTAAGTTTGATTGTATTAATTTTATCAGATTAAGGGAATTTGAAAATTAAAAATCAGTTTTTAAAAATATGTTATTTCTTTAAAATATCTCTTTTATTTCTGCTGCTACAAAGTCTCATTACAATTGAACTACATAATAATTATCTTTAATTTATATATGTACGTACGTATAATATAAGTTATCTTTTTTTAATAAGTAGATTTGGTAATGTGTAGATATATTTATTATTTGTATGAATATACATGTGAAATTGTATTAATTTTTAAATAAATTTATTTATAAGAAATAAATGTGTTAAATAGAAAAGAATATAAAAATCACCATTTTTGATTATTTATATAATGTATAAAAAGTAAAAAATAAATAATATTAGTTCTCTTCGTCCTGAGAATAAAAAGTAAAGAAATTTGCTGCTTGATGCATAGAATCATTTTGTTATATTTATATTTTATTTAATCTTCTCAGTCAGATTCTCATGAATTTTTCTTTAACTATTTTTAAAAATGCACAATGAGTAATTTGTAACTATATTTGGAAAAGTTTTCTTCTCTCTTATTTTTTCTTAATTTTCTGTAAAAGTTAAATAGTTTTTAAAATCATCATAATCGACAACTATTGGTTCTGGCTTCATTTAACAAGTATATCTCCGATCGTAAGCCGACGGACAGTATTCAGTTGCCATACATATCATACGAATCGGAAAACAAAAGTATATTTTCCATAGTTAACGAACAAAATTGTTTTATGCAACAAAATATTCATTGATTGGTGAGAAATATTATATGTATACATAATATTATATGATTGAAATGTTGAAGAATGTTTGGAAATTCGGGTTTTTCAAAAAAAAGTAAATCTTTCTTCAGCCGCTAAAATTACGTGGCCTTTTGTAATTATGATTTTAAAATAGTCTGCATCAATTTGTTTTCTATAGACACATCAATTTTGAAAATGATGAGGTAAACATTTTGGAAATCGTTTAGGAAGCTGTTTGCAAAATCGCCATTTTCTAAAAAAGACTGACTTTTTTCTTTACATAACCCGTTAACCAATAAAATTATATGACTACCTACAAATTTGATGCGTTCAAAAAATTCTTCATGAATTTTTCTTCCCATAGATACATCAATTTTGAAAATCAACCCAGTAGTTTCTGAATTATAACGACTTTTCTACAGATGGAAATATTTAGATTCAATTTTGTACTCCTGACAATGGTTTGTATCTTTGCTAGATATTTGCATAACATAGCGCCATCTAGTAGGTAATAGTCAAACTAACAATCTGGGTTAATTTTAAAGCGATGGTGGCGCCATCTGTTAGGGACTAGCGACAATAATGCACCCAAAGAATCGAAAATAATAGTTGCTAGCTTCCAATAGGTGGCGCTCCTTCGAATTTGAATGCCGCTAGATGTTGCATATATTGTCTGACAGGTGGCGCTAGTGGATGCAAATATTACTTAGCAAAGGTTCAAACCATCAGATACTTCAATTCATTTTGCAAATGAATTGAAAATTTCTCGTTTCATCTCCCGAAAAATCGTTATAACTCAAAAACTACTGGGTTGATTTTAAAAATTGATGTGTCTATAGAAAGAAAAATTCATAAAGATATTTTTGAACGCATACGATTTGTAGGTGATCATATAATTGTAGCGGTAAACAGACTGAAGAAAGAAAAAAATATATTTCTTTAGAAAACACCAATTTTCAAAACAGTTTTCCAACCGATTTTCAAAATATATACCTCATCTTATGCGCGACCATTAAACGGTCATTTTGGTGTACAAAATATTTGTATACGGCAACCCTAAGCTTTTTTAAAGAGTTTTAAAAATTTTTGAAATAAAATTCTAACGAGTTTCCAGCCATTTAGTCGTTGAAATTTTTGTTTGCAGTTTGACTTTAAAAACTTGTTTTTTTTTTTAGGTGAAGACTTTAATTTTAATATTACTTCGAATAAATAACCTTCTTTATGATCATGGCCAAAATTTCATTACGATTAAAATAATTATGTATGTATTAGTTAAGTGTTTAAATTCAAAAATGTTTAAAACGTTTTTTTGTAGCCTGTAAATGACTTATACAACTGTTTTGTAAACCAAAATGACCATAATTTGATCACAAATACGATGAGTTATACATTCTGAAAATTGGTTTAGAAAACGGTTTTGAAAATCTTCAAAACTTGTTTTTTTTCTTTCTTAAGCCTGTAAACTTTTAAATTTATATAAACGCTAATAAACCATATGCATTCAAATAACTAGTCATCAATTTGCCTTTCAATTTACATATCAATTTTAAAAAATTAGTCCAGTATTTTACAAGTTAGAATGTCTTTAATGTAGATAAAACTAAAATTTTCGTTACCAAAATGATCGTTTTCGGAAAACTAAAAATGAATATGTAAAAATAAAACAATTTTTAATAAAAGTTTATTGTTCTCATCGTGTTTTTATTTTATTATTTACTGCTACAATTTTAGTTTTTATTACAATTTCTACACAACAGCAACTTCAACAAGGAAAAAATTAAATAAAGTGTTATTTAAATGAAGAGTTCGTTTATCTTTACCAACGGTATCAGAAAATAAAATTATTTAATTTTTATTTTTTATCTAAATCAAATTACATGAAAGAGAAAAATGTGTTTAAAACAAGTGTGTGAATATTGTTGTTGTGCTTCAAATGTTTTTATGGTTAGTATACATATGTACTTTTACCTGAATCAAGATAAAATAAATAATTGTTGAATTTTGAAACTAGAATTAAAATGAGGTTTTGTGAAGTTAAGCGTCCGGTCGCACATATTTTTAGGTGTGTCAATGGGTACGTAAAAGGTGCATCAAGACTAAAAAAGGGTCTTAAGCTTATTAAAGATGTATACTTACTAGTAATTCAGAAACTTGGCTTATGTGAGCATATTCTAAAATAACCTAAATATACTATAATAAAGTGAACAACTTTTTGGATTGTATACTGTCGGAAGTTGCTCCGTTTATGCTTGGAAGATTTGCGTTGTTTTGTGCGTAGATTAGTAGATACCAGCCTTTATGTCTATGGGTGGATGTATGCGTCCTCAAGTGACAATTGCTAGTGTTCTAGAAATATAGGAGAAAGAAAAATATGTTAGTAGAAAAATATGTAACAGCACCCGACCAGTCACCGGCCGTTTGCGCATTATTCTAAATAACATCAATTCCAAACACTGTGTCCATGCCAAAATAAAATATTAAATTTATTTGAGGTCCATTTTGTCAATTCAGATCTTGCCACATTCAAGAGGAGAAAAACTGGCACTGGAATGTGAACAAAATCGACGAAATATAAAAAATCGGTTTTGATTCTTTCCCTGTGAATGAAAAGAGAAAATTAAAACTTTAATTTAATTGTTAATGATGATTTTTAAGTTTGTATAATTAAGAAACAAATATAAATAATACAGGGTGCCTCACAGTCACCAACGAAGAAAAATGCTCGTACTGAGAGTTCTTGAGTTCACCGACGATTTATGAGATCATTTTCAGGTTTTCAGCAAAGTAACAGCTAGTTGAGGAAATAATACTAAATCAAGGAAGCAAACAAAGGTAAGTAAGGTCATACGATTTTCAACTACAATAAGGTCCACGCCATTGATTGATTTGCAAGTCATTTTTCGTTTAACTTAAAAAACAACAGCTCATGTGATCATGTGAAGAAAATACAGTGGTGGACACAAATTCAGCTCACTTGAAGAAGATAAGAAATATCGTTATTTTACTTGTATACGTTTTGTTCTAAGCAACTTTTAATTTCATTTAGTTATTGACAACCATGTTAAAAACTAAAAACTGTTGCTCTAAATAAATACAGTTGTTTGCGTTTTGAGAAAACTGCATAAGTTTGTAATTTAGACTATTTTTAGCTCTTTTTTTATAAAGTACAGGCACTCAAGCGGATATTAATACCCTGGACATAAATTTACCAAATTTTAGTCCTAGTACATTTTTAATCCGTTAAGTTTAACAAAAGTGTATTCTTCGGAATTTGTTAATATCAAATTATTAAATAAATCAAAATGCACTTAAATAGTCTTGGCAAAAGGACTATGGTGGTCAGAAGATAAACGAACAATAATTTTGCAGAGGAAAGACAACGGAAGGACGGTTTCTGACATATCGAAGCTGTTGGAATGCTCCAGAAAAATGGTTTACAACGCGCTTCGCTATTTTGAAGAATTTGGAACCTTTCGAAACATCGAGCAATGTCCTCGTAAAAGGAAGAGCACACCAAAAGAAGACAAAGTAATTTTATGTCAGCCATGGATCCGTTTCAAAGCTCTAGTGTCATCTGCGACGGACTGAAAGAAAGTTATGATGACAACATATTGTAATATTCGGCTTGGCCATATAATTAAAACTTATTCACACTTGTAAATAAAACACAAATTTATTTTTATTTAAATCGCTCCAAACTTATTTATTGAATATCAATATCAGCGCCTATTTATGTACTTCAAATCGGTTCGAGAAACTACTAGGTTGTTCTCGATACTTAACGAAGCTAGTTCTCCTCTTATTCACCAGATGTTGGCCCTTCGAGGTTCTTGTATGCGCTGAATGTTCTCGAAGTTAGTTCTCCTATTAATCACTAGATGTTTCAAGATCCTTAACGAAGCGAGTTCTCCTCTTAATCACTAGATGCTTAACGAAGCGAGTTCCCCTATTAATCACTAGATGTTGCCCCTCATTCTACTATAACACGATATTAAACTCTGTTGTTATCGCTCGTATATTGTAGCGTGTCTTCATTCGATCACTTAACATCATTATTTTTAACCTGGTATTTTGGATCTGAAGGGGTCTTTCTCTGAGGTAATCAATGTAGTCATCCTCGGCTGCTCCGACGTGGGACATCCAAATTTTATTTCGTCGGCAGTCTGATGTTCCTTCCTATCAAAATGGCCAGTTGAGCTATGTCTTGCACTTCGATACGACATCAAAAACAGTGGAATGTTTCGATCCCAATCTCGCTGGTTGTCGTCCACAACTTTGCAAAGATGTTCCTTCAGGGTTTGGTTGAATCGTTCGACCATGCCATCAGATTGTGGGTGAAGTGGTTTTTTTTGTTTTCTTAATGTCAAGAAACCCACAAAATTCCTGAAATATGCACAGGTATCCCATTTTCGGCACCACTTCTCTACTCTTCCCTTGCATGTAGCCAGTAAAATCGTTGTCGAACCTTTTCTAGCGTCTTGTTCAATCCTAGATGGCCTCCCAAAACTCCACCATGCATCTCTCCCAGAACTTCTATAACCTCCGATCTCGGTAAAACTAGCTGCATTACATAAGACTTTCCATCTGCTGATTCCCATTTCCGTCGAAGGACACCCTCTTGGACATGAAACGAGTTTCACTGTGCCCAATAGGCCTTCAGAGTCGGACTTCTATCGGAGATATCAGTCCATTCTGATTTTTCTTGGTGTTCCTTCCATGCGAGGATGGGTTCGATATCTGAGTCTTCTTGTTGAGAATTCCTCAACTCGTCGTTGATCCAGCCATAAATGGGATCGGCTCAGGTTCATTGGACAGTAACCACTTCTTTTCCTTCTTTTCGTCTGCAATGCTTACAATCTTGCCTATACGGTCTGCTCTTGTTGTCACGTTTCGTTTGGTAAACCTGGATGTCGTTCCTAGGGCCATCGGTACCAGAAACTAGCTTTTGACCCTTAAAGTTGGTTCTTATTCCTTCTACCGGGTGGGAAACAACTTCGGAAGTAACGTTGTTGGTGTTACTTTGACCAGTTAAATACTTCTATTAAGTGTTGCCATGCGGTTCCTCTTCGCGGTAATCTGCATTGTCGCTGTAGATGCCCAGTCTTATTGCAGTTCCAGCATCGGTCGAAAAAAACGAGATCGTGGCCAGTGTTGCAAGAATGGTTTGCAGGTCCAAAGAGCAATCTAAACAATGGGTTACTTTACAGACTTGGACAAATCCTATTATTCGGAAGGGATGGACAAACTAGAGCAGCGTTAGACGAAGTGTATAAGCTTGAAAGGAGACTACGTTGAAAAAAAGGTTTATCCAAAAAAATTAAGCAGTTTTTATTTTCGCACGGACTTTTAAAACGATCCTCGTAGGTAAATACAAAAAAAAAAAATAATTTACAATTCATGATTAATTTCTTAAAAATAGATAATACAAATCCATTTTGAATTTGTTTCTAGGCCATGCTATGTCAATATGACTAATTACTTGTGGTTTATTCACTTCAAAATGTGTCCTATGCTTAGGTTGAAAAAGAAGATCCTTTCGCTCAATGGTCTGATCGGGGCATAAATACAAATTAACCATAGAAGGTCAGGACACTTTATATGGTAACATAAAATATCTTGCACAAATATTATATCGCGATTAGCGATTTGAGAGATTTCAGACCCAGAAGATGACGTCGAGCTTGAGATTCTGGACAAAAACTCTAGTGCATTTTACAAAACACATATTTTGTAAAACGATTCTGAACTTTCTCAATTCTATCCGAAAATATTTGTTGGAAAGGATTCCATATGACATCAGCATATTCAAGTAATGATCTAACTAATGAGTTATATAGATATGTAAGCGTATAGGGATCCGAAAAATCAGTTGAGTTTAATTGGAAACAAAGGAGACACCCAAATCCTTTAGTGTAGCAGTTCTCTAAAGAGGGATACAATAAAGAGAATACGCAAACTCATAAGTTGAAAGTTTCCTAGAGACAGAGATAGCGAAGCATTTCTTAACCCAACTCCAGTTAAATAAATGATCAAAGTCTATTTTGAGATTAAAGCAATCATAAATGGAATATACTTTTAAAAATAATTTAAGATCTTCAGCATAAATGAGACATTGGCTGAATTTTATGTTTTTGCAAATATTATCGATAAAGATTATAAATAAAAGTGGGCCAAGATGACTGCCCTGGGGAATTCCTCAGGTACATTTAATAGATCTCGAGGTTTCGTTGTCAAGTTTTAATTTTTGTACCCTATCAGTTAAAAAAGATGATCCACTGAAGGAGATTAGAATGAATCCCAAAGCTATGAAGCTTACGAAGCAGTATGTTCTGGCATACAGAATCAAATGCCTTACTAAAATCCGTGTAGATAGCATCTACTTGACTTTGACTTTCTATACAATTAATAACGAAAGAGGAAAAACATGCGAGATTAGTGACAGTTGATCTACCCGATGCTGGACATTAATTACATGTTCTTTTACGAAAAAATCCAGTTTGGTCTTAACTAAAGTTCCGAGCAATTTAGGAATTGTGGACAGCTTGCAAATGCCTCTGTTATTTTCAACATTATTTTTCGAACCAGACTTATAAATTTCGATCAGAAAAGAAGATTTCTATTCGTCCAAAAATATTCCGGACGATAAAGATAAGTTGAATATAATTTGCAATGGAAAGCATACAGAACTAGAGCATTTTTTTAAGACAAGAGCAGGAATGCCATCGACGCCAGGAATGTGATTGGATTTGAGATTCTGAAGACTTTATATAATTAGAAAATCCAAGTTTCCTTGTTAAGTTGAGTAAACTGATTCACAAAAAGATCAAGAGTTTTATTAATGTCAGTAGAATTATCCCCTCTAAAATTCATCGTAGTTGGAATGCCAATTGATATCCTTTTAGAATTAATAATATTCCAGAATCGATTCGGACACAGTTTTCAAATTAAGTTGCATATTCGAAATATAATTTCTATGCAAGAATTTGCTGACAACCATGAAGTCTTTAAGAAGTTTACAAAATGAATGTTTGTCATAGAAATCGTTTGACATCCGATCTAAACCCCATTGAAAATTTGTGGAATGATGTGGAACATCAAGTTGAAAAAAGAAAGCTGACAAATTTGCAAGAATTATGGCACTTCATTCAAGATACATGGTATGACATTCCACGACAACGATGTGTGGCTTTGGTTGAAAGTTTGCTTCGAAGAATCGTCATAACAAATACTAAATCCTACAACGGTAAGTTGAATACAATAAAAGTTATCTATCTAAAACTTGAAGTGTCCTAAACAAACGTACCTGGCAGTTTG
Organism: Eupeodes corollae; assembly: GCF_945859685.1. NCBI lineage: Eukaryota > Metazoa > Arthropoda > Insecta > Diptera > Syrphidae > Eupeodes > Eupeodes corollae. The sequence continues at coordinate 215,173,077 of NC_079147.1, read as the reverse complement.
TTTAGGACAAGAGAAGTTGTTTTTAGAAATGTTGCTATTCCATTTTTACAGGTATAACTGGTACAATGTTCCTTTGGTAAAAACATATATCCCACCATATTGCATATAAATAAAATAAACTTGCAGCTTTTAGTGCAACTAAAAACTACAAGATTTTCCATTTCATCAAATAAGTGTGCTAAATTCTTGTCCATCACTGTAGATAATTGCATAAATTTACTATACTCCGGTGGAAAATAGTTGCAAAAACTTTTGACTATAAGCTGTCAACAAAACTTGAAGTAAACCTTCCTTCTGTTGCTTTTTTCATTTATTCAATAAAGTGTTTGTTACGTTTTTGTTTTGTTTTTCAGTTCTTATTAAAAAAAAAAATGAAAGGTCAACAAAATTTATTGTAATCGTAAGTTACCTTCCAAATGGCGTTCACTTTTCAACAATTAAAGAACAATCTCAAAAAGTTAGTATTCCCTTCGCCCCGGAAATAAGTTTAACCTACGATCTAATCAATCATGCATCAGTTTCTAAACATCTTCCTCGTATTCACAGCCTCCTTTTGTTTTTATATACATAAAATATATTTTTTAAAGATTCATCAAACGAAAGCATAAATCTAAAACTTCGTAAGAGAAAAAACGTCAAAATGACAACGACTTTTCCGTTTTGCTTTTCAATGGATAAGGAAATACACACACAACTTTATACCCATACAATACACATGCAAACACATAAATACATTCCCAAGACGAAGTTTTAAGGCTGAAGACAAAGACAAAGATAAAATAAATGAAGGACATCGCATCCTTGGAGCGACAGCAGCACCAGCAACGGTTAAATGGTGGCAAATCAAAAACTTTCAAAAACTTTATTTTAATTTTTCATAAATAATTCATGAAGATCATTTCTTCTATCTATATTCGTATAACCTAAAATATCTCTATAGGTTTAGAAACAAGCTTCCTCTATCCGCTTCCTCTAACCCCAAGGTACGTAGGTAGGAAGGTATGGTAGGAAATTGTCTCCATTCTCAAGACTAAGAATATTAAATTAAAAGATGAGATATATGGCAGAGAAGATATGAAGATGTTAATAGATAGGCACTATACGTCTGAGAAAAACTTTTATAAACACAGGGTCACATACGTTTATAGGCTTACGAATGTGGAAATTTGAACTCACTGTTATGGACTCACCATAAGTAGATAAATTCTCAAGTTAAAGTTTACCAAGGAAGGTTTAAAAAGTTTTTCTGTGTACTTAAAAGTTAGGTATGGTTTGTATTTTGTTTAAAAGGTCATATAAGTAGTAATTTCAAAGTGGATTTGTTGACCTCTTTATATACATTTTAAGCAGAAGATTATAAAGATCACATAATGCAACATATTTGGAGGTTGTTCTAAAGTATTTCAATACCTATTTGACTGCTTGTTGCTCTTCTTTTTGTATGAAAATGATTTTTTTTAAATTTTATAGAAGAGAAAATAAAAATTACTATTCAGCGCCATTTTGTTCTTAACCATCAGAGGATGTGATGTGATCCTTTTAATGATTTGCAATTTAAGCAGCTTATTTAGTATCCCAGTCATGCTCTCTGTGTCTTCACTTAATTCCATCACGTGAACCCATAAGAAAACACCTCTTTTTAGAAACAGAATACAGACACAGAAGAAACACCTATCTATAGATAGATTTTTATTATTATAAATTCACTAGGCCATATCTAACGTCGTTGTGCCCTTGAGTTTGCTTGCCACAAGGTTTGCATTTTAAGGTTCCTACGACTACGACTACGATTACTACTATAGAGGGCATTAAAAAAGAGGACATGTTCAACAAAAAAAGGTCGGAAATTGCCTATTTATAATATTTAACTCCCCGAAACGGTGTGCAGTGGGCAGAAACTTGATTGAACCAAGTCCTAGGCCGAAAAATATTTTCTTGATTTTCTGTTTTGTTGTTATTTTTTTTATTTTTCATTTCACATTTTAACTCAAACTCATCGCACAACTATTAATAAGGATTTCCCAAAAGCTTTTCTTTTTGTACATTCCAAAATGTTGTTGGTTTTTATTTTTTTATCATTTGCATATTTTTGTCGTGATATCCACTTGGAATTTATTCTTCTCTTCAACCTTTTTAAATGGTAACGAATCCAAACATTTTCCTGCCTGTACCAACCTACTATAGTTTGTAGTAAGGTAAGAAAGGTAAAGTCCCATTCTATACGGATGGACTACGGAAGTGGCAGTGGATGTTTTTATGGCCCGACGAATGTAATAAAGAATTACAATGATATATAATTTACTGGTATGCGCACCCATTTGTGTGGAAATAATATTTCCGAAGGCAATTTTCCCAAAGAATCATTTCTCTGTGTGTTAAATGTATAAATTGTGTGAGTTTTCTTTTTTCTTTGTGTCTCTTAAGGGCTAGGTTCCGATAGATATGTTGCTTTATATACCTACTTTTTTAAAGGTTATGGCTTTTAGTTTTTATACACATAGGTAGATATTATAGCTACTATTTTGAATGGGTAGGTGTAAAGTTAGGTTGCATTGTGGGAATTGTGATTAGTGCCAGAAAAAATATACACTCAATTATTTTAAGTGTTTAGGTTTCAAAGTGAGTTTTACAACACGTTTTAAGCAAACAAATCAACTTTGAAGGGTGAAATCAAAATGAAAAAATTCTTAAATTTTTTGAACAGAAGGGTTTAAATTTTTGTTTCTTGTCTTGTATGTATGTAATGTTAGAAATTAATACAAATTAAAATCTTACCTTTTGATTATTGTACTGTTGTTGAAACCTTTCGTCTGTTTTATGGACTCAAACAATTGCAGAATATAGGAAGATGACATCAGACAATGACGAACCTTTATTGATTCATAACTGGGAAACTGCAGTCTGTGTAATGGTATCAATTGTGATCAAGTTTGAAACGAATTTTTACGATGCAGCCTTGGCAAACTAAAAATTTAATTTCTCAAAACTTGTGTGGTGATTCCATATAAGATGTATAAACCAGACGTAAAGCAGCAAAGTGATTCTAGATAACATCTTATGGCTTATCGGCATTACACAACAGCTATATCACAAAGCCTGAACAAACAATATTCCATGTATTAATTATATTATACAAAAATATCAGAAAAACTTACAAAAGCAACAGGACAAATTTACCATCTCCTTGAATTTCCTTTGATCTTGATAATTTATTTTCTCTCTATGTTTCGTAACTATAAACAACAGCAAATTAGTTATTTGTTAACCAATTGTATGTACAATGTTCACCTGATTAAATTTTACGCTGCAATACACACAACAATGACAGGTGGAATGAAGGCAATTTCCATGAGTGCAACATTTAGCTTTCTAACTAAATTATATTCAATGCTGAAAAGAGAAAAGTCAAAAAGTTAATGTTTAAATGATAATTATAAATATATTAAAACGATATTAGCAAACAAGTATAATATAATACAATGATTATAATGCAACATTTGAGGAAAACTTAATTTAATAATTAGAATCCCACACGTGCCCTGTTCCTGTCGTGTCGTGTTCAGTGCTTGTGGCTTGTGCTAGCCATTAGCCGAGAAAGAGAATGAATTCAGGATAACGCAGTGTAGTGTAGTTTACAAGAAATTGGTTTGATCTGCAATTGATTGGAGGGTAGGGTAGTGTCGCCGATAAAGTGGTGTTATTTTCTTCTCAATGTTCGCGTTCGACGATCAATCCAAAGTTATTCGGATAGGTTTGTGCTGTTAAAATTGCATATAAAAAGAAACAAACGACCTGTTGTCAAAAACAAATCAAGTTAAAACCAATTTGAGAAATAGCTGAAAGCTAGCTTTTGTGTTTTTTTTTGATGGCATGTGTTTATTGATTGTTGGAACTCTCTTTTTGTATCACACAATTTGGAAACAAAACTAAAAATTCATATTGGTATTATTTAAACTTTACTTTTTCTCTTGTTTGAATAATGAGTTTAACTAAAGATAATGATAAATATGGTAGTACCCGTGGCATGATGGTTAGTGCTTTGAACTAAAAGATAATGAAATTATTTTTTTTAATTTTCTAATAAATACAAAGTAAATATTAGGCCCGAAAAGCATTCAAATTAAGTAGATATTATTGTTTAACTTAGAGTGACCAGTAAGTTGGTTATTTAGGCTAGTTTTATGTATGTTTGTCTAGCATTAAGATAGTTTTAAGAATTAATAAATAAAAATCAATTTAAAAAAAAGGTGCGTTGGACTTGAGTTAATTATTGTCATGAAAAAGTGCTTTCTCAAATTAGCCGTTCGGATTCGGCATATAAACTGAAGGTCCCCTCCATCCCTGCAATTACTCGCCCACAGGAATGGTTGAGAGTTGTAAGTCATTAGGCCCTGGTTCTCTACGGACAGTTGCGCAACCTAATTTATTTATTTATTCAATGATGCATATGGATATGGGTGATCTTTTAACAAGTAAAATCCCAACTATAATAGGCATAACCTAGCATATGAGCGCATAAGTAAACGTGCGAATACAAAGAATCTCAATACGAGTGAAAATAATGGAGTCTAGCTCCGTTTCGTTCAATTTGTCTCAGTTTCGTTAAGTTAAGAAAACTTAAGCAAGATCGATCCCAGTCGCTCGCCGCATAAGTAAGATCTGACATGTAGATACGTGAGCAAAATTTCATTATGGCTATCCGCGTAATTTTACAAACTTAAGTGAATTTTCGTTGGGTTTTTGACATAAGCTTATGTTTGCTTATGCCTATTATAGTTGGGCCTTAATACAATAACAATTTGGGAAAATAGTTATTATTTATAAGGATTAAGTTTAGAACTCTAGAAAAATTTTCATTTTCGCTATGGTTATTTTGTGTTGTAAATTTTAAGGCAGAGCGAACTGTAGTAGTTTAAGAAATAAACAACCTAAAGATAAAAAGAGATAACTGTATGAAAGTATTTTGTCTTGGATCTACATCGCTTTTTTCGTAGGATAACCTATGTGTATGGTTAATAATTAGTGTAACTAAGAACTTTTTAGTTGTAGAATATTTTTCGATTTGACGTTTAATGTATTTCAGATAAGGGCAAAATACAAAGTATCTCATAAGACATTAATTTACCAATTAATTTTAAATCAATAGGTATTATTAATGTTATGATTATAACAATAATTACAATATGTTTTTTTTTTTTCAAATCGGGTTATCATAAAACATAACTCAACCTTTGTAATTTGTTTTCAAAAATGTTAGCACATCGCTAGTAAACAATAGCAAATACCTAAAAAAAGAGAGATAGTTTTTTTTAATTAAATTTATATAAAAGAATAGATATATTTAAAACTATTCCCAAAATTTAAAGCGAGATTGCAAAATGTATATTAGTTTAACCATCCACGACAAAATAAAACTATCTTTTAAGATACAAGTACTGTATAACAGCAATGAAGTGGTAAGAATCTTCATATTTACTTCTGTTGCATAAATCAGAAGTCCAAATGACTATTACTACCCTTGCTCTAAAAATTGTACTTTTAGGCTCAGATGAGTTGCTTACTTTGAAATAACTGTCTTTAGTTAGAATATGATGGTTAAGATTCCCATGAATTAAGCTGGAGTTTTGATTAAGTGCTGATTATTATGCATCCTTTCCTCGGTCTTTGTAATAATTTTTGCGAATATATTTTGCCATTTGGAAACGTTTGCCTATGTTAAAGACAGAGAAAGGTCGTAAAATAAATTCAAATGGATTTATTGGTGATAAGTCTGATTCTACGCCACCTGTATGGTATTTGGAACCAGTAGCTGACGATAAGACATTTGTGTATAGATGTTTAATAAAACAATCTAGGCCTGCAGAGGCCAAAATTGCAAGCACATATGCTTGAATAATTAATAACTAAGTTATGCAAGCGAAAAGGTAAGATAGTGCTTAAATTCACAATAAGGACGTGTCACGAATAATTTAGTTTGAAAATTTGACATGCAATGTGGACAACAAACCGTACATATTTTGCGATTTGTATCATCTTTTGTTTTGAATCTCATGCTTTTCTGGAGTAAAAAAAATACAATACAATTTTAACAATAAATATATGTATATATACAAAAAAAAAAACAAAACTGATGAGATTGGCGAGTCTTGGCAAATTTAGTTCCAGAATATACAACCTGGTATCGGCCTTGCCTCAAATGCCGTTTACCATCCGTCTCTGCTTTGGAACTTTTCTAGTCTCGTGGCAGCTCTAATCTTCATACTAAATTTCTAATCTTAAATTTCCAAAAATTACTCTGAGTCAGCTAACTCTACCCAATTTAGACGAAACCAAATATAGGTATGCAATATTTAAGCAAAAATCAATCCCTTTTTTCACACACACGTAACTTGAGTCCGTCGCATAAAAGCTGTCAATGTGAATTTAAAGAGACATCTTATTTATGAAGTTTTCCATGTAAAAAAATCAAATTGTACTTGATCCAGATCTGTCAAAAAACAAAATTCCCCTATTTTTGCATTCCATTGGGTCAGATTTACCCTTCAATACTATGACAATTTTTAAAAAAGGTTTGAAGCTGGGAATTTGATAGCTCTATCTCATTACACGAAGTTACACTAATGACAAAAAAAAATATCGAATCGTGTTCCATGCGCCACAAACATTTGTTGAAGGAAATCTGAATTTGCTCATGTAAATTAAATTATCGGTTATAGTTTTAATTTTATTTTCCCACTTTCCGTCATACATACCTTTGTTCTGACAGCTTGTACAATCGTTAATTTTTAAATTAAAGCTTTCCATAAGATCGCATTACTTTAAATTTTTAAAACAAACTGGTTTCTTCATGTAGGAAGATTCTTAAGTTTTTTACCCTCCATTTCATGAATATCTGGAGAAATTAATGGTCTTCATATTATTTTCTTTTTCCAGTTGAGAAATGTTCAGCCTACAAAACAAAATAAAAACACTGTTCCTACGTATGAAGCTCAAGACCATTTTTTTCTGCACGTTTCTCTAAAGAATAATGTTAAAAAATACATCGTTAACGCTTATTACCCAATAATTCCAATTTAAGTATCTCGGTTATATCTTCTGGTTTCATTAAATTCCACTTTGTGCTCGAAATTCAATGGTCATCAATCAAAAACCCTCTGCAATAAAGCTGAAATATTAATATCTTCTCAAGTTCGCACAATTGATTGCGAATTAAACAAAATAAAAGGAGAGAAAGGAAAAAATTCTTCTACAAGCGCACGTTGGATAATTAAATTTCCTTGTAAATTTGAATTAATTCTTCTTGGGTAAAAAGAGGAGGACTATATCTTTACCATCATCACTGACTTGACTAGTGACTATGGGTTAAGATGGGTATAGAGAGGTATACCCTGGAATACCTAGCTCTTTCCTGGGTCTTTGGATTGACCTTAGTCTTGGCTCTTGCGTGTTTAATGAACAGCTGGTTTCATTAAAGCTGTCTGTTTTAAGTGAGCATTAGTGTTTCATTTTCTTTTCGATTTTTTTTTTTGTCTGCCCATAAGTTCTTTTGTACTACATAATATCTACAGAATGCTGGCTAAAACTATCCATCCAACAGATTGTCTATATTTCAGGAAAAGATTTATGCAAACGAAGGAGGAACAATTAAGAGATACTACAATTTCAAAGATATAAATGAAAAAGACAGAGGAAATGAGAATTTAATTGAATTCAGTTGCCATTTCCGTTTTATTTTTATTTTTTTTTCTTAGAATTGTTGTTGTGCAAGTACAAGTACTATTATTGATGTAGACTAAAGAAGCATTAAAAGATGTGATGGATTATTATGAGCTCACTTCGTTAACTTCTTTGGAAACAATTTTCTCGGCTAGATAATATTTATTAGAGATTTCGAAGAAAGCAAAAGCTTTAAAAACCTGTAAGGAAATGATATCAATCAGCACCAGTGGACAGTGGGTACTTTCAAACAAGTTGTTAGTTTGAAATTTGTTTGAGGCAGCTTCTTTGATGCTTTGAAATTGAGTGAGGATGAATTTTAGCGAAATTCTTTTTCCAGGAATGGTATTTTGCTTTAAAGATGATAATTCGAAAATTTGTTAGTGATTTATTACATGAAAATTCTTAGGTGAAATTTGAGGTAAGTATATTGTGTTATTGTTTTAAGTTTTACAGAAAATTTGAAGCGGTCTTTATAATACTAATAACAAAGTCCACAGTTATCTTTGATGATTCGATAAGCTCTTCCAATCCTATACAAACATTTCTAAGGAATTTAGAACCATTGATATACTAGATATGAACTGCTAAGAGCTATTTTTACGCTGCACTGCTAAATGAAAGGTTTTAGCTACGAGTGTAATCATCATCAAGAGGAGGAACCAACTGTTATCAACAGCTCTCTAATTTTTATAAGAATACAAGAAGAAGACATTGTAGAGGCAATAATATCGATTAAATCTAATGCTACTGACCTTGCTGAAATGGACAATAAGTTCGTGAGACTTCTGCTTTCATATATACTGCGCTATATAACCTACATATGTAACAGCATATTGACTACTTCTGCGTTTCCTTTAGAATGGAAAAAGGATAAGATTATTCCCATACCCAAAAAGCAAACAGATACTGCTACATAATTTCGGCCGATTGTCATTCTTCCGTTTCCTTCGAAGGCATTTGAAAAAACTATTCTGGGCAGATCCAAAAATATTTTACAATCAACAACCTGTTAAGTACCTGTCAGTCTGGTTTTCGACCTAAGCGCAGCTGCGAATCCGCCTTACATTTTGTCACTGATGAAATAAGAATGGCGTTGGACAGTGGACATGTTACATTCCTTGCAATGTAAGATTACTCAAAGGCTTTTTCTCAGCGGAAAGCAACAATGCGTGGTGGCCAATGGATACTCGTCCACATTTCTCAATGTTTTGAGTGGAGTGCCACAGGGATCTATTTTTGGACCAATTCTCTTCTCACTTTACATAAATGAGTTACCGCAAGTTGCTAAACATTGTTTAATTCATCTTTATGCTGATTATGTGCAGCTCCTGATAAGTCGACCTTTTGAGTCAAAAAAGACTGTGTGACTAGCTTCAAATTGAATGTTGTTTTTAACAATATTGTCCGCTATATTTATAATCTAGGTCGGTATGATCACAAATCTATTTTTTGCGGTACGGATTTCTGGTTATAGCCTAGACAGCTTAATAAACTTTCGCTCGCTAAGTTACCTGCATGAAATCATCCAGCTAAATTTCCTTCAATCGCAGTGAAATGAAACAAGAAAGATTATATCAGGCTCTGACATTATGATGCGGTAGAGAAACTTGACGTTTCTGATCATTTTGTGGAAATACTATAATCTTTAAGGATGATACCGACCAACTAGCAGACTCGGCCAATACATTAAGACAATACTGACATTTTTCGAATAAAAAAAGGGGAGAGACGATAAGAGGTAATATAAATAAAATAAATAAATTAGGTGGAGCAACAATTCACAGAGAACCAGGGTCTTGTTACTATCAACTCTCAGCCATTCCTGTGTGCGAGTGATGCTAGGGATGGAAGGCCCTACAGTTTTTACACCGAATCCGAAACAAGGGTCTTATTTGAGAAAGCACTCTTCATAAAAAGAATTTCTCTTGGTGAATTGGTCAATGAACAAAGCTGTCACAGGCATGGATTGGATTCAAGGTCTCTGACATGACAGAGTTTAACGCACTAGCCATTACTCCACGTGTACTTCTCGATACGTTATAAAGATCACAATAAATACGGGATTCATTTTACATAAGATCTCACAATAGAACAAAACATTTGGGTTGTCGGGAACCCAATAATAGTTGACCAAAAAAAATTGTCTCTGTTCTTGATACCTAAACAAAACATATTACAAAGACAAAACCACTTTACGTTTCTACTCTTTTACTGACTAGTCAGAATAAATACATTTGAATTAAAATTCCTGGCTTTCCCATAAAGCATATTATTCGTATCAAAAATATTATTTGCTATTTTTTAATTTTTCTAAAAATGAGTCTTAAAATTGCCCTCTCAATAAAATCCCGATTTTTGTATTGTTTACAATTTTCATGGCCAAAAGCCCTTTTCCAAAAAAAAGAACCACATAATTTGCAAGTCAATGGAGAGTTACCAAGTCCCAAACCCCTTCAAGAAAAAAGAAAATATTCAAAAAAGGACAAATTGGTTGAAGTTATGTTTATGTATACAAAAAGACCCGTATTGTAAGGATACTGTATTCAAAAGTACACAGCTATACCCAAAATGGTATAAGATATGCAAAACCTTCTATTCTTTTCATTCAAGTTCCTAGAAAGGTACATGATATATATGTAGGTATAGTTTCTGCTGTTGTTGCCTTTGTGATGTGCTCTGCCTTTTATGTCGAAAAAGTACTAACCACTTAACAAAAAACTAACAACAAGAAACGATATAAAGTAACCTATATGTACTAAGACTTGGTGTAGTTTGTTTTCTAATAACAACAACGACTTTGTTTTCAAGGAAAACTATCTTTATTATGAAGTCAAAATTACTTTCAAGGATTCTCTATCATCACTTAAATTTTCAAGTTTTTTATACTCCTACTATCAGCCTTACCTACGTACTTTGATTCTCACATATCCATCCATATATGCAAGACAAATTCGTCCTTCCTTTCCCTTATACTGGCGGAGGAGGTATTAATAATATTTTAACCGACATTGGCAAGAGGAACATAGGCATACATAGTTACACCTATGTACACACAAGTACATATAACAGAAGAAAATGAAAATTCTTTTAAAGTTTTTCTTTTTCTTTAACAAACAGGAAGAACCAAAGAAATTTGTTTTTGGATTTTTTTCCTGTGGGTTTGGTTCAAAGTTGAGTTTCATGTGGCTTTCTATAAATTCACTCAGATGAAAATTATACCTATGTCGTATACCCTTCGTTTGTGGGGAGGTAATTGTTGTTTTTGTGGTGAAAATTGGGTTAAGGCTCTGAATTACTTCTTACATTGTTGACTCTTGGTTAAGATTTTGTCAAAATAGGCAAATTGAAAGCTTCATTAATTTTAAAGTTTTTCTTAGGTCTTTTATTGAAATGAATATAGCTTCCGTTGATTACGGTGCTGGTCGGTAAGGTTTTTTTCTTTGGGTAATCAAATTACACTTACATATCTTACTTTATCGTACCTCAAAGTAGCTGCATCGCATCAGGTAGATAGATAGTTTCTTTATTTTAAGATGTTTTTCTTTACGAATATGGACTTGGCGATTCTGCCGGCGCCTAATCGACATTTAATAACAAAAACACAATTTAAATGCAAATACGTTAAAATTCAATTAATAAACATGAGTTCAACAAATCATATAAAAAAAGAAATAATAGTTTGTTAAAGCATCAAGTGCAAATACAACAATTTTGAGATGATTTTGAAATAAAAAAAATATATCAATTTTTACATGATTTGAAACACAAAATAGCAGTTAGGAAACTTTGTTTCAACCTTCAATCGCAAAAACTGGTAGTAGAGTTATGAAAACTATTCTGGTAGTTTAGAGCATGTTTGCAGTATCTATAGAAAGTTGACCATCCAAAGTCTCCATTAAGGATTTTATAGAGCCGAGTTGGGGGAAGAGAACGCATTTTGAAATACAGCCGTCGAATCTCTTTGAGTAGAGGACACGATGCAAACAAGTGTGTGATGTCTTCTGGTTCTCTGGTGTTACAAAGGCTACAGATCTGTGGACGGTCAGTTCGATGCGGTATAGAGTTAAGATTCAGTACTTCGACTCGGGCTCTAAATATGTAACTAATAGCCTCAGAAGAAGACTAGCTACTGAAATAATTAGCCTGTGTTGTTATTTGGTGGTTGAGGTTTCTATACACATTTTTTGATAATGTTGTTGAGGCTCTTGAAAGATGTTCACTGCAGATAGTTCATCAGTTCTGGCGGTTAGATCATTGAACATGGTGCGCCATTGATTAAAATTGGACTCCAACAAGAATAGATTACTGCCATTTGAAGATGCTATCTGATTCCCTTCCTTAAACGGGGAGGAATTTGTTTGCATAAGCCTTGTCATAATGGATTTGTGAAGGCTTCTTTCATCCCTCCTCATAACTTTCAATATGTAGTCTGAGTTGGTTTTAAGGTTTGTAATGTAAATAGGTGTTATGCCAGACTTTACATATATAGCATAATTGGACGTTGAAGAAGGCAATCTGAACAAGCGTTCGAAAAAATATCTTTGCACGGCTTCTAGCTTCTTCAGTTGTAAATGAAAAAACACGATATTTGGATTTAAGATCGATATTTTGGTTAGAGTAAAACTAAGGCCACATCAAGTTAGAGCTACTTTGGCTTCCTTGCTGTTTTCTTTCACGTGTTTCGAAACATTAAGATTGTAAGAGAGCAAAACTCCAAGATATTTGAAATAATGAACGCCCCAATAGGCGCATTGTTTAGGGACCAGTTTTCTTCTGCGAGTCTTCTTCTCTGACGTGGTTCAAAAATCGTTATTTTTGTCTTGTTAGTATTGATGTAGAGACTCCAGGATTCACAAAATATATTAAGTTTGTTGATTTGCAGCAGAAGGGTCAGTCAGTAGAAATAAATCGTAGGCGTTGAGCATAACTTGAATTGTATAGCGGCAAAGAGTATTCCACCCAGAAGTACATCACAAACGTCATCAATAAACAAGGCGATTAATATCGGGCTTAATATACACCCTTTGGGGACACCTGATGTTTTTTCAAACCATTCAGAGAATTTAGTTCCGTCCTACACTGATGCAGTAGATAAGGTAAGAAAGTTGAAATAAAACATTAAGAATATACGTGAAATTCCTAAGGGTGTCAATTTGTACATCAAGGCGTTTCTATTTACCTTGTCAAAGGCTGCTTTAAAATCCACAACACAGGCTCATAAGTTCTTTTTCTGCTCAATCAATCTCCTGGCAATACTCGGCAGAGCGAATATATAGTCTTGCGTTGTGAAACCTGACTGAAATCCTCCCTGGAACATGGTGAGTTGGTTGTTGTTCTCTATCCATTCCGTTCATAAAGAATGTAGTAAGAATCTTTCTTAACGTCAGGTATTTGAGATACTATTTTTTAAAATTTGGCAAAACTCATGTATAAGATATTTTTAGACTATATAATTTCATGCAGAAGTTCTTTTCGTGATTTGAGCTACCAAGAGGTTATCAAGGAGAAAGAGGTGAGCTTTCGGTGTTTTAGAGCCAACTCAACTGAGGAAACCGGAAGTAATTTAATGTAAGCCAGGAAGTTGGAAAACTCTATTTGTTCAATCAATCCCAAAAAAGTCGAATCTTCTCCTTCAAATTATCGACCAATTATAGCACTTACATCTTTTCTGATTTATTAAGCTTTGTAATGACTTGCAGTATGGTTTTCGGCGAATCTTTTTTTCTTTGGATTAACAATTTTCGTTCGAACCGTTTAATACAAGTTGTTTATATTTTCGAAAAATTTTTATAAGTTGTGAGATTTACTTGTCATAAAGAAACGATTAACTTTTTATGCTAAAACAGTTTGAAAGTAATTTTTGTGTTTGTAACGAAATCGTCGGTCGTCAAAACAATGTCTTTGAACCATCAGTTATTTTTAAAATTTGATCACAAAGGTAAAGTAGGTGTTCGGATTGGAAATCACTAAAACTAAACTCCGAAACGTATTTTTCAAAACCATGAAAGCATTAAATTTTAAACAAGCTATTAAAATAATTTAAATTTTTACTAGAACTTTGCAAAATCATCATACAATCTATCTTTAAAAACTATGTTGTGTTTTTATTTATTTTAACAATTTCTGTTTTATTGCTGTCTCATATCTTTAATATTTTTAAAAAGCCAAATTTTGAAAACCTGACGTGATAAAAAAATATATAAGGTGAGATTCGAATTCAGAACAACTTACTTTCCTAAATATATGAATATTCTTTTGTTTGTGGGACAGATAATTTTTGTCGACCAGTTGTATTTCAGAATTTTAAATATTGAAATTTTGACGATATAACATTTTCAATATTTTACTACTAACTTACTTCATATATCTTATCTTACCAATTCAATTATTCGGTCATAACTGAGCGACTTCTCACTCTCTAAATATGTAATAATTGGTTCTGAATTTGTATATCGTATTTAGCATTATTTTTGTATTTGTATTGTATTTTCGGCATTAGGTTGGCTTAAAGGGAAGTTACAACAAAAACGATTTTTCTAGTTACGTCTTTAAAGAGAGCAAGCCTTAAGCAAAATAAAAATGTCGTACAGCGAAAAGTTACTGTCAAGTTTTAAAAGAAAGAATCAAAAAAATACTGTTGCTGATGAAACGGTGATGTGTCGTTTGGGAAGAAAGGATAATATGACTTTATTTTCATTAAACGTTCAAACATACCTCTTTCTTAAAAAAAAAATAAGAATATAATATATGTACTTTTAACTTGAAGAAGTAAAGCCTCAACAGGTGTTTCCCTGTACTCTTTATTATATTCAAATTCTAGAGACTTCTATACCAACACGTGTTTTTTGAAAATATATTATTATCGTGGTTGTATACTGCAACGTTTACAGCAAAAACAAAATAACACACAAATATATTATTTGACAAGGCCGTCACAGAAGAGGTTTCTTAAGGTAAGATTTTTGGTAAGATTTTCCTTTTATGGAACGAATTAATGGGAAAATTTTGCTCTTCATTTTTTTTTCTTTTTTTACTTTAGGAGGGCCTGTTTTTTTCATCCATACTCCTAAGCCTTTCACACTAAAGCTTCCTAATCCAATCAGTGATCCTGTTTTTTTTTTCATTAAACAAAGTTTTAAGCTTTTTATTATCGGTGGTTTTCAAAACTTCTGCAGTTATTACAAATATTAGGATACAGTTTTTTTAATTTATAATAACTTCCCTCCCCTTCATATTAATTTCACACGGCTTTGTTTTTCAAATTGTTTTCCTGAAGATGGGGTTACATTGTGTGGGCAGAGAGGGCATACTGAAAAAGAACATTTATAGAAAAACAGAGTCCTCGCTGCGTGTTCATGATTCGCACATCGCACCACACTGACATGATGGTGTTTCCATAGAATTAAATGAGAAAAAAAAATCAGGATGTGTTCCTTTTGATCTAGTTGTTGCTATGTTGCTGTAGACACACCACTGTCTACCAGGTATGTATAGTATTTGTAGGATGAACAATTATTCTGTTGCTCCCCCATTTTTACCGCAAATTAAATGAGTTGGGTAATTTTAAATGTGCGTAGAACGCAACCTAATCAACAAAACACCACAAAGCAACACATGCAGCAGTACGGTATAGTAGCAGTACAAGAACAAGTATCAGTAGAAGTAGCAATAGCATTATCAGAGAAGAACATTTTTCCAAAGAAGACCTTGATTTAATTTTGTATACTTATTTCCTCACACCCTTGTTAATTGGCTTTCATTGTGTTATGATTGTATGATGAATAAATAGCAGCAGGGTGTGACATAAATTGTGTAGGCTTTAAATACAAAAAGCACCCCCAGGGGAGGGGGTGGTTGGGAGGTGTGGTTTAACCTTTAAATTTGATAATAATATGGAATGATATTTTAAGAAATCATGTAGAAGAAAATAACATTCGGCTTTTGAGATAACATATGCTGAAAAAATAAAATAAATTAGGTGGCGCAACAGTCCGTTGAGAACTAAGGCCTAGTGACTTACAAACTCTCACACATTCCTGTGTGCTGGTAATGTTGTCAGGGATGGGGGGACCTACGATTTAAAGCCGAATCTGAACGGCTAATTCGAGAAAGCACTTTTCATGACAAGAATTACTCTTGGAGAATTTGTCGATTCCTCACAAGAGGCAGTGACCGTAAAACTTTTAGATGACACAGGCAGGCATCGAAACATATGCTAAGTATTTTTATTTTGATGTTATCGGAAATTGTAACTAATTACGAAATTTGTGTATTAAAACAATTTTTTGTTTTTTTTTTTGTTTTAATATCTTTGAGAGAGGTAGGTGCTGTGAAATATAGCAAAGGTGAATAAGGTCATCTTTCAAGGATTGGCCTAGTTTTACTTTTTTTTAAAGTAGAATAAAACCAATTTTTAATATTTTCAATACACCCGAACTAGATGAAATAAAGCCTAATTGATTTAATTTTTACAGTATAGTTTCGATAAATGCTTTCCATACACTCAACTTCGAACCTACATGGGGTTGCATACCTCACTGCTTTAACTCACCGTACAAATAAGTTGGTATACTTCGCAAATTTATTTGGTTTTATTTCACTATGTCTGAGTACAATATAAACAATTTCTGATAATTGGTCTTATTTCATCATTGTAAAGGGCAGTAAGGCCTTATTTCAAAGCACCGAATAGATATCGTGTTTTCCAATAAGAGATTGACGACCCATACCTTTTGAGATATTTCAATAACTTTTCAATCGGCTTGCAATGCAAACAAATTAAAATTACCAAGCGTTTGTGTCCTAAAATGATTGCACTCAAAAAGGAATGCTCCTATCAACGTATATAACAATTCTCGGTAGACTAGAAAGAGAAGGTTTGTCTAAATGTATGTGTGTTTTATTTTAGAAATGTTTGTTTAAACGTTAGACCTGTCAGCATCTGAAGACAAAAAGTGGTTTAAAACACACTCCACGCAATGTGCCACCTTGAAAAACAAGTGGAAGATCACACAAAAGGAACATGCTAAAGAAATAGCCTTAAAACCAAAGAACCTTTCAGGTTTAATTCAAGAATGGCCAGCTTATAAAATCTGAGAAGGACTACGATTGGTAATACCTACTAAAAATTAATAAAACTAGTACCTATAATATATTTTGATTTTAAGTATCTAAATTTGTATTTCTAGAAATAAGTTAAAAACATTAAAAAAAAATAGAAATCTTTCAAATGTGTCTTTCCTTTATAAATTATTATTATCTAGAATATATTCATTGCAATCTGCATACAAAAACTTGTAATTCGGCACACCATCAACTAAAAAAATATCCCTGACAAGAATACGAAAACCAATTGGCTTATGTTGTAAATTACCAATTAAGATTGTTCTTCAATCTCTCCATGATTGCTTGAAAATGGAAAGTAAATTAATCTTAAAAAAGCTACAAACTCCCGTAAAAACTGTTTGGAATTACGACTCAGAAGTTGCAATTTAAAGATAACTAAGTATCAAAGCTGTGACTGTCATTTGCAAACTGCAGAATAAGCTGTTTGAAATTATAACTCAAAAGTAGCAATTTAAAAAAAATAAGTATCATATTTTTACTTGTCATTTCTAAGAAAACAAGGGTTGAAATTTACCACTTGTGTTTGAAGATTTAAAAAAAAGATTCATAATCTACAAGAAAACAATTTCAATCTACAAACTCCTGCTGAATTTTACGATATAAATATCAAATATGTATCAAATTGCAATTCGCTATTTGCAACGTTTGTTTTTCTCGATCGAATTATTGCTACTCAAATGTAGTGAAATATGATTTTTGGGTGTGAATATCTTCATTCTGCTCGTTTCATGAAATTGCAAACAAAAATTCGCAATTTATGTATTTCGAAGCAAAGGTACATATCTGGATTCATTTTTCCTGATTTGTAGGTTATTTTTCTTGGTTTGATCTAAGAACTCTTTCCTCTTTCCGTGAGGCATTAAGTCCCACTAACGAAGTGGCCAATGGCCCATTTTTTGAGATAACACGCTTATTAAACTTAATTTTCCATAAATCGATTTTTACTTGTGCTTTGAAGGTTGTATGAAAATTAGACATATTTTTCTTTTTGGCGAACCCTCTGAGTCATTGAAATAGGGCGAAAGTTACAACCGAATTGGAATTTACGCTGTAAAAGTTTCGGTCACTGACTCAAAATGATGTTAGAAGTTTGTATATAATTTGCAGACGTTGGTCATATACTTTGATAAAATCGTTGAGTTTATTGAATAAATAGACGATGACCGTGCATTGACAAATTCAATTCAAAGTTGTCAAGTGCCTAATGGAAAACCCATTGCCTAAAGTTTCGCAGAAACCTTCTTTAAAAACAATTTCTGGGTAGGACTCATTCGATATTCAGTCAAAACTTAAAAAACTTTGTTGCAATGAATAATTGAATAGATACAGATATAGAATTGTATAGCATAGCTACCCTATTATAAAAGTCTGTATTAGCAAAAATAAACTCACAACTGAAATTAGGAAGAATTTAATTTAAAAATACATACTTTCAACTTCCAGTTAAATACTTGATTAAAAAGTTTGAGTTTATAGAATACATATTTCAAGTTAAAAAATAAGATGCAATATCCCTTATTACTTTTATTAAAAAAGAAAATACCGTATAGAGGTCTTTAGTTGAAAAGGCTTTTCTTTTATGAAGCAGAATATTTTTGTAATTACATTTGATATGTTTTTAGTTAAGCAATTTATAATCACTTTTTTTTAAAAAGGCGAGTGTCACTTACACTGGTAACTTTAGGTTTTGTTCTCTAAAAAAACTGTAACATTAAAGGCAGGAAAAATAACAATTTTTATTTAAAAAATTCTATTTATTTCAAATATAAATTCATTCAAGAAGTTCCCTCGACTGCCTTAGCAGTAGCACAATCTTTCACTTCAATTAAAAAAAAAGGATAACAAAAAGAACGGCCAAAGGGGTCATTTCCAAGATGACTTGAGTTGGATTGTTAGATGGGCAGTGTGACATATAGCTTACCCACCGAAATGAACCAGAGCCCACCCAAATTTAATATCAATAAGAAAAAAAAGCCGGTGTGATGTAATCATTAACCAAAACGTTGGTCCACACTGTAAAGTCAATCTAAATCAAACTATCAAGGATACATTTGTTTCTCGTGTAACTGTAAACTAAACTAGCCTGAGATCCAATTAGCGCTGTAGTGCGCCGTTTTGATACCAAAAACTCGTTTGACCTGTGATTGAATGGGACAGATTTATAGAGAATCTTTGTCTCAGGTAGCTCATCAAGTGTCGTGAAAGAATGCTTTTCAAAAGTATTTCATTCTAGTGTTTGCCAGAACAGGACATTTGTAGATTATCGTTGCACTTTCTCCTCGGTCACTACAACTACGGCAAAAGGTGTTGCATGATCTCCTATAGGCCAATGTCCGGTACAAACCGCAACAATCCTGGCTATGTCTTGCCTTGGCCTGCATAGAAGATCGTTTGTACGGGTTTTATTATAGGTGGGCCATATCTTCCTAGATATAATGCAGTTGGGTAAATTGCTCCACTTTCGATTTTACCCTTCATAGCATCAAGAGGAATGTTAACCATTTCCGCAAGTGACCTATGAAGGGCCGATCCTTGCCTGGCTAGCTCGTCAGCCCGTTCATTTCCCACTTTACCACTATGGCCCTAAACTCAGATCAGGGTGACACCGAGGTTAATATTCAGGCTCGCAAGCTCATCGCGACATTGCTGGACCAATTTAGATGAGGATATGACCGAGTTAATGGCTTTGACAGCTGCCTGACTGTCTGTAAAGATAGCCGCATTTCGGTTTTGGTTTGGGTTTTGTTTAAGTATCTTACATGCCTCCCTTATTGCCAGCAGTTCAGCCTGAAAAACACTAGCAAAGTCAGGAAGCCTAAAGGATTTGGGAACATTTAGGGACTCAGAAGAGATCCCAGAACCAACTCCGCACTCCATCTTTGAGCCGTGAGTAAAGATGGTTGTGTCGAAACCTATCGACACGATGTCATTCCCCCAATCTTCCCTGGATGGGAAAATAACCTTAAAACCCTTACTTAGGCTCAAAGTAGGAGTGCAGTAGTCAGTGTCTACCGAGATAATATCTGAGGGAATCAATTTCGTTGCGTTGCTGTGACCATAAGGTTTCGACAACCAGCTGTTTTATTCTTTCAGCCTAATATCGTTGCTGGAAACTATGTATTTAATAAAAAAAAGTCGATTTTTAGAAGATCCAAAATAAAGTTTAATGCATCCGTTGGGCAAGTACGCATGGCCCCTGTGGTGCCCCAAGCTCTTCTCTGAACCTTAGCTTGTCAATATTATAGGCAGTGTTGCCATAATCTCAAATTTCATAATGCTAGATTTCAAATTTTATAATGCTAGATCGTATGGGAGCTCAAAAAACAAAATGCTAGATTTTAAAATCCATATAAAACGTCTATATCGATGATTAAAAAACAAACATCTTAAAAAATGCGAAGAAATATTTATTTTTACATATAAATACCTAAGAAACATAGGTATATAACAAAAAAAAATAATTCAAAAACAACAAAACTTAAAGCTTTTTATGTTAATAGGTATTTACAGCACAATGTTTTTAAGTATAGGAACATTTTATAGTTAATTATTTAATTTAAAAACATTCTTATTTATAGTTTTTAAAAATAAATTTCTTATCTATCTTATAATTTTAGATAAATAACGAGTTATCCCAAAGTTCTTCATATTAATACTGTTCTTCACCCTTAGGTTTTTCGCGCTTTGCTGAGACTCCAACTTATACTTTAAAAAATTCATGAGTTTTTTTAAGCGTATGTGTGAATCTTCGTGATTTCGCGTTATTATGGTTAAATCAGAACGGTTTGTAATTTCAAAAAAAAGAAGATTTTTTCAAACAATATGATATAATCAAACCAATCTTTTGAAATCAATTTTGGCATTCAAGAATGCAAAACTCAAAAACAATAATGCCAGAAAAGCATTTAGCATTATTTTAAAATTTCATAATGCTTTTCTCTTCTCTATAATGCTAGATCTAGCATTAATAATGCCGTTATGGGAACACTGATTATAGGCTTTGCTAAGAGCAGGCCACCACACAATCGAACTATATGTTTAGATTGGACGTACTACGGCTGTGTACGTCCATAAAATAATCTTCGACTGAAGTCCCCACTTTTTGCCGAAAGTTTTGCTGCAGGCGTAGAAGGCTACACCGTACTTCAATATTTAGTTTCCAGTTTAGTTTAGGGTCGAGTATAACTCCCAAATATTTTGCACTGGGAGACAATGATAGGATTTGACCGTTGAGTCGAGGTAGCGTGAAGGGCGGTACTTTAGTTTTGGTGGTAAAGAGCAACAGTTCAGTGGTTAACTCCTAGTCCACAACTCGTGGCCCAGCTGCTAACTTTCTACTTACCCCTACTCACGTGTTTTGTTGCGATTGAATTGCCTAGAGTGGTTCGAATCTTCCTACCACTGAGCATGGAAATAGTCCATTCTAAAATGAAGTCTTCTACACCGAACTTAACGAGCGATTCTTCTATGGATTCGGTAAGGACGTTGTTAAAAACACCTTCTATGTCTAGGAAGGTGGCAAGAGTAAATTCTTTATAATGGATTGTTTGTTCTACAGTACGCACTAACTCATGGAGGGCACTCTCCGTAGATAAGCATGCTGAGAGATTTCGAGAGGTCGTCCAACTAGGATTTCTCTAATATGGTAATCAAGAATGCGCTCCAAGGTTTTAAGCACAAAAGATGTTAAGCGTATTGGTCTGAAATCCTTGGATGGAATGGACTTTTAGTTAAGTTAAAACAGAAAAAGGAGAACTCTAAGAGGTTTAACTTATAGAATATTGGGGCTTTCTTGTATTTAAGTAGATACTTTAAAACCGACTAAAATACGAATTTCTGTAATTATTTGCATGGAGACATAGCGTCCCAGCAATTTCAAGCATACTTCGCGTTAAAAACAAGTTAACATTCTTCCGACGAAAAGAAATTTTTATCAAAATGAAGTCTACGGTTTTCATGTAAAATAGGACAAGTTGGTAAAAAATGGTAAACATCTTCGTTTTGGCTTGAGCTTAGAAGCAGGAAGGTCCTCACAGATATAATTATAATCACCCAAAGTTAAATTAAGACGGCTATAGGTTAGTCTAGCAAGTGATTCCCTAGCCCTTTCGAGATTACTTTTGTACATTTCCTCATCAACCATCGAAATGCAGTTGTAAAAAGTATTTCTCCATTTTTCTTTGTTGTTTGCATTTATATTCATTGCTAAATTATGTGCTGTGGCAAGAGCATGCCAATTTCTAAAAGGCGAATATCCACAATGGAGTGATATAAGCAGGAATTGCTTGTGCAGATTACTATCAGGACTATGCATAACTTTAATAATATAGCCTTTAAATTTCTAACATATATTTGTGGAAGCCCGGACTCAACATATAAGGTGTAATTTGGCGTGCTACGCCGCAGCCGGAAGATTCTTTTGGAAAAGTATCTTTGAATAACTTCCATATCCTCTAGATATTGGTAACCATACACTTGATTTCCATAACAAAAGCAACTGTTAACGGTAGCCTCAAAAACCTTAGACGTAGGGTCCACGAAGCTTCTTGAAAAAAATGTGACCATATCGAGTTTATAGCTGATTTGGCTGGTACCAGTTTCTCTTTAACATGGTTTTTGATGTTCAAATTATGAGTGATAGTAAAACCAAGATATTTATACTCGCTAACAACTTCAATGTGGTATCATCTAATGTCCAATTTCGTACATTATTATCTGAACGGTTCTGGGGTTTAAAAATCATAATTTTAGATTTAGAAATGTTGATTTTGGAATCCCACGAATGGCAATATTGTTAAAGTTTATTTATCTGAAGCTGCAATATCACTAGGTTATCAGAGAACACCACCAGGTCATCAGCATAGAGCAAAATTTTCTAAGGTAAATCGCCATAGTTGAGGCCTCCTGGTAATTTATTTTCAATATCATTGATAAAAAGAGCGAACATCACGGACTCAATATACAGACTTGTGGAACACCTGTTTCGGTTTTTAAGGATTTTTACATAGATATACTATTACAAACCATTGCAGACGTGTTTAATAAAAGTTGTTAATAAACAAGAATAAATTTGGTTGAAAGACCTATAACTTCTAGCTTATATAGAAGTTATCTTCTGTTCATGGCATTAAAAGCAGCTTTAAGTCCGATGAAAAAAGTGTATAGGGACTTCTTTTTGTCGATATACTGCCGGCTAACGCTTGGATAACAATTAACCTAGATGCAGTAATTTTGTTTGTTAAAGTAGCAGCCGATGTTAAAGTGCACATAGCCATAAAAGCACTTTAGCCCGAAATCGTTGCCTTATTCAGGCTTTTCCGAATCCTATTTACTATGTACGAAGAAAGGGATAGTCGTGCGCCTTCGCAATAAAATATTTAATTTTATAAAAATCGATTTCATCAAACTTATTAAAGTTAGTATTCATTAATTTAAACATCAATTTTGAGTGACAGCATATGACTTAATCTAGGTCAAATTGAACTTAAAAAGTAAAGGCTTTGCACCAATCACGTTAAAACAGGAGCAGACAAATGTTCGTAAATATTGTTTTAAATGTAAATTTTTGAATATAATGATGTTTGAAAAGTTATTGAAGGACCCACATTATCACCTTTTTGGTATAAGATTTTGTTGAAATTACATAATGCAAAAACTATAGATATTAAAAATTTGTTGAGGTTCTCACTTTCATTTCTTCTAAGATAAATAAATAAAAATTATTATCAAAAATCAAAAACTACCCCAAAAAAGACACAATGATAAAGTTGAAAAACCCGAAATTGAATCGAATTAATACCACCAGCTTTCCATAAAGCGCAAGTTACACTGATGGTAATAAAAATAAACATAAATCAACTTTCAGTGTTTTCTATACAACAGCATCCCCTACAAACGACCTAAATTTCATAAGCCTACCTGCCCTCCAACCTATACTATACATCAAGTTGGAAAGCATTTTATAATTAGAAGAAAATAAGATGAAGGCAATTATTGATCCTACTAGCCACATTATCGTTTATTTCAATTATGTATATCGTGAAAAATAATTCCGAGTTTTACGTTATCCCCATAACTGTGCCGTTAAAACGTTTACATGCAAATTTTTCGTATTCGTTTAAACGCGCGTCGTCGTCGTCGCTCTTCGTCCGTTGTGTCGCTCGAAGCAACGACAACGGACGAAGAGCCACGACAAGTGACGGTCGTCCTTCGAAAGGATCTGAGATTTTCAGATTTATTTCTGTTTGCTGAAGGTATTCCATGGAAAATACCTACAATTTCTTTTCATACCCAATTCCCGATGACTCAGAGCCAGGGATAGGGACAGGGAGGACAAACAAAATCTCTGCACCTATATGTATGAAGGGTAGGTGGGCAAGGTATACGACTCTGCCAACGACATCTTAACTTTTACACGCGAGGCCCCTGCATTATAGATGAAAACGAAACATTTTCTTCTTGATGTTTTCTTTTGTTTGAGTTTATTTTTTGTGCAGAAAAAAAAAACACATTTTTATGGGAGGAAAAATATAAATTCTTTGCCTTCTGTCTGAACTCGTTACAGTTATACACGTATAAGCTATGATTATGTGTGCTCCAGCTCCAGTTCCAGTTCCAGCTCTCTAGACCTTCCGCATCCGATCGATGTGGTGGGTTGGAATTAAAGTGATATCCTTGCATAATAGGCATACCTTACTCTTATACAACTTCACCTACCTACCCCGTCACCTTCACCCAATGGAATATATTGTTCTGTCCTGAATTCTGACTCTCGGCTCGGCTCGACTCGACTCAGCTTGGCATCAGGATATGACTTCTCTCGAAAATGGGCCAGGGACGTGGATTTTAATTTAATAAAATTTAATGGTAGGTAAATACCCGCATATTTTCATTGTGATGTTGCTTAACGAAATTATCTCAAATTATTCTGCATAATTCCTTTGCTACTCTGCTCCTGATGCTTTTCATTGTTTACAGTATAAGGTATGTACACACACCTATACCTATATGTATGTAGAGGTATATCTCTATGTACTTTGGGAAGGGAAGTTTGCTTATCGTTGAGTGGATGATAATATATGCAATAATATAAGCTAAGGATAGTTTTGAGCACATGCTCCATCATTATCGCATATGATGCTTTAAGGTTGAAAATATAGGTATAAGTATGTATGAATGTGAGTTGAAAAAAGAAACTGAAAAACTACGGTGATTTGATATGATTTTATGAATAAATTTTATCCGTGAAGATTTATAAAGTTTTTATAAGGGTTTGATTGTGGTGTTGATAGGTCTATGCGATATTGTGTCTTAAATATAGTTGGATTATAATTATTGAACATTTAATTTAAATTTGTTGATTCTGTTTATAGGTACGGAGTTGATGGGGATAATCTATAAATTTTGTTTAAAGTTTCATAAAGTTTGTTAATTAATAACGACTTTTATTTGTATTCAAATTTTATTCAAACGTGGGTTTAAAATTTTAACAAATGTAAAAACAACTTCTTCATTTAGTAAAAGTCTGTTTTAAATTAGGAAATAAACTTGAAAAAACTTTTATTTCGAAACGAACATAGGTGCATCCATTTCCAGTGAAAGTAATTTTTTCGAAAGAAAAGCTTCAATAAAATAATTATTAAACATTTCCACTTCGACAAAAATGATTTCTAAAGGAATGGTGCTCATAATTATTGATTTTTTTTAAAAAAAAAAAGGTGATTCATCATTAGGTTGACTGACAAGGCACGTACAAAATTAACAAAGTAATATAAAATTTACTAACTTGCAAGTGTTTTTTGTTTTAAACAATGGGAGTAGGACTAACAAAAAGAAAAATATCTACTTTTTTATAATAAGCGGACACTCAAGGGGATATTACTACTTTTATTATGCGGAGATACAGTGTGAGCACTAGGAAGAGGAGAGGAAGTTTGAATTCCTGAATATTGAAATTACTAGGAAAGACAGAGTGTGGTTAGGCATTCACATTCGCGTAGTACGGCTAAATAACGAATCTCTGTATTTGACGAAATTGGTCTCGAGGGTATACTGATGAGAATTCCTAGAATCGCGAGTATTACGGTTGAACTGTTTAAGGGGAGAAATGCAGTTGGCTATTTCGCTAGAGCATAAACCGTTAAAATAAGTTGCAGAGTACCGGCCCAGAGATGGGAGTTATACTCAAGCTTTGGACGAATATAAGTCTTGTCGATAACAGCCAGATCAGAAGGAGTAAAACAATTCTTACACCGCCTAAGGAATTCCAAACACCTTGCGGCGTTTTCGGCTACGTCGAACCAACCACAAGAGGTGGTTGGCGACACACATAAAGCGAATATCGGGATGTTCAGTCTCATTGATGCAAGTGTCATCCATGGATAATGGCAAGAGGGGCTTATCTCGATTTAACGATACAAGATAGCATTGGGTTTTCGAAGCATTAAATTTTACGCGACTTTTTAATCCCCATTGTACAATGCTGTTTAGGTCGGAATTTAATGAGCTTATCATATTTTCTTGTTGCAGTTCTACATCTGAAGAAGAATGATGTGAGTCTAAAAACGAATATGAAAAGCTAAGAGTACTATCGTCAACGGAACAATGTATTAGATTAGAAGTTGCAGGCGGGGGACCATTAATAAAAATAAGAGTGTTGGAGATAAAACAGAGCCCTGGGGCAAACCAGCATTTATTTTATGGTTTCCAGACTTGAATCCATCCAATACTACTTGTATTGAACGATCCAAAAGGTAATCACTAATCCAATGAAGCAGGGATTTATGAAAACCGAAAACACGCATTTCGATTAGAGAGTCTGACGCAAAACTCAATCGAATGCGTTTGAAATATCAAATGCAATATTCTTACTTTCTCCAAAGCGATGTAAAGATTTGCTCTATTATTCGGTGAGATAAACCATGAGATCACCAGTGGACATATTGCTTCGAAAGCCGTACTGACGGTCATTAAGAAGCTTTCGATCATTAAGATATTTTTTTAGCTGAAAATTAATCAGCGTTTACATGACCTTGGAAAGAAGGGATATAAGTGCAATCGGTCGGCAATTAGATGGTGAGGAAGATTCACCTTTTTTGGGGATGGGCAGGTCAAATGCAGTTTTCCAACAAAGCTCTTCAAAAAAGTATAGCGGGGATACCATCCGGACCAGCGGATTTATGTGTGTTTAGATCTCTAAGGACTCTTGCCACATTACGAGTGAAACAAATATCGGTCCCATAGAATCACTAACTCGGTAAAGTACAGGCGGAGTCATAACACTCACTGGCAACGGCGAATTGCCTAGTAAAGAGATTAGCTTTCTCTAAAGAGCTAACAAAAGGAGTGTCATTGACAACGAGCATAGGAACTTTAAAGAGGAAGAATTCTTCATGCTTTTTTGAAAAGAGTTTGAGACATTGTAGTATTTTTTGCCGTAATTTTTGGTCATGTATAAATTTGGTCCGTCGAATATGGGCGTTTCAGGCCTTCCGGGTTTGTTTGAACTTTTTACGGCTTTTTTTTAGGAGGGTTGGCTTTACAGCTCGCATCAAACCACGTGTTTTCTTTAGGTCTGATGCTCTTAACCCTGTTCGGGATGAAAGTTCTCATTCCCAGGAGAATTAAACTTGTGATCTTATCATTGCTTGCGTCAACGTCGCTATCGAGGAAGCACAGTGGCCACTTAAAGATCCTGAAGCCAAATGGTTCTTCTAGAAGCTCTTTCTTTAACTGGACAGTTTTGACGAAAAATTTGCAGATATAGCACAATGGTCAGATGTGCCTAGCGTTGGTAGAACACTAACAGTTCAGTGTTAGAGGGAGGGAAAAAACAAGTCAAGCGTGTTTTTTGTTCGACCTTCCACGTCCGATATTCGGGTGGGCTCGTTGACCAGCTGAATTAGGTGGTTAAACTCAGCAAAGATCTCAGCACTTGTCCACGAACAACGATTTCAGTGCGAGGATATGATGAAACAATTCTTTGGATGGGCTTCGAATTTCGATAAACAAAACAATAGTGAATGATTTGTTTATTTATCCCTACTTTATTTATTTCATATTGTTAAGTAAATTATTTGTCAACTATGATTGTTAGGTATTATTGGCTTTTGTTAAAAAAAAGTTATTTATTTTTGGACCTTTTCTTCTCATTAAATATGAAAAATACTATCAATTTAGTGAAATAACAATTGCCACATCATGCATGCCAAAACTCCATGGTTTACAGCTTTATGCCAATGCATAAAAATGGGTTACATACTAGGCCTAAGCTTTCTAACAATTTCCCATTCTCCTGTAAAAATGAACTTAACCACCGCACTAACGAATACTTCCTCTATTATAGAGAGTTCACTATGGTTGCTTTCCTTGACATCGTCCTTTCAACAACGTGGACACATCTGCAAGTGTTCACTTGGTGAGTTCATTCATTTAATGCTGACTAGCAGAATAATTAACTCAAAACTAGTCAACTCTTGAGCTGGGAGATTCGTTAGTAGAGGGAAAACGCAAGGTTGTGTTCTATCCTCTCTCCTCTTGAACATGGTGGTAAATGAAATCCTAACTGGAATTTATGCGTATGGTTTCAGAGTGATTGCGGATGACGTTGCTATAGTGGTTTCAGAAAAGCATCCTAACACCCTCCAAAAACTAAAAAAAAATGAATTAGACAAACTAATACTATGGGCTGATCGGTTTAGACTAAATGTCAACCCACTTAAAACCGATTTAGTCCTATTTTCCAGGAAATGCAAAATAAAATATGTTAACTTGCATATAATAAAGGTATTCAATTAAAGTTCGCAAAGGAGGCTAAGTATATGGGTCTTATTTTAGTCAAAAAAAACTTAATTCGAAACCTAATTTATATACGTGAAAGAGCCAAAAATGCTACTATAACTCTCTTTTCTTTCAAAAAACTATTAGTAATAAATGGAGCTTATACAACACCGAATTATGCACTTCAGTAATCAGACCGATTTTAATTTATGGTGTTGCAGTATAGTAGATTGTTTTAGAAAAACCTATAGACCGCGACACATTAAATAATTTCCAACGGTAATGTAAAAGCGGAACGCTTACCGCTTGCATACCCTACTCTACCTAACACCTCTTGATATACTTAGCAAACAAATAGGTGCAAGCTCTGCTATTCGCCTCAAAGCTTATTCGCAGTGGGTAAACAATAACTTTGGCCACTCAATAATTCTTAAGCATTTATAATCAATTCCAAAGCACACAATTCGACAGAAACTTCCAGATTTCTATGCCTTTCAGATCTTTCTGTGAGGAGACGGCATTCTTATTAGACGAGTCAGTCCACTTTAACATAGATGGTAAAAACAAATAAAGGGGTTGGTGGAAGGGTGTATTCTGAACGACTCTGAAATTTTGTCCTCGCTTAAAGAAAGCGTGATGTTAACATCTGATATCGTTTTTTTTTCTCATATAGTCAAGCCTTTATTAAATCTCTGGGCTCTGTCTTTATAAACTCTTTAACAGCCCATAACTGTCGATAATCTCTAATAAAGATAGCACAACAGTTTAACATTAACCTTTACTGGGTGCAGGGCCATAGCGACATTCCAGAAAATTGTAAGGCAGATGGCACAGTACAAGTCATTCTACCACGTTTGGCTAATGCTAGCATAATAAACGCTGCATCTCAATAATATGAACATAATTCACGTTCGGTAAGGGATTTAAACTGCGTTCATAAAGAAGAAAGCCTCAAGATTTATGTGGTATCACAATCGCCCATTAAACTAGTTAAAGTGTGTCATCACTGACGTCCACTTTAACATAGGTGAAATAAGTTAGTCTTATTCCTCAAATATTTTGGACTTTTTTCACTTTGTTTAACTGCAATATGAGCATCTTTTGAAAATTGGTTTTTTTCACTTTTGCAAATTACAATATAGCCAATTTTGGAAAGTTTCGCCACGCTGTATCTATTTCATAGAATATAAATTCTGTGCCCAGGGTGGAAAATGTGTCACTTTCTTTTAAAAGTAAAAATTACATTTTTTAAAACAATAAATGGCACTTATGGACGTTTTAAGTAAACTAATTGGAAAATCAAGACAAATAAAAATAATCTAGAATTTAATTCAACGATGCTTAAGTCGAAAAGATTGCTGGCAAAACCTGTTTTACCCTTTATAATACTCAAATCAAAGAATTTAAGTGTTTTCAAATTTACTACGATTACAAACTTTTCAAAAAACTGAAGCCTAGTTGCGTTGAAACAACCTTGAAGGACTTGGAGCAACGTACTTTTGAATGTTAGATTTAATTAACTGTGTTTTAATAAAATCAACATTTTTTCAAAATTAAAAAAACAGAACACGTAGTAAATGTCAAAGGACACCCTATTCGAATAAACTTAAATTTGTATAAGGCCTGTTTAACATCTCAATTGCATCAACTTTCCAAAAATAACCAATAATCTATATACACAGAAACATGTATACATAAAAGTCTTTAAGTACAATAACATGATTGTACTTTTTTCACATCATCAAAGTGAAGCCCATTTCCAGAAATCTGTCTGTACATAATTTCCTTTTCATCTCAATATCTGTAAATACATTTTTTAACATGCACTTATGTACATACTTACAACCTCATTTTGTTGGTCTGTTATAATTTAACTCATTTTGAAGTTTTCTTTTTATTCTACAGAAAAATTGAATAAATGTCCTTGCTTGAGTATTTTCATTTAGCCCAACGAATTTACTCGCGCATAAAGCACAGTAAAGTAAAGTTAAGTAAAAAGTAAAAAAAAGGACACTCGTGTAGAAAGAAGAGTTCTTGGAGTGTGAAAAATTGAATTTTCTGCTGACAACGCCAAAATCTGTAAAAAGAGGAATTTTTTTAAATATTTTTTTTTGTTCGGTTCCTTTCTGTCATTCAGCGACAAGAAAAAGAACTTTTCCATTATGAATGTTTCTCAAGGTGACATGAATGTTAAAATGTATAAGAATGTGTGTTTGTCCCCTTGCCCCCCTCCCTCAAGCAATCTAATAGAAAGAAAAAATTAACTTTAGTGGTGGAATGGTTTATAATTGAATTGAATAAGAAGTTTTGGTTTATGTAAATTCAAAAAGCAAGCTATTCATCGTTGATGGTCGATTTTGAGAAAATAATCACTTCAAAACGGACACAAACCCTTAAAAATAAACTTTTGATTGACTGAACTTTCCATAAGAATCAAATGAAACGAAAAATAATAATTTATTGAAGAAACAAAGTTGCAAGGTTTTTTTTTATAAATGCAAGAAAGAACTTTGGAAAGATGGGAATATTAAAAAAAAGTATCTAATTCTGGACAAGAAAAGCTAACTGCAGCCAAAAGAGCAAGGACAAACAAGGCTTTTATCTGACTAAGTTAATGTTGACAAGATTGTAAAGACAGATTTTTTCGCCATTCTGATGGAATAAGAAAGATGAAACATCGTCTGGGAACTTGTTAGATGCCGATTTTCTTACAGAAACGTACATATATTATAACCAACATCGCCCGACTACTACCGAATACAAGAAACTTTTATGACAAAACGTTAGACTAATCTTTTAGAGACAGAGTTAAATGGATGGATGATTAACTAAGGAACAAATCAAAGAGTGCAGAGACTTGCTTGATGACTTATAAATTAGGTGGCGCAACAACTCGTTGAGAATTAGGGCCTAATAACTTACAACATTCAACAATTCCTGTGTGCGAGTAATGTTATCAGGGATGAAAAGGAACTAAAATTTTAAGCCAAATCCAAAATGCTTATTTGAGAAAGCAGTTTTTTGAAGATAAGAATTACTCTTGGAGGATTTATCAATCAACATATGAAGAGGTAGTACCCGTGAAAAAAGTCTAGATGGCACAGGCATGGTTTGAATTCAAGATTTATTGCATGACAGTCCAACGCACTAAGCAACACGTCACGGTTAGCATGCTAATACAAACTAACAAGTGCATTTATACAGGATTAGATAAGAAGAAAACAAAAAAGCGAGTGAATTTAATACTAACCCACATTGAACAGGCAGCCAACTTCCGTCAGACTTCATATTTGCAGGAACAATCTCAGCCGATTTTTGACCCCCTCTAACTAATGAACCAATCAAGCCAGGAACTACACTATCTTTGATTACATGCTTCCTATAACATTTCAGTTTCATAGCCAAGAGAGTTTTTGAGTTGCAGAATTTTAAAATTCTCAAATAACCGTAACTCACTGACTGACCGATCATCAAAATTATAAATTACTTCTGGAAATCGCAGAATTTAAAATTTAACACAAAGGCAGGTCTTGTAAAAAGTTGTTATTGAGGATGCAGGGGCGTTATATGCACCCACACAAATATTCAAGGTATCATTAAAAACTACCATGTAGAATAGATATTCCGCATTGTATACATTTACACAAATCCAAACATCAAATGGTCTATTCGCTTAGTCCTACACTTCGGCCGGTATCTCACGAATAAATGCTTCAATGTTGTCTTCCAATACTTCAATTGAAGCGGGCTGGTCTTTACAGGCGTTAAATCGCATGATCTAGGAGGCCAATTGACCGGTCCCGAACGTGAAACAAAATGTTCACCGAAATCGCCTCTGAAGAAGTCCATTGTTGCGAGTGCTGTGTGGCATCTGGCACCGTCTTGTTGAAACCACATGTCATACAAGTCAAGCTATTGTATTTTGGGCAAACAAAATTCAATTATTCATATTCAATACACAGTTACAATTCGCATCATTTTTGAAGAAGTACGGTCCAATGATGTCACCAGTCCATAAACCAAACTAAACAGCGACTTTTTCTGGATGAATTGGTAGCTCTTGCAACGCTGCTGGCTGATATTCACTCCAAAATCGACAATTTTGCTTACCCATTGAGCCAAAAATTAGCTTCGTCGCTGAACACAATTTTTCGGAAGAAGCGCGCGATGAACTTTCTTAACAGACGACGCATTTAATAATACAATTCAATAATTTGCAAGCGTTGTTCGTTTGTAAGACAATTCATGGTTAAATTATAGACCAAACTGAAAATGTTTGACAGTAAAACAAAACACAAAACGTGCGTCAGCTGTTTAAACCAGTATTTAAAGATAATAACAAAAAAATCACCCTTTATTTAATGCTTTTGGTTCTTAAAAAATGATGAAATTTACCAGAGTGTAAATGATTGGTGTGTTTTACCCTCAAGAGGCGTGGTATTTACCCACTTTACATGTGTTACATACTCACCCTGTAATCGTTGAGTAACATTGCTACCAACAATCACAACAGAAATGACGGGGGATTTTCATCTGTCATTTAGATACACGAGGTGTGCACGTTTTGGCATTCATTCGCGCTTAACCTTTCTTACAACTAACTACTACTTAACCTGAATTGAATTAATTGTAATTTAAAACCTAAATATATATGTGAACTAAATTATATTGTATAAACTACCTAATTTGTTTAATTAAATACAAGTACACAATAGTGGCGACGAGGATGGGATCGCTGGGAATTTTGTAAAAATCGCAAATGGCCGATTCCTCCGCAGACGAAGAAATTGAAACGAGCGATCTCGATAAAAAACTTCCCGCGATAAAGACAGAAGATTCTACCTCTACGAACAATTTTACTACAAATACAATGCCTACGGAAAAAACTTCAATTTCGATCGGACACATTGAAGCGTTCGATATATCCAAACAAGCTACTTGGGGGTCTTACAAAAGACGATTTGATATCTTTTTAGAGGCCAATGGAGTCACAGCAGCAGGTCTTAAACGAGCAACATTTCTCACTGTTTGTGGAGCACCTTTATTTGATCTATTGGAATCCCTAATTTCTCCGAGAAAGGTAACCGAACTTGATTATGATACAATTTGTAAGACTCTTTCTGATCATTTCTCTCCACCCCCTTCTGAGATTGCATCATTCTACAATTTCTTTAAGCGCGACCAACTTCCCGACGAAAAAATTACAGACTATGTTGCAGAGCTTCGAAAAGTTGCAAGCCAGTGCAATTTAGGCAGTTCGCTGGATCGCATGTTAAGAGACCGATTTGTGTGCGGACTTCGTGATACCTGTTTACAACAGGAGCTCATATCAACACCAGCACTTACATTTCAAGCCGCTCAAGAGAAAGCAGATGCAGCAGAAGCAGCAATCCGTAGTTTACAAATGATCAAAGCAAATGTACCTACATCAAGCAGCACACTCAGAGAAAAAAATAGTTATGCCAAAAGTTTTATACTTTGTCTCAAGAAAATATGTAGGTTAAATTCTGCCCAACAACTTTTTATTTTAACTTAAGAGAGTAAAGTGTTATTTAAGTTTTGAAAACTTTTATTTTAAAACCAAAAATAAAGTTCTCAAAATTTAATAACTTTTATATTTAAAACAAGAACATTATTTTCAATACACGAAGAATAAACATTGTTGTGCCAAAAATTAATGTTATCGGTATCGTTACGTTTAAAAACGTATACGTTGTTGTCGTAAGAACCATTTCTTTCAGAATAGTCAAGAACTTCAATTCTTGTCCCAAGCACCTATAAAATTTTCTCAAAACCTCAAAATATTAAATACTCACCTAAAACCAAAATCATTCAGTCTAAAAACAAGCCCATAAATAAAAAGAAATAATATCCTTAAGCAGTTGCTGCAATTGGTCTTGGAGGAATAATGTTAACCACAAATTTACGGTTAATGTAAAAGGTATATTATTTATTGTCAATATTGTTTTTTTTTTATAAAAATGTTATTTACGTATTAAAGGTTTATGATACATGGTATTAAAAAAATTTAATTAAATTAATAGATAACCAAAAGTTTGGTCACTACTAGATAATTGCCTTTCTCCAACAATTCTTCTCCGGAGACTGTGTCTTTGAAGATAGTTTCTAAGTCAAACTCTGAACTTGAAATGGCGATGATGCTATCTGGTTTAGAAAGGCTCGACACTAGAGTTCCAGATGAAATCCAACTCAAAACCATGGACAAAGTACAGTCGTTTGCACAACATGCCACTAATTCACACTAAAATGACAATTTTGTATACAAAATAATTTGCTTAAAATGCTTCTTAGGCGAGAAATTTTCCAAAATATGGATTCTTTTTTTTTTTTTTCTACAATTTTTTGCAATAGTCACTTGATTTGGTATACTCACATCGTTTTGTTCTCGCCATTTATTAAGATTATACCTAAATTTTATTTTCTCCGATAATAATTCCCTTTTGTTTAAAATTTCGTCGATTTCATGAGAATTCAACATTTTCAACAAATTCTCTGTAGAAATTCGACATTCGGCTAAAGCGTTTATTCCCTCCGGGGACATATTCCACTCTTGAAACAACTCATACACTATAGTGTCCAAATTTATAAATTCAACTTCTTCACTTATATTGTCTATTATTTTAATAATAAGTTATTTTAAAATCACAACTAACTCACGAGTCACACACTTTATAAAAATCACCTAGAAATAAAGTGGCGACCAGAATAGAATAACAGTTAGCTTTTGCAATTCTTAGGATATCAAGAACTAAATTGTTATTGCGAAACAAAACTCATTTGATTTAAAAACTTCGTTCTTAGCCTGGCGATGGTTTTGGGTTGTGTGTGTGGTATTTGCTTTTACACAAATAAAATTAACAGTTAGATTTTGCAGTTCAAGAATTACGTTTTTGTTGAGAAACACAAAACATTTGAATCAAAAATTTCGTTCTTAATGGGATGGTATAGTTTTTTTCGTGTGTGTGTAAGTAAAGTTACACATGCAACTTAATATTTGTTTTGGAAATCTAAATGAGGTTCAATATAAGAAAGAAAATATTGTGTGTTAGTGCACGACACACTAAAACTATGTAGGTATAGTAAAAAGCATTAAACACCTTAAAAGATTGTGTTGTTATTTTAAGTATTAAATATTTGCTTCCAATTTCCATCCCCGAAAATAAATATTTTATTTTTATTCCAAAAAAGATTTTCTGTTGACGAATGTTAAATGTTATAATTTGTTTTAATTTAACTACTAAATTTTTGAAAAAGTTCTTGTTTTAAGAAAACTTTCTTCAGTTAAAAATTAAAATGTTAAAATTTTTCAAATGCGAGTTGTTAAGTTGCCAACAATGTTTTTTTCTCTGAGTGCAGTGATGACCAAGTTAACGCTGTTCAGAAAGTTCTCACAAAGGAAAAGCATAAAAAGCCAAAATACACTAAAAACAATTCAGTTGTCTCTCAGTCAGGTGCATGTTATAGCTGTGGAGGTTCGCACTTACGTTCTGCCTGCAAGTTTCGCACAGCTGTCTGCAACACATGTGGCAAAACTGGACACATAAGTAAGGTATGTAGGGGTGGGAAGAGAGATGGTCAGGGTCATAGAAGTAACAAGTCAGCGGCAAATTCTATCGTCAATCAGATTTCATGCTTTCCAAATTTAAAACAACAAACAAATATAATTTTAAATGGACGTAAATGCGAGTTCGAAGTGGACTCCGGTTCCAACTTCACAATCATTTCTGATTCTAGCTTTGATAGGTTGTGGCCACAATTTAAACCAAAACTGTCGAACGTATCATTAAAAATTATGGACTTTCAAGGAAATGCGATAACATTTAAAGGCGAGTGTCCAGTTAATGTCTGGTACAAGGGCCGAGAAATTCGAAATTTATCACTTCTCATTGCTGCTGGTACGCGCACGAACATTTTTGGTTGCAATTGGTTTGCGGCTTTAGGAATATCCATTCAAGGAGTTCATTCCCTTCAATCATCTTCAATTGTTCATGAAGTGGTAAATGATTACCGTGATTTGTTTTCTAATGAATTGGGGGTTTATTCAGGACCAGCCATATCTCTTGCGGTGAACCCAGAAGTTGCACCAATTCATTTACCGGCTAGAAGAATACCTTTTGCGATTCGAGCAAAGGTAGAAGCGGAGTTAGACCGCATGGTGTCACAGGGTATTTTTGAACCTGTGGACTATTCAAGGTGGGCGACACCAATTGTTTCCGTTTCAAAACCAAATGGTTCCATACGCATTTGTGGCGACTACAAGGCAACCTTGAACAAGGCGTTACAACCACATTGCTATCCAATTCCTTCAATGCACGAGCTTATTGCAAATCTACCACAGGGGGCCGTTTTTACAAAGTTGGATCTGGCCCAGGCATATCAGCAACTTACTGTCGATGACGAAACTGCTCAAGCTCAAACTATAATTACGCATAAAGGTGCATTTAAGGTAAAAAGACTGCAATTTGGAATTTCTTCCGCTCCAGGCGAATTTCAAAAATGCATGTCAGGTTTGTTGCGTGGCATTGATGGTGTGGTGTGCTACTTGGATGATGTTGTAGTTGTTGGTGAAAACTCTGAAGGTTTAGCTCGACAACTTCGAACTGTTTTTGATAAAATACGTACAGCTGGTCTTAAATTGCGGAAAGAAAAATGCATGTTCGACGTGCCGTCCATTAATTTCTTGGGTTTTCGAATAGATGCCAGCGGAATACATCCCTTGCAAGAAAAAATACTTTCGATACAGAATACGCCCCCACCTAAAAACAAAAGCGAGCTCCAAGCGTTTTTAGGACTCTTAAATTTCTACCATTCTTTTCTTCGTTCAAAGGCTACGTTGGCGGAGCCTCTTC
This sequence comes from Eupeodes corollae, assembly GCF_945859685.1. Classification (NCBI taxonomy): domain Eukaryota; kingdom Metazoa; phylum Arthropoda; class Insecta; order Diptera; family Syrphidae; genus Eupeodes; species Eupeodes corollae. Next base: position 215,135,584 of record NC_079147.1, on the reverse strand, counting down.
ATAGACTTCTAGATAAGGATTCACCATGGAAGTGGACAAAGATTCACCAAACTTCTTTCGTGAACCTTAAGAATCTTTTATCGTCTGATAGTGTGCTATTGCCGTTCAATGAGAAATTACCGGTCATACTTACGTGTGACGCTTCACCTTACGGAGTGGGTTCCGTTCTAGCACATTTATTGCCAGATGGGTCAGAGCGTCCGATTTCATATTATTCAAAAACTCTAAAAAAATCGAAACGCAACTATGCACAAATAGATAAGGAAGCGCTAGCGATTATCACAAGTATTAAAAAGTTTCACGAATATTTGTACGGCAGAACATTCTTGATATATACGGACCACAAACCGTTGTTGGGTTTGTTTTCACCCTGCAAACCCACTCCAAATACCATTTCAGAGAGGATGCTTCGCAACATTATTTTCTTAAGCGCCTACAATTACAATCTGCAGCACAAACCAGGAAAGGAAATCGCTTATGCCGATGCGTTAAGTCGTTTACCAGATGACAAATCGATTGATTCTGAACAAGACGAAGAAGAAGAAGTAGTCTTGATGATCGAACTACTAGATTCGCCACTGCTACAGGCGAACGACATTGCAAAAGAGACCAAAAAAGACAAGATATTGTCACGTGTCTTACACTGGACTTTAAGAGGTTGGCCAACTACAACTGAACCAGACTATAAGGTGTTTTGTGATCGAAGGAACGAGATTTCATCTATTAGAGGCTGTTTAGTATGGGGTCAGAGAGTGATAGTCCCTGAAATTCATCGTTCAAAGCTTCTAACCGCACTTCACGCAAACCATCCTGGGATAGTTCGTATGAAGGCTTTGGCAAGGAGTTATGTTTGGTGGCCGAAAATGGATTATGACATCGAACAGACAGTAAAGCGGTGCAATATCTGCCAGCAAACGCGTTCTGACATATCTCCTATCAAAGGAGATACTTGGGAGGAAGAAAAAAATCCTTGGTGCAGGATTCACATAGACTTCGCGGGTCCATTCAAGGGAAATCTTTTCTTTCTAGTTGTAGACTCACACTCCAAGTGGTTGGAGGTACATCCTGTTGCTTCTACATCGTCCGTATGTGCCATGACAGTTTTAAGGCAGCTGTTTGCTACCCATGGCATACCCGATGTCATTGTTTCGGACAATGTAACACGTAACACCACATTCTTCTACTGGGCGGTCACCTGCAGAGTTGCTTTTTAATCGGCGACCTAGCACATATTTCGACAAACTGCATCCTGAATCGATACCAATTCAAGTAAGAGGTTCACAGCAACAAGATGTCTCGAAGCAAAACAATTACGATAGTGGTGAACCAGTTTGGTATCGGAATTATGCACAAGGACCAAGATGGGAACCAGGTCGAATATCAGAAGTTAAGGGTCCTGTTTCTGTAGTCATCGAATCCAAAGGTGGGAAGGAAATTCATCGTCATGCAGACCAGATCCGTCGTAGGTCTGTAGACCAGAGATCTGATAATCCTACAGAAGAGATGCCACCACCACCAGTTACTACGTCATCAGCAATTCGACCAGAACCTCGCCGATCAGATAGGCTTCGCAAAAATACTCAGCCTATTGTGGTACCCATACAACCTGAAGTTCGTCGATCGGATAGACTTCGCAAAAAGACTCAGACTTCGGAAGTAGTTTCATCTTTGGGCGAAGGAGTGTTACATTCACCCTGTAATCGTTGAGTAACATTGCTACCAACAATCACAACAGAAATGACGGGGGATTTTCATCTGTCATTTAGATACACGAGGTGTGCACGTTTTGGCATTCATTCGCGCTTAACCTTTCTTACAACTAACTACTACTTAACCTGAATTGAATTAATTGTAATTTAAAACCTAAATATATATGTGAACTAAATTATATTGTATAAACTACCTAATTTGTTTAATTAAATACAAGTACACAATAACATGTGTATCCATTTCAGCAAGTAATCATTCAACAACAAAAAATTCAACAATTATTACAAAGTTGATACTTAAATTGATATTAAACCTTCGTAAATTTAGAACTTAGACATTATAACTTTTCGATGAAGATTTATTACTCAGCATTTTTTTGTATTCACAGACCTTGGCTCTTTTTTTAACATTTATGTTTTTGGTGTGTTATTGTATTTATGAGTAGAGTCATATTTGTAGTAACATATCTGTCCAAGTTAAATATCAATCCATAAATTAGGCAAAACTGTACATTTTTTGTTTGTATAAATCTTAATACCTTTAACTTGGTTAGAATATTTTAAAAATATTTATCTTGATTCTATTTCGCGGTTAAGCAGCTTTTATAACATCGCATTCGTTACGCATTTTAAGGACTCGCAAAGGATGAAATAGCCCCAGTAAATATCAGAACCCAAACCTATACACTAAAGATACAAAGTTCCCTACCTTTCTTCTTTCCTATGTAGATAAGTGTAAAATACATAATTTATTGCATATATATTCGAAATACTTTTTAGAGAAACTCAAGCCAAGTTAAATATCATTGGCGGCACAAAGGTACCCACGAGAATCTGGCTCACAGTAAATACAATAAAAAAGTCAGGGCTTAAAAATGCCGCTTTTATATTATATAAACTCCATGGCTCATTGACTCCTACACCACATAAACTGACTTTGCTTTGCTTAACACTCTTCCCAACTCCCTCCCTCTCTCCAAACAATGGTGGTGGATATATCCACCTAAGTTTATTGAAGCGTGAACAAAATCCTAAAGAAATCGAATAAAAAAAGGACAAAACAAAAATGTACAAAAAATACAAAAAATTGTCAACTTAAGATGCTTTTAGTTTCATCTACGATATAAGGTAGGAAGGTAGGTAAGGTTATATCCTCTTCCTCAGCCTAACACATGTGCTGTATCCTGCTGCTGATGCTTTCCACACTAAAGTCTATACACAGCCAGCTCATGGAACAATTTATTTAACCTGCAAAAGCATCCTTTCCTTTTTTATTGGAGTCGATGTTACCTCCTTCCGACTGACTATACTTTGTATTTTATTATGATATAGTGGAACGGAACGAATTAAGGTTGGAAAAATCTAAATATACAGAGAGAAAGGTTAAAGGAACTAAAAATATATACACAACATAAAATTACGTCTGTGAATTCTGTATATAGCATAACCTACAACCTATACCTTACACTCCTACATATTGGGTTCGAATCGAACCTTCCGGGCTGTCGTTATCGTTCAGTGACTCACCTTTTGTCGTTTTCATCGTCATCGTCATCCATCGTCGTCGTTCCGTATGTTGTGTCTTGTTCGAAAATTTTCCACTTGTACGATTTCGTCAAAGCCAATCCACTTGGAATAAATGGAAAATGTCACTACCTTTTCCAGACCCCTGTTTTACCTATACCACACACTCACTCTTATTCTGTGCATGTGCGATAATAAGAATATCCTGAAGCCTTATTCTTCCCAATCCTATAGCCATCTTAAAAATAAGTTCACGTAGAAAATAGAAATAAGAAGGACAAAAACTAAAAAGTTTTCGATAGTTATGCTTGAAGTAAGAATCAAATGAAGTTAAAAAAAAGTCCAAGAGAATTAGTACAGTAATTAACAGGAATCTCAAAAACCTATGTCGAACGAACTTGCTGAGCATACTGACTTTTCCGATCTTTTAATTAACTGTAGAAACCTCCTATTGTATTTTTTTTGCAATCTTATAGGTCACATTTACAACGTCCCTTAAAGACAAAAGAAATCCGAGCACTAACGCTCAAAGCTAGTAGAGTACATAGACATCTTCTGTTGCGTTTTCTCTTCTAAACTGAAACTTTAAGGACATTGAATTTATACTGTGAATACATCCTCATCGTCATATGTCAAAACTTTCAGTAGAACATTTTCTCATCTCTTAGAACTCTTAAATACTTGAAATTGTTAGTCAAACTTAAGCCGTTCACTTCATTATTGGTCGTTGTTGTAAAATGCCTTTGTTCAAAACCAGAATATGTCATTTGTACTTCAAAATATTCAGCTTAAGTAACTGAATGGTATTCTGACGTGTTTTAATGCGTTTGTTTAAAGTTACTGTCTACTTAATTTACAGTCACTTGAGTATAGAGATCAACTGGATGGAGAAGATTCTACAAGTAAAACAGAGGGTATAACATCCACTTATTGAAACTTCAGTGTGACGAATGTGCCCTGTATCGAGAGAAAGTCCTGTCAATGTGTCACCAAAAGTCGTATGGTTCAAAAACGCTTTAAAGACCCCCGAGCTAGGAAAGTTAGGGTTTAAAATAAATATAATACTACACATCCCATTCAGGCGCTATTCGTTTTTTTGTTTGGTTTTTAGAATCAAAGCACTTTTGAAAAGATTCTCTCAACCTACCATTGAAATACCGAAAAGTCTTATAGCCTTACTTCAGGCTTTACATTTGGCGTGTATAACATGCCCAACAAAAATATTTTGATGCATTCTTCAAAATTCGCTGTCAACAGAATGCGGATTACAGTGAGTGGTGTTAAAATTCCTTTAAACTTTACTTCAAAAAAAAAACAACAATCAATTTAATTTCTTCCTCCAACATTACTGTCCATCAGGGCGATTGTGACGAACTTTTGAAGAAAATTCCTTTCACAAGAAAGATGGATCTGTTCTGATGAATTCGTAATGGCTTTTGGCAAAATGTTGACAATGCCGTCGCATTCGTGAGAATTCGGTGTATATTGATTCTGAATTTCAAAAGACTCATTCATCAGAATATGCATTTACTGCAAACGTAGGACTTTATTTACGACTTTATATCAGTACACTGTGTTCGTCTCCAACGTATTTAATGAAAATTTCAGTAAAGTGAAGGACAAAGGCCGTAATCCGTAATATAAATATCGAAGGGCAATTGACAACTTTTACGTGCCGACACTCGAACTGGAACAATTAAAACAAAAATCAATGAACTTCTCAAAAGACACACAATCCAAAAATAAGACCAACATTTTTGTGTATAATTTTTATTTAATTTTCCATCATAATTATCATTAGCTCATTTTATGGCATTTAGTGGACTTGTCAGGATATCATTTTCAATTAGTTGTTGTTGGGGGGCTTTCATTCTTCTCCATCTAAATCAACAACAACAACTTATAATATCGAGGATATTTTAGCTATCCTGATGGTTAAATGCCAATTTTATGACACCAATAAATGTCTAGTCAGTGTGTAGTACCCAGCTCAATGACCTATTACCGTCAATTTATAGCTTTGCCTTGTTTATAAGGACGACATCGACAGGGAGAGAAAATTCGTGTTTTTTTCTTTTGGTTTGTTTTGTTTTTATTTTATGCTGTTATATCGACCGACAGCCATTACCTGTCGAATGAATATTGGGAGAGGCAAAGGAGGTAAGGGTAGAAAAAAATGCCTATACATAGGTTGGCGAAGCCTTATACTAGGTAGACTTTGAAAAGGGTATATTTTTGTATGGAGCATGATGCAGTGATGAAAAGGGATATAAGGATGAATTAGGGAAAAGGGTTTGAATTGATTAAAGATGAGGTTGAGTATTTTTGACTAAAAATGTTATGATCGTTGAATGTCACTCGAATCAAATTGTTCCAAAGATGGAAATGCTTAACGCCAATCTTTCATCTCTTTAAAGGTTAACCTTAAGTAATTTACATTTGTCTTGTAGCAGCACAATAGCTTTTAATCATAAAATTAAGTCTTTTGGAAATACAAATGCCTAGTAGCTGTTTAGTTACGGTTAGGAAAAGGCATAATTTTAATTAAAAAGTTTAAGTAGATACACGTTTTGTGTTGCAAGGAAACCGGATATTGAAGCAATGAGTACTTTATACGGCCTTCAAGGTACAATTTGGTGATTTATTAGAGCAAATTCAAGAATGAAAATGTAAAAATAAGACAGATTTCATTATTGATTTTTGAAAATCTTAATTTAAAACCGGACATATTGAAACAAATTTCGTTTGGCATCTTTCTTTTATATGGGTCGTTTTGCAAATTTCATAGAATTATATTATTTCGATCAGACTTAAGTTTCTTATAATTTGTAAGAAGTACACTTCATTACCTTCAAATTGAATTTGACTCATAGCTTTGTGAATATATAATCGAACATTTGATTTTTCTAAGCGGTAAAATTAATTTTAGTACTTACCATAACATGGGCTCTAATGTTAATTCATGACGTTTAAATATTTCATTCAGCTTAATCCTGAAACAAAAAAGGAAAAAAACTAACGTTAAACTACTATTCCCTCTTAGTATAGGATTGTTTGTTTTATTTAGTACTAGCTGGTTACCCAGGGCTTTGCCCTCGTAGTAAAAGAAAATCAAACTATAACATAGGGACATTCCAGGACCAAGAATACATTAGTAAGTTGGTGAGCTTTCTTCAATCAAAAGAAACAAAGAGGGACCAAAATTAAGCCTGTCTTTTGTTAAAGCGAAAAATGTAAAATACGTATCAAACATAATTTTTCATAAGTTAAATATTAATAAAAGTGAACTTATTGTTTTAATACGGTTTTGTACACTTTTGAAACGTGTTTTTATAAGGTAAAAGAATAAATAGATTCTGGGCATTAGCACCCTTAACATATAGCTGTTGAAGAAAGAAGCATAGCATTACTAGGTTAACCCCAGCTACTTTTAGTGTTTGCCCTTGCGTCTTATTAATTGGCATAACGAAACTCATTTAAAATACATGAAAGCCTTTTGAATTTCAATAAGCAATCGAAAAATAATTCAATTTACATCCTTTCCAACACAGCGGTGCACCGTTTAAGATATTTGCCGCCCATTTTCCTATTTTAATAATGTTTCAGCATAGTTTCGTGCGTTAATGTCATTATACGAAACGTCGAATGACATTCTACGTATTGAATTTGTAATTGTAACTTTTACTGCCGGACCTGCAGGAATGAGTTGTAAATGAGATATTTGAACGCTGTAAAATGTAGACTAAAACAATCTCCAATCTCGTAACTACGTTCGCACACAAAATCATGCCATAATATTGCTCCGTTGCTATGTAAAGGACCTGCAAACAAGCAAACAAACAAACTGACTTTTCCATTATAATAAAATAATAGTATGAATTAAAAGATCTAGTTCTTGATAACGTAGAACTTGCTGAAACAAATTTGTGACTATTTTAAAGTTTTGAAACTGATTATCAATTTTTTAACTCACCCTTCGTATTTTAAGAATAAATTTAAGTTCAAGCTACTTATTTACTTACGAGGCACTCATATGGAAACTGAAAAACGTTTATTTTGTTTTTCTTTTTTTTATAAGACTTTACATGGTCATCACATTATAAGAACAAAAAAATACCCTTGTATGTTGTTAGCTAATTCAATAACCCATTTAGAGCACTTCAATATAAAATATTAATACGCGAAAAAGTCATTCGGGGGATTCATAAAAAGTAAATGATATTACACCACGTACTTTTTTCTCATTCATGTCTGATGTGCATAAAACACACAAACGAATAAAAATAATTTCTGAGCTACATTTGTGCTGAAAAAAAATCAAACAAACAAATAAAAATAAATGAAAGAGGAAATCATGGGTTTGATTCTGGAAGACATTCCTTTAGTTTCCCGACGTGACATTTGTTCAATCAATAAAAAACATAAATATACAGATTGATTTAAAACTAGGGCAACATAGTTCTTAAATTGATGTTTTAACCTAGTTCGTGCTATTAAGTTGATTTCAGTTTAAAAAAATAGAGAAAACGACAATACCGACCAACAAATGTCATATTTTTTGTTTCCAGGTGTTAAGTTGTAAAATTATTTTGTGACATGACTAATGATACAGCACGAGTGAATGGAATATGCTCGCCTTCACCAACAATGAACCAAGGCCGACTAGGGTATAGTTCTCTTCACTGATAAGTCCAGGTTTTGTCTACGCTCACCAGACGGGCGTAATAGAGTGTGGAGAAGATCAGTTGGAAAATAAAATTCGACAACAGTTGGCCAGCGGGAAAATTTCTGGGGAGGTTACGTCATAGTGTGGGCAGGAATTTCCGTGCACGAAATAACTAGCCTGTGCATAGTGGAATGATCATTGAACTCCAATTATTGCATTACCAACATTTTCGAAGAATATGTGGTTCTTTTCGCACCACTTATTGTTACAAATTTCTTGCTGATTCAAGACAATGCGAGACCTCACGTTCCCAAGTGCATTACGGACTACTTGTAAAAAATAGAAATCTTGGGCCTTGGGCTGCCATTATCCTGGACATGAATCCCATTAAACACATCCCGAGACACTAAGTGGGCTGAGATCTGGTAAGATTGATGGGTGTGATCATTTGGACGATCGTAAAAAACCTTCTTCAAGGTATGCCGCATTAAAGCTATGAAAGATGTTAGGGGGAAGGATACTTATTTATTTTATGTTTTATTTAAAAGTGTCTCTCATTTGTTTGTTTTGTACATAAATTAGTAATAATATATGTTAATAAACAACACCGAATTAAAAAAGTATTTTTTACATATTTGAAATTATTGCATATTTTTATTGTGCACCACTTTTTTTTATAACTCAGTGCATAATCAAAAGAAAATACAAATTGAACAAGCCTAAATTTGAACATAGTTATTTTAAAAATATCAGGGGCTCTTATGCAATAAATTGGGAAAAAATTAGGTCAGAAAAGGGTAATTTTTAATTTTATAATAACTTTTAATGGATTAAATGTAAAAAAATGCTAAGATGTTTGGAGTTCTTTTTTTAAAGCACTGAATTTACTTTAAACTATTATATTTAACGTTAGGTTAGGTTAGGTTAGAGTGGCTGTCTAGATATCATTGACACACGTAGACCTCAAGGGTCCATTGTGATACCACTAATGAGGTTACTCATGGGAGTAATGAATTTAAACAAACCATTTTGTGCTTTTAATAAAGTTAGAGAGACGTTTTGTGTCAATATTTGCCAGTTCACTGGTATTATCGAAGAAGGGATTACCGAGAAAGTAATTCCTTCTAATGGAGAGTGCTGGACATGTACATAGAAGGTGTTGGACTGTTTCCTCTTCCTCCTCGTCCATGCAGCTTCTACAGAAGTCATTTGTGTAGACCCCTAGCCTCAGAGCATGTCTACCTATGAGGCAGTGTCCCGTTATTACTCCAATTGTAGAGCTTATACTTTGTCTGCTTAGTGATATCAAGCCTTTTGACCGTTTTAAGTCAATACTTGGCCATATTTGCTTAGTTGCCAGGCAGGTGGTACTTTGTGACCATCTAGTATTTGTTGTTTTTAAAGCATATTGCTTGAGAAGATATTTGCATGTAGCAAGTGGTGTTCCTATGTTATGTTTTTGTCTAACATAAGGCAGAAGTGTTCCGTTTTTGGCGAGCTCATCGGCTTTGCAATTTCCCGGAATGTCTCTGTGGCCCGGCACCCAAATGAGGTGAATGTTAAACTGTTCCGTCATCTCCTTCAGAGATGATTGACAATCGTGGACTGTTCGAGAGTTTGTGGAGACAGACGCGAGAGATTTAAGAGCGGCTTGGCTGTCCGAGAAGATTCGTATATCCTTACAAGATATAACGTTTTCTTTGAGCCAGGATAGTGCTTCTTTTATCGCCATTACTTCTGCCTGGAATACACTACATTGATTGGGAAGTCTATAGGATAGACTGAGATTCAGTTGTTCTGAAAAGATACCACTTCCAACTCCGTGATCGGTCTTTGAACCGTCAGTGTAGAAGTGTACCGCATCGTCTTCCAGGGGTCCCTCTTCTTCCCAGGAGGATCTTGAAGGGATGGACACATGGAATCTTTTACCAAATACCATTTTTGGGGTGGTATAGTCTAAGCGATCTGGGATAGATCTGAAATTATCTAGAATGGTTGTATGTCCAGTATTGTTACTGGTCCATTGAGAGGTGGCTCTAAGCCTTACACATGAGTTGGCAGCCACCTTTTTAGAGAAGATGTCAAGTGGTGTTAGGTTTAAAAGCACTTCCAGTGCTGCGGTTGGTGTTGTGCGAAGTGCTCCTGTGATGCACATACCTGCTGACCGCTGGACTTTAATGAGTTTATTTAGATTTACCATCTTATCCAGTGCGGTCCACCATACGACGGCTCCATAAATGAGTATCGGCCTGATTACCGAAGTGTATAGCCAGTGGGTTATTTTTGGGGAGAAGCCCCATTTTGATCCTATGGCCTTTTTAAAAGTAAAAAGCGCTACAGTAGCCTTTTTGACTCTTTCATCAATATTTGCCTTCCAATTTAGTTTTTTGTCTAAAATGAGGCCCAAATATTTAGCTTGGTCGGAAAAGCTTAATGGTATTCCTTTAATCTTTGGTGGGCTAATCTGAGGAATTTTATATCTTCTCGAGAAGAGTATTAATTCTGTTTTGTGTGGGTTGACGTCCAATCCACATTGATTAGCCCATTTAGTTAGCCTGTTTAGGGCATTTTGTAGGAGTTCCGAGAGAACTTGGGGGTGCTTCCCAGATACGGATATCGCAACGTCATCAGCGTAGGCAATCACCTTGAAACCTTCTGTTTCCAATGTTGTAAGTAAGTCGTTTACTACCATGTTCCATAAAAGAGGCGAAAGGACTCCACCTTGGGGAGTGCCTCGATTCACCGATCTGGTGGTAGTAAAACTTCTCATGTTAGAAATTATTGTCCTGCTTTTGAGCATGAGACTTATAAGATCTATGAGTGACTTCTCTAATTTCAGCTTATCCATTGCTGTTGTGATCGCCTGGTAACTGACGTTGTTGAAAGCTCCTTCAATATCTAGGAACGCTACCAGGTTATATTCTTTGTATTCGAGGGAATGTTCAATAGTACGTACCAGTGAGTGAAGTGCTGATTCTACTGATTTTCCCTTAGAGTAAGCATGTTGAGCTGTGGAAATGAGACATGGTTTTAAATTATGTCTGATATAAATTTCAATCAATCTTTCCAAGGTTTTAAGAAGGAAGGATGATAGGCTGATTGGTCGTAGATCTTTAGGGTTAACGTGTGAGGGTTTCCCTGCTTTGGGAATGAAGACTACTTTTGCCATTCTCCAGGCTTTGGGAATATATCTCAACCTTACACAGCTTGTCAGAATGATTTCCAATGGTGGAATAATCATGTCTGAGCATTTTTGTAGTTCGGCCGGAATGATTCCATCTGGTCCTGGAGATTTATATGGATCAAAGCTGTCTATGGCCCATTGCAGTTTTTCCCGCGTTATTAGATCAGCTAAATCGCTTGTAGAAGCTTGAGACTCTGATGTTAAGTCGTTGAGTATGTTAGAACTACCTGGAAAGTGGGTGTCTAATAACAGGTTAAGAGATTCTTCATCTGTGATAGTCCATGTGCCTGTTTCTGTCTTTAAAGCACTAGGTATTGTTGGACTTTTTGAGAGAATTTTCCTGAGTCTTGAGGCTTCTGAAGTATTTTCTATTTTACCACAAAAATTTCTCCAAGAAGACCTCTTACTCTTTCTTAATTCTTTTTTATATTGCTTTAGAGCTTGTTTGTATAAGTCCCAGTCAGAAGGAGATCTAGTGTACTTAGATCTATTGAAGAGTTTACGACAGCTCTTTCTGAATGGTTCTAATTCTTTATGCCACCAATGAGGTTTCTTTTTACCCTTTAAAATGGTTACAGGGCATGAAAATCTCATTGATTCATTTAAGGCTTCGGTGAGATGATTTACAGAAAGGTCTAGTTCATCTTTACTGGAGGAGCTTTTAAGAAGGTTATGATTAAGCAGTTGTGCTAGTATCTCCCTATAACGCTCCCAGTTGGTATTCCGGTGATTTCGAAATCCCGTAGATGTATTTGCTACATCTTTGAGCTCAAACTGAATGTATTTGTGGTCAGAGAAGGAATTCTCTTTTGAGACATGCCAGTTTGAAATCATATTGTGGATCGAGTCAGAGGTAAGTGTAATATCAAGTACCTCTTTCCTATTCTTGGTTACAAATGTGGGTTCATTACCAATATTACTTATGAGTAGGTTAGTACTTAGTAAATAATCAAATAAGTACTCACCTCTCTCATTTATATCAGAGCTACCCCATACCGTGTGATGGGCGTTAGCGTCTGAACCAATTAGGAGACCAACTTTTTTCCGTATTGCCTTCCTCAAGGTGTTTCCTGGAATTGGGCTGTCGTGGCCAAGGTAGGAGGATATGAGCCAGTAGGTGGCTTTATCTGTTGTTAGGACAGCGGTGGTGGTGTCCTTGTCGCTGTAATTGGGGAGTAAAAATATGTTTAAGTCATTTTTTACTAACATGCATGACCTTGGTTCACCTTTCTCCGATGCATATAATATTTTATAGCCAGGAGTCCTGAGACCTCTGATGATGGAGTTTGAGACCCACGGCTCCTGTATTAAGACGATGTCTTCCTTGTTCTTATGCAGTCGGAGTATCAGGTTGTTTGTGGCCATGATGGCGTGATGGAGATTAATCTGTACTAATCGCAGAATTGCTACTATTAGTCAGATCAACCTCCACCACTGTTTTGTCGGCGTTTTCCTCGTCTGAGGAGGACCTAAGCAGGTTTTCCTCACTCTGGGTGATGCCTAAGGTGGCGTCTTCAGTCTCCATGTCGGAGTTACTGTCGACTTTAGTTTTAGCCTCCACGTCGGATGGCTTATTTGGGGCAGTGGATGTCGATGGTTCCACTTTTGGTGTTGCATCGACCTCCATTTTCGTTGCCAATGAATCGCTTCCCTCCGCTGAAGAGGCTTCTGTGGGGGGCGTGTTTAGCGTATCTTCATCTTTTTTATAAATACGCATCATGATTTCATCGAAACCATACCTAATCACACCTTTGGTCGCGGCCAGTGGAGCCAGTGATTCCCTATTGATCAGCACGAGAGCCGATCTATAGTGACCCACTGTCTCCTTCTCAACCTTTGGTACTTTCCAGTCGTGAGTAGGCAGGTCCGGATTACTTGTTTTGATCAGTTTCATGATCATGTCTGGACAGTTGTGAAGAGCCGGGACCATTATACGTGCTCTTGGCCGGCAAGGAATATTCTCCCTTGCAACAACCTCGAGCTTGGCACCCGGCCAGACTTCTGGCAAGCCATTGACAGCAGCCCTGTATAGATCGAAAGATCTCTGATCACCACAGGCGATGAGTTTGATGCGATTTTGGTACCATCCTGCATCGGCTGTGTCTGGGAGAGGCCCCGGATTTTCCTCGATAACAGATAAAAATCTGAAACCGAGGTGAGCCTTGACCTCTGCCCAATGATCATGAGAGATGTTACCATCCACATGACTCCTGTCAATGACCGCGGCAATGATCTTACCTTTGAGCGCGTCGCTGAAGGAGAGATCTTTGTTGACGGCTGATGTGCTGTTGGAAAGCACCTTCTGCCTTTTTGGTTCGGGCTTGTCACCCTCGAAAGACCTATCTCGCTTTGACGTTGAGTCGCCGCAGGTCGGTTTAGCTTTTTTGCTAAGAAAGCCACTAGCCCACTCGAGTTTACGCGTTTGCTCTGGGGTTCTTTCCGCCGCCGGTATGACACCGACTGCGGCTAGAATCCTTTCGGCGTTGCGTTGGTCTCGATTGGCCTGTGACTTCTTGGACTTCTTTTTGGCCGGCCCAGAACTATGTCCGTGTATCACAGATGTGGGTCCACCTCCAGATTTAATCGCTACCGATGCCAATCCGGGTGTGCCCTCACCCTTTGAGTCAATTCCACATGTCGCAGATTTTGTCTCTCCGGATGGGGTGTCCCTTTTTGGGGTCGCTTGCGACGTCCTAGCAGGAGCGGGGAAGAGGTGGGGTGTGGAATTTCCGCCATTGGGACTGCCGAGCGTCACAGCTGTTCCACTGACGGGTAATTCCTTTAAGTATATGTTGCGGCTAGTAGAGGGAGAAGGACTCTCGCCACTAGTTGCAACCACAGGGTTGACAACACGTTCACACACCTGATTTGGCTCGACAGCCTTTTCAGGTGATGTGACCGCATTGGCAGCCTTGGTGCGATTTTTTTGTTTAATAATTGTTTTGTTTGTTTGTTTATTTTTAAATTTTTTCATTGTATTCCCACGAGTAAAGCGGAAAGACGGTCAGCCCCGGCAGAGCCGCTTGCCGGGGTAAGGCAGAAATATGACGGACCTTGCCACAGCATCCGAAAGAGCTCGTTAACGGCTGGTTTATCCCCCAGCCTTTCATTCTTCGGCACGGTTTTCGTACTAGTACGCTCTCACCACCACTGAAATTAGGAACCTCTAAACTATGATTAAATTGGGTTTCCGAACGTTGCACTATTGAGGAGTTACAACAATTCAGCGATCCAACTCAACCTTAGCTAATCACCATCCTGCCAAAAACGCACAAGACTACTGTGGTGATCATTGCCCGCCTGGCACCCACTTGGAGGGTTTGAATGAGGATTTTGCCGGGCATATTTAACGTTAGTCAACAAAGATAGTTTTTTAGAAAATTGAAAAACTAAGCAAAATTAAATTACTACACGAAACAAATTCTTAACCTCAATGATTTCGAACTTAAAAATGTTAATAGGGAATGTAAAATACGAAATACCGATAAAACCTTCTTAATTACTAAAATATTTATCAGATTAAGCTCACTATTCTGAATGTTAGTTTGAGAACGAACGTTCGTTTGTCCTTACTTTCGTAATTTTATATTTTCGGAAAGCATTACTTTGTCCTTGAATCTTAAAAGATTGAACTATCTGAAAACAATTCTTCTAAAAATTCGTAAGATCTGATTAGAATATTTCGGTAACAGTAATAAAGATAGGCATCAGAGTAGTTTTAACAAGGATTAGTTTTTAACATTTAGTAATTTATTTGATGAAAAATCCAAGTGATAGTTTTTCAAAGAATTAAAACCTTCAAAATGTAAAATATTTTTGATTTGAGTATTTTGAAAGTAAATAAATACTGCAGCATTTATTGATTTATCTTTTCAAATATATCTCGATAGAAAATAGTCCAATACCTTTGTCATTTGAATAGAAGAAGACCTTGCGTTAAATCTGGTATTTTTAATGTTGTAGTTACTTGTTTATAACATTGGCCAAATATTTAGTCGTAGTTTCCAACCTAGAGTTCCGAACGCAGGATATCCAAAATTCAGAAAAACCGCGAAAGGAGAATTGTATTTGGTATAATCATCTTTTACGAATTTAAGGCTAATACATTTAACACAATTTGAGTCTTGAAAAAATTAATTAGAAAACGTTTTGTTTTACAAATAATTAATACAGAAATAACAAAAATAGACAGTTTATAATAGAAACGCATAGTCCAAAAAGGACTAGAAATAAATTTAAACACCAAAGTGGTTATATTGAAAAAAAAGTTAGTTTCCACCTACTTTTACTTTTTTACTAAATTTAAAAAAATGTGATTCTGATTTTCAAAACCTGTTTTTAATATATTGATATAGTAAATATTTTATCTCAGAATCTATTGTGCCAAAAAAAGAAAACGAAATTCAAAAAATTTCAAAAATGTGAGTTGACATACAAAATAAAATATTAGAAATCAACGGCAAGATCTTTTGTCCATAGTATCTCATAAAAATATTTTAAATATATGTTTAAAACGAAAAACTTATTTAATTTATTATTTAACAACTAATTTGTCAAAAATTAATTTTATGTTATTGTGCACAATTTGTTCAGTAAATATTTCCTTGTCAGTTACTATTGGAAACAATTACATTTACTATGTTAGTTTTAAGTCAAATTTTGTTTTCTTCTCTGGACAGAAAGACTCGAAAGAGCTTCAGGTATTTAGATGTTTAGAACGACATTAAAATGTATAGAGATTTTTTTTTATTAATTTTGTATTTTAATTTTACTAAGCACTTTGATCATGAAATATTATTAAGACAGTAAGTTTAGACGGTTCATTAGTTTTTGAGAAAATTTAAAAAGAAAATGACGGTTTTATGGGGGAGATACAAAAATATATTCTTCATATTGAAAGAAGACGAACTATGGAAATAAATTTGACTAAAATTTACCAACACATTTTTTAAGAACAAATGTTGTTTTTATAGCACCCGTGACATAGACTGTCATGCCAGAGGTCTTGGATTAAATCCCTGCCTGAGCCATCTAAAGTTTTTTTTTTTTCACGGGTATTGCCTTTTGCGAGGAATTGACAAATTCTGCAAGATTAATTCTTGTCACGAAAAGTGCTTTCTTAAATTAACCATTCGGATTCGGCTTTAAACTGTAGGTCCTTTCCATCCCTGATAACATTACTGGCACACAGGAATGGTTGAGAACTGTAAGTCACTAGGTCCTTGTTCTCCACGGATTGTTGCGCCACCTAATTTATTTTTTGTAGCATACACTTTCCTAGACCCTACATCCAGATGGACGAGCTTGAGGAACCTTTTTTGTCCTAAATGCAATTTGATGATGTGTGATGCACTCCTAAGACGTTGACAACAATGCCAAATATCGCATTTTTAAAGCAATAAACTGATCATGTGTGTTAGCCGTCTCAAATTTGGGACACAATCAGTTTGAAGAAAGAGAGAAGCTTTTGAGACACTTGATAAAGCGAACATTAAGGTTACCATTTACCATGTCTATGAACAATCAGATTTTACTTCACCTTAGCTGCTTTGGCGTTTAGAAGCAAAAGAAACTTGCAAGCTATATAATCTACAAGTGAAGGATTACATGTATTTCACTTTCTCTGGAGATGGCCGATTATTGCCGAAACTATGAGTAGTACTATTGAAAAGGTTAATATTCTTAATGGAGAGACTATTTGGGTTATTTGCCAATTGTTAGACGGCGCGGCGGGCGTATGTTCCGACTCATGATTTTACATTTCAAAGCTTTTGAAAATCAAGTTTCTTCAACATAACCTTTGCACAACCTTATTCACAATACGAACATTTCAGACTCTCAGGTGGACTACAACGTCACGAAGTATTAAGGGTTTGAAAAGTTGGAAGTTGAAAATTTTCAATAATTCAACTTTCCGATTTTAAAATATTCTATCAAACTTTACACTATTCAACTTGTCAAACATTCAACCAAACTTATGAAATTGAATAGTTTAAAGTTTGAAAAGTCAATTATTAGAAATATTGAAAAGTTCAAAACTTTGATTGAATTTTTAAGTCGCTTTTAGCTTTTGATCAAGAATGATCTCATAAAACTCTTTTTTTGATACTCTATTTTGAATACTTTTATTTATTTGTTATTTTAATTTTGAATACTTTTTCTTTGTAGAGCTTTAAAAAAAACATTAAAAATTAATTTTTCTCAATAGAATCGGCAATATTACTGGCACACAGGAGAGAGAGCTGTAAGTCACTAGGCCTTAGTTATTTATTTATTTTTTAATGTTATTTTTGATCTTTAAAAAAACTAAAGAACCTAAACGTGAATTTTCTTAAAACCTTAGTTTAGGCTGTTGGGGCTAGGACAGGCAGACGGACGGAATCGATTTCTCTACTATCTTAATATCATGTTTGCTTAAAATCTCGAGTTAGAAATTTGTTATACGAATGCAAAAGTTGACTTATACATAGTTCCTATAGGTAGCAATTAACATTTTTAGTAATTTTTTAAAATGCTTTATATCAGTCAAAAATGGTCTTTTCGATAACTAAAAAAAATGCTTATTGAAGTTGAATAAAAAAACTACCTATATGGTCCACATCATGGCTTCGTTGGCATAATTTTTCTTTTGATGCTACTCCATGAAGTTAGGTAGAAATTACCGCTTAAGGTCACAAAACTAGAAAAATTAGGGCTTCAAAATTATATTAGTTCACTAATATAAATCATTTCGGAAAACCACTAAATATTAAGGAAATTGTGTTGATTCTTTAATATTTTCCACTCTTGTTGGTTTTGTTCTTTTGTTTTTTGAAACATATGTATGTAGGTATTTGCAACATTTACCTAATTTTTTTTTTTAAGCACCACTTAGTGATAATTTAACTAAAAATGTCTACTTTGAACAAAAAACCAAAGAACACACAATTTCCCATGTCTTATTATATAATTGAAATCAATTTCACTCAAATAAAGGGGTAATATTTTGCACTGCTAATTTAGTAACATATCAAAAGCTCAGACAGACTTATTATTTAAGTAGATAGAACTTTGCATATCTAGATTCCATAAAAACCCCAACTTCACCTTCAGTGTCTGGTTACCATGATGCTTGAGCATCATTAAGACCAAATGCGAATGTAATCGTTCTTGTACAAATATATTAAAATATTATACAAATGACAAACGACAAAGTTATAATAAAATGTACTCGAAACTACTTTCATTAAAACAAATTTAAAACCCCCAAACCTAATGTAGAATTGTCCAGTGTTATACGTACACCTAAACGTATACGTAATTCATTTTAATTTTGAAAGTGTTCTCCTTTTTTAATGAGTTGGTGAAATGGTTTTAGATATATCACCATAATTGAAACACCATCAAAAGGTGTAAGTTAGTACTTGGTACCTGCTTTTTTCAAAATGATAAAACTTTTTTGCCTATAGAGGGTTTATAGAGAACGGTAGTTGCGGTGGTATATTTTGTACCCATTTATTTGAACTATTTCAATACTTTTCCAAGTTTTGTTTGACCAATTTTAAAATATTTGAACTTTGGATTCCTAGAAAAACGTGACGGTGGATGAAAATGTGTGATGTATTATTTCATCCAAAACTTTTCTGTGAAGAAAGATTTCACTGTATTGATTTTGTACTCATTCGACATTAGAAAAAAGAAATCTGACCCTTTCGTTACTTGAGTGGCACAAACCAAAGAATATTTATACTTTAACGTTCCAAAAGATAAAAAAATTAAGTTAGGATTTAAGTTGATAGAATAAATCTGTTTTCAATTTAACATTTTTAATCTGTTTGCATTGAGAAAAAGAATTTAAAAAATAGAACTCAAAACCGCCGAAAATTAAACTTAAAAAAAAATCCAATTAGTTTTCTGTTGAAGAAATAGCATAATAGTAGTCTCTGGTCTAAAGCCTCGGCTTTTCTTATTCAATACTGTTTTCTTGTCGAACTTATATTCAATCGAACGACAACCTGAAAAGAATATAAAAAAAATAAAGATTGACTCCATGTTAAATCCTTGAGGGAGGTTTTTCCTATGTCTACTTTCGTACTTCCTCTATACCTATTTATATAGGACTCTCTTTCGTAAACTCGTACCCTACACACATCTCGAATGCAATCCAGATTGCTATGTAATTCGGCTCTCAAGAGCATTCGGGAATTGAAGAAAAAGATTGAATCTATGGATTAGTGGGAAAGTATGGGCGCGAAGCAGACGACGACGGGAAGAAAGCAAGAATCATCATCTCATTCCACATCCTGTAACAGTTTAGTTACAGGAGGGGAAGCGGGGGCTGGGGCAAGGGATGAATGTAATTGAAATTAAAGATGTACGAGTTGCGATGTCGGCCAAGTGAGGTACCTACTCCTGCACCTACAAAGCTATACTTGTACCTATATTTATAAGATACTGTGGGTGATTCGAAAGCTTTTGACAGATTAATGGTGAACACGAATATAAAGATTTGAAAGGTGAATGACTTTGTCAGTTATTTTTAGGTTGTGAATTATTGAAGCCAATTGCTGAATAGAAAATGTAGATCCAATTTTGTTCTGTTATGTTCTTTTTCTTTTTTGGTTGAGAAAATTGGATTAGTTAAAGCTAGCTATTCATAGATGATGCTGAACAATATGTCCATTGGAAAATGTGCTTTTGTGGAGGCTAAGGTCTCGTAGGAGCTTGAGGATGCGGTTTTGCGGTCTTATAGAAAACGAAGAAACCACAAAATCCGCAAAATTCAATAGAGACCTATAGAAATTATTACACAGTAATATATTTGAATATCAAGGAGAAAAATAAGGAGTTGCGATATAGAAGTATGCATTTGAAATGAAATATTTCCAAGAAAATTAAATATTTCTTCAATAACCTATTTATCCAGAAAGAAAGACCATGAGTCAATATACAAATGTATATAGATTTGAAATATTAACATTCCGGGTATTTTGAATGGAATTGAAGAAGTAGAAACGGATTTTCCTCAAGATTTATAACAATTTTATATTTCAGGGAATTAATACGAACTGATGACGATTCGGTTGAGAAAGAATAATTTTGAATGTCTTTTTTAAAGCTCTACGAAGAAAAAGTATTCAAAATATACATAAATAAAAATGTCGTTGCTAAAACAATAAAATAATAAAAAGAGGTTTAATGAAAATCACTCTTGATCAAAAGCTAAAATAGACTGATATTGGTAAGAAATGGTGAAAAAAAGGTGAGTACCTATATATATTTGGTGGTATATTAAACAGTGCTCTCAAAATTTTAAGTGCATTGGACTTTCATGCCAGAGGTCTTAAGTTCAATCGCTGCCTGTGCTATAAAAAGTTTTTTTACGGGTACTGTCACTTGCTAGGAATAAGGAAATCTTCCAAGAGTAATTCTTGTCATGAAAAAAGCTTTCTCAAAGTAGCTGTTCGGATTTGACTTAAAACTGTAGGTCCTCTCCATCTCTGACAACATTACACTTTCAACAATTCAAATTTTCGTCTTTTTAAACAAACTTTCCGATTTAAAAATTTAATCAAACTATTCAACTTTTCAATTGAATATTTAGAATGAAACAACAACATCTTTTCAATATTTCAAATAATTGACTTTTCAAACTTTAAACTATTCAATTTTAAAAGTTTTGTTGAATGTTTGACAAGTTGAATAGTGTAAAGTTTGATAGAATAGTTGAAAGTCGGAAAGTTGAATTTTCAACTTCCAACATTTTAAACTCTTAATATTTCGTGACGTTGTAGACCACCTGAGAGGCTAAAATGTTCGTATTGTGAAAAAGGTGGTATTGTCAAAAGCTTTGAGGTGTAAAATCTTGAGTAGGAACAAGGACATGCACCGTTTTTTTTTTTAATTATTTTATTGCATAGTTTGCTTTACATTCAATATCTACGCCGCGGTCTGACAATTGGCAAATACCCCAAACAGTCTCTTCGTTAAGAATATAAACCTTTTCAATAGTACTTTCAATAGAATCGGCCATCTCCAGGAAAAGTGAAATACATCTTCATCCACTTGTAGATTACACAGCTCATCAGTTTTTTGTACATCGCTTCTAAACTACAAAGCAGCTCAGGGAAGCACAATGTGCTCGTGCTTTTAAAATGAGTGCCACGAGGTCAAAGTTATGAAGTTACGCATTCTGGCTTTCCCCACGTAATCTTCTCGATTTTTTCGTCCACCAAAGTATAGTGTCCTATAATCCGAATTGAAAGTCCACAGTATTCGGCAAAATTTTATATATGATTCAAACCATGGTGTGTTGATGTTTTTCCTTCGTATTATTAATATTGTTATTATTTTTGATAAACGACTGCCCTTAATTTCTTAAGTATTTATAAAAAAAAAAGATGAAAGACCCGTCTCCACCATAAGAAAATGGTAACCACAACGTTAACTTTATGAAGTGTCCGCAATTTCCATCGGAATCAGGAACTCTGAAACATTTGACACCAGTCATACCAGCTAGAACCAAGGCCACAGAGTCAAAATTTATCTATTGAGAATGAACTAGTTCTAGATACACAACATCGAAGTCTCAATTCAGAACAGAAATAAGGTCGTTCAGCAGAACAGAGGATTAGTGAAACGAGAGAATGGAATAAAAACATTCTTTCAATTGACTGCAATGGGAATAACAAAGGAACCTTACAAAAGAACGGACTCAATGCCAAGAGACAAGCAGTGGACCATTGGCGCCAAGCATTGAAGTGAAGAATTCCCATACCACCATTGAAAATATTTCAACTCTTAACCAACCAGAACCACCTCCACGACGAAAAATCCAGAAAAATCCGAAAAAAAAGTTCCAGTGGCTCCACCTGTAGGTCGACTAAATCTCCAACCGAAAAGATCAATGACACACACTTTGAAGAAAATGTGTCTAATGGTTTGTCCACATTAAAAGTTCGACCTATTGCTCTGCCAAGGTCAATATCTTCAAGTAGTCTTATTTCTGAACCCGGAGAACAGAACGGTGTAAATTCGAAAAATAAATCCGAAATTGTTGGAAGTCTGAGTACGACTCCAGAACCGAATTTATTTTTACAACCTCCGGATGGTAGATCTACTCCTGCCGAAAGCATCAATTCACCGTCAAAAGGGTCTATTCTAGATGACGGAGAGGAAATCATTGATCGATCATGGAACTCTTCATCTACACAAAGTTTAGAAAGAAAAGACAAGTTGTTTGTTGAATCAAGCTCTGAAGATGATGAAGTGGTCAAGGTTTATGAACTGAAGCTTGGAAAGACTATTGTGGAAAGTTTGTCTAATTATAAAACATCTGAAATATCCGATACGTTTTTGCCAAATAATAACTTCGAACAAAAGGTTCAACCAAGTTCATCTCCCTCCTCACAAGAGATTGTTAATTCATCAAAAATTGTTGATGTTGATGAAAAACAGGTGGTAGCTAATGTAAATAAGCCCAACTCCGCAGAACTCAATTCTTCGTCGTCATTGGAACACAACCAGGTTGTTAGTCTAGTTGAGAGTCCAGAGTTTTCGTTTGTATCAAGCAGTAAAATGGAGAACCAAGACAATTTTATGGTCGAAGATAAGCTCAGCAAACAAACTGAGGAACAACAAAAGGTTGAGGATGTAAATATCAAATATGAAAATCCTCCACATCAGTCTGTAGTTGAAAAGCCAGAAACAGAGAAAGTTAGAAAAGTTACGGTCAACTCTGAAGACCTCACGCAAAAAAACCTGTTGAGACAGCTCGTCGATATGGATGTATGGTCAAGCAATTTGTAAGCAATAGTTTTTTAAATTGTTCTACTGTTACATAAAATTGAAGTTATCCAGCAGCTTGTTTATCCGGTTAGTTGTTGATTACCCGAACAATCTTCCAAAATTCCCAAGTATTTTTACAGATTGCAAGACCTCAAGGAGCTGTATTTGAGTATATATGCCTTCTACTTCTTACTTGTTTGTAATTTTAGTTCAAATTTAAGTATTGAATTGTAAAGTAAGTATTATTTGGATATCTTCTAAATAATCTACACCAAGGGAATGATTTAGGACATCCCTATACAATCTTTATGAAACCATATTTTTTGATATTTGTATC
The DNA here is from genome assembly GCF_945859685.1 of Eupeodes corollae. Lineage (NCBI taxonomy): Eukaryota > Metazoa > Arthropoda > Insecta > Diptera > Syrphidae > Eupeodes > Eupeodes corollae. Next base: position 215,112,398 of record NC_079147.1, on the reverse strand, counting down.
GAAGTATCGAACTCTTGAAAATTTCATTCATTTCATGTAACTTGTGGACTTGTAGATTTCAAAAGATTTTCTTTCATTTGCTTGTGGAAATTAACGGCTTGTGGGTAGAACTAACTGGAAGGTCTTATTCTTTATTTTGAGTATTCTTCGAGCTTCTTATACTAACTGCTAAATAATGATTTCTAAGCCTGTTTTACAGCTCTCTCCCAACGTTCACAAAATATTGTTATTAAAAGAAACGATATGTTTGGTTTATTTAGAAGATCTTTCTTTGATTGGATCTGTATCTATGCTGAGCTCAGTCTTTAAACCAAAGATTTCTTGCCTTATGTCTTAAATCTGCAAACAATAACTCGTTAAAAGGATATTTCATCTTAAACCGACAGCGATTTCAGTTTATTTCACTTACCGGGAAACACAGAAAAACTGCTATTACCAAGTTATACAGATTGTAGCATTTTTGTGTATGTTATTAATTCCCTTTGAAATGCCGAATACCCAAAGACTGCTTAAAACTATTTTAATTAGAAAATGATTTAATCATTTATATTATTATGGTTTCAAAAGTTCTTCTTTTTGAAAATGTTTCGAATGCAAACCAAAAAAAAACGCAGATTTCCGGATTTCGTTTGGTATTAAACCATAAAAGCACGTCTCGAAAAGTCGTCGCATGACGCCGCAACGGTGCGGTGGCGGCTGTGGTGGTGGCCGTTGGTGTATATCTTATACAAAAAAGAAGGCACAGTTTTACATCTTTTGCTTCATGTTGCAATAACAATTCAAATTTTATATCATTTTTAATTGAAAGCGAGAAATAACAACGACAGACATCGCTAATGGGTAAATCCTTACAAAATTTGCCAAACAATTTTGAACATCTTCCAAAGTTTTTGGTTCCTCTTATAGGTATACATATACATATCTGTTCGGGTACATAAAATACATAGATAATGCGATATACATAGATGCATTGCAAGCAAGTAGACAAGGATGCTTTTCTTCCTCATTCTTTTACAACATCATCATTATCATCGTCTTATCGTCCTTGGAATAGTCATTTGCTTTACAAGTAGTGCTCCTTGTAATGTCTTTCTTTTACGACGTCGTCGGTCTTATAAAATATTAAAATGCAAATAGTTCGAGCGGAAAAGATGATGATGATGGGCTGGGCTGGGCTGGTGTTGGGCTGACGGTGGGCAGGCACTGGGCGCGCTTTGCTCCTTCAAAAAACTATAGTATAATCATTATACTGTGCTGGGCGGGTTTGCCTTTTTATATAAATACGATTCGAGTATATTTGGAGGAAAGAATCTTTTGGTGTTGTAATTTCGTACAAATTGCAGAATAATGTGCTTCGGTTTTGATGAATTTTCTATGCATTGTTATTGTAAATTCTGTAATACTGTATATTCACAGACATTATGCATTGAAGTAACAATTTCTTTATTATTTCAATATTTTGGGTATAAAGTTTGTAAGTTCGAAAATACTTGAAATGAAAGGTAATTTTAATTGGATATACGGGCTCTAACCGTCAAATCAATATATGTATATAATAATAAAAGAAAACTTCCAAATCACCAAAACCCTGCAAGATTTATTTTGTATAGTTAGATATAAGTAAATAGTTAGTAAAGAATTATTTTCAATAATAATTGCCTACAAAAACAGCTTACCGTATAAAACTCAGAAATGTATGACAATAAGAATCTGTCACAATAGACATGAGGTATAAATAAACAAACTTCCAATTTGGACAATAATAACAATTGTGTCTTGTGAAGGAAGGAAAAAAATAACATCCCTACAGTACTTTAGGGATATACGAAACACTCGTATAGGAAAAACCCGCTTATACGAAATCAATCAAAAACAACTTATAACATCTTTATGTTCCCAAAGTTCCTACATTTCGCAGACTTTCTTATATCCTTATTGAACTGTATTTTGTACTTGCCTTTAAGGCATAGTCATCCCGATACAAAAAATGTAAATCAAATATGTCTTGCAACACTCTCTTACACCCACGCTGCGCGCCATACCACGCTACTGGTCGTTCGGAGAGGACGACCGACGACGCACGGCGGCGGTGGAGACGAACATGAACAGCGACGCACGTCATCTCGTCGAATAATATGAAGAAGGTTACTTTCAAATACAGATTTGTGTCCTTTATTATACCAATATGAATCTGACATTTCCTTATGACCTTAACATGACAGCAAATGTGTTTTATACACATACATCTGTAGCCAAGGGAACAGGTAGGTTTGTATATGTGATCAAGTGTATATGCATGCAGGTCTGTTAGGGTGGTTTTAGTTTTGTAAAACTTATCAAATTGTGTTTAATTCAAAAGGTCCCTAGAATCTAAAGCAATTATTGACTTTTTGAGGCTTGTTTTTGCTTCTGTAAAACTAGGAGAAATATTGACTTGACATAAAAATTGTTTTAAAGATAATAACTTAAAAAAATGCAGAAAGGACTTTCAAACAATCGGGTTGCTGTTTTTTTATGAAAAAATTCCAAAAAAACATTCTGGAATGAGACATACACTTATAACTTTTAATCCGTTCCCGTCTGTCGATTTTTATGGGTGACAAACGAAATTTAAAGTCATTTTACCAATATTTTACCAACGTTGTAAATACCTAATTTTATCTGTCAAATGTGACAAAAAAAGTGGCCCACTTCTTTTAATCGTTTAAACTATTCTAAACGGAAAGAGAATTTAGAAACTACGAAAATGGAAAGAAATCACAGTCTGGCAAAATAACGAAAAAAAGTCAACGTTTCTCTGTGGCAACTCAAATTTCCTCTTCACTGGTCTCCAAGAAATATCCTGTCAAGGTACTCGTTTTTGACATTATTGTTTCACTTTTTTAATTTAAATTTTTTTAAAAATGACCAGTTTTTTCCACTTCTAAAATAAATTATCATATCATGTCAATGAGTCTACCAATTCTTTGTTTTCCATACTCCTTAAACCTTGTAAACAGACAATTTTTAATTGGAACACACAAAATCGAGGGCAATTGACAGTCGGTTTTCTATAACGAAAAATCTACCAACAGTATAAATGGACAGTTTTCAACCGACAGAAAATTGGCAATTGGTGACTACTTGAATTCTATTTCAAGACTTTTGACAGTTTTTAAAAGATTTTCAATACTTAGCTTTAGGCTCCAGGAAAGATCTCTTATTTCTATAAATGTAAAAAGAATGCGTTATTGTCTTTTAAGCCTAAAAATTGAAGTTTTTGGTTGAGAAGAATCATTATTTTTATTAATACATAAACTAATGAATAAATGCACCACCCTAATATTTCGGCGTCTATATTAATTTCTGTACATTGTTACAAAGGAATTGAAGATAGAGTGGGTGAAAAGGAAGCGATTTAAAAAGTTTTACCACGTCTCTTATGTTATTTCATGGGCAAAAGGACACGTATATGCTACACATACATACACATGACTCAATGTTATACATGATAACACGGTTATATCACCTATACCTACACCTAACAGAAGAAACAGTTTGGTAGCTATAGCGGTAAAGGTATTATAGCAGATATGAACTTGACATTCGAATATAAAACTTAAAATAATGTTGGTAAACAATTCAAAACAAAAGGTTGTATTCTGGTATAACCTGCATAGGTATGTGATGCTGATGCTGGTTCTTATAACATCCCTAATCGTAAATGTCGAAGAACGTTACCTACATAAATATTAGACATCATACACATATTTATATCAACGATGCTAAAAGGCACGTAACCAACGAACATATCACATTCTTCTGTATAAACTTTCTTTTGAAAGAAAACGAAGAACAAAAATAAACTCAGTTGTCAAGAGTGTCTTTGAATGAAGTAAAATGTGTGAAGGTTTGTAAATATTTAATGTTTTTTTTTTAACCTGTAAACGATATGTAAATATGAATATAAATTTTATATTTAATTTCATTTTTATAGCAAATGAAATTTGAAGTTTAAGTCCTGGATGATGGTTACATAAAAAATGGAAAAACTATACTGAAGGAACAAGTTTATTCAAAATTTCTTATTCAAAAATCTATTGTAAGAATCTTAAATAAGGATAGTTCAAGAAATAGAAAGGAAGGTGCAGAAGAAATAGACAATAGTGTGTTAGTGTTATAATAGGTAGAAGAATTCAATTGAGTAGTCAATAATGTGCCAAAAATAAAACCCCCAAGGGAGTTAAAGTGGGTTTAAAAAATACATAACATGCATAATTTAAGTATAAGACCACCAACAAAAACCACTGACTCATAGTAACAAGAGCAAAATTAAGAAGATCACAAGATCTTTTGTGAGAAAATGTGTTGTTCCCCTTAACTTTTAGCATATTTGAAAATTTGAAATAATGCGAAATTTATGATGGACTTGCACTCACTCCGGTAAGATTTAGTTTTTACCTTCAAAAAGTTTCTCCTAAGGTTTTAAGCAATTTTTTCAAATAAGAGCTTCACATTTGTGGGTTATTTTTTGGAAGGAAAATTCTTTCTTGAGACACAACATATTATAAAAAAAATGTAAGCTTTCTCGAAAACGACTTTTATAATTTGTATACAAAAAATTAAGACCAAAGCGAATGACGTAATGCCCAAATAAATTTTAAATAAGAGAACACCCAACAAACTTCTTCACCTAGCTCGGTCTCTAACCAGATGTCTCCAGTTTCGCGCTCCAAGTTGGAAAAGGTCACTTTCCACTTGTGCGCGCCACCTTATCTGCGGTCTTCCTCTACTGCGCTGTCCCGTGGGTGTGAATTCGAAGGCTTTCCGGGCCGGAGCATTGGCTTCCATTCGCTCTACGTGATCCAGCCATCTTAGTCGTTGGACTTTTACCCTTCTAGCTAAGTCTACGTCGCTGTACAGCCCGTACAGCTCGTCGTTCCATCTTCTCCTCCATTCCCCTTTGATGCATACGGGACCGTTGATCACGCGAAGAACTTTTGTCTCGAACCGACCCAAGGTGCTTTCATCCGCTTTTGTCATAGTCCATGCTTGCACCGTATAGCAGGACAGGGATGATGAGGGTCTTATATAGCCACACTTAGGTCCTTCGAGAGAGGGCTTTGCAACTTAATTGCTTTTTTAGCCTAAAGAAACAGCGGTTAGCACGAGTTACAGGCCTATTCTGCTATTCATCGGGGGGAATTTTACTTGAATTTTCACTGATCATTATTCTGCTATTCATTCGAAGTGAATCTATGTATGTAGGTTACGTCGGTAATACTGCGCGGTATTCTTTTATTCACTTGAAAGCATTCTTTCTATACAATTCAGATTCTTATATAAAAGGCAGCGGATTGTTCATTTGATGTCTGGTTTGTTAATTTCTGTAAGTGCAAACAAATTTATCACTAAATTTAGAATATTTGTTTTATAAATAGAAGAATATTAACATTTTTAGGGGCAGGAAGACACTTTTTAACACTTTAAAGCGCTCTGTTTGAGGATTCTCTTATTCCTCTGCTTGAAAATTGGAATAAAAAGTCAAATACTGCCCATTTCCAAGAACAGCTGTTTATTTTAATGTCAAATTGGTTTGGGATAATGTAGTTCAGCCGTTGGATAACAGAATGCAAAGGCAGTGTGAAAATGAATCGAATGGGTGAATCGAATATAAGATCCAAGTGAATATCAGAATAGGGCTATTATTCTTCGTTTGATCTCAGGGCTAGTGTTGTTTTCTGCGTTTATAGCTGTACCTAGGTAGACGAAGTACTTGACTACCTCAATGTTATGTCTGTCGATGGTGACGTTTTAACCAAGACGTCGGTGATTTAGGTCCTTTCTTGACGACAGCATGTACTTTGTTTTGCCCTCATTAAACGTTAAACCCATTTTTGCCGCCTGTGCCTCAATACTCACAAACGGCCCATTGACATTAAGCTGAGTCCTTCCGATTATGTCACTGTCATCACCATATGCTAGTAATTGGACAGACTTGAAAGAAACCAACTTATCACCAGCTGCTTTAAAGAGCTCGGCATTCAAGCCATCCGCTCCCGCAGTGGCTTTGTTAGACTTCAGCTTAGATATGGCAATCTATACTTCATCTAAGTCAGGAGGACAGGTTTTCGTCGACTATGTTGAATGAATCATGCTGCCTGACAGCGGTATTCGGTTCGTCTTCGCCGTTATACAGTCTTCAGAACTGGTCCTTCCATATCATCATCATTGACTGCGGTTCCACCTGTTCATATAACTTTCGAACTTCATTCCTGCTTTTAAACCCCCCAACATCTTCGACCGCGGGCTTGTTATGCTCTCCCTTTTCGATACATTGTATTGGCGGCAGAGAACTTCTAGAGATGTTACTTGTAACTCGGTCGTAGAAGGCTTTGGCGAACTTTTGCACTTGTAGCCGTTTGACGGGGTACCTTCTTCCAGCATCTCCCTGTTTTTCCTTGGGTCTGGGAACCCAAAGTGCTACCTTAGCTACAACAAGGTAATGGTCCAAATTGATGTTAGCTCTTCGGAAAGTTCGAACATCCATGATGCTGGAAGCGTGTCTGGCGTCGATCGCAATATGGTCAATCTGGTTGACGGTAGATTGATCTGAAGAACTCCAAGTTCCTTTGTGGATGTTAAGGTGTGGAAAACGCGTACTGGTTTCCATGACGTTTCGCCCCCAAAGCAAAATCTATGAGCCTGAATCTGTGGTCGGAAAAGTTGTCGTGCAGGCTGTTTTTACCGATTATTCCACCAAATATGTCTTCCCTTCCTAGGTTGGCATTAAAATCACCCAGGACAATTTTAATATCGTCGCTAGGACACTGCTCATATGTTTTGTCTAAGAGCTCGAAGAACATATCTTTGGAGGTGTCATCCTTCTCTTCTGTAGGGGCGTGCGCGCATATCAGGCTAATGTTGACGAATTTAGCCTTGATGCGTATGGTCATAAGGTGATCGTTGATGCACTAATAGCCCAAGACTTTTTGCTTAAGTCTGGCTTCAATGACCAACCCGCATCCATATACGCGCTATTGGTAGCAGTCACCATAGTAAATATCGCAGTTTTTTTTAGATGGTGGTGATGTCTGCTTTATAGCAGTCTAGGGCCTCCACTAATTCGTCGGCTGCTAGTGGTCTGTTAAGGTACCTAACATTCCACGTGCATATTCGAAGTCCGTTGCCCTTAATTCGTTTGCGTAGGTTGTCAACAGTAAATCCGTCCGTATCCGAGGCTTGTGACGCTTCGCAACTAGGAGATTTTTAAGTGTTCAAGAAGTCACCCCGACAGCACAACCCCTAACCTGGATTGCCAGATCCTTAGTATAACTCCAAGGACGGGGATTCGGAAAAACCGCTCCTTACAGGCCTGGGCTCCGAATAACGGCAGGTGAGAGTAGGAGTTGATAGACAGAAGTGGGTTTAGAGAAAAAAACCTGTAGACGCTTGTGTTGTCTTGAATGCACATGTCTACCATTTTTTTTTTCAAAGTCCTAAACTAAATTAGTTAATGATAACTCAGGTGTGGAAAAACAACCAACTAATAAATCACTTGGTTTATCAATCAACTATGTGACTCAAAGTCTTATAAATCCAAATCAAAACCCAAAGCCTGTTTGAAATGAAAACACACTCCCACTATATTTAAGTATACCTACATACTCGTATATATGTATAATTGTATAACCTTCGTCACTAATGTACATCACAATAACAAAAATAAACATTTAATTTCAAACAATAATAAATCTAAAAACTATATTATGAAAACCCCATCTGACAAAATACACTTAATCTAATGCAACCACTTGTTTAATGGGCGTTTTCTTCATCTTTCTATCACAAAACAGAGCTTGGGATTTGGGGAGATCCACATCATACCCCTTTCAAATAAAAATACAGAAAAAAGAACACTTCCCAAAAACTTTATTTCAATTATTCATAAATAATTCATGAGATCATTTCTATCTTCATTTTCAGAGTGGTCTACTTTCGACTAAATAAAATATTTGTCTACTTTTGGAGCCATGCGCATGGAATATATAACGATAGGAAGAAGAAGAAGAGATAAACTGCATCAGAAGCATCACAAGAAGGAGGAGGATTGCATTTCCAAGTTGCGAAGCTACCACACACTAGGACTAGGTTAGGTATATCGAGCTCGAGTCAGCAAAATAGACAACGATAATAATTGAGTTTTTGATACGGGTCTTGAGCATATACTCGTAGTTTACGAGTAGATATTCATATATATTTCCTTACCTAATGTTTTGGGACTCTATACTCGTATGTATAGTTTGGATGACGATGACGATGACAACACACAAAAAATAAAGCTATGTAACATAAATCAGCTGTTTTGACTTTGAACCGACCATAAAGTTGATAAATATAAGGGTTTGCGGCTATCATATATACATAATGCACGGATGTATGTGTTTGGGTAGATTTTAGGCTTCATTGGTGTGTGAACTTTCTTTTATGTCAAGGCTAAGACTCTTCCTACATAACTTTTCCTCTTCTCGTATATAGGATACATGAATAAGAGCTAGGGTAAGGGTTAATGTTTTGGGGTTTTGAGAAAAGGATATTTTTTTAGAAGCTACCAAAAAATATAAAAATTGAGATGAGGTTGCTATTTTAGGTTGTAAAAAACAAAAACAAAAACCAAAACCAAAAGACCAAGACCAAGACCAAGAAAAAAAAATATACAAAAATAGTTGATGCATAAAATCTAGGGTAATTTGGTCTAGAGTCAAAGTAGTTCAATTTAGTATACCTACCTACGAATATTTTAAGTTCTAAAGGGGACTGATGTGGAGACACTTTTCTGTCCTTTTGCATAAACTGTTATATATTGGGTTTATAGGCATCCAGAGTTGTGAAATACCCATCGTTTACAGGAATTTATATTAACTTGCATATGGGTTGGGGCATGAATTTTTATTGGGAGTTATTGTTCTATGCGGATATGTCAAAAACATTGGTATTGAAAATTCTATCGAACCGAATTTATTATTTTTTTTTTTTTTAACTTTTAATGAGTTATCTTTATTTTTATTTTTCAGAACTCAGGTTTTTGTATAAAACGGATATCGGTTCACTGATACTTTTGCATATTTATAATACATGTAAAAATATGTTGTTAATATTTTAACTTCACAATCTCAAGGATATTGTTTTCTGGTTGGGTGTTTTTTGCGTGAATATCATTTTATTTTATAATAGAAAAGTATATAAATGGAATAAAATAAATTGTGTGGTATTGCATTTTATCAAAAATTATTCAACCGATATCAATAAATTTTATACTTTAAGAAAACCATAGTTTTGTTAATATGCAGATTTAACTTTGGCGTTCACTCACACAACGAGACGGTAGGTTTTATTTGTTTTTGCTATGCAGATCAAAAATTCTAACAAAATATTAAAAAATAATTGATTGAGAGCTTTATTGAAGTTGATTTAACAAAGGGTGTAAAAGAAGAAGAACAACTTCTAAATCTTACAAGGACTTTGTTCTCAAATAGAGTCCTTCTCGTAATTGGTGGTCCGATTATATAGCATTACGAAATTGATGGTGAGCCACATCTTAACGTCAAGTTTGTTGACAAAACTTTATGTGACATTTTTTTTTTCAGCTTTAAAACGAAGTGCGTTAAGATTGTTAAAGTGTTCACAAAATATACCTAAGTGAATTCGTTTAAATTAAATAAATTAGATGGCGCAACATTCCGTTGAGTCTAGTGACTTACAACGTTCAACCATTCCTGTATGCAAGTCATTTCAAGGATTAGTTGAAACTGAGATATCAACCAAGTTGCTACCGAACTAGAGGGTATTGAAACAAAAATTAGGTAGCTTTACAATCGGTGGAGAACTAGGGCCGAGTGACTTACAACTCTCAACCATTCCTGCGTGCGATTAAAGATATCAGGGATAGAGGGGTCCTGCTGTTTAAAGACGAATCCGAACGACTTTTCTGAGAAAGCACTTATCTTGACAAGAATAACTCTTGAAAGATTTGTCAATTCCTCGCAAGAGACAAAACCCGTGCAAAAAAAGCTTTAGATGGCACGTTAGACCTTTCGCATGACAGTCCTACGCACTAACCATCGTCTTTTTTTGGGGCTATTTAAAAATTTACCGTATAATACTTCAAGTGCTTAAAGATAAGATGATTCGGCACTGAATCTCAATTATGCGTCATAGTCTTTATTTTTGGTATGAAGAAAGCGATTGTCTTTGTCACAAAAAGAAGTCAACTTTTGATCTGTGGTTGTAGTGACTTCAAAATTTGGTTTGATTTGTTCAGCCGGATATCATTTTAAAAGATTGATATCATTGCCAGTGATATTCATATTGAGTGATTTTTTTTATGGGATCCTTTAAACCACGGCGACAGAATACATATGTAAGGGCATAGCAGTAGCCTGGGCCTATTTCCAGTTTTTAACCCACACTGATAAGTTCCCATCCAGTCTGACAGTTTGTCTTGCTTAAAAGGTTTGATTTAATTATTCTAAAAAATAACTAACAATCACCAACAATATTTTGCATAATGATGAAAAACTTATTTCAAAACCATTTTTTTCCATTTTAAGGAGCATTTGCGTACTATTTTTTGTAGGTTTCGATTTTTTTTATAAAAATCTAACTGTTGGATTTTTATAAAAAAAATCACTGAATGTTGAAAACATTATATTTTAAGTGAGATACAATTAGTTTGAAGCCAATATTTTTAATTTTTAAAAAAGATGTTCGAGCCGAAAAGTCATACAGTAGAGTAAGTGCGGCAAATGTGGCCTACATGGTTAATATGGCCTATAAGGGTATTTCTCAAACCGGAAGCCAGAACGAAAAAAAATGTTGCATTACGAACACGTTCAAACCGGTTTAGCCTTAGTCTTTCGTGCTTAATGTGGTAAGTTTTCTTAAGTGTTTTAGCAATAAATTTTGAGTTAAATTGGTAACTTTTTTTTAAAAATAAATCGTATTTTATATTTTCTTAACATGTGTGATATCATGATTTAAAAAAAAAGTGTCTGTGACCATCTATCATTTGTTGATTCTAGAGCATATATTGTTTGAGGAGATATTTGCATGTAGCAAGTGGTGTTCTTATGCTTGTTTGTTTTTGTCAAACATTAGGCAGAAGTGTTCCGTTTTTGGCGAGAGAACATTAAACTGTTCCGTCATCTCATTTAGAAATGATCGGCAATCGTGGACTTTTTGAGAGTTTGTGGAGACAGACGCGAGAGATTTAAGAGCGGCTTCGCTGTCCGAAAAGATTCGTATATCCTTGCAAGATATAACGTTTTCTTTGAGCCAGGATAGTGCCTCTTTAATCGTCATTACTTCTGCCTGCAACACAATACATTGATAGACTGAGATTCAGTTGTTCCGAATAGATACCAATTCCAACTCCATGATCGGTCTTTGAACCGTCTCTATGGAAGTGTACCGCATCGTCTTCCAGGGGTCTCTTCTTCCCAGGAGGATCTTGAAGGGATGGACACTTGGAAGCTTTTACCGAATACCATTTTTGGGGTGGTATATTCTATGCGATCTGGGATAGATCTAAAATTGTCTAGAATAGTAGTATTTCCAGTATTGTTACTGTTCTATTGAGAGGCTCTAAGCCTCACACATGAGTTGGCTGCCACCATTTTTGAGACGACGTCAAGAGGTGTTAGGTTTAAAAGCACTTCAAGTGGTTGGTGTTGAACGAAGTGCTCCTGTGATGCACATACCTGCTGACCGCTGGACTTTGATTTTTTTTTTTTTTTATAATAAACACACACTCAAGGGGGTATTACTACCCTTATTATGCAGATGCACAGTGTGAGCACTAGGAAGAGGAGAGAGGGTTTAAAAGGAGATGTCGGTGCACATTGGTTTTGAATTCCTGAATATTGCAATGACTAGGAAAGACAGAGTGTGATAAGGCATTCCACATTCGCGTAGTACGGCTAAAGAACGAATCTCTGTATTTGACAGTACGACCGAAGTTGGGCTCGAGGGTATACTGATGAGCATTCCTAGAAGCGCGAGTATTACGGTTGAACTGTTTAAGGGGAGGAATGCAACTGGCTATTTCACTAGAGCATAAGCCGTTAAAATAACGGTAAAAAAAGGTCAGACAAGAGACCTTACGACGATGTTCAAGCGAAGTAAATGAACTTATGATGATATTATCACCTATCAATTTAAATGCTCTACGTTCAATACTATCCAAGAGGCTTAAGTAAGTTGCAGGAGCACCAGCCCAGAGATGGGAGTTATACTCAAGCTTTGGACGTATGTAAGTCTTGTAGATAACAGCCAGATCAGAAGGGGTAAAATATTTCTTGCATCGCCTAAGAAAACCCAAACACCTTGCGGCATTTTTGGCGACATCGCGTATGTGATCATTCCATAAGAGGTGGTTGGTGACACACATACCGAGAATATCAAGGTGTTCAGTCTCATTGATGCAAGTGCCATCCATGGATAATGGCAATGGGGGTATATCTCGCTTTAACGATACAAGACAGCATTGGGTTTTCGAAGCATTAAATTCCACGCGGTTTTTTAATCCCCATTGAACAATGCTGTTTAGATCGGAATTTAATGAGCTTATCATATTTTGTCGTTGCAGTTCAACATCCGAAGAAGAGGGATGTGAGTCTGAAAACGAATATGAAAAGCTAAGAGTACTATCGTCAGCGAAACAATGTATTGGATTAGATGTTACAGACAGAAGATCATGATGAGCTTATTTAGATTTACCATCTTATCCAGTGAGTAGTACCCGTGGCATGATGGTTAGTGCGTTGGACTGTCATGCCAGAGGTCTTGGGTTCGATCCCTGCCTATGCCATCTAAAGTTTTTTCACGGGTACTGCCTCTTGCGAGGAATTGACAAATTCTCCAAGAGTAACTCTTGTCATGAAAAAGTGCTTTCTCAAATTAGCCGTTCGGATTCGGCATATAAACTGTAGGTCCCCTCCATTCCTGACAACATTACTCGCACACAGGAATGGTTGAGAGTTGTAAGTCACTAGGCCCTGGTTCTCAAAGGACTGTTGCGCCACCCAATTTATTTATTTATTTATCTTATCCAGTGCGGTCCACCATACGACAACTCCATAAATGAGTATCGGTCTGATTAACGAAGTGTATAGCCAGTGGGTTATTTTTGGGGAGAAGCCCCATTTTGATCCTATGGCCTTTTAACAAGTAAAAAGTGCTCCATAGCGCCTAGTAGAGAACCTATGTTAAAAGTTATAAGTTTAATAATTTGAAGCAGACATCTTGAAAATCGTTAATAATAAAAGTGAGTATATTAAATTTACTTACACATTGGTTTAAAAACAATTGTAGCGAGCATGCTTTCATTCATTGGGTGGGGTACACAAGTGGAAAGTTACCTCACCCAGCTTGAAATGTGCAATTATAGACATCTAGCTAGGGCCGATGGTCAGATGGTTGACATGTGTATTCAAGGGGACACAAGCGTTTTTCTCAAAGCCCACCTTCATCTATCATTTCCTACTCTCACCTTCCCGCGGTGAACACTGGGTGTCTAGTATCTCAACTGGAGATTGGGTTTAACCCCAGTGGAAAGTTGTTGGGGGTAGCATACGAGAGAGGTGGAGAGGTGTTTCTACTAAGGCACCTCTACTTTCATCCAGACGGCAGCGGAGGAATTCTCAAGATGGAATCAACGGTGGCGTCTACAGTTCCAGTTAGGTCGAAGGACTGTAAGAAGCGGTTATGCCGGGTCTTGCCCTTGGAGTTAAATCGAGAACCTGGCCTTCAGGTTGAATGTCAGCCATCGGGGTGACTCTACCGCTAACAGAATGAAAACCAGTGGCAATATTGCCAAGGCGGGCGGCGTTTCAAGCGCCACCAACAAGAAACCCCAGGCTTGATGAGAAATTTTAAAAAGTTGGAGAAATATATATATTTAGATTTTCAGGAAAACAGTTATCTAAGAAAAAACAAACAAAAACTGCCACTAGTAATAATTGTAATATGTATGTATAAGGTTAAGATTGATTCGCATTATTTAATTCAAATGAAATTCAAATTTTCTTCTGCACAGCATTTAATAAAATGTTTTGGTGCTTACAAAAATTCGATTTTATGTTATGTGTGTGACTTAAAGTCTGGAGCTACCCTTGCTTATAGTGAGTTCAAGGACCCAAGTTCCTTTCCAAATTGTATGACCAATATGTACACATGAATATATTCTCCATTTAGAACAAAAAAGTTTTGTTAAGTTCTTGTTTCCAATAATTCATGAATAAAAAGTTTTCGTCTGCCTTAGACCAACTTTTTTCCTAGACTGCGAACGGTTTGCTGTCTGAAAACTTTAATCCAATTCATTTAATTTCTTTTCAGTTCAGGCACCCAGGTGCATTTAATATAATTAGTTTCTTGATTTGACCAAATGTCCGTTTCAATCCATCCTTAACAACAACAAAACATATAAATTATTATTTGACAGTGCGTGATGTGATGACTGATGAATAAGGTCTGCCCTTAAAGTTTTGTCTCTGCTTTCATTCTCATTAGTGAGTTTATACTTAATTTGTAACTATAATTAAATGAAGAACAAAAACAACAAATATTAAACAAAAAGCGAAAACAAAAACTAGAAAAATAGACAACTTAATGCTAACGTCACGAAAAAACTATTATACTCTCTATTCCGCCATTGAATTCGAAAAATAATGTTAGCTTTTGTATACTTAGTGTGTTTCAGTGTTCAGTGTTCGGCTTTCAATGCTCACTCCTAATGATGATGACGTCCTCTGCTCTTTACGTTAATATCCTTTATAGTCAAGCTTCTAGCGTTATATAGATGTCGAACGCAAGGCAAACATAGACAGCGCACAAAACAAAAGAGAGACGGAGACAAAGAGAGACGGAGTGAGTGAGTGGGAAAGAGAAAAAAGAAAAAGCGCGTTCATAGAATTTTAATGTACCTTACCTACCGCTGCCGCATTAAACCATTGCTGCCATCGTTTTTGGTAGATATAGGTTATTTGTGGTATACTTAAAGGGGCAAAATAACAGTAAAATGCTTCCTTAAATTAATACTCGTAGTTGAAGAAGTTCATTAAGGCGGCTATACTTAGACTATACACATACCTAGCTAATGGTAATTAGGTGAGCTATTTATACATTTTATTATAATACGCGAGCACATCACACAATCAATTGATTTAATTATAACTTTATGATTGAATTTGACTAGACTTTGTGAATTGACACACATCATGTTGTTTGTCAATCACTGTCGTGTCACGTCATTAAATGAAAGATTGGAAGAGAGTGGGAAGCCCGAGGCATAATTAGGTATGTAATGACGCATTGCATCGCACAGAGACTTTAGGATAAGAAAACCAATACCACAAGAAGTCTTGAAACATAATCTTGTATAGTCGAATTTATTATGAGTGCTTTTTAATCGATGTTTTCATAGTTGTTTGAACTTTTAAGGGCAGAGATCTCAGTTATTTAACCACAAGCGTATTTTGAATAATTCTAAAAAGTGTTTCGTATAAAGGTATAGAGCTTTAAAATTGAATAAAACAAAGATTTAATTTTTAGTTGATAAATAGTCAAGCGGCTTTAAATAACTTGGAGGCCAACTCAATGGTCCGTAACGTGAAACTATGCATTTATTAAACGTTTCCTTCAATAAATCAAATGTGGCAAAAGCTGTGTGGCATGTTGCGCTGTCTTGTTGGAACTGCAGCTTCTGCACATTGTGGTTGTTTAATTAATAAACTCTTGACTCACTGTTGACTGTTGCGTTCTGAAAACGCAATGTACAGGAAAGAGAGAAAAAAGCTGATGTAGCTCTCTTTTCTTGCAATAAATCTATTGGAAATAAATGGGACTTACAACACCCAGAATCACGCATTGGCTATACACATCGGTTATCAGACCGTTTTAATGTACGGTGCGGCAGTATGGTGGACTGCTTTAGAAAAAATTAAAAAAAAGTCCAACGTGTGCCTATAAGCGGATCGCTTCGCATGACCCCATCTGCTGCACTGGACACCTTACTCTACCTAACACCTCTTAATATATTTAGCAAACAAAGAGCTGCAAGCTCAGCTATTCGCCTTAAAGCCTCGTCGTCGCAGTGGACTAACAATAACATTGGCCACTCCGTAATTCTAAGGTGTTTAGAATCAATTCCAAAGCACACAGACTACAGCATCCCCCAACTGCAATTCGACAGATTTCTATACCTCCCAGATCTTTCTGGGAGGATAGGACATTCCTGGAAGATGGGTAGATCCATTTTTATACAGATGGTTCAAAAACAAATGAAGGGGTTGGTGGAGGTGTGTACTCTGATATTCCCAATCATTGTAGCGTGTTCCAGGCGTAACTTTTGGCGATAAAAGAAGTCTAGTCTTGGCTTAAAGAAAATATGACATAAACTTCTGATTTCCGTATTTTCTCAGATAATCAAGCTGCTATTGAATCTCTGGACTCTCTCTCTACAAACTCTATAACAGTCCATAACTGTCGATCATCTTTAATGGAGATGGCACAACAGTTTACTATTCACCTTTTATGGGTGCCGGTCATAGAGACATTCCAGGTAACTGCAAGGCAGATAAACTCACTAAAAACGGTGCAGTGCAGCCCATCTTACCACTTTTGGCACATACTGGCATACTAATCGCTACTTGGACACTGTTGCTAATGCAAGACGCTATGAAGAAGACAAACACCAAATGGAACAACATCACCACGTTTAAGGTCACAACAAACAACTGGCCAACACTAGATTTAAAGCGTTCAAAGTGCTTGTTATCTCTAAGCAGATTGCACATAAGCTCGATAATAGGTAGCATAACCGGACACTGTCTAATAGGAAAGCACGCCACGCGGCTAGGCGTATTCTCAAATGACTTTTACAGAAGCTGTATGGACAAGGAAAAGTTCTACAGCTTCTCTGTACATGCCCTACTCTACCTCAAAAACGCAAGAATTACATAATAAGAATTCTTCTTTAACGATCTAAACGATCTTAATTTTATCAGCATAATAAGCCTCTCACGTTTCGTAAATGACTTCAACTGGTTTTATTGAGCTTAGGAGAAGCCTCAAGACGTCCGTATGTCCGTTTCCATCAAGGACAGCATCGTTTTCAAAGAAAAAGGGACCAACTATTCTACCAAAGGCAACGGCCTAGTCACTGATAAAGCTTCGGTTCCCATCAATCACCGAAATCAAGCATCAGTTATCGTGGTTAGTAGAAAGATGGGGGACCATCTCGAAACCTACCGCGTACTGTTGTCATGTGATTCTTTCTTTCTGTTGTTCTTTCTCTTCTGTCCTTCTGTCTTGTATTAGGTAATGTCTTGTGTTGTTATCTCCTTACATAGCCTAGTTGCTCAAGGTGCTGTGTTCTCCACTCTGCACATAAATGTGTGTGAAATGTAATGTAATGTATTCTACCAAAACCAACCAATAAGCTTTTGTGAGTGTAAGGGTATCTTAACAAACACTTGAGGAATATCATCACTACAAATACGTCAGTTTTGTTTAACAAAAAGTGAGCTTTATCGATAAAAGAAATTCATGTGCTGCGTATTTCGATCGTTGGTCTGGTATCAGTCTATTCATGAAATGCCAAACTAAACAAAAAAAATCAACTCAAAGGTGACAAAACCGCTGCTAGTGTTCCATACCCTTTTTGAGAACACCTGTTAGTTCACAATTAGGAAGTTGTGAGTAATAAAAACAAATTTTAAGAAATTAAAAAAGATTTTTTGGAACTTAATGTGAAGGTGTTGCAGTTTTTCAGTGTTTCTGAAAAATTGGTAACTGGTATCATTTTGTTTTAATTATAGTGTGATGTTAGAAAAATGTTCTTAAATTCTCTTTTCTTTAGAAAAAGAAATTCAAAGAAGTAAATGAAAGAATATTTTCATCCATTCCTAATTCCATTACCCGGTTTTTAATTTTACTTAAATCCCTCTGATGTGAACCAAGCCCTAGATCATAATTACGCAATGTAAGCACAGTCCCTTTGATGACCGGTGGTAACATATATTTCCAGTAATTAGAAAATCTATCAAAATTTGTTCCAATTCAACAAAATCTTTGAGGAAGGAACCATCCCAAACGATTTTCCAAATCCATAAGAAGGAAACTACAAGAGGAATATCTTGAACTTGCCATATACATTCCAAGCTAGCTTCAGACAGGGATACTCTAACGTCGCGTCGATTACATTTTTGTGCTTCGCTCGATTACTGACTAGTTTCTATGAAGAAATTTGAAACTATATGCATTTTGACACCGTGGATCGCAATGTCCTATTTTAAAAGCTTTTTCAGATAAGAATGTCGCTTTCGGTGAAGTATTGCAAAATGTATAAAAGACTACCAAAGCATCAGTGTGGAATAGCCATTGTTTATCAGAGTTGCTCAAAACGAAATCAGGAGTAAGACAGGGCTGCGCACTCAGTCCAAGCTTGTTGGTACTCTTCATTGAAGACATATTCCAAGCATTACCACTACGAGTACGCAGGCGTTAACATTAAAGCTTGCTGGATATTGTAAAAGGTGGAAACTAGTGGTAAATTTAGATAAATCTAAAGTTATGGTTTTTAAGAATGGCGGAGGAAAATCGGGTGCAAGTGAGCAATGACACTATAATGGGAAAGAGTGGAATTGGTAAAATAATACAAATAAAACTTGTTAGGTCCAAAACAGCGTTAAACGTAGCATGAAAGCAATGCTTTAATATTAAGGAAATTATGCATACCAGGGTCTTCGAAGCTGTTTTGTAATCAGTTTTGTATTGTATGGCGCTAGCTTGAGAAGGTCAGAAATATCAACAAGTGGTAAAACTGCTTAGATTTTACATAAAACGGTTCTTCCACCTTCTTCCGAGTACGCCAAATTACATGATCATTTTTGAAACGGTTATAACTTTTTTCATAAAAACACTCAAGCTACAGGTCGATTACATCCTAAAATCTCTCGATATGCCAAGTTATCGTCTTCCAAAGAAACTAGTTCTTCAAACAAATCAATCCCGAAGTGGATGGTTAAAAGACTGGATAGAACTAGCCGAGCAGGTGAATGATGACCTGAAATATAGTAACTTTTCCTCATGGAAACTAACTTTATATCGCTTAATATCTCATAGAAGCCTCAAAAAAACCATACACGGAACAAGTCAAAAGTTCACAGCACCGCATGATTTACAGTAGACTAGACTACGATCTCCACGAAAGAAACTTCTTCCACAACAAATATACCATCGAACGCATATGCATTTTCCCGCTAAGAGAAAAGCTCCTTAATCTGAACTACATTTCTCAAAGCGAGGATATGGATTTTATGCAACCTGTGCAACTTGAAAGAGCGCGAGGAAGTTTTTCATTTTGTTGGACGATGTGCGATATTTAGAGAAATAAGAAGACTTATCCTATGTAGTGGCTTTCTTTCAAATACTGAAATCATAAGTCTTTTACAGGAATTGATGTCACAAAGTTATATGCATATTGCAAAACAAAAGAAATCAAATTTTACATGAAGCGTTTTAATCTTAAACTGCACTTTCATTTTTTAATGTACTTAGTTGTCAATCAGGTAGACGGAAATGCCATGCATCATATTGATTGTTTTAACAAATTATTAATAAAACCCAATCTAATCTAATCTATTCAGAAAATCGTAAATACATCGTTAAACAGCTGTTCAGTAAATTAAGACATTAAGACGTTGACTTAGGTGCCAGACAAAATAAGAAAAAGTCTAACATAAACTTTGAATAGGAATAAGGTTGATAGGGATTAAGATCGCTTCAAGAGACTTGAAAGATTTTAAGAACGCTTTGTTCGTGAAACTAAGTTTAATTTTAATTAAGTTTTGTTTGAGAATTAATTCAGTTATTTAACGTTTCTGAAAATTTCGTCTCAACTGAAGTCAATTCCAAGACTTCGCAATAGAAATCTTTCAAATAAAATTTTAAACTACATACAAGTAGACTTCTCGCTTAACTTAAACAAATTTACTAAATAACAAAAAGGTTTTCCAATTAAATGATTCATTTTGAATAGCAAGCTATATGGGCAGCTGTTACTTTTTTAAGATCTCATTGTTGACATTTGACAAGTAAAGGGTGATTTTTTTGAGGTTAGGATTTTCATGCATTAGTATTTGACAGATCACGCGGGATTTCAGACATGGTGTCAAAGAGAAAGATGCTCAGTATGCTTTGACATTTCATCATGAATAGACTTACTAACGAGCAACGCTTGCAAATCATTGAATTTTATTACCAAAATCAGTGTTCGGTTCGAAATGTGTTTCGCGCTTTACGTCCGATTTATGGTCTACATAATCGACCAAGTGAGCAAACAATTAATGCGATTGTGACCAAGTTTCGCACTCAGTTTACTTTATTGGACATTAAACCAACCACACGAATGCGTACAGTGCGTACAGAAGAGAATATTGCGTCTGTTTCTGAGAGTGTTGCTGAAGACCGTGAAATGTCGATTCGTCGCCGTTCGCGCAGCAATTGGGTTTGTGTTATTCGACCACATGGAAGATTTTACGCAAAGATCTTGGTGTAAAACCGTATAAAATACAGCTCGTGCAAGAATTGAAGCCGAACGATCTGCCACAACGTCGAATTTTCAGTGAATGGGCCCTAGAAAAGTTGGCAGAAAATCCGCTTTTTTATCGACAAATTTTGTTCAGCGATGAGGCTCATTTCTGGTTGTATGGCTACGTATAAATAAGCAAAATTGCCGCATTTGGAGTAAAGAGCAACCAGAAGCCGTTCAAGAACTGCCCATGCATCCCGAATAATGCACTGTTTGGTGTGGTTTGTACGCTGGTGGAATCATTGGACCGTATTTTTTCAAAGATGCTGTTGGACGCAACGTTACGGTGAATGGCGATCGCTATCGTTTTTTTTTGCCAAAAATGGAAGAACTAAACTTGGTTGACATGTGGTTTCAACAAGATGGCGCTACATGCCACACAGCTCGCGATTCTATGGCCATTTTGAGGGAAAACTTCGGAGAACAATTCATCTCAAGGAATGGACCGGTAAGTTGGCCACCAAGATCATGCGATTTGACGCCTTTAGACTATTTTTTGTGGGGCTACGTCAAGTCTAAAGTCTACACAAATAAGCCAGCAACTATTCCAGCTTTGGAAGACAACATTTTCAAAGAAATTCGGGCTATTCCGGCCGAAATGCTCGAAAAAGTTACCCAAAATTGGACTTTCCGAATGGACCACCTAAGACGCAGCCGCGGTCAACATTTAAATGAAATTATCTTCAAAAAGTAAATGTCATGGACCAATCTAACGTTTCAAATAAAGAATCGATGAGATTTTGCAAATTTTATGCGTTTTTTTTTTTTTTAAAGTTCTCAAGCTCTTAAAAAATCACCGTTTATAAACTATTCCTTTACTAAAAAATAAAACGATACATTGAAGTCAATAAAATTCAATATGAAAATGATAAAAATAAAAAAAAATACAGTTCGCAGTTTGCTGTTTTCTAACAACATATTCCTGACCGTTTTATTTTGCGAAGAAGTAAATGTAACCTCTTATGGGAAAACCCTACATACGTATATTAACAGTACATTACAAACTTGGATGAAGAAAGAATTATAAGTCCTTGAATATGACCAGAACAATATTAGCAAGAGAAATTAGTTAAACCACACTTCTTTTCAATCAATCTGATGTTAACTTAAATGTTAACAGGAATGTGATTCAAGTGAGCAAACCCTTGAGAATTTTGTAAGTTCTTCTCAGAAATAATTTGATCATAATTTTATTCAATTTGCACTAATCCATTTAATGATACTTTAGAGGTCAAGTGCCTTTTTACGCTTAAAAACACTGATATTAAAAAGGAATGTTTTGCTTCGGAATTGTCCTTGGGGCTTATTTCTTTACTCCATTAAGTAAACCATCATTCGCCAAGTTGTAATGTTGCCACTTGAACTACTTACAAAACCTAGCAGAAATTACCTTTTTCCTAAATTGATTGAAGAGCATTTCGCATCCAAAGATATGAATACAAAAACATTGACTTTTTCAGTTCAAAATAAGAAAATATTTACATCTTTTGAAATTTAACTGCTTTTCTATCTCCAGTGTGTTAAAGAGGTACACTGCACATCACTGTTTGTTATCCCAGGAGCTGAAAAGTAGGAACAACAAATGACAGACGTAGAGGTAGAGGCAGATCCGAGGCAGAACGTTAAGCAGAGATTAATAAATGAGGGAAAATTTATCCAACAACTTATTTCGCATGCATGTAGCTTTAGCTTTAGCTACAAAACCTATCTTCTAACCAACAAAGCACTCTGATGGGAATATATTCAATTTATAGTGTGGTGTGGTTGTTAGCTAGATGTTGGAATTTTCATCTGCATGCAGTGAATTCCCATATGTTCTTGGATGCGGCGGCTTCAGTGCTCATGCACACGTTCCGATGCTTTTTTCGCAAGAGCAAAAAAAAGATACTCTAACTAGGTTCAAGAAGACAAAAAACAAATATACTTTATTATCGAGTGAGTTAATTGCATTACCTACTTTTGGGTATAGACACAGTCGCAGACACAGACACAGTACATGAAAATATGTAAGTTTTGCATCATGTTCTGTTCGGAAAATGTGCATCCTAAAACGTATAAGTAGGTTATGTATGTGCAGTAAGAGAGACCACTTCTCATGATTAAAATAATTAGAGAAGAGCTTATGCCTCGAGGGTGCTTTATAATAACTGTTAACTGACTTAGATCATTCGCTAGTGTTTATCTTTTGTAGAATTACATTTGAGTGAAAAGCACTTAGGGCTCTTTTTTATCTTTGATATATATGGACATATTTATTATGAAAAGAGGAGATTATGTAGCTATGCAAATATGCCTCTGCTTGTGATGTTTATGATGTTCAGAGCCTTAGAGCGTTATCTAAGTTTTAGATAACTGATTAGTATAATAGAGGAGACTGATTGATGGACAAAGTGTGTATGTATATGTATGGAGGGTGTTTTTTTTCTCGAGGTATAAAGCTTTACTTTATTTGAAAAATGATCATCTGTCATTTTTAATTTAAATAAAAGTCAAGTGTTAAATCCCACGACCTTTAAAGACAGCCCCCGGCTCAGTAAAGTGAAACTATTGATGTATAATGTACC
Organism: Eupeodes corollae; assembly: GCF_945859685.1. NCBI lineage: Eukaryota > Metazoa > Arthropoda > Insecta > Diptera > Syrphidae > Eupeodes > Eupeodes corollae. The sequence continues at coordinate 215,089,205 of NC_079147.1, read as the reverse complement.
ATCTCTAAGCATACTTGTCTAAACAACAATTATCTCAAAATGCACATTTCCATTCAATAATATAGCATGGCGCAGCCGTTTTGAAGAACTTAAAAAAAAAAAAAAACTAGGAAAAAGGATATAAAAGTTACTACAAATACCTAATAAATATTAATTTAAAATACAATGGCAAATTGTGACAAAAACGAACACAGAAAGTAAGGCTATCCAGAAAACTAGATTTGTATCATGTACCGGAGAAAATGCCATTGAAACATTTCAAACACTTCCTTTAGCTGAATCTAATAAACCTAAAACTAATGAAATAATAAAGCGTTTAAAGCGTATGGTCTACGAGTGACATATATTTTTCTCACGAAAATAAAAAGATGGAGAGAAATTTGAACAGTTTTTATCTAATATTATTAAATTGGTAGATAGCTGTGATTTTGATTGCCAAAAGGAGGAGGTAATTAGAGATCTAATCGTCATGGTAGTAGGCAAAACATTCGATTGCAGTTTTTGAAGACAGACAACCTGGACCTGACTAAAGCCGAGCGGGAGCAAACAAGTATGCAAGCTCAACAATTGTAGGGAGAACCAGGATCAATTGCAGTAAGAGGAAATGAAAGTCGTCAACAAAAAAAACAATAATACTTCTAATCTTAAGTAAGTATCACATGGAAATAACAAAGACATTGCGTAAAGCTATGAACACTCTTTTTTGGCGTTACATGAATAGAGACATTGAACATGATTTTCAAGTGTAAAAAATGCGAACAATTTAAATCCGAAAACAAGAAGCATTCGTTAATTCCCCACCCTATTCCGAAAAGGCCTTTTCAAAAACTTGGGATGGACTGTCTCGATTACGGGGGAAGATCGTATTTGGTCGGAATGGATTACTATTCCAAGTGGATTGAAGTTCACGAAATCGCAGACAAAACTACATCAAGCATAATTAAAGTTTTGAAACAAATTTGTTCGATTCATGGTATCCCGCAGAACATTGTCTCCAAAAATCAACCCTTCAATTCATATGAACTCCGAAATTTTGCAAACATCTCAAATTTTGATTTTGCTCGTATATACAGTAGTCCGAGATATCTTTCTCGGAAAGCAGTCCATGTCGCATAATCAATACTTTAAAAAAATCAGCCAATCCGAAAGTAGTTAAGAAGAAGCTCGTTTAGTGTATAGGAGCACGCCAATTCCAAAAAATATGAATTCACCAGCAGTAATGCTTATGAATCGTAAATTAAGAAATTGTGTACCAATAAAAGATGAAGAAAATTCTAAACAACTTGCAGGTGGTATTTTGAAGACGTCAAGAAAGAATTTTAAAACATAATAATTTAGTTAAACCGCGTCGTGAAACGTGCTTTGAGAAAGGAGAAACCGTAGTGCATATATAGAAATAATGGAAAGTGGAAACCAGGTAGAATAGTATCCAAACATGATAGTCCGAGGTCATACTTATTCGAAAATGAAAATAATAGAGTCCTTCGTAAAAACACATTACACTACAGGTCAATGCATTCTCCACAAATAAGACTATCCTAGACGGAAGAGAGAACACCTGTTGTCTCTGGAAATAATGATAACCCTTCTCTTGAATTGTCAGACACTTATCACACTAACCTTAGAGCAACAAAGTCGAACAAGATTTCGAGTCAGTGCAGCAACCGGACCGAGAGTATAACACAAGATCTGGTAGAATAAGTCGGAAAACAAACTTTTATACATCTCAGTAAAATTGGATTCTAATACATGAAATTTTGAATTGTTCTATAATACATCAAAAATTATACTACTTGTCTAAATTACAAGTATCTCAAAATGAAATGAATCATAACATAATCGACTAGAATGTTGGTCTCGCTCTTTGATAGTTTTTCTTAGTTTTTCAGTTCACTTTGTAGGCTCAAATAAAAAACAATGAATTATTAATAAAGGTCTTTCAAAAATATAGCAACTATATCTTCCGAATACGGTTTAAATTATTTTAGTATTTTACATAGTTTTTGTAAATTCTTATTAGTATTGAGTCTTTTTTGACGTTTAGTCTTATTTCGAAATCCAAATTTTAACTTTAAATATTTACTCAACTTTTAAAAATGCCCGTTTTCAACATTAACTACACAACTTTGCCTTTTTAGAAGTTAATAGTTTCTTTCAGATTTCTGTAAGATAGGTGAAATCTTACACCTTATGAAGATTTTTTGAATATCATTTAAAACATTTTACGGATTTTATCTAAGAAAGGCTAGATAGCCTCAAAAAGCCATATATACACATACGTGTGTTTTTGGAATTAAAAAAACTAATATCTCAAAAACCTGACGTAAAACATTAATTTTGAAGTCGAATTTGAATTAAGATCATCAAACTCATCGGAAAAGTGCAATTTTACTGCCGGGAAGGAATTTTTATCGAAAAAAACAAACCCCGATTTTCAAAATAAATGCACACAATATGGACAGAGCTGATAAAATGGTTGCCAGTTAAGTTACCAACATAAAGTTCTATACCCCTAAAAAAACCCCAGGTAATTACCTTACCTATTCATTAAGGAATTTGAATGGTTTTGAAATTAATGCAGTTTTTGAAATAGAAAAGGATCGCTTGAAGGAATTTGCTTGTACAAGATAAGATTCAAATATATTACAATAGTAAAATGTATGTTAAAGTGACTGAAGTATAGTAATACCATTTTTGAAGGATAAAATACCCGTGTTTTGTTTGAAAATCTATCAATAGTATAGAAGGATTTTACACGAATAACAAAAGCAATATCCGCAGTATGAATACAACCGATAAAAGATAAAGTAGAATCTAACTACGGATGGGTTTTTTGACATTTATACGAGTCTCAAATGGATCTTATGTGATTTCGTTTTCAAATGTTGGTACGATTGATATTGCATTTGTATCTAGATGGCTGTGTTTGTTAAGTAGTTGTGCATTTGGAATCATGTGTTTTTCATTTGGAAAATCAATCTGTTACTGTTGATATAATTTAGTTTTTCTAATGAAAATGGACTTACTGGGCTTATTTCGCAAGAGAAAATAATAGAAAAGATAATTAAGTTTTGCTATGTTTCCATCAAGGGTTTATCTTAGTTTAGATTAAATAAATCTTTTTGGTGTGTCCAGCACGATTAATATTGCATTCGTATCTCGATGACTGTGTTCGTTGAGTAGTTGTGCATTTGGAATCATGTGTTTTCCATTTTCCATTGGCGAAAAAAAATCAATCTGTTACTGTTGATATTATTTAATTTTGCTAATGAAAAAGGACTAACTGGGCTTATTTTGGAAGAATAGAAAAAATAATTAAGTTTTGCTATGTTTCCACCAAAGGTTTATCTCAGTTTAGGTTAAATAAATCTTTTTGGTGTTTCCACCGCACAAGATTTAAAAATGATTAAGTTTGATAGCACTTCCAAAAATGGAAATGGTGTTTTGATGTTTCTTATGAAGTGCAAGTCAGATAGTTTCATTCTTGTTTAACAATGAAGAACTTAACAGTCCAGCAACATATAAGAATACGCTACCTACTCCATGTGCAATTTTTGGTATTTATTTGATTAAAACAAAACTATATTTTTTGTACACAAACATGGAAATAAACAGACCATAATACATTATCTGTAAAACAAACTCCTCCACACAAGTTTTTCTTCACAAATTTTGAATCGACTACTGTCCCAGACCAGAATCAGAATCAGAATCAAATCAAGCTCATTTCAACTCGATTCATTTATATAAAGAATTGAGACGAGCTTCAAGCTCGCTTCAATACCACATGTCAATGTAGTAGTCTACGAACAAACCCCCTTCTTGAAGTTTTTATTTCATGGCAAAGCTGCAATTGTTAAGGAAATTTATAGAATCTCAATTTCTAGATGTTTTCTTATTTTATTAGTTTTTTTCTGAAGTTAATTTTAACTTTTGATTTTCACAAAACTATCTTCTGTTTGTGTGTTTTTTTTTTTTAATTTTTATTCTGACAGATCTTCTTTCAGTTGTACCAAATTTTAAATACAAAAATCTGGCGCATACCAATGAGTTTTCTTTGGAATTTTCTACTATACTATTATTAGAATGCCAAAAAACACGGGTATTATAGAAAAAGAATTCTATGCGGAACATGAATAGAGCAACTAGCTGCTTACAAAAAATACTGCAATATTTTTTCGGTTGTTTTTTTAGAAAACATTCTTGAGACCGTCAAAATAAAGTTTCGAAAAAAAATAGAAATTTTATCTTTTTGATCCTTCGATTTCGACATTTTAATTTACATTCTTTTGAGAACTCTTATTGAAGTTGTTCAATAGAACTTAATAACCTTAAACGGAAAGATTGACGATGATCACAATGTGACGGTTGTTTCTAGTTAATTAAAGTTTACAAAAACTTAAAGTATCAGCGTTAGATAGGATACTTCCATTTCTATTTCTAGCTGTTGCAATATCTCGCCTTACAGTCTATTTGGGCAACGTAAACCTTTACTAAGATAAAAATGTGGTGGATTTTCATTTGATTTTGGACTTATGTGCTTATATTAAAATCGAAAATGTTTGCTTAGTATACGACAAGTAATGAATTCGAAAGGTGACTTAGTAGGCGATGGATAAAGAAGATGTCAGACATCTGTCAAGCGTGCCTCCAAAGTTACTTATTTCAAGGCGATCTTGAAATGGATGTAGAATTAGCGGGAATGCCTAGAAAGAATACTCGAAAGAAAGGTCTAAGAACCCTTCCGATTCTTGGAATATGTGTGCACACATATAATAAGGCGACCATACTTGAGAGGCGTATTCAGTTAGCTAACAGATAAAGGTGATGCAGGGAGATTTGGTAAAGTAAGGATTTGAAAATTAATTTTACTAACGTTTTATGAAGCCATTGCTGCATTTGCTCTAAGTAATTTATTGTCTTTATGGGCTAGAAAATTGGGTCTCAGTCACATAAGAGTCCAAGGTTGCGGAAAACCTCGGTAGAAGGAATGGTTTAAATATAAAGAGAGTATTGACGGGGTAAAGTATTTACATGCATTCGTCAAGGAGTAATTAACTGATATCTGTTTTTATTACACCAAATGTTGAAACTATAGAGTTCTAGTTGAAATTAAGCTTTTTAAAAACTTGGTGTTGTCAGCGTAAAGTGAAATACTGGAATGGTTACTTGTCAACTCCATATGGTGAGTATAAAAAGGAGGGGACCTTTGGGTACACCAGAGGTAGCAAGAAAAGGATAGGAGAGAATGTTGTGCTTGCGGTTTACTTAATAAGAAGAAATGAGTTTTCATTTACTTCAAAGACGAGAATAGAAATTTAAAAAAATACGAATGAATGGAATAAGAATGTCCCAGAAAGACAATTACACTTTGAAAACGACCATTCTTAACTGCAAGAACAATCAGCACAGACACAATTTGAATTGCTTATATATATTATATCTAAGTATAGTTGACACTTTAGCTAAAGGATAGCTTTTGTGTTATTTTTTGTGTAATAGTGAGTATTTCCAAATCATTTAAATCTTTTAATAGTTTCGTCTGGGTCAAAACCTAATTTCACTTAACTCGTCATCAAAAGGCGTCAAATCAAAATCAAAATAACAAAGAAGCGTTTCATTTTAAACAACACAACAACAAAATCTAGACACAATAGATAAGAAATAAACTTTTTCCATTGTCTCCTCTTCCAGTCAAAATAAAAACCCATTCTTCAATGTCTTCTTGGGAAAGTATATAATATTGTATTGTTGCCCATCATACAAAATCTCTTACTTCTTCTAAGCCTTGAAATATTTCTAAGCAATAAATTTTGAATTTTATGAATGCACTACCTACCATCAGTTTGGACTTTTTTTTTAAGCAGCAAAAATAAAATTAAATAGAACAACTTGCTTCTCTGCATTGCTGTCCTGTGCTGTCACCAGAACTTATTTCTTTTTGTATAGCCAGTGTTCTATCCTCTCCTCTTCAACAACTCCCTGCATCACATAAAGGAGTTGCAAGGAAAAAATACCATTAGAGTATTGCGACTAACTTTCAAAGAAAGAAAGCATTGGACTTTCAACGATCATGGTGAATCCTCCAGTCCACATAGAAATCCTTTCCCTCTGAGCTTAATTTAGACAACTTTTTTTTATATTTTTCGTTACAGCAGTATCTATGGAAAATATCTATACGAAAAGGTAAGGAAGAATGTCTTCGTGTTGTTCGGTGTACGTTTCCTGTAGGTATCTAACATCAGCGGGAAGGGTCATGCCAATGAATTTTTCTTTCTTGAAAATGTATAAAAAGAAAAAATTAAACAACAAACTTCACCACGATGAAGACGAATTGTGTATATTCGCTTTTTTTGGGTCGTAGAAGGCTGACTGCATAAATGTGGAACCTTAGGGATTCATAAAATATCCTTTCTGAAGAACTTGAACCAAAAAAAATATACCGGAGAAAAAAGTAAGAAAACTATACACGGTGGCGGTAGTAGACAGTAGAATTCGAGTCAAGTCGTCGACACGAACTGAACATTTATTTCTTCTTTTTTTTTGGAAAATGAAAAATTGTTTTTTCGAAGATTTTCTATTTTAAACAAACTGAGTGGGTGTTGCACAACAGAGACGATAAATTGATAAAATATTTTATGAAGACTCAACAAAATTGAATCTAAGAAACATGAACATTAGAAGAATGAGAGTGCATTGAACAAGGTGGCACATGACAAACGGGTGAAATTTGAATCGGTCGTTGCATCCTTTCAAAAGGTTGTTGATTGTTAAATATTTATTTGAAAAAAGCGGAACAGGAAATTTTCAGTTTCAATCGCCAAAATAGACTATTCAACAGTGTGTTTTTGTGGAAGCCTATTTTGCAACTGCTGTCGAATATATTTAACCCTATTACAGAATTCGACGAATGAGTCTTAGTGACAGTTTTAATTACTTTTTAAATTTTTCTATTACAAAATCTGACAAGAGAAAGTAAAACGAATATTGTTAACATACCATGCACCAGTGATATATTTTTATTCTTAGTTAGATACAAGTTTATCATAATGCATTAAACATTCATTTTTAACCATAAAGTGTTTATTGTCAATGGTTAGTCGTAAAGAAATAAATTATAATTAGGAAGAATCAGCATTGAGTTTCTTTAAGTTTAGCCTTAAAGTCTTTTACCCAAACGTAGAAGGGGAAAAAATCACTTTTAAAATATAGATACAGATTTCATATGCCAACTCTAAAAGTAAATTTTTTTTGTGAGTGATACAAGTGTTGATACTAGTTCTTAAGGCAACACTGACTGATTTTTAAAAGGTATAAAATATTTTAAAACTTTTTATCATTGACACTTCTTCATGAACTGATGAGAACTCAAAAAGCTCATTATTTTTTAACGTACAAAGTGAAAGTTAGAATATATTTTTGCTATATCCATCGAATAGTATATACATTTTATAAGGATTCTTTGCTTTCGATTCCTTGAAATTTATATTAATGACCTTAATAGAGGCAAATTTATAGTCCCTAAAAAACAACAGAATTAAGAAACATGTACTTACAGAGCACTTGGGATGACGTACATGCTTCTTTCCATATCACATAGCTCCAATGTAATCCTCTTAGCAGTTTGATCTCTGAAATTAAAAAATGAATGCAATAGAATCCATGTTTTGTTTATTTTTAAAATAATAAAATAAGTAAATGAAAATATTTTACTTTATCACTTTGCTTTTCTTTTTATTTGTTTATTAATTTATAATAAGTTTAGATGTCAGAAACTGTCAGCATGTGTCAATGAGCAAATTTAAAAATGAAAAGGTAGTTTTAGGAATGGGCAATGTAGTTTATCCGGCGAATTTTACAATTAAGTTTTGCAACGAATTTGAAAGGTCAGTGGATCGAGTTGACTCACGGAGAGTAAAATTCTAAAAATTCTGTAATTAATATAATTTATTATTTAGGGAAAAATTCTCATTGAAAATGTTACTTTTACGTAAACTTTAACCTTGAAAGTAAGCACTATAGCCACAGATATGAATCTATTTCAGCAAACAATTAAAAGCAGCTTTAGTCCATAAATTGGGTTGAAACCTCCTAATCTACTTTTATTATACTCACATCTACATAAATCTGATCATAGATATAATTTTTTTTATCTTCACAAGCCTTCTTTTTCAACATGGTTTTTCTAACTTTAAACATATCCATATTGAAATTCTTAGACAAATTTCAAAATTATATCTGCTAAACCTTTATACAAGTTGACGAAACATTTAATTGAATTAACTGTAAGCCCGAACAGGACTAGGAAAAAATTCAAACCAATATTCTTCGATTATCAGTGTTAAATATTTGTTGGTGTAAGTTAATGATATAAGTTGAGGATCTTTGTAAATAAAAGCATATACAAAGCTGAGATGAACTGGGTTCACACCGACTGCATCCTAGCTTAGCTCATCCTAAGACCGTAACGTAATGTACCAAAAAAAATTTTAAATACTGGGAAACTAAATTGTCGAAATCAATGGTTTGTGCATTCGATTAGTTATACGAGTAAATGATCATTGTTCTTTAAAAAGTTTTCAATTTTACATACTTCAAAACGGTGGAATTTCCTAGCGTAAACATTGGACAATTTTTTCTTGGAAAATTATGTTGATGGGAACAACGTTTTTTTAAAGTTATGGTGGGCGTTACAGAGCCATGTTAACTGATTTTTACAAACTAAAACTGAAGACATGAATTTGATCAAACTCTGCCTCAAGAAGTATGATGCTCTATCTTTTGCACATCAAGTCCCAGGATCGTATCATAAGTCGTCAAGGCATCCAATTTAACAACTTCGAACTGAGGAGAACCGCGAAGGGCAGAGGTCATGTAAACAAAGCAGGAAAAATGTAAGCGTTTAATGACGATATCATCCAAGCAATAAGTGAATGTGCTATAATATTTACAATTACAGTTCAATGATTAGTGTAAGAGTGAGTTCAAAAATAAAATTAAAAGTTATCAAGTCTCTATTAGAAACCCCGATACTAAACAATAACTCTAAAAATGCTATATTATTTCAATAAAAAATATCGAAATCAGCTTGAGATAGATACATTTGATCAAAACTGGTTCAAAGATATTAGAGAGTTCCAAATACTACAAACGTTGAATCCGGAAGTAAGAGTATGGAAATTGGATAAAATGATAAATCTAGCTTTCAATATTAGTATTGTCAATTAATAAACAAAGTTGGAACTCCAGTCAGTTATGATTTACACTTCAGAATTTTCAGAAAGTAGTAAGCTTATAGCAAGCTTCAAATTGTGCAAAAAAAGAGTAACATAGGGATCATTGAGCTCCTTTGGCTAGCGTTTTATAAAACCAAGCATAGAACTTCCTTTATTAGCAATAAAATTAATGTGATGTGTAAATTCTAAGTTGGAACAGAAATGAACACCTCAACCTTTAAATGTGGAGCAAGAGTTTTTGGTGTGATATACAATAATCAAATACACTAACGATTCGTTTTTTAGTAAAAGTTATCGTCTGGCAGTTTAAAGTGTTGAGGCTTTTTTTTAACACACCAAAATGTGAAACTATCAATGTCGGCTTGTAACAGATCATGGGTGGACTTTATTATTTTAAAAATCTTCATGCCGTCAGCAAAATTGAGAAATTCACTTAACTTAAGCGTAGACATGATGGTACATCATTAACAGGATGAACAGAAAAGGGCAAAGATGGCTTCCCTGGGGAACACCAGATTGAGCAACAAAATTTTTAGAATGCCAATTATAAATTTTACCTTATAGGATCTGTTGTCAAGGTATAATTTGATCCAAGCTAAGAAAAATGGTTCCGTGGCTAAGCTGGTAAAAAGCTTTAGAAAAGTCACAGTCAACTTCATAACCTTGTTCTAAAGCGTTTGAACATGTTTGAGAATGTGGGGAGATTTGTAACGGTTGATCTTTTTTTCACAAAACCATATGTTGCTGTTCGCAAATGAGATTCTTACTAAAAAATGCTACACTTTCACAAACAACTTGTTCAAACACTTTAGGAATGCAAGAAAGCTTTGCAATGAGCCTGTAGTTGCTTATATCCGACTTGTTACCTTTCTTGAAAATTGGTGTTAGAAATGACTTGTTACATATACTTTGAAATTTGCCAGTTTTTAGAAAAAGTTTGAATAAGAACGTAAAAGATTAAGGACCGTACTCTGTAGAACAGGTATGTGACTACAGCTAGTGAAAATGAAAATATACTTCATCAACTTCTTCAGGTCTATTAACACATGACTCACGGAAATTTGTTGCGAAAGCGTTACAGATATCAACAGATTTATCTAATGAAAGCTTCTTGTAAGTGAAGTTAACTGGAAAGCCATCTGATTTTTTCTTTAAGCTTACAAGTTTCTAAAATTCTTTAGGATTCTTTTTCAAAGGGGTGCTCATATCAGTAACATAGCTAGCATATAAACAATTAGAAAGAGAGATTAGTTAAAGAAGTTAAACATAAAATGAGAAGTTGGTTGGAGACAGAGTTTTAAGATAAATTGTCCATGCCTTAATTCTTTTTTTACGCAGTAAACGCAATTCTTTCGTGTACCAAGGGTGGCTTAAGTTTGTACCTATTTCTTGATCTAATAAAAGGTAAATTTTTTTCAAACAATAATTAAGGATCTAATAAAAAGAAAACTGCTTCGTCAATGTTAAAAAATGCGAATGTATCAGTAATTCCAAAAATGGTTAAATCTTTAGACGACAGCTGGAAATTAGCTGTTTTGAAATCAAAATTATACAAGCAATCGAAGGAATTACTGTGTTCAATAAGGTTATTATTTAAGTTAAAAAAAATGTTCAAAGAGGGGTGATATTTATCAATATAAGTAATTCCTGATCTAGATTCTAGAACAAGAGTACTAATAGCGTCAGAAGAAAAGACTAAATCGGGAATTCGATTTTTTGAGTATTTAATACAGCTTGTTTGCTGTAAGTCAGTAAGAAGGACTTTATCGAGAAGAGATAGTTCCATTTGTGAAGAAGAAAGAGAGACTTCAAGGCAGGATTCGTCCTCGGATAGAATTTAGTCAATGTGTGGTGAATTAAAATCACCTAAAAGTAAAATATTGGTGCCAAAACTGGACAAATTTATAAGAAAACCTAATGCCAAGAAGAGATCGTTATAAAGAGACTCCAAACTTTTTGGAGGGAAATGTAGACGTTTAAAATGAAAATAGTCTTGGTCTGTACTTAAATGAAAAAGAAAAAGAGAAATATGTATTTTTCACCGCTATGAGGACACCTCCACCTAAATCCTTTGCATTACCAACATGACGATCATTTCTGAAAACTTCGAACTCTTTGCTGAAAAGTTCTATGTCGGAAAAGCTTGAATTAAGCAAAGTTTCCGTCAAAACGAATACGTCATGTGGAAATGATTGGGAGTATAGAAAAATGTCGGCAGTCTTGCTACAAAGTCCAATTATAATAACTTCATGTCAATAAAAATATGTTTTAGTAAATATTCCGTAGTTGTATTGTTATTCTAAACACAGACGATGATACAATACTCAAGACGTACACTCACTTTTTTAATAATTAACTATAAGTCAAATTGAATATAATATATAACGGTCTCAAAAATATTTAAATTAAATAAAAACTATCGCCTTTTTGTTTTTAGAAGTTCGAAGCTCAAATTTAAACTTTATCTTGAAACATAGTATTAAAATGTTATTATGGCTTAGCATTACAATGTTATTATATTATTTATACAATACTCAAAATCTGTTCAAGACAAAATAATTGTACTTTTTTATAATTATAATTATTATTATTATTTCCGGGCAATAGGTGTACAGAATAATGTATTTTTTAGGCAATATTATAGAAATACAGGGTTTTCAACAGGGAGGCTACAAAAGTAGAGCGCCAGAGACAGCAAACGACACTCTATTTCTTGCCGCTCTTTTGACATTTCTCTTCATTTAGATGTGCCATTTCATGATGGAAAGATATGCGAGCCAACAACAAGTCAAAATTATTTAAATTTACTACCAAAATTTTGAGTCAGTGGCCTCAACGTTACGTCCAATTTATGGTCGTCAAAATCGTCTTAGCAGATCAACAATTAAGCGTCTACTGGACAACTTTGAATCCACAGGCAACACAAACAAAATATTGCTGACGCTGAGGCTTCAGTTACAGAAAGCCCAAATGTGTCTATCACATGTCGTTCTCAAGCGTCATGGGCATCTTTGTGACATCGTCATTGTGGCTAATTTCGCAAAAAGATCTTGGTCTACATACTTACAAGATGACGCAAGAACTGAATCCGCTTGACTACCACAGCGTCGTATGCTCGTGAATTGGGCTGAGCAACAACTTTAAAATTATTCGGATTTTTATCGAATAATCATCTTCAGCGAAGATGCTCATTTCTGGCTAAATATATGCGGTATTGGTCAGGCAGCAATCCGCAGTTACTCCATGAGACATCATTGCATCGCGAAAAAATACGGTTTGGTGTGATTTATGGGCCGGTAGCGGGCGGCGGAGTCATTGGTCTTTACTTCTTCCGTGATGATCATAGACCGGCACGTTATCGTGAATGGGGATCGCCAATGCTCAGTGACAACCGTATATTTTTTAACCCAATTGGTTGATATGGACTTGGAGGACATGTGATTTCAACAAAACGGTGCTTGGCCGCTTCGGTCGTGCGCTTTGACGCCGTTAAACTATTTACTGTGGGGTTACGTCAAGTCTATGCCAACAAGCAAGTGACGATTGATGAACTTCGTGCGAATATCGTCAAAAATTGGGTTAAATGTCTGGACTTCTGCAAGCGTGCCAGTGGTGGCCATGCAAAAGAAATCCAGTTCCATACATAATGGTATCGAAGGTACTTTCATAGGAATAAACAATTTCTTTGATATCCAAAACCGTTTTTGTTTCATTTAAAATAACTTTTTTAGGCCCTGTTTCACCAAACTCTTTTCACTTAGAAACTTTACACTTTTACTTTGCAAATAACCTTTCACCAAAATTTAATTTGCAAAGTGCTAAGTCACTTCTGATAAGTGAAAAGATTTTCTAAGTATTTGTTTTTTGTTTTACCAAACAATAAACTTTGCAAATAATATTTAAAATTTTGAAAAGCTTTTCAGTAATATGCAAAGACAAATTTGAATTTGAAAAAGATGAAATAATTAATACCTAGCTAACAAGACAATGGACGTTAGTCTATTATTTTTTTTTTTATTTTGACAAATTTACCAAAACGCATGAATTTGAGTTTTAGGGTTAGGTTAGTTTAGCGTTTGTTCATCTCAATTTATTTTATAGAGTTTTTCAATCAATCGACATCGTAGCTATGGTTCAATCAAAATTTGACAGCTTAGAGCAAAAAAAAAAGTTTCTTTTGAAAACCTGGAAAATTGGGACCAAAGAGTACTTCGATATCGGAAATGAATTTTCGACAAAAGAGATTTTTCGATCAATGAAAAGTAAACTACAATTCAAAAGCCAAAGGGATATGTGTTTAAGTGCCTTGCAACAACTTGTATGTACTCTGCATTGGGCTGGGAATGGAGACTAATGTCACGGAATAAGCAAAGACACCGAATGTCAAATATTATCATTGATGAATTTCTCTCTACACCTTTTTGCTGGAAACAAAATTCTTCAAACATAGATTTGCAAGTTTTTATTCTTAAGGTAAATTTCTTTTGAAAATTTTGTGAAACAATTTGCACTTTACATTCCAGGATAATATTTTTCTTTCAAAATTTGCAAAGTGAATAGTGAAGTGTTTGGTCAAAATAGGCCCCAGCTTAAGAAATGTTGTCGGTATAAAACTATCCACAGTTTGATCTTGGGTTGCAAATTCGCATCTTGGTTTGTTTTGGGACACCCTTTATTAAATATTCAAACAAAAAATTAAATACAAACAAAAATCATATTTATACAAAACTTTTTTTATATTGTACATAATATTCTTTCATAAAAGACATAAAAGAGGTATAAATATGCTTACTCATAAAAAAGGATACCATATAATATATTACAATATATTACAAGAGTTGGGTTACCCTTACCTTCCATAAATATGTTTTCAAATTTTTAAACCCTTCCCCCCCCTCATGGTCAAACTAAAATATCCTGTATTTCAACATTTAGAATGTTAAAATCAAAAAAGGATATGTAATGTACACACTTATAGAAGGATGTTGTAATGCTACAACCTCCAGGAATGGGCTCGTACTCATCATTTGTCGTCGTCGTAATATGGAAAAAATATTTCCTAGAATCAGGTTCCTGTCTAAAAGGTAGAAATATGTATGAATATGAAACAAGCAGAAACACACATAATATTTTAAAAATTGCGTGCTGGAATTTTGTTGCTTTTCAGAAAAATTCAAATACATATCCCTTATCCATTCGGCTATTTGTGTATGCAGAGCTATTTTGTAATCTAATTTGTGTATTCTAGGAAGAAAACTTTGAGGTTTTACCAAAAAAAGAATTACAAATCTAAAAAGGACTATTTTTTGTTGCTTTTTTTTAAGTACATTTTTGTGTGACGTACTTTTTGAATTAAAACTTAATTGAAATATTTTTCGTTTTCTTATTTTCTACATTAAAGGATGATTACAGTAATTGTTATAAATAGATTCAAAGTCCCAAGTAAAAATGCCTTTTAAATATCAACCCACTTAAACATGTAAGGGTAGAATATTGAAAAGGTTAGAATTCATGATGAAGATATTTTTGTAATATCAAGGTTAAGTGATTTTCAAAGACAGAGACCACGAGGGTATGATTCTTAAATATTTAAAAAATTCAATAACAATAACGTTACATTTATATTAAATTTATAAATTTATTCTTATTAAGTCGGACTACTGCCTGAGTGAAGAAGTCAGTGCGGTGCGGTGGCAGCCTGGAACTAATTTTGTTTTATTATCAATAAACTTTAAAGTATAGGTTGCTTTCTAAATGTCTCTAGTTTGAAACTGAAATTCAGCGTTCATCGAACAGCTACTCGAGTCTTAATTTTCCGAAAAACAATAATTAGTGACTAAGGAAACAAAGATACTTCTTAATCATTTGGTCAATCAAGAGTGTGACATGTTTGCAACATTTCAGCGCCGTATCTACTACAACTTTTTTATTTTACATACTTAGTACACTTTTTATATCCGTTGCGACCTTTTAACATTAATGCGAAACAGTCGTTTGTAGCTTTGTTCTCAAATTTTCGACAACATACTAAACGCCCGCCGCCACTTTTGCTTTGCCGATGTGGCAGATGACGTTTTGCTAAGTTCCGACCTCGATGAAGACGATACTTCGAAGGTATTGAAAGTTCTCCACTTTCTCCACCGGTTGAGAGGAAATATTTATTTGAGAGGATTGTCGGGTTCCAAGGCTGATCATTTTTGTTTTTCCGGAATCAATTTTCAGCCCACGATTTCTGTTTCTCTCTCCACACTTGTTGTCATTTTATGGAAATCCATGATCTTATAAGAGAGTAAGCGAACATGGTCCGCGTAATCAAAGTGCTTTAAATAGGTTGTCAAAGACCATTGGATCCTTGCTCTAAGTGACAAAACTGAGCGCATTATCATATGTTGCTTTAATAATAGCAATTCGTTTTTCTGGGTTGCCTCTCCTCCGCAAAGTTAACCAGATGTAGGAGTACTTCCTGGTGATCAAAGGTCTTTTCGAAATCGATAAACATCAGGTGTAGTGGTGCTCCATATTCAACGCACTGCTGAATTATGATCTGCAGGGTGTTGATGTGATCAATACAGTAGGATCAAGCGCGAAATACTGCTTGCTCGGCATCTAGTGTGGCCGCAAGGACTTCTCTGATGTTCCAGTATGATTTTTGCTACTGGCAACGGCAAGTAGAACGCAAATCTCTCTCGAGTTTTCGCTCTCTGTAAGATATCCTTTTTCTGAGAGATTGACGATCATTCCCTTCTTCCACTCATCGGGGAGGCTTTCGGTGGTGCAGGGTTCGTTATGAGCGGATGAAGTAGTTAGCATGATGACGTTGGAAGCTCTTCGGGAATTCCATCGAGTCTTAATAACCCTTTACACAAAAGTTTCTAGTTTGGTTTTGAAATCCCGAATATCGTAATGACAGGGAAATACAAAGAGTATTTTAGCAATCCACATTCGCGTAGTACGGTTAAAGAAAAAATCTTTGTACTTGACAGATCGAATTATGATGGGTGAGTTGTTAAGCATTTTTGGAGGTTTGGGTATAACATCTCCATTGTTTAAAAGGAGGAATGGAACATTATATTTCATTATTCGATATTTCATTTAAATAAAGTTAAGACTATATTCACTATTTACTTTTGTCTGTGATAGTTGCTAAGGTTTAACGTGTTTTTATGAGCTCTGCGATTTTTGCAGAATTTGGACAAAAAAAAACAATCGCATGAACATCGCTCAGGAGCTATTAAATGAAGTCAATGACGATCCAAGTTTGCTTGAAAGGGTCATAATTGGTGATGCACTGTTATGTCGAAACCAAAGCATAATCGTCCACCTGGAAGCATCCAAAGTCACCAAGAGAGAAAAAAGCACGTCAAGTTCGATCAAATGTGAAGGTTTTGCATACTGTGTTCTTCGATTATAATGGCATAGTGCATCAAGAGTTCTTACCACAAGCTCGAACGGTTAATAAGGAGTATATCCTTGAAGTTATTTGACATTTGCGTGCAGCAATCCGAAAATAACGCTTAGATTTATGAAAAACACTTCATGGCTTTTGCACCACTATAACGCACCTGTTCGCTCGTCGTTGCTTGTTCGTAATCGTTTGGCCACAAACAATACCGAAGTCATGCCCCAACCTCCATAATCACCAGATATGGCTCCGTGTGACTTTTTCCTGTTTCCAGACTTTAAAAGAACCAAGAAAGGAAGGTGGTTTTCTTCGATTGAAGAAATAAAGGCCAAATCGCTGAGAATGCTCAAGGACATATCAAAAAATGAATATCGAGAGTGCTTCGAAGATTAGAAAAAACGTTGGCACAAGTGTTTTATATCTCGGGGGACTACTTTGAAGGGGTCCACATTGATGTTAACGAATAATTTAATATTTTTTGAAAAAACGAAAATTCCGGGAACTTTTTGAACACACCTCGTATAGCAGCCAAATCTGAGAGGGAAATATGTCTTGGACCGCTTCAGAAAAGAAACATTTTCCATAATAAGGTGTTGGTAATAGACACACTGAGATACTTATGTTCCTTAATGCTAGTGCCACTCATGAATAGAAGCAAAGAGTTTTAAATTACAACAGTATTAAATATTGAGTTTTAGACTTAAAAAAGATATTTGAAGTACTAAATTTTATGTCAAAACTGTTTTATTTAACCCTAGAAAGATAACCTACATTGAACTGACGTATAAATTATGTGTATCACTTATGGTCTATTAAATATGGTTATCTTTCTAGGGTTAATATCTTAAACCTGTTGCAAAAGACAAAACAATTCATGTGTCCATATTAATGCTTTGAAATAACTTTTAATAGGCAAATCATGGAAAAAGGGTTCACTATACAAGACTAAAGCCTTGTAAAATCCTTTAAAATGGTTAAGTCAATAATTGCTCTTTTAATTTATTTTTGTTGAAAAGTATTGTGACCTTATAACCAACTTGTTAACTATTTAATATACAAATCTGATCTTTTATTCCATGTATGATGCCAAACTACCATTTAATTCTTAAAACATACACAATTCAAAAATGATATTTCTAAAGTTTAAACATTGATTTTCTTATAACATCAATTTCTTCTGTAAACAGTCTAATCCGCGTTTAATACTTTTTAAATACTTAAGAAGGTATTTAACCGTATAACCGATTTAAAATCTAAAAGTCAATTTTTATCGTTTTCAATCACTGACTTCAAAATAAAATTAAAATAGAATAAAAACAAAAGCACAACAAAAATAAACATAAAGTTTGTAACGCGGCGAGCTTGGCATGGCATGGATGATGATGGGGCCCGCCATCGCCGCCGCCAGTTGGGTGTCCATTGTGCTTAAGTTAGATATTAGCATGCATTAAAAATGTAAAACCATCACTTACAGCAAAGCAGAGCAAAGCGAGTGTGTATGGCGAGCTAGCGAGCGTGGTAGAGTATATGGCGCAAGTGATTATCTTACGCTATTACACCCTTTTCAAATTGCCGATGCAAGGTATACCTACTCTGCTACTTGTTCTATACGAAAGGATGACGATGCATGTAAGCTCCAGCTGAGTTGATGCAATTCCTTTGCACTCATACATACATATATGTAGGTAGGTATGCGATAAACCTCCAGGTATGCGATGGATAATCATTCGTAATATGCCATGGGCATGCACAAAAAGGAGCATAAGCTTGGCTATTTCCGTATATTATGTATAGGGTATGCACAAACAAACTTTTAGAGGATATACTTTGTATAGATATGGGATACCAAATCGTGCTGGATATTTTGTCTGTGCATGCATTTCGTATAAAACGGGTGTTTTTTTTTTGTAGAAGTATAAAACTTTAAGTTGGTAACACTATTTTAACTGGCGGCCATTTTTTCATTAACTGTCAAGTGATTAAATTTTAGTCTGGTTTAGGCTTTTTTCAAACTACACGGTTTTGACCGTACGGCAAAAAACCGGACGGCATAAACCGGACCAATAGTTAATTACAATTTTAACCGTTTGGTAAAACACGATATATGCAGGGTTCCTGTGCTTATTATACACATGTAATCGTGTCTTGAAGTGGCTGATCGAACTCTACCGCGCGAATAAAACATGCATTTCGTCACGTTCAACACTAAGCTTCTCGCTCCGTTCAACTGCCGTATACTGTAGTGGCAGTAGACAGTTGCTTCACGGCGTGGGGCCGGTATTTTGCCGCGACCGTATAATATGAAAGCGTATAATATGCTCTTTTTCGAGCCTTTAACAAAATGTCACCATCTGTTTTTTTGCGGTACGGTCAAAACCGTGTAGTTTGAAAGGAGCCATAACATTTCAACTTAAATAACCCGACTCTTAAACAACTTGAAAATTATGTTTTTAATAACAATTTTTATGTTGAGTCACAATTACATGTACAAAAACTGAATAGTTGGTGTTTTCATGGAATGGTCCGTAATTTGTTTCAGTCAGTAGTGACCGCTATAGACATATATACTGACAGGGCTGTGAAGAGCTGTTGTTCCAACAAGACATGTAAAACCGGTTGTGCCACAACTGATTTCAAATCAAATGGGGTGGCGCAACAGTCCGTTGTGAACCAGGGCCTAGTGACTTACAACTCGAAACCATTCCTGTGTGCGAGTACTGTTGTCAGGAATGGAAGGGACCTACAATTTTAGGCCGAATCCGAACGGCTAATTTAAGAAAGCACTTTTTCATGACAAGATTTACTCTTGAAGGATTTGTCAATTCCTCGCAAGAGGCAGTACCCGCGAAAATTATTATTTTTTTTTTTAATTAAGGTGGCACAGGCAGGGATTGACATTTATGCATGACAGTCCAACGCACTAACCATCATGCCACGGCCACAACTGATTTATTGAAAAAAAAAGTTTGATAACCGCATAGTTTCACGTTGCGGACCCTTGAATTGGTCTCTAATATCGTGCGATTATACCCCGCTTAACTTTTTTTCTGAGAGGATATTTAAAGTCGTAAGTCTACGATAAGATATGTAAAGTCGTAAGTCCATAAGCCCGATACGACCACATGGATATCAACATTCGTCACGTTGTTACCGAATGCCTCAAAAAATGTTAGAAAAAGTCATCAAAACTTAGGACTCTCTAGATAAGACTACGTCCGAGCCAGCGGGGGCCTAAGTCATATTTAAATTATAGTGGCAGGAGATTATATTTCGAATGAAATAAATTGTATGTCAATTAAAAAAAAAAATCTTTGTTTAATTCCATTTCAAAGTTCTATACCTCTCTAAAAAACACCTTTTACAAACTCCTACGATGGCCTGGCCAGAAATTTAAGACACAAAAAGTTATACATATTTATGTAGAAACGCGTAAGGATTGACTGACCGCACATACCTACTTACATTTTCACCTTTAAACATGTTTATGTGACTTGACCGGATATATAGGTGTAGCTTTACATTTAGGTAGTTTTAAAAATGTCTTCAATACCTTAGTTACGAGTACAGTATAAGTACGTATTCAAAAGAAGAAATTCATTCATGCCATTTCAGGAAAACCATATGAATAATGCAATGCATTCGAAATTTGGATTTTCTGAGGAAGCAAGCATACAATTCTACCTATACCGTAATAGGTACCTATACTGTACTTTAGGTAGGATGGAAGGAAGTTTGCATGCAACAGAGAGCTTATTTAGCAAATTGATCGATTACTGCAAATTGAAGACAATTTTTTTCCATCTTGTTTTTTTTTAGTGTTTTATTTTTGTTGTTTATGAATTATTCAAAAGTTCTAATTTGCTTTAGGAGAATAGAGTAGAAGATACATGTTTTTGATAACTAGGAACTGTTGATGCAAACAATTTCAACGAAATCCTTGAGTAATTCAATAGATATGGGTACTTAGACTCTATTGCAAAATTTGCTTCCAAATTCGTTATAACTCGGGCTAGAAATTAGATGAAAATTCATCTAATCGATGAAATGACACATAATGTTTTACAGTATAATTCACGTAGAAGTAAATTGTGTTGAGAAGCACTCAGACAACAGCCGGGCAGGTATTCTATGGCTAAGACGACACGAGACATGAAAAAAATATATTTCCATCTGTTATCCCTGTAAAATGACAAAAAGTTTACAGTAACAAAAATAGAACAGTGAGACATGACAAAGTCATAAAATGAGTTGATTTTACACAAAAAGCTGCTGAATAACGTGAGTGATTGAGTGTCACAATCAAAGTTTTATATAAGTTTAATATAAAGTGTCTAACTATTCACAGTCTTTTTTAACAGATTCGACATTTACGTATATTCATTTTGGAAGTAACATTAGCTATCAGTTGTAGCTAACATCAATTACCAAGGTAAAAGTCATTTACCTCAAGATTTGGTAAAATTGAATATTTTGTATTCATGATGATTTTACTTGAGTTTTTACAGGCTTATTCATTTTTCGGTTGCAAAAGTTAAAGTACATAAAACACATACAAAATATTTTTGTTCACTATATTTCTTTTTAATTTGAAAGTTTGAACGTTGACAAACGTTAACGGGTGAAACAGTACATCATTTAAATGACCATTTCGTAAACTGTTACAAGCATCGATTTGTTTGCGGTAATTTTCCACGACTTTTTGATGCATATTGAGCGGTATCTGAGCGATTACTTGACGATTGTTAGTTTTTGAGTGCTCAACAGTTAAAAGTTTATCTGCATAAACACGGTCTTTTGGGTAGCCCTACGAAAAAAAATCCAGCGGTGTCAAATCGCATGATTTTGGTGGGCAATTTATATTGGCACGAAGAGATATTACAAGTCCAGGAAATGTTTCTTGCAACCGCACCGTCTTGTTGAAACCAAATATTCTCCAAGTTGTATTCTTCAATAGCAGGCACAAAAAAGTTGGTTATCATATGACAATAGCGCTCTGAATTGAACGTGATATTGTTTTAGAAGAAGTAAGGTCCAAACACCTCTCACCAAGCAGTGACTTTTTGTGGATGTAATGCCTTCTCTTCTATGATTTGAAGATTCTCAAAACATAAAATACGACAGTTTATTACCATACCCACCGATTTAGAAATATGCTAAGACGTTGTGAATGGTCATCTAGCTTCAGTTGTTGTGCGAGCTGGACTTCATATGGATGAAGGTGTAGGTACAAATGCAAAATACGCCATAATGTGCCGTAAGATAGTCTTAATTCCTGAAAACGAACAGGTTTCGACACATTCGGCAAAACTTTCACTTTCAGAAGCCATATTTTCAGTGGTAGGAGCGAAACGATGATGTGCAAAGGCTTTAAAATGTATGTAATTTAATCTCTTCACAATTTTGACAGTTGCTTATATATCTGGCCGATTATGTTAACCATAATCCCCTCATAAAGCACGATATGTGGCTGTGGCAGAATCACCATTTTTGTAGTAGGTTTTAACAATTTTAATTGTGCGATAGTTAAGCGATCCTCAAAAATGTCGCACTATCAACTGACATTGGTTTAAGAACTTAGTTTGACAGATGTCGAATTCTGGCTCTTTACTTTTGAAACCGCGAAATGGATAAGCCGTTTCTTTCATTTCAAAAACATAGTGTCCTAAAAATAAATGATAAAAGGCCTTTAACTTTAGATTTTGATGAACCGATTTTATCAATATTCCGTTCACATTATAAAAATAAACAAAGAATTACTACAGAAAGTTTAAGACATACAATTAATTGAATTAAAATTTGGCTGCGAGAGTCAACGCTATTATTTTCAGAGGGAGGTTGTATTCTTTTGCTATGTTCTCAAAATCCACATAATTAAATAACAAAGTTAAAAGAAAGCGTAATTGAAAAATATGCCTAAATAGCTTTGTTACTGTAACTAAATACAAATTACAAAAATTAAAGGTTCACACTGTTAAATGTACTTGAAGTAGTGATTCCCTTTCCATTTATATAATCATCTTTAAAAAACTCTATTTTACAAAAAGTTGTGAACAAAATCTATGTTCATTCTTTTTGCACCAAAAGGACCTCGTTGAAAAAAAGAACAACATTCTTTCTTGTCCTTTGAACTATAAAGAAAAGAACAAATTTTCTTTCTCTATGCATCACCATCACCACCGATGTAATCATTTTAATAGTGTAAAGCAATAAATTTCATTTTCAATTTTATTCTCTCAACTTGACCGCACATTCGTTGAAGAAATAAAAAAGGAAATATTTCTTTTCTTTCAGTTTCTATAAAATATAAAGAGAATTTCTACTGCATTATTTTTGTTGTTGTCACCATTTTGCATTTGCATATAAAAAGCGAGTTTATAATATTTCTGTGCAAAACTACTCAAAGTTAATTTGAACTTTTTAATCAGATTTATATTTTATTTCCTCCACTCGATATTTTCTCAATCTCAGTTCTCAAGTGATATTTCTGAAGTAATGCAATATTTAGTAATAAAAAAGTTCTAGAGATATCAAAAAAGGGTTTGAATGAAGACGTAGATTATCTAGTAATTTATAGATATTGCATTTTTATTTAGTTTTGTTTAATTTGTATTCTTATATTTGTTTTTGTGATAATTTTTATTGGAATTCGGTCTTTACGGTTATGAAAATTATATGTTATATGTTATACCGAACAGTAAAGGATTTTGAAAGTCCTTTAAAAGGAAATTCAAATTTAACAATGATTTTTCATTTGATTTTCAGTAATGTATTCTATCGACAAAAGTAGAGGTCTGAAAGTCAATTTATTGAAAGTAATATTTATTATTAATTCAATTAATAATATTTAAGGATTGTATTGACAATTATTACATTTTTTTGGAACTCACTACTATTAAATTCTTCTAGAATTTCCTGCATGGCATTTCAAATAACAAGTTCGGAAGTGTTATCACTTGTTTCATTGTTCATGAACTATTCAATGTTGTGATGAATTAACAAAAGCAAAAAATTTGTAGTAAAAAGAAGTACCCGTGACATGATAATAAGTGCATTGGGTTGTAGTATGTTCCCTAAAATCAACAAGATATTCAGAAAAAAGAACGATAATGACCTTCCGTGTCTTAAACTTCAAAGAACTGAAGAGAACAGGGCGTACTCAGGACAGCGTAAATAGATCCAGAAGAAGCCATCTTTGACGATTACTTTTATATAATTGAAGATCCGAAGGAAAAAGTGGAGGCGGTGGGAGCTGCTTTCCAGCAAGTGTACAGGGTGAATGTTAGCATTCGCCCCAACCACGACCTGGAAAACAGAGCCCTACTAAATCACTTTTACCTTCGAAATGATATGACACAATGGCGATATGAGAACCGCGGTTTCATGCGGTTCAATGACGATTCCTTGGCAAATGCCATAATCGCCGAGCAAACGGGACCTTGTTAGTAACGAAGGTTGAGCTTCAGCTCATCTTTAATTTAATAAAATCAAAAAGTCAGTAAGTGTCGATAGGATATCCAACGTTGTACTAAGACATTTACCGATGGAGGCAATTGACATTTACACCACACTCTTCAATAATGCACTGAATAATGAATATTATCCAGTGCATTGAAAGACCGCTGTGGTTCATCCTCTCCCGACAAAGGAAAAGGACAACTCCAACCCGTCAAATCTTTGGTCGATAAGTCTTCTTCCGAGCATCAGCAACGTTTTCGAAAAATTCATCAATTCCGGATAAACAGTTTGGTTTCAAGGAGGGTCATGACACAATTCATGCTGCGTCTAAACTCGTTTCTGATATCTAATGGAATAAATCAAAACAACTATGCACAGGTGCTGTTCGTGTTAATTTGAAAAAAGTCTTTGACACCGTAAGGTTAGAGGGTCTTTACCCAAAACTGAGCAGGCTTGGCATAAACAAGCCATTTTTGTATATACTTTATGATATGCTTAACGGTAGAAAGCTCTGACCAGGGCCAGAGAAGCCTTCGCACTGACGAAACTGCTGTTTTATAGTAGTCGGCTTGACCAGAGAGTGAGGGTACTTTGCTACATGGCCCTCATACGGCCGATGATCCTTTATGGGTGTCCTGTGTGGTTCAACCCTGCCTTTTCCCAGATTTTCGGGTGTTTGAGCGGCGCTGAACCTGCTTATATCGAACAGCCGAATCTTCTTACGTGCATTACTATTCCAACGAGGTCCTATACAACAGGGCTCGAATCAACAGAATTGACAATTTCGTGATAAAACTCGTTCGAGGTCACATTGAAAGAGCTATGTCTTTGGCCAACAATTTAATTTTCGGGGCGTTCTATCCGAACGACGAGTATTTTGAAAGTGCACGCTTGAGCGGCTTCATTCCAACAGAAGCATTCCTCTTTTTAGACAAATCCGGTCTGATACAGGATAGATTGGCAGTTCCGTTAATCTACCACGTTAGACGAAGAACCGTGGATAGGCGACTCCTGCACAATCGGGACGTCATGGCACAAGGCGGAGCAGAGCTCCTTCGGTTCAGTAGAGCTGTGTCCGAATGGGACCGAACTGATAGGGTGAAGCAGGAGAACCAGTTTTGGTGGCTTCAATCGGAATGATAGTGGGTAGTCGGGATGGGGTTTTAAGCCTTGACCGGCTTACATACTTGTTTTATAGTTTTAGGGCTTAGTTTAAAGTAGAAAAGGCATGATGGCACAAAAAAATAATAACAAAAAAAAAATATAACCAAAAAAAATAAAAAAAAACAAAAACTAAAAGACAACAAAAAACGAAAAACAAAAAATGTTAGATAGTTAGATATGCTGCTGTGGTTGTTCTAGTTTTAAGAAGTTAATAGGTAGAATAGGTAGTTTAAGTTTAATTTTAAGGACCTTATTTTAAAAAGTTTTTATGTAAAAATGAAAAAAGATATTGAAATTAGTTTTTTTTATTATATAATAAACAAAAATAAATAAAATGAATTGCAGTAAAATAGATATTAGGGCCGAAAGGCATTAGAATTAAGTAATATTGTTTAACTTAGATTGTCCGTATGGGACCAGTAAGTTATTTGTAAGCTATGGTTAATTAGACTAGTTTTATGAATTTCTGTCTAGCTTTAAGATAGTTTTAACAATTAATGAATACAAAAAGAATTAAAAAAAAGTGTGTTGGGCTGACTTGGCGACTTCTACCGACACTTTAATCGTCTTCGTTATATCAATCATGGTTTGTCATAGATTTTAAGTTTCTAAGTTGGTTTAAATTTTCAGAATTTAGCTTCCTCACAAGGTTACACAGTGAAGAGGAACGGGAGCATACACATTTTTTCCTTATGTATGTCAATATGGGTAACGTTTTCATAAGCAGCTAGATAGTAATTCAGTTTTTATAAACAAGAAGTTTAAAAAATATAGCATCACGGTATTTACCAATCCCATTGCAAGTCAAGCAACAAACATCACGTACTCAAGGTTTATGTCTTTCAAAAACCACAGTTGAATTCAAAAGTTATTCATATGTATCATCAAACTTGTGCTGAAAAGTATCAAGTGAAATACGCGTGACTAGTCTATGTCTATGTGTGTTGATATCTATCTACCACACTACCGAGTAAGAAAAGTTTTTAGAACTTTATATTAACTATCAACTTTTTAAGTGTCTTCCTTATTAACCATTTTTTAATTATAAGACTACATTCTCTTTAAGCTGTTTTTGGTATTTATGATTTGTTCATATAGTATATGTAACATATAATTGTATCGTAGATACAAATATCAGCCAACGAATGATGTACCTATATCAAACCACACACAAAATTTACAGTTTGCTTACGTGTCCGTGTCCCTGATAACAATTGCGGTAATAACCCACAAATCTAATTTGTATCCAATGTCATCAGTCATCCACATGACCATTGACATAACCGCTGTCTCATTACTCAACACCTGAATCTATCCTACATCAAGACCCTTGCCCTCCTTCATAAGACCCAAGCTAAAAATTATTTACGAGTTGAAATTCAATGATGACACTCTCAAGTTAGAGTGTGTGGACGAGGGCTACAAACCCAACCAACAACCCAACCAACCAAACGAAGGTAAACCATACAACACACCATCAGAGCAAGTGTCACATCAACCAGAACTATAATAACTCATCTATCACGTAGATACTTCTCTTATATACAAGTACAATATACGAATATACAAAGACCAACCAAACACAAATACCTACTATCAACTCCCTCAAGACTCTGAATCAAATTCTCTGTCTTAAGATAGTACATTTGTTTTGGCCAACTTAGGCTTCCTTAGTTAAGATAAAATGCAAATTGAATGCAAATGCCAAGAATATCTTGGCAAAATCAACTCAATAAATTAGTCTGAGTCTTATTTGAAGTGTGAACTCAAACTCTTACTCTTCCTCTTATAATCCTGAATATTTTTGTTTAAATACAAATCTTACCTACATCAATTTTTCAACAGTGATTCAGCTTAAAAACTTACTGTGGCATGTAGAACTTACCATCATTAAGAAATAATGTTTATCAGAAGGGTGATGAACTCAACATCCCCCATAAGTTAATTAAGGGGGAAAGTATCTACATATATACATCACTGGAGTAAGAATGCCCATAAATCTTTCTATCGGAAGCAAATGCTGTTACCGTTTCCTGTCTTCCTTATCTAGCGCACATTTCATGGAGCTTCCTTCCTTCAAATGAAGCCTTTTTTTGTTTTTTGTTTTTATAATGATAAATTAGGAAAGTATTTTTTTATACCTATTATAGCTTGCCACCGCCAATCGCACCATGATGCTAATAGGTCTTTGAAAAATGCTTTCTTCATTTTCATCAAGCTGCTCATCGCAAATTCTATAAACATTATGGACATACACTCTAGGTTGTTTGATTGGATAAGAGAAATGAAATATAAACAATTTAAAAATTAGGGGTCACTTAAAGATATCATTGGCTTTCATGCATAAAACCAATCATTGGAATTTAGTTGACCGATCATTGAAAACAAATTTCTTGATTGAAATCCACCGGAACAATTTTTATGGTAGAAATCTGTTATTGGAATTGCGTGCAATTAAACACAGATTGTTTCACTTTTAGACATTAACAAATCTGCTGTTTGGAAAAAGGAATTTCTATCCGGAAAATAGAAAAATACATTTTTGGCAAACAAATTACTTTTACTTCTCCAAAAAAGTTTTTTAACTGATTTTCTATCCATCAGTACATAAATCGCATTTTTTATGAAAACGAACAAAGGATTGATTTCGATGAAAGCTAAAACTGGTCCTTAGCTGAAGTTTGTTTCATGCCTGAAAGTTATTGTCAGTAGCGTTTCAGCGAAAAAATAGCTACCTTTGGTTTTCATTATGTTCTTTAGAGATTTAAAAGCTATTCGAAGCCTCAAATTGTTGTAGAAAATTAAGCTTATTAAAGAATTTTTTGTTTTGTTTATTATGAAATTGCTCCGTTTTCTTTGTATTCCAATCTGTCAGTTTTACTCTATATGATCTGCCTTAACCTCCAATGCTGTCAGAAATGGAGCGGACCTAGAGTTTTAAGCCGAATGCAAACGGTTAATTTAAGAAAGCACTTTTCATGACAAGAATTACTCTTGGAGAATTTCTCCATTCCTCGCATGAGGCAGTACCCGTGAAAAAAAAAGTTTAGATGGCACTTACCATTATCCTACGGGCATACATTATTATTACACAATTTTAAAACGCCGTATCTTCTTCCTCATCAATCATTTTTTTCAATGAAATTAAGGACATCTGTTATTATAAACAAAATGCAAAAATCAAGTTGAATAGTTTCTCCATACTTCCATTGAACCTGCAAAAGTGCTAATAGCGTTAGGGAATTGATGACACCAACTGGCTACCAGCAGTCCAAGTCTAGTTGGTTTTTTTTCAATGATAGAAATTTTCAATGATACCTATCATCAACCAGTTAAAACAATTCCAATGATTGGTTTTAATGATGAAAACCATTGAAAGCTATAATTGGTCCCTGCAGCTTTGGTTTATAAAAAGAAATTAAAGACTTGTTTCAAGTGAAATGGGGTGTAACCTTGCACACACACACACACACATTTAATAAAATTAGCCCCATGGGAAATATTTCATTAGGAAATTTATATCCTATCCTCTCTTTGGTCAGCCAGGATGTTACAAAGCGAAAAAAAAGAGTAATGCATTCTTTTTCTTTTGTGAATTTAAGAGATGATTGATGTAGGAAACATACACATTATTTATATTATAATTTACAGTATTAGTACAGCTAATATACTTATACTTATTTAAGTTCTTTACCAAACACCTTCTAAGCTCTTAAATGATATATGGCTTAGAGTGCTAAGTGAACCAACTTAAATTGACAAATTTGAATCAGAGTGTGTGTCATAATTTTTGTTGTCACTTGTGTTGATGGGATCTAATGTCGTATCCAAGCATCATCAGAAAAATCACGTAAATACGTACGAGTAACCAAACAAATTCAGGTGTCAATTCATGTGTTGAATTCAAGATTATAGATAAACTTCGGTAGTTTGGATAGAAGATGTAAATCAGTAACAGAATTTTTATTTTTTATATACCTTTAACTAAATTGAAACTTATGAGTTCCGCTAAATGATTCAAATATCTCAAAAAGGGGCTGGGATGCAACCCACACTGCTAACTTTCACTTCGTACCCGCTAAATATGTTCTTATGATATTTTTCTTAAAAAAGTCAATTCTTTTATTTGAATAAACCAAAAGAGCATGGAATCAAAAATTTAAGTTAAGTTTTCCTTTTTTTTATAATTTATACATTCTTTCAAGGGGTTATGAAGTACCCTTTATATGTTTATGTTTAAACACAGTGCGATCGTTAGGAAAATAGGGAAGCATTTAATAAAAACCGGTGCGCATTGGTCTTAGAATTCTGAACATCAAAACGGGAGGGAAAAACAGAGTTGGCCAAAGCAGTCCACATTCACGCTATGCGATTTAAGAAAGAATCTATATACTTGACAGTACGCCAGAAATTGAGCTCAAGGGTAAACTGATGAAGTGATGAGCATTCCTAGAGATTTGAGTATTACGACTAAATCTTTTAAGGGCAGGAATGCAAAAAAAACTAAGTAAATGTTGCGATTATAGTTCTATCGCCTATCACTTTTAAAGCCCTTTTCTGAATTTTATTCCAGAGATTTAAACTTGTTTAGGAGCACCTAAGCACCTTCAAGTGTATTTGGTGGTATCGAATATGTGAACAATTCATTAAAGGTGATCTGTGATACACTTACCTAGTACTGAAAGTTGATTAGTTTCAAATAACGCTCATGAGGAATATGAGGAAGAGAGTCAGAGACAAAACGGAGTCCTAGAGCATACCAGCATTTATTTTATAAGTTTCAGATTTGAAACCATCCAATTCAGCTTTTTCGAAAGGTAGTTTGTAATCCAAAAAAGGAGAGTTTCCTCAATACCAAAAGCACGTATTTTCGATATTAGAGCTTAGTGCCAAACTCTATCAAATGCCTTTGAAATATTAAGTGCAATAATCTTACTTTCTCCAAAACAATATAAAGATTTGTTCGTTGAGATAAACCCTTGAGATTACCAGTGGACCCATTGCTACGAAAGCCATATTGTTTGTCATTAAGAAACTTCTGTTCTTCAGGTATTTCTTAAGCTGATAATTAATCAGCGTTTCCATGACCTTGGAGAGAAGAGACTTGAGTGCTATTGGACGATAGTTGGATTCGCCTTTTTTAGGGACAAGGTGGACAAATGATATTTTCCATTCGTTTGGAAAGAAACCTGTAGAGTAGAAAAGATGGTTAGATATACGCAGTGAAGCCAGCGTTGAAGAACACCTCTTCAAAACAATATGGGGATACTATCCGGGGACATGCCACTGCATGAGTGCGAAAGAAGATTTGTCCCATAGAATTGCTTACGCTCTCAAGAACAGGCGAACACATGACACTATCCGGTAGCGTCGAACTAACAGAAAACTTTTTTTACAATTGACTAGAAATTTGTGCTACCTTTGGGACATTGAAGTATTAAAATGGGTTGGGAAGTAGTCATTTTACCACCACAAGGCCCATTGAAAGTTAGCCCGCCTTGCAGTTTTACATATGCCACGTCATGCGGGATTTGAAAAGACGGGATCAAAAAAATAGGTATTTTTAAACTTTTTTTTCGGGATTTTTTAAAAATGGAATTCCGATACGCTCCCTTTAGACAATGGAACATATGCATAAACGATAGTAAATGCTTCTACTGTTTAATTTGCATAGTACTTACTAGTTGTCATATGCATTAAAACAAAGTACAAGTAAATAACAGAATTTAAGTATTTATAGTATTTCGTAGCGTCGGATTCATTTTTGTCAGTAAATACTTTACTTTCTTTTTTAGTATTTACTGCAAATTTTCATGCTTTATAGTAAATACTTTTTGTGTTGAAAAGCAACATATTCGCACTCGTCAATCTAAATTAAAAGCAATTGGTTCATTTTATTTAATTTTAACCGTTTTGAAAAAGAAAACGTTGAGTGGTTAAGCAAGTATTTAAAGAAATTTAATTTAAAAATTATTACCAGACAATATTTAACAGTGCTTAAATAGAAAAAAAGAGGAGGAGCAACTTCCCTGAAGTTTTTAATATATATTGAAGATACAGGATTTCAATTTGGAGTTCGCATTGGAAAGACACAGGATTTCATTAGAATACTGTGTGTAGAACTTTGCACTACATAATAAAGCTCATAGTATAAAAATCTTCCCTTTAAATAAAGTTTTCTTCGAATTATGAAGAACTTTTCAAAGCATGATTCGCATTTAATATACGATTTTACATTCTGCTTAGGAGCCCTCGATTGCACTCATGTAGTTATAAGGAAACCCTCAAATTCTAACGCACAATTCCAATGCTGCTTCCATGAATCCAGTATTTGCTATTAGTATAAAGTTACAGCATACTAAATAAAGTTAATACTGTAAATCCAGTACCAATATTTACTTATACTTTCAACGTGTAGTAAGTACTTTAGTTTTTTTGGTAAATTGGATTCTCTTACCAATGTTGTTTTTTCTGGTCTTAGCACCTGCGATGAGAAATTTGTACTTTTTTACGTTATCTAAATTTTAATTGTAATTGCAATTTTCCCATACTTATAAAGAATAAAAATGGTGTTGAAAAACCAGTGCTTAGTGAATTACAAGTTGCAACTCTCTACTTTTTCTGCATGCGAGTAATGTGTGTAGAACGGACTTACAATTTCTATGCCATATAACGGCTAATACTTCCAAAAAGAAAGCATTTTCCAAGACCTTTTAAAACTCTACTTCAATCGTTTTAAAATTATATGAGTTATAAGTCTAAAAAAATTCATTTTTCACACAAATATTGAAAGGAAACAAGAACTGTCAAACAACAAAAATTTGAACTTGAGAAAACTTAACAACATTACAGGAAAAAATTATATTGGGATTCAGTTGACCTTTTATCACCAAAAACTTAAAGTGATTAAATTGTTAGGGCGATGTTGATTTTCAACAAAGTACAAATTATTTAGAAAATTACTGTAATTTCTTTTTATTATGATAATATTCAATTTAGTTATGTATAGAACAAAATATCTGCCAAATTGAAGCAGCGGGCACACCTCCATCCGATGGTTCAAATGTTCGATAACAATGAGGTGCAATGGAGGTTCTAGGTCTTGAATAGTTGCTAGCTTATCTACGTACATCCTTTCTTTCAAATAACCCCACATTGCAAATTCCACAATCCTATTAGAACCATATATCTTCCACATCCACATCTTCGAATTAGGGTCATAAGAAGTTCGTTACCACCTCAACATAGGGAAAACCATTCACAGTAACTGCCTAACCGGACTCATTTTGTCAAAAACGTACGGTCCGAAGATGCCACCAGTACAGAAACCGCGCTGAACAATCACTCTTTGTAGGTGCATAGTTTTGGGCAGGCACTCTTGGATTTTCATTCGTCCAAATGCGGCAATTCTGCTTACTGGCTCATCACTAAAGAATCTATAATATATAGAATATATGTATATATATAGACTTTAATACGAAAACGTAAGTGACAAAGAATTGGACATACGCTTAGAAAAGGTAACGACAGCATTGCAAGCGGAATCAGTGTCACTAGGAAAGAGTTGGAGGGAGCTGAAACACATCTCCGGAAACCGTACACGATGGCGCTTAGGCGTAGAAGAGACCCTATACCCCTTAAGAGGTTCCCAACGGACTAACAGGTCGGAGAAGCTAAGTAAGTAAGTATCACTGGAGAAGATTTTCTTCATAAATTGATCATCCAATTTTCCCATTTCTTGCCACCATTCTGATCATTGATGACGCTTGAAAT
The DNA here is from genome assembly GCF_945859685.1 of Eupeodes corollae. Taxonomy (NCBI): domain Eukaryota; kingdom Metazoa; phylum Arthropoda; class Insecta; order Diptera; family Syrphidae; genus Eupeodes; species Eupeodes corollae. The sequence goes on along the minus strand of NC_079147.1, from coordinate 215,056,175 downwards.
GGTCAAGAGACTTTAGTTCTTCAGCCATTGTAAGTTCGCAAATGTAATTCTATAAGCATAATATTCATTAACGACGAGCTTGAGAGGTGCAATTGTTGGGTACGACCGCGACGACGAGTTGACGTTGAGGGCCCTTAAAATTTAACCACCCTTTATTTAGAGATCTCAGAATCCTTTCGGAGCTTTTATATTACGGGGAAAATTTAATATTCCATTTTAAATAAGCAAGGGATATTCTTTAATTTTCAAGATACAGCAAAGGTTTCTACAATGGGTATCATACATTTCTATTTTATGAGAATAACTTTTGAAAACTAACGAAAAACGCTTTCTTTTATTAAAAATAGAACTAATAAAAATCCATTTTCTATTCTTTTTTTTTTTAAACTTTTAATAACACTGCAATCAATAGTTATAACATTCATTTCTCCTAACACCATATATCCATGCAAAGGATATTAAATTTTGCTTTTCTTCACTTCACACATACGAGCGAGTCAGCCAAGTAAAAGCTTAGCGGAGGAAAAAATCGATTACCCAAATTAAAAAGTAAGAAAATAAAAAAGAACTATGTTCAAAAAATGGGGTGAGCATTGAGCAAGTAAGCAATGCTATCAAATAATTTAATAAACGAATACCATATCAAGACCCGAGGAATGAAAAATGAAAGGATACAAAAACTAGATGTACGATGGCGATGGAGTGAAAACAAGACCTAGGGGGGTGGCAGCTTGGTGATAGTGTTTAGGTTGAGAAAAAAGTAAACGGGAACAAGTAGTGTGCAAGGAATGAGATTGATGTTTGCACGTTTTTCTATTACAGCTTCAGTTCCTCTTAGCTTCTAGCCACCTGCTCAGCTCATCGTAGCGCCTGGCTCCTACCACCGCGCGCCGTGCCGCCGCCGCTGCGACCAACAGCCATGCTTATGAGGGAGATGAGCTTGAACAGATGATGTATGAAGCACGTACATTTTATATGTCTGTATTTGGATGCATGCATAGTGTACACATTGCAAACACCATTTTTGTTTGTATTTTTCTTGCAATGATAGCATTTTTGAGATTTGTTCTCGTGATGCCTTAAATCACAGGAGAGAGTAGAAAAAACTACGTGGTATATGTAAGTACCTATAACCAACTGCGTTATGCAATGTGATGTTTCCAAAAACTTGCAATCTTCCCGAACCGTGTAGATAACAAATTCTGATGATGTTAATATTGATCTCTGGGGATTTGGAAAGAATGAAAAAACCACATCAAACGTCACTCCAACTTTGTGTGCATTTTTCTATGTCGGTACATGATGCAGTCTGACAGGTACGCTGGGGTTCAGTACTTGATTGGGGACAAGAATACCACACTCAGGCGTAACCTAGGAAAAAGAACGACTTCGAAAATAATGAAGTAGGTATAAGTTCGCAGATTACAATTTTGGTGGATTAAGCTCAGAGTAAGTAGTAGTAAAAAAAATGTAAGCTATGCTTAAAAAATAAATACTCGTTCTTAAAAACATGTATCGAAAATGTATCGGTCTCTCCAGCATTCCCTTAAAGTGTGGGTATTGGTTAAATGCGTGTCAATTCCATGACCACTACCATATACAGCTGTGTGTCTTCGATAGCTTCTCGAATTCCATATGAAATTATAATTGTAATGAGCAGGAAATATTGAGTGCGGCTAAAGAAAGAATCGCTGTACTTACAATTACGTCCAAAATTGGGCTCAATGGTGAATGGGGCATTCCTAAAAGTTCGGGTATTACGGTTAAATTGTTTGAGGAAAGAAATGCAATTAGCTAGAAAAGTAGATATGTCTCAATAAATGAACGACTGCATCATTTTATGAGCTCTCCTTTCTATTCTGGCGTTGAGGGACGCTATTGGAAGTTGCCAGCATTGAGTTTGAAAGCATTAAATTCCACGCGTTTTTTGATTTCGCATTGATGCTGTGAGGATTAGAATTAAATAAAGCTGTTGGAAGTCTCCCCGTCAGAAGAACAAGGATGATAACCTAATAACAAATATGAAAAGCTTAAGGGTACTCTAATCAGCGAAAGAATTTGGTAGATTAGAAGTTTAAGACAAAGAATCATTTATAAAAATAAGGAAGAGTTTCGGAGATAAAACGGAGCCCTGAGGCACGCCAGGGTTTTTTATGAACTTCAGACTTATACTCGTCCAATACTACTTAAGTTGAACGATCCTAATTTTAATTTCTTAAACAAAAAATAAAAAAAATTCATCAATACTAATTAGCGGATTTTTAATGAGAATACTTGATGCCAAACTCTATTGATCTTACTTTCTCCAAAACGATTTATAGAGTTGTTTTACTGTTTGATGATTTGAACCATGAAAACACCAGTGGACCCATTGTTGCGAAAGCCGCATTGCCGCTCATTAACATGATTTCGGTCTTCTAGATATTTCGTTAGATGATAATTAACCAGCGTTTTTAAGACCTTGGAAGGAATAGAAGTTTGAGAAATTGGTTCATCGGGTGATTTTTTTGGACAAGCTGTGAATTGTGAATCTTTGTAGTTAACTGGGATCACCGCTTTAAGAAAAAAACATGGTTAAGAAAGTTTGCTTTGTTAATTATCAAATGTCAAAAGATGAAATTTTCAAAAACCGATTGAACCCAGGTTGCCAGAAACATTAAAAATTGACTTGTTTGGCCATTCTATGATGAACTTTATCAACATTTTAGATTCTTAAAATACTCAAAATATGTTAATAATAAATACTTAACATCATGTTTAAATGGGAACATTCATCTGAAATTGTGTATTTATTATACAAAGATATTAATTACAAAATTGAGGTAGGTACAACATCTTTTTAATCCTTGTGAATTAAGTATCTAATTTTAACATTAAATCTAATTGCAATTGTTGTAAATAACCAAATTAACCAATTTCAACCATGAATTTATGGGTTAATTTAACATTAAATTACAAATAAATCACTGATGGAAAACAAGAAAATTACCTGCAGTTAAGTTAACTTTGAATAGATTCTATGTTTCAATTCAGATAGATATTATACGAGCTAGGAAAGTAGGATATAGTAATTGTTGCTTTCCTTTTTCAACAACATAATTGTTGCATGAAGCTATTTTGCTCCTTAGCCTACCTCTAGATATGCATAAAAGACTCTATTTCATTGACCTTTTTCTATTAATCAGAATTAATTTATCTAGGCACGCAATAAATCGTGAAAGTGGAAAGAAAAATGTAGGATAGGTATACTCTAATATGTTGATTTTTCTGATTTAAATTTATATGCAATGCATGTTCTGCATGTTCTGTATTTTTGTTTTTATTTCTTTACTTTTAAATTGATTGTGTTGTTGTTGATGATGTTATTGTTATCAATGCACACGCAAGTTGTTGCATATTCTGTAGATATTCGTGATAGCATGACATGGCAAAGTACTTAGACTGTAATACATATGAGTATTACTCTATTAATATAGCTGTAGTTGGTAGGTTCAAAGCTTATGATTACTCTAGAATTAAATTTAATCAAATAAAAACAAACATAAAAAACACAGTTTATTAGTTAAATTAACAAGTCTTCAGGTTTTGCAAGAAATGCTTTCAATATATCATTAAAAAACTCTTATTTGTTATAAACGCAGGACTTAAATTAAAATATGTATAAAAAAGTTTTTTGAAAAACTTCTACTGATATGGTTCAGCTAAATAGTAAGAAAAAAGACGGATACCGAAACCATCAATTTGTAATTACGGATATTTTTGAAAAGGCAAAGAAACGATATTTTCAGATGTTGCTTAAGCTTTTGATAAGGTTTGGAACTCCAGTTCAAAACACATAATGAGTTTCCAAGGCAATAATACAAAATACTGACAGTTTAGAGTATGGTAAGATATTAAGTAACATTGAAACCAGTCTACCACAAGGACCAACTTTAAACCTTTGATATACAAAAAATATTCCAGTAGACATAAGCACTATCATGGCCACTTTTGCTGATGATAATGTAACTTTTGGTGCCAGACAAATCCGTCACGAAGGCTATACAAAAATGGAAAAATGCATTCGATAAAGTTAGCGATCGGACGCAAAAATGGCGTATCAACTAAAAGCAACAAAATCGAGTCAAATAAACTTTACAAACAAAAACATAAAGCAGAAGTAATCTACTTCAATACTACCAAATACTTTGGAATGACTTCGAATACAAAGCTTAAACAGAAAGGGCATCAGCAATAAAAAGAACAGCTACACTTTAGGCACAGAAAAATATACTAGAATAATTTACTGGAAAGGACTCTTATCTTTTTATTAAGAGCAAATTAATGTATTTTAAGGCAATATAAAAGACATTCAGCACCCAACTATAAGGATGTAAAGTATGATTTTTTAAAAGCTATAGGTAAATTTTTCAAAAAAAAAACATACAATTCATGAAATCTTTGTTTGAATCGATAGAACGGTGCACATAATTTAATGTTTGAAGATTATTTCATGCAAATGTTGACCTTGACTGGTCCATCCGCTTAATCCAATTTTGGAATACTCTTTTCCAACATTTCGGCCGGTATCTCACGAATAAATGCTTCAGTGTTGTCTTCTAATGCGTCAATTGAAGCGGACTTGTCTGTATAGACATAGCCCCACAAAAATAGTCTAAAGGCGTTAAATCGCACTCGCCTCTCAATAAGTCCATTGTTAAGAGTGCTGTGTGGCATGTGAAGTACGGTCCAATGATGCCCCCAGCCCATAAACCAAACTGTGACTTTTTTTGGACGCATTGGTATCTCTTGCAATGACAATCGACAATTCTGCTTATTTAAGTATCCATTGAGCAAAAAAATGAGCTTCGTCGCTGAACACAATTTTTCAGAAGAAGCGCGCGATGAACTTCCTTAACAGAGCACTCATTTTGATGATAAAATTCAATAATTTACAAGCGTTGTTCGTTTGTAAGACGATTTATGGTTAAATTATAGACTAAGCTGAAGATGTTTGGTGAAAAAAAACACGAAACGTGCGTTTAAACCATTGCTGCCAAAAAGATAATATTTAAAAAATCACCCTTTACAAAGAAAACAAACTCCAAAACAGAGTCCTTCGTGGAATAATAAATACCCCCTCCTTGATATTATTATAATACGGATCTACATCGGGACCTTTAAGTTAAAATAGTTAACAAAAATGTTGTGCAACAAAATAAGAACTACAAATTCGTACAAACAGCGAAATAAGAATCATTTTAAATATAAGAGATCAATAAACGGACTTAAAAGAGTTTTGTTTTAAATTCACTACATCTTCTAAGGAATTTTAATTGTGCTACCAAATGTCAGGTATTGGTTTTTATATATTTAATTTATATATTATTCATTAATCTTTTATTGATATCAATTTATTTTAACTTTTTTGTAATATCTTACATTTTGTGGATATATGCATACGACAATACATAGGTTTTATTTTGAATAGCACTGAGTAGCTGTCACTTTTGAAGCTGTCGTTTTTTCTCCTTTGACAACAAAAATTCACGGCACTACTAAAAATTAAATGTTGCACGCTTTAATATCGCATTGAAGCGCTAGAAACAATCCAAATTTTGTGAGAAATTTTTATTGATCGTGTTATATCACAATTTGACACCAAGAAGATCTCTTAAAACATTTTGCCTTTTTAGTTTGGGGTCTTGTACAAAATAAAGTGGTTGCCACCGGTATGGAAGTTTCCCAGTATTTCACATTTTTTACGTTATGAGCGTTCTTATGATGAGCTAAGCCAGGGGTGGCTCGTCTCAGCCCATATCACAGGAACAACTCATGCTGGAAACGTAATACTGGTAATGGAAGAGTAATGGTTTACATCTTTCGTATTCTTGTTTGGTTTAAGGTTGATTGAAATTATTTTAAAATGTTTCGTTAATGTGAAACTAAAGCTGATTTTTATTTTTGATAAGAACAAATTATGGGTATAAAAGTAAATTAAGTGACGCAACAGTCCATGAAGAACCAGGGCCTAGTGACTTACAACTCTCAACCATTCCTGTGTGCGAGTAATGTTGTCTGAGATGGAAAGGACCTGCAGCTTATATAACGAATCCGAACGGCTAATTTAAAAAAGCACTTTTCATGACAAGACTAAAGGCCCAACTATAATAGGCATAAGCTAGTATATGCGCGCATAAGTAAACGTGCGAATACAAAGAATCTCAATACGAATGAACATAAGTCATGTATTTCACGGCGCGTGAGTTTAACGCCCAACTCTTAGTTATTTTCTATTGAACATTCATTCCGTGACGCGAGTTTTATTACACAAAGCCTTTTTTCCATTTCAATACTGCGCGTTTATTTGACAGTTGTTTTCATTTTATTTTCTTCGCTCATTGTTAGATTACATAAACTTAATTCTAATAGCAAAAATGGAAGCCGAAGATCTAACAAATTTACTACTAGACACGACGGTAACCATTGTTAATTGTATGGATACCGTTAGCAGTTCCGACAAAGAAATAATGTTGGGGATTGAAGATATTTGTGAAGATGTTTTGGATATATTAAACAAAAAGAAAAAAATAAATTGGATTAAACAATGGAGGAAACAAAGACCTGTCCAGGGATCATTCAGTTTTTTAACATCTGAACTTAAAGTAAATGACAGCGAATCCTTTTTTAATTATCTCTGGATGAACGAAAAAACATTTGACCTGCTTTTATCACTAATTGAAAATGACATCAAAAAAGAAAATACAATGATGAGAGACGCTATCTCACCGCCTGAAAAATTGGCAGCTACTTTGAGATTCCTAGCTACAGGTGAATCTTTCAAGAGCATAGATTATCAAAACAGACTGTCGCAACCCTTTCTTTCCAAATCCATCCCAGAAGTTTGCGCAGCGATTTGGAAAAACTTAAAAAGGTCATATTTAAAGGTAAGTTATTTTTATTACTCTAAAAGTCTAGATAACTTAGTAGGTACATAGTTTTAAAAAAATTGCAAATTAATTAAATAAAATCTTCATCCTCGAATATCCCTGCCATTGACTGCTCAAGTAAGTCTGGATCTGGAGTGAAACAACTCTTAGCCGTATTTGAATTTGAAGATGGAGGTCTTATTTGTTCCACACTTAAAATGTTAACCCTCGAACTGTTTGATGTGGAGGGAAATGATTCCAAATATCGATCTGGTGTCAAAAAAGTTTCAGATGGGGGACCTGCGTTATCTCTAAGGGATAAATCGTCCTCGACGCATTCGCGGAGAATTTTTTGTATGGCCCAACTTGCCTTCCTCTTAACTGCTTCATTTTGGATATTTTCCATTTCGAAAGTAACTTGTTTCCCCAGCCAAGAATACGACGATTTATTTGCATTTTTTTTTTTGAAGAAGCTCGGCCACAATGTTTATTTTTTTTGCCAATATTTGGTGTATTTAATCTTCTCTGAATCGAAAAAAAAAGTTTTATTATAAATATTACTATTATTGTTGTTGTTAAAAATGATGAATTTTTTAGTTTCCAGAATCGAAATCGGAATGGGAACAAATCGCTGAAGACTTTGCGATAAGTTGGCAATTTCCAAATTGCCTTGGTGCTCTCGACGGCAAACATGCAAACAAGCTTAAGTTTGCGAAATTACTGCATAGCCATAATGCAATTTTGCTCACTTATCTAAATGTCAGATTTTACTTATGCGGCGAGCGACTGGGATCGCTCTTGCTTAAGTGTGCTTAAGTTAACGAAACTGAGAAAAATTAAACGAAACGGAGCTAGACTCCATTATGTTCACTCGTATTGAGATTCTTTGTATTCGCACGTTTCTTATGCGCGCATATGCGATCTACGTTGGATGCCATCGAAAATTCATGGGTGTTTTATTAAACTTTTTAAAGGAGTTTCCTTCAATTGGGTATGGTGTAGAAAATAGCGCGCCACTGATTTTTAAAAAGCTCTCCCATAAGGCCTGTACTGCCAATTTTTATCGGACAGATTATAGCTTATGCCTATTATAGTTGGGTCTTTAACTCTTAAGGATTTGTCATTTCCTCGCAAGAGGCGAATTTTTTTTTAATTAAGGTGAAACAGACAGGGGTTGAACGAAAGACTCCTTGTATGACAGTCCAACGCACTAACCATCACTACTACAGGTATGCTCAGATTCAAATTTAAGGTTTTTTTGTGACACCCTTAAAATATAAAAACAAAATTACTTTCTTTATACATTTTGTAATTGTCGATTTGAAATTGTTTTCTATTTATTGATGAAAAAACTTCGATACACAAAAATACACTCAATCCCATTTTTTGTTTTTTGATCGATTTCTTTTCATACAAATTGAAACGAACAAGCTAGTACACCTGACATCAATCTATCAATACAAAATGAAAACAGAATCTAACAACACTTCAGGTTGTTTTTATTTGTCTTTATTGTGTAGAGAGAAAATTATTCATAACATAGATAACTTTGGAAATATGACATCCATCAAAAAATGCCTTCGGTGATATTTTAGGAACACAAACAAGAAAAAAACAAGAGAAGAATTGATTTTATGTCGCATTGCCCTTGACTGAAGCCTAATTTCCTTTTTCTGGTTGTCCTTAAACTCTTGAGTGAATTCATAGATATGAATGATATACATATACATATGTACATACCTACACACATCACATAAATTCTGATAATGTATGTATACATACAATTATTAAGAAAGGTAAATTCTTGGTTAATTTTTTTTTAGTCCTTAAGGAAATAAATTATTATTTTCCTTATCAAATTTAAAAACAATTAGTTTAAAATAGATTAGTAGTTGAGATTTCATAACTGTTGAAATAAGTTTTAGGTAGCTCCGTTAAAAATGCTTGATTCAAAAATAATAGGGTTTTTAAGGCTTAAATAAAACACAACATACACTTTAAAAATAAATTTATTGTTGATTTTTCAAGGTACAAATGTTTATCCTTAGATGGAGTTTCAATAATTTTGGTTTTTTATTTAGCTTCTGGAAATTCTTGTTGGTTATGAGTTATGACTTATGAGTCTTCATGTGACTCTTTAAAACGTTTTGAAAAAAATCTTGAATTCAATGCTTTCGTTTATACTCAAATTTTAAAAACTTAAGCGCTTCAAAGCCTTTTTTTGTTAAAAACCGTTTAAGCATTAATAGTTGAACGTTTCATTAAGATTAAGATTGTTCGAAATTTCAATTGTTAGGGATTACAGATTTAAAAAACCATCACTAATTTTATTTAAAAATAAACAGCAAGAAGTTCAGGACCCAGAGAGCTATAGAAAAAACTACAAAGAAAGTGTCAAGAAAGCCACAGCATTTCAGGAAAGGCCTACATAGATAGTGTCAAAACTTGTTGACCAGTGTTACTTTCCATTTTTGTCCTTAAAAATATTGAAATTAAATTTTCTTTAAAAAGCTTAAGTTGAAAGGAGCAAAGGTTGTACCCGTGGTGTGATGGTAAGTTCGTTGCTTGTGCTATTTAAAGTTTTTCATGGGTACTGCCACTTTGCGAGAAATTGACAAATTCGAGAAGAGTAATTCTAGTAATGAAAATGCTTTCTCAATTAAGTAGTTCGGATTCGGCATTTAACTGTAGGGCTCCTTCATCCCTGACAACAGTACTCGCAGAAACCATTCGTTGGGAGTTGTAAGTCACTAGGCCCTAGTTTTCAACGGGCTGTTGCTTTACCTAATTTATTTATTCAATTTCCCCATATTATGGAGATATTCGAGACATTTAATTTACATTTGTCAGTTGATTTTTCGGTAAGAATTGATACGAAACCAACAAGTTCAGTTTAAAAAATTATTCTTTGGTTAAAGTAAAATGGACGAAATGGGAAAAACGTTGTACTTCTCTTTCAAAAGCTTTTTTCGTAAATCATGAGTTAGAGAAACAGGCTGAATAAATAATTTCCTATTTGAAAAATGAACCTTTAAATATATAACCGCTATCAAAAGTTCAGAAGCTGCGGTGTGCTATATTCCACATAAGTTTTAAAGCATCAAATTTTAAATGTAGGTATTTAGAACTAGACAAATAGCGACAATTGGTCCATAAATACATCAAATTCTTGAGAAAAAAAAATAAAAACTAAGAAAAAGTTTCTGATTTCCTTTTCTACTTTACAGTAAAGTTCACCGTTAAAATTAAACTTCGCTACTAGCGCCATCCTTCACAATCGACAGAAAATGTACACATTTAATAGGAGAAGGAGGAGACGTTATGGAAACATCCAACTTTGCAACAGGTCTATATTAATAGTTTCTAGGTAGGTATACGAGGCTACCTTATACCTTATTACTCTATACACGACATTGCAAATGAACTTAACTGAACTCTCGTAAATAACCCAACACTCAACACGATGAAGTTTCAACTTGGTTTTCTTTTAGTTCTCGAAATAAGTTTTATTATTTTTTCCTGTCCTGCAACATAAAGAAATAAAAGGAAATGAAAAATGCACACAGAAAGAGAGAAAAACTATCGATAAAAAACTTTTACTTTGAAAGACCAAAAATCTATATGTACCTAAGTTTTTTACTACTACTACTTTTTTACGAAGAATTTGTAACAGTGCACAAAAATAAAAAATACAAAAACTTTCTTCACTTTATTTTGTGTTGAACCAAATTTTCGTTCTAACATATTTTTTACTTTTATTTTTAAAAGTTTAATGCATAAAATAGGACAATAATTATTATTATTTTTATTTCTCATTACTTCTTCTCTCTTCCTCTTAGTTTCAGTTTTTGTTATATAAAGAAACTTTAAAATAATTTCCAATTCAGAAACTTACTTTTATACTTGAAAAGAAGTCTTTGCTCCGACTTTAGAAAAAATTATTATAATTTGTTTAACCTTCTTCTTGACAATGAGCTTTATTGAGATCCTTTGAAAGAAGTCCAAGTTTTCTTATTTTTGTGTTGGTTGAACTTCATCGAATCGTAATCACAATAATCAACGTTGATCAAAGTCAAAGCCATCAAAAAGCCCTGGTTTTAGCTAATCAAAGGTACCTATACAAAATAGTATATCTCGGATCTTTGAATAAATTGATGAAATATGCACCTTTAAAATGTGCATTCGGAAGGCATAAGCTGGCTTAGACTTTGGATGATGCACTCGACTTGTCTCTTTCTCTCTCTTTGTATATTGTTGCGGGTTTAAATTAGTTTGCTTCAGTTTTGCCGTCAAACCAACCATCACCGATATTTTCAAATCCACGTCCTTGTTCGAAAAATGGTCCAAGGATGCACAACACACGAGTTCGCAATACGTATACGGTATGGATATAACATGGAGGTAGAAGAATCAATAGAGCTGCGTATCCTGTATAACGTAGGTAAGCAAACACAAAGGCGTCCTTTTAAACCCGCAGTATTGCAAATGTAGAAACAAAATGTTGCAGAAGGGATTGTTCTGATTGAATGCACTGTGTATTGGCGTAGAAAAAAAAGCCCAGAGATTCTATCCACATACACAGCACACTGGAAAAGCAAAACACACACACAAGAAAGAAAAAACAAGGATGAGATAGGTTCAGAGGGAGAGATATCTTCCTTTCGCATCCATGACTTGACTAATTGATGAGATCATTGTGGGTATTTGGTGTTGAGGAAGTGTTTTTTATAGGATGTGTATCCAAAAATAAAAAAAAAGTCAATAGATATTGAATGCGTTTCCACGCGTCAGTCGGTGAAAGATTAACAAGTGATGATAATTATTTTGGATTGAAAAAAAGAGCATAGATACATAACATTGATTGCAATCTATAAATCAAGAGTTCGGTGGTTAAAGATACAAAATAAAAATTATCGAGATTGTAAAAAATCAAGGTCAATGGTGCTTTGAATAACATTTTTGCAACTTACATATATAGTCTGTTTTTCCCAAGTATACGGCCTTCGCAAAACATTCTGATGCAATGCCTAGCTGGATTTTGGAAGGAATGTCACTTTAAAATGAAACAAAACAACGTTGATATGCGGTTACCAAACGTTTTCTTCAATAAATCAGTATGTGACATGCCACATTGTTGGACGAAAAATTCAGTAACCAGGGATCTATATCGGCCACTATTGACAGTAACGATCTGGTAATCATCGTTTTCAAAGAATTACGGAATATTTACTCCACCTACTCATGAGGCAGACTGAGCAAGTCAGAAGGTGGAAAGAACACGAGCCGAGTGTTTTCAAACAACGTGCAGCCGATAACTTCTGAAGCGCCTAAAGAAACTAATACTCGAATCCGCACCGCACCTCCCAGTAAAGATGAGATCTTTGCCGAAATGAAAGCAGTTAAGAACAACAAAGCGGTATGACTTGATAGAATTCCCGCAGAGCTTTTACAAGCAGCACTAACGTCATCAAGCTCATAAAAGAAGCCTGCAACACCGAAATCTTCCTCCATAAGTGGAAGAAGGGAATTATTGTCAAGCTCCCAAAAAATGGAGATCTTACAAATTGAGAAAACTGAAGAGGAATATGCGTTCTACCTGCCGTTGCCAAAATAGTAGAAAAAGTCATACTGGAACGCATCACAAAACACTGAGGCCACACTCAATGCCGAACAAGCACGTTTCCGCGCAGGATCCTCCTATATTGTTCATATCAACACCCTGCGGATTATTATTGGGCAGTGCGTTGAATATCGAGCACCACTACACCGCTGTTTATCGACTTCGAGAAGGCCTTTGATAGCGTTAACAGGGGGAGAGTCATCCCAGATAAACTAATTGCTATTATTAAAGCAACATATGATGGATCCCAGTGTCACGTTCTACACGATGGTAGGTTGTGGAACCCCACTATCGTCTCAAAAAAATATTTTCTTGCAACCGGTGGAAAAAGTTTCCATCGAAGGTGGGACCGAACAAGACTTCATCTGTCACATCGGCAAAGCAAAAGCGGCGCTCGGTATGCTGTCAAAAATTTAGAGGAATAACTCTATCAGCTTAACAACAAAGCTACGACTGTTTCGCACAAATGTGTGCTTCTTTATGGGTGTAGCATTTGGAAGGTTACTTCAGCCATAACAAGAAAGCTGCAAACCTTCGTGAATAGATATCTTCGTAAAATCATAAGGATTTTCTGGCCAAACCGTATATCAAATGATTTTACAGAAAGACAGGTCAGGAACCTATAGAATCTATAACACGAAGACGTAAGTGGCAATGGATTGGACATAACGACTGCATTGCAAGCCAAACAATGCAGTGGAATCCGCTCACACAAGAAGAAAGAAGAGCTGGGCGACCCAGAAGCACTTGGCGCAGGATAGTCGAGGCGGAATCAGCGTCACTAGGCAAGAGTTGGAGGGAGCTGAAACACATCTCTGGAAACCGTACACGATGGCGCTTAGGATTCGTAGAGGCCCTATGCCCCTTAAGAGGTGCCCAACGGACTTATTGTTCAGGATTCAGCTTATTCATGTTGAAATGTTAAACAAGACTAAAATTAAATCACTTGACAGTTGACAAAATGGCCGCATTAAAAAAGTGTTTCAACATTAAAGTTATATACCTTAAAAAAGGCTTCAGTTACAGAGTCAGCTTTTAATTATTGTATTCTTTTTTTAATGCAAAGTTTAAGGTTTGAAGATGCAAGTAAAACATTTTAAATAATTTTTAAACCGGTTTTCAAAAAAGTAAGTGTAGTATTATCTTGGCATTGGAGCCATGGGTATTTCCCGCTCGAAATCTTGAGAGAAAATAAGTATTTTGATATACGAAACTTTTTTGATGTAGATATTGCAATCTTATTTATACGTTCGTTGAAAATAAGATTAAGAGAAATTGAAGCCTGCTGCTTCTGTGCGAGAAGACAAATTTCATGCTTGGTGTCTATGTAACATGTGCTCAGAAAAGCAACTGAGATTGTGAAGGACGGATGTTATGCTAACAATCCGAAAATGTTTTAAGCCTTTACACGTAATCCGCTTAACTAAAATTGGAATGTGCTACTGCGAAGACGGCTACTTGAATGTCTTTGAGTTCCGTAATAAAAAGGAATGTTTGTTCTACTAATTACGCCATTATATCAGAACTTGGAATTTAATTTAACGCACCCTTTCACTGATAATCGAACTGTTATTCTAAATTTGTTTACTAAAATCAATAATTACATCATGGCAAAGTACACGGACGAGCAATGTCTACGCGTATTCGAAGTTGGTGGCCGCAATGTAAAAAGCGGAAACTACAATTTTCTTTCTTAATTCTAGCTTAAAGGCAAGTTAAAACTTTGGATTTTTCTTGGATCTTAGTATATGGGTAAAACAAGAACATAATTTCCTAGGAATTGAAGCCGATGGACCATTTGAATCGCCGTTTGCTTTCTCCGATCGAGCCAGTTGTCAAGTACTTCCTGGAAAACCCTTTTTAAAGAAGAAATTTAATTTCGTTCATTGTATAGCACTCTTTCTAACTAAGAACTAAGAATTTTTCTATCTAGAGTAATTGGTCACATAAAAAACTTTATACAGAACAAGAGCAACAATTTTCCTAGAGGTTTTTAAGTTCTTCTATCGAAAAAAAGATTTTGACTCAGTACACAAATATTGAGATCTGCTAAAATTGTGTTATTAATGTAGTCTTATTTTGTGTGGTCCACTCAAATAGAAGGCTTTTTATAAAGCTTTTCACTTAACACCTGAGTGTATGGTTTCCCACATTTGATATAGCATAAAAATGTGTTGCAAATTACTGTTCCCTTAAATTGTTGCAAATTTTATTTAAAGTATGACAAGGAAGCACCTGAACAGTTCAGCTGCTTTTATTTTATAAGTTAAAAAAAAAAAAATAAATTGGGTGGCGCGACAGTCCGTTGAGAACCAAGGCCTAGTGACTTACAACTCTCAACCATTCCTGTGTGCGAGTAATGTTGTCAGGAATGGAGGGGACCTACAGTTTATATGCCGACTCCGAACGGCTAATTTTGAGAAAGCACTTTTTCTTGACAATAGTTACTCTTGGAGAATTTGTCAATTCCTCGCAAGAGGCAGTACCCGTGAAAAGACTTTAGATGGCATAGGCAGGGATCGAACCCAAGACCTCTAGCATGACAGTCCAACGCACTAACCATCATGCCACGGGTACCACCACATTTTATAAGTTAAGAACTTTAATACCTAAATTTTACACACCATATATGACGCGAAGGATGCTTAAATGATCCTGCATATACAAAATCTTAATAAAAAGAGAAGGATGTTATAAAAGTTAAACAAGGATGCTTCAAAAAATAAAAGTAGAAGACAATTTAAGTGCATATCCTATCCACATATACAAAGTGTCATTACATTGAGAATATTGCGCTAAAATTGTTGCTTTCCACTCGTATAACATAATTTTCAATTAATGTTTCAACACGTATTGCAGTTTATAAGGGATAACTTTATTCTACTATGCGCATAGTTGGAGGGGCGAAACGACGTTGCGATACGACGGAATCTATATGATGCGAGGGTGAACCGTGAATGAAGCTTTTCTCATAAGAATGTTGATTTGGTTATAAGTTTAAAAATAAAAACTAAGGGAATGTAAATTCGATAGGAAAATTACTCGAACCCTTTCTGAATTTCCATCAGCGATGATGGTTACAGTGAATTTTATTTCAATATCTTTTTTATGAAAATATATTAATAACAGAGCTCACTTTAATCACAGATTTTGGAGCAAACAAAAACAATCTTTTCATTACCGATTTAAATATTTCATCTTATTTCTTCCTTTCGTATACATTGAATGGTAATTTGTTTTCCATTACCATCATCATCATCATATAATCATTTCTGTTTTGTTCGCCAACAACAGAGATATTATTCGATGTAACATTGTAACAGTGCCTCCCAGCAAGCCAGCCAGCCAGCCAGCCAGCCAGTCAGTCAGTCAGCGAAGCAGCCAACCTGCCAGCATATCTTTTCAGTTTAAATAAGTGAAATCATAATAATTTACGCACCGTGAATCCAGATGAATCTTTTTAATTACTCATTGTTCCCAAGGATTAACAACATGAAACAAGACAATAACTGCATGTGAGTGCACACCCTTTCAGG
Source organism: Eupeodes corollae (assembly GCF_945859685.1). Taxonomy (NCBI): domain Eukaryota; kingdom Metazoa; phylum Arthropoda; class Insecta; order Diptera; family Syrphidae; genus Eupeodes; species Eupeodes corollae. The sequence continues at coordinate 215,040,111 of NC_079147.1, read as the reverse complement.
CTTGAGTGAGTGACACTCAGTGATGTTGTTGAACAATAATCCTTGACGATGTCAACAACATAAATTATTCATTTTTGGAAATGCACTTGGCAGAGATATGCACATACATACCATACATGCAGCGCTCAGATACTACTTTATCCAAAACATACAGCTGCGGTCGAAAATAGCACCGCAGAACATCATCAAGTTTATGGAGTAAAGGAAGTGATTTGGTCTTGTTAAGTTAAAAGATTCCAAATTCAAATCGATTTCTTAAGAAGTTTTGATTGTCAAAATGTTGTATATAGTTAAAAAAAAAAAAAAACGAACTGTATCCAAATCAACCACATTGCAAAATTTTATTTTTGAAATATTTGCTTGCTCAGGTTATTTGCGACATACATTTATGTATGTACAAACGGTTTTAAAAACAAATTCAAATAAGAAGCTAGCTTCTAATCTGGTTCTTGTATGTTTGGAAAGCAAGCTTCATAATAACAGCAGGAGGTTGAGTTAGTTGGCTTTCTGAAGTCTGCTGCTATCAAAGGTCTTTTTTTTTCCTCTAGAATTCTTGCATAAGATCTTCGTATGACTGCTATGTTAAGCTGTCCCCAAATAAAATTGTTATATAATAAAGTCTTTAAACTGTGTTGCTCATTTTGGACATTGGGTGGAAAAGTTTGTTTGTATAGTTTTATCAATTGGTTTTTATCAAGCGGTCATCTGAGCAAAAGCATTATTTCGATGCTTTAAATCGAATAATTAAAGTCTTCAAACTATTTTGTTTTAAGCGTTGTTGGCTTGTCGAAGAAGTTTCTTTAAAACTTTTGTTTGTATTACTTCAATTTTATCGCCGACTGTCATGCCTTATATTTCAACACAGTGTTGTGCAGATGTTTCAATAGTTGATTCAAAATTATCCAACTAACTTTAATGCGATCTTCTTTGCATAGAGTTACTTCCGCGCAAAAATACAATTTGACGCAAAATATTTATACAGAGCTTGAAATGACTGTTTTTAGCTCTAGTTCAGATATTTCAAATACAACAACATCATTCACATAAGTTTTCAGAATAACGTTTGTAACCTATATATTTCTGTGAGACCATTTGTATACAGATTAAATATTGCACTTGGTTGATCGACCTGTATTACATCTTTTGACATTTCAGTTAGTCTATTAGTTGTTAATAGCAATCCTGCTTGGTTCTTGAGTAAACGTTTTGTCTCCTAATTCCTATAAATCCTAAATACATCCAAAATTATTAATGATTGATACTGTAAATTGCTCTTTTACGAGTAGCATAGATATTTTAATTCGTTTTTGAAAGAGTAATATTGATAATTTTAAGTATTATAAATAAAATATCAATACATTCCATCCTTTATTCAAACCTTTTTGAAAATCAGGAATTAGTTAATCTGTAAACTGAGTAAGGATCCTAATAACATTTACATTCAACGACAATACAAATATCTTAGAAATCAAGTAACAACTCAGAAACGAAAAATTAAAGCAGATCATTACCGGAAACTTTTTGAAAGAAGTCTAAATGACATTAGGAAAACATGGGAGAATATCAACAGACTGTTGTACAATAAATCGAAAAAAGAATATAGATTGTCCATTGCTCAAAACCAAAACCTGCTCGCGAAATGAAAAATTAAAAAAAATGATCTTAATGAATATCTCGCTACGGTTGGCAACAAAATAACATCTAAATTTCCAAATCAAAACATCGTCAACCAGAACAAACTTCAATTGAACATTTTATAATAGAAAAAACTACATCAGAACTTCTACAAAATATGCTTGGACTTAAAACATCAAAAGCTAAGGATGTAGACAAATTTTTTGCAGTACTAAAGCAATGCAGTCCAGAGCATTGTAAATCAATCTCCATACTAATCAATAAATTGTTAAGGGAGGGATATGTTTCAAAAATAATGAAAGTAGCCCTATTTCAATTTTTACTTGTAATATCGAAAATGAGGCAAAAAGTTGTGAACCAGCAATAAGTGAAGTGAATCTAGCGTATTAATCTCACAATCTTTAAACAATATGGCTTCCGGTAAAAGTCAGGCACGAGTGCAGCGCTAATAGATATGGTATCCTACCTTCGAAAAAGTAAGGACAACCACAGTAATGTTAGTGCACTTTTCAAAAACCTGTCGAAAGCTTTCGACACAGTCGACCATACAATTTTGTTGAGAAAGATTTTTGTGCTAGGAGTAAGAGGTTCCTCTTTCAATTGGTTTAAATCCTATTTCTTGGAGCGTTGTCAGTACATTAAAATAGATGATTGCCCAAGTGAAAGGCAATTGGTTACAATGGGAGTACCACAGGGAAGTGTTCTTGGAGCAACCATGTTTTGCGCGTACGTACATGACTTCGCATACCGCCCACTAAATAGATATCAAGTTCTATTTGCAGATGACATAAGCTTGTTGTATTCCACAAACTCATCTACAGAGTGATCGAGCCGCAAATTAATACTGAACTTAAAAAGATTGAGACTCAAATGATGATTGAGACCTCAAAACGAAGTATATCACACGCACGATGTGTACCTAGAAGATGTACTAGTTGAACGCATCAGTGCTTTCAATTATCATAGTTTGATTGGAACTTTCACATTTCGAAACTATCAAAAAAAACAGCCTTCGCTTGCAAGAGTTTTTGGTCGAATAGAAACAGCATTCCTGAAAACCTAAAACAAACAATGCACTTTGCTCTTTTTCATAGCCATTTGACGAATGGAATCAACATTTGGGGTACAGAAGTTTATAGCTTTCTACAAACCTTGAAAGTATTGCAGAATAAGGCATTAAAAAACTTGTTCGGATTTGATTGGCTTACAAACACCCAATGGATTTATAAACAGCTGCAGATTTTAATGGTCAAAGATGAAATCGAAATAAATATAGTGACTCACATTCACAAGATACGAGTAGTGCTTACAGAGGTACACCCAAACACCCAGTTGACTATGAGAAGTAACTTCCATCAATACATCCAGCGTAAGAAGTCGAAATAGACAGAATATACTTGAAATATAGGGAAGCAGTTCAATTTTATACAAACCTATTCAGTATTACAATAATAACAAACTTATTGATGAACGCAAGAATTGATATATTTTAAAATTTAAACTTCACGTTCAAGCCATGCTACTGTCTGAATACAATTTTTCAAAGATCAATGTAAATTGTCCTTTTCTATTGTTTGTTGGTAAAATTTGTTTGTAAACTTACATAAGGACACTCTTAATAACAATATGATAGTAGTTGGCTGGACAATGCGTTTCCCCTTTTTTAATTGTATTTTTTGTTTTGCATTATATTTATTAATTCATTTTGGTAGGTTTACAATGCTTACAATCATAATTTTATAAGAAGACGTTAAAAATAAACATATCATTTATCTCAATTAATTAATAGGCACCTACTAAGGCAAAATATAATAATCAGCTGAATATATTATGTACAAAAAATTTAGAATAATTTAAAACTTAAACTTAAAAATTTAGTAGGTACCTACCTCAAAAATAACAACAAAAAATATATAATAAAGAATAAAAACATTGTGATCTTCCGAATAACCATAGTTTTCTATGTAACCCTAACAAAACAAATTATGAGACACTCTTAAGCTTAGCTTACAGCTAGAGCTAGTGGCAAATGCTCATCTTGACAAAATTATCGACATAGTTGTGTGCAAGGTGATAAAAAGAAATGAGTTTTTTTTTAAATTAATTTACTATAAATAATAAGGTTTCAATTTGTACGTGATCGTAACTAAACAGCTATGACCTTACACTCTGTAGGAAAATGGACAATACTCTAAGACTTCTTATTGAGAAATGCAATTTATTAAAAACTGAAGATGCTTCTATTGTGAAGAATCTGAGAAAGTGAATTTTATTATAAGAGGGAAAAGATACTAAATTCATAGAATTCACTCTAAAATTGCATCGAGGATTATTTCTTATTAATAGATATCCACTTCTAATAAACAACACCCTCAATACTTTGAAATAGTATAGATGTCTTAAATGAAGAACTTTTAACTCCTAAAATAAATTTAAACTATTATGAAAGCGATTTTTTTAAAAAATAATTCTTACTACATGTTTTTGAAGAACAAGAAGCGGATTGATTTTATTTTTATAAGAGCCTTCCAACAGGTTATTTCATACTGAATGAGTTGAACGCAATGAGTTCAACAGGGCTCACTAGAGACAAAACTATTAGATTGATTTACACAGAATTTAAATTTTCGGCAATCTGCTTAATACCATTTTATTAACTGCAAACCAGAGTCTTAAGATATCCAAGTCTGAGTTAATGTCAGAAATTAAATTAACCAGTGAACTGCAACCATATGAAAAGGCCTTATAATCTCCAAATGCTGTAATTTTGCCTTTAAAATTCTGATTGAAAAAAGAATTAATAAAGATCAGAAAAAGCAAGGGACCCAAAACCGAACCTTGGGGAACAGCAATACTAATTTCACACAAACTATTTAAATCCACGCATTCCTGCATTTTTTAATTTTCTCAAGAGAATATTATGATCAACTAAAACAAAAGCTTTAGTTAAATCAATGAAGAGCCCAGCTTTAAACAAATTCTTGTTTATATTTTCGTACATTTCACTGCAAAATTTTAATAACGTATCTTCAGTTGATTAACGGGCTCTAAATCCAAATTGAGATTTACTAAACAAATTATTTTTATCAAGAAACTTCAAAATTCTTTTCTTGATTGCTTTTTCAAAAAATTTAAACAGCTAACAGTGAAATAGGCCTTTAATTAACATCATTACATTAGCTTCAAACAGTTCTGACGTATTTTTTCCCTCGTTATCGAATATACTTTGAAAAAGAAGACAGTATGTGTTCAAGCACTAAATTTGGAAGATACGTATAATACTTTTAAAAATAGATCACAGTTCCTTATCGTTATTTGGCTGGCACCAAGACACTTCCACCTTTACGTCCACTTAAAGACTTCAATCTTATCAAAGCCTTAGCCGATCAATTACTTTTGTTTTGATACCAAGATATCAACAGCATCTTCTAAAGATGTTTCCACACAACATGTTGGAAAAATTTCAGAAATAATCTAGAAATATGCAGAAATTATGAAATGTTTCTCTATTTCACAGTTTGCATATAATTTTTTTTTGTACAAGCATTCACAAAAAGCGTTAGTGGTTTTTGAAATATATTTACACAAGCAATAAATAAATGTCGCGATAAGTATGGAGCATCAAGGATATTATCAATCAAACAACGTTTTTAAAACGAAAAAGTTTTGTTACATTTAAGACATTTATCAAATGTTCCTTAAAAGTGAAACATTTTGGAAACATTCTTTTTTGAAATGCGTATTTACAACAGAATACGTGCTCACAAAACATTGTTATCGTTTGAAAATATTTCGAGTTAAACTTCAGCCCTATTATTTTGACTGTAACTGTATGTCAGTGTACAGTATGTGTGTGTGAATAAAAGACCCATTGAACATTTTATCTCCTCTCTATATCTCTCCACGAAAGGAAAATAATAAAAAAAAAAAACAAGATACAAATTAAAGACGGGCGGAGAAGCAGAAGATGCACTTATGGAAAACAATAGGCTTACAAATTTGCATTGCTTTTTGATGCTTTTTATCATGCATTATAATCATCATCATCACGTCGCTCGTCATGAACATATATTTCGGTACGTTCTCGAGTTAAAAACATTTTGGTGGTGAACCCTTACTAAAAACAAAATAAAAATCATATAGACGGTTTTTCAAGTGTCAGCCTATAAGTGAAAAAAGTAGATGATTCTGATTCAAACGTACATACGTATATCAGAATTTAAAAACACTCAAATTGAAAGCTCCTTAACGAAAACGTACTGATAAAGTGAGAGACCTCAGGTTTGTTCCTTAGAATTATGAATCGACTTTGCTGCAGGCGAACACATTCTAACAGGGAACTAATTTCACAAGAAACCCTAGCCATCATATCAAAGGTTCTCAAAATGATAAAAGACGAAATTCAACGTTCCATAACAATAGTATTGGCAGTTTCTATTTGTATTCCATTTCTTTAGAAGTTATGTGTCCCCAGAAGCACTATATATAGAGTATTGAAATTATACACATGGCTTTCCAAAAAGAGAGTTAATTTTGGTATAAAAGAAATCAAGTATTTTCTAAGATAAATCAATGGATGTTCAATTCATTCTGCGAAGGAATGCCATAAACAATGAAAAATAATATCAGGGAAATTTCATACGACTTTCCCACCTTTTGCGACTGTTATCCACGTCGACATCATACGAATTCCATTTTTGAGATCTTGAATCGATTGTGAAGTCTTGGCACTGACCTCACATTTCATGTGGATACAAAGAAAAGATGCTTAAGGTATTAAATTACATGCTCTTGGTGACCAATTCTCATCACCTTTTTGTTAAATAACACGGTCTGGAAATAGCGATTGATAGCTTCCTACTAAGTTATCACAACATTCACAACAACTTACATTTTGACAATAGGTCTTACTATTGCGGGCCTTGACGAATATTAATGACGACATTTTAAAGTTATTCGTATATTTTTAAGTACCATGTTACATGAGTGATATAAGTGACTGTTGTCAAAATACCGGACAAATTAAACCTCTTATTGGAAAACTCTTTAGTACTGATATTTCACACATTTAAGTTGCTTCCAAATTGAAATAGTTCGATCTGAAGCTAATAACAAACAAGCTTATTTTTAAAAGAATGTATCATCAATATTTTGTGCAAAAGGATCAATACCTAAGCGCAAGAACAATTGGAATTTTGATTGCTTCAGACTATAAAACTTAGGCCGGTTTTGTTTAGCCAAAGTCAAAGATCAATGTTTGGTTTTGACATAGAAATATTAAATTCTTTTCCTTTATTTTGATATAGATATGCCAAGCATTTTTTTAAAGTAGTCTCGAAGATATTATGATAAAATTCCAACTAATGAGATGGCTGGATCGCATGGAAACCAATGCCCCGGCCCGAAAAGTCCTCGAATCCTCACCCGCAGGACACCGCACAGTAAAGAAAGACTGCGGATCAAGTGTTGCGTAAAAGTGAAAAGTGATCTTACCCAACTTGAGTGCGCAACTGGAGACAGGAGATTGCCAAGGACCGAGCTATATAGAAGAGAAGTTTGTGGCGTGAGGTAGTTCACACAGGACAGTAGTGTCACCTTAAGTAAGTGAGTAAGTAAGTAAGTCTCGAAGTAAAGTTATAATGTTGCTATTTTAATTCATCCGACGTGGAAATAAAACAATATGTAATGAAACCGAATACAGCTCGAGGCTCTCATTATAAATACCAAATCAAAAATTCAAAGCCAAAGAAAATACTGACAATGGTGATGATAACGATACAATGACTTATACTATATGCATATGTGTTCTTTGCATCTCATTCTAATCTTTTTAATCTTCAACTACTCTGTCTTGGGAGAAGGTTGACCCGAATATTGCCTATAATTATGTCTTAATCGAAAAAATGTTACCCTGTGGGTTTTTGGACACTATATTTTTGCTTGATAAATACTTAATCTATTAATACAAATTTTATTTATTTTCAAAAACATTCCAGCAATTTTTTTGAATTCTCAAGTAGGCCAACATTAAAATAGGGTGTTAAAATACAAATTATTAAACACTAAGAAGATTTTAGTTACTTTTTAGCACCAGAGTTGTAATCAAGATGATCAACTTGAAATTTTACCGCAAGTTAAACAATAGTGAAAGAAATCACCCTTAGTTTATTGAAGAACATGATTACTTAAACATTTTCCACAACTTAATTTATTCAAATCTCTCCATTATTTTTTTCTCTTTAAGTATTATTGGAGTGTCTTATTATTTACTTTAAAATTTTACAACATTAACTACATTTATGTACTTTCGTACAGTGCTTCGATATTATCTAACTAAACAACCCTCACGCAACTTATAACGGGTTATCCATTTTGAAGTTTTAAAAGTATAGTCCTGGAATTCGACATCTATGAAACATAGTTGTTAAACCAATTTTATTTCAGCTGAAATTCTGATTTTTAGGAAATTGTATGACTCTAATATCGCACAACTCATACAAATTGTTAAAACCTGCTACAAAAATGGTGATTCTGTCATATCGTGCTTTAAGTGGATATAACGGATTACAAACTGGTCAGACTACGCAAGCAATTTGCTGAATTGTGAAGAAATTTAAAGAGACTGGATTGCTTAGTTAAGTCACAGATCAGTCTGAATAATCAAAAACGCCATAATCGATGCCAGCGGTAATAGTCAGCCTGATTTATACACCAAAGACATCGAAAACTAAACCTCCACTCTATGCATACGGGATCATAGATCACGCGAAGACCTTTTTCTCAAAACGACCCAAGGTGCTTTCATCAGCTTTTGTCATAGTCCGTGCTTCTGCACAGAATGGTATCTCATAGTAAGTTGTTTTAATTGTACAACCGACCCGCCTTTAAAGGAAAACCCTATGCCTACATAAACTTTAAAACGCATAATTAATTTTGAACTTTGAAACAAAATCTGGTTTCGAGAGCTCCCTCACGGGATATAGAGTTTAGCTGGATTGGATCATAAAACCAAATTGAAAGAGTGAATCATTTTAAACAAAAATTGTACTTTATACAACAAGAATAACCACACAATCTGGGCACACTAAAATTTATAAAACATACCGTGAACAATGCTCTCAGGTGTTCACTGTTGTTAGTCAATTTTTGCCCGGATGCCACAATGTTTGCAAAATTCCCTCTTGGGAGTTGCAGAAGAAGAATAGCAGCGCAGCAGTGGTAGCGAAGCGGCATTGGCAGCATACAGCAACAGAACCTTTCTATAGATGGCCCATCAGAAGTATGTATGCATGCATAGGTTTAGAAGCAAGAAGCACGAAAAGAAGAAGAAGACGAAGAACCGGGAGAAGTTGATGTTCTACAAAAAGCAATTTTATTCCTTATCACTGCTTATTGTTTTCCAATCAGGACTGCATGCATAAGTTATTTTCCATTTGGTTTACTTGCTAGGACTATCTATATACTTTTATGTTGGGTAGGAAGAGGTACAACGAACAACGAACAAACGGTAACGATAGGAACTCGGGACTGCAAAGAACAAGACAAGGAACGTTTGTTTATGGACTTATCAGCAAGCACACAACAAATTATGTAGGTTTGTACGAAGTGGAGTCAGCTTCAGCGTCAGCGTCATAGAACATCCCCATGGAATTTCGAGGGTAGGTGGGTCTGTAACGTACCGTACCGTACCGTTTGTATAGAATATACTAACTACCATGAGTAGTAGCCGCCGGCCGCAAGGCACCATGCTATGGCCAATTGAATGAGTTAACATGTTTTTGCTTCGCTAAGGCGTTGAAGTGCGTTCCTGATATCCTGGACTTTGGTGTTTTGGTATCAGCTTCAGCACCATGCAATCATTTGATGTGTGTGTGGGGTATTTGTTTGAATTCTCAAGTAGGCCAACATTAAAATAGGGTGTTAAAATACAAATTATTAAACACTAAGAAGATTTTAGTTACTTTTTAGCACCAGAGTTGTAATCAAGATGATCAACTTGAAATTTTACCGCAAGTTAAACAATAGTGAAAGAAATCACCCTTAGTTTATTGAAGAACATGATTACTTAAACATTTTCCACAACTTAATTTATTCAAATCTCTCCATTATTTTTTTCTCTTTAAGTATTATTGGAGTGTCTTATTATTTACTTTAAAATTTTACAACATTAACTACATTTATGTACTTTCGTACAGTGCTTCGATATTATCTAACTAAACAACCCTCACGCAACTTATAACGGGTTATCCATTTTGAAGTTTTAAAAGTATAGTCCTGGAATTCGACATCTATGAAACATAGTTGTTAAACCAATTTTATTTCAGCTGAAATTCTGATTTTTAGGAAATTGTATGACTCTAATATCGCACAACTCATACAAATTGTTAAAACCTGCTACAAAAATGGTGATTCTGTCATATCGTGCTTTAAGTGGATATAACGGATTACAAACTGGTCAGACTACGCAAGCAATTTGCTGAATTGTGAAGAAATTTAAAGAGACTGGATTGCTTACAGATTTTGTAAGGCCTGTGCATTATCGTTTCGCTCGTACCACTGAAAATATTGTTCTCAAGAATTAGGACTGTCTTACGGCAAATAATTTCGTATTTCACATTTGGATCTACACATTCAATATAAAGTCCAGCTCACAGCACACCTGAAACCAGCTTACCATTGACAACCTCGTACATACGTCGAATGGGTGCTTGAACAACAGGCGGTTGACGGCGATTTTAGAACAGAATTTTCGTCAGCTACGAAGCACATTTCTCACTCGGTGAGTAGTGATAATGATAACCGACTTTGTTATACCTGCTATTGAAAAATAGGACTTGAAAAATATGTGGTTTCAACAAGACATTTAACTCTTAAACACTTAAAAAGAAACATTTAAGTTACGAGTATATCTGAGATACCGCAAATATTTTATTTGTGTTTTATTTACGTTAACTTTTGAAACCGCAAATTGGTAACCGTGTATAATGTAATAATTGAACTGCTGTTTGATCAAGTCCCTATTAAAAAAACCAGATACTTGTTAAGCTTCAAATGTCTTATATTGTGAATTGTAACTGTGAAGTGTCGTTTATTTCTCTTATTCAATCAAAGATACAGTATTATTGAACGTTGGATAACCCGACGAAATTCTTGATATAAATTTACTAAGCACCGAATTGAATAACATTTTACCTACGATCTTACAAATTACGACTGAGGTATCGAAAACAGTAATAATTACTTGATTGAAATTTGTCCACAAAACTAGGTATATCGGTTGTCATAGATGTGAAGGAGATTTCAGTAAACCGATTAAATCTCCGCAACAAATGGAAGATCAATTTCAATCCTCCTTACAAAATAATCAAATTTTATTCAAAACACAACAAAACACCATAAATATAGATACCAATATCCATGTCATAAATATAATATTGCATAAATGTATTTCAAAGTCAAAACTCATCATATTCCAACAATACCCCACAGTATATTATACGTCTTGTCATTTCGTTAAGGTATATGTACTGTGCATAACATATCTTCTCTTTTATTTCAAGTATACTCGTAAGGTCCTATTACAAGTGAAGGAACTTTCAGTTTTGCATATCACACACAGGGGACTCTATACTACAATAAAGGTACAAACAACAACAGCAACAACAACAACAACAAAAAACAGAAAGAAGAAATCTAAAATCTACTTTCGCATCCGCTTGCATTTCACATTTCTGTAGTACGAGTATCTCTCCTCCTAAAAGATGTAAATGTTCATCGAACAAATAAACACACAATGCACTGCACACAGGAAAGCGTTTCCTTTTTACAGCTTATATAGTAAAAGAATCGTAAAGCGCTTAATAAATAGTATGACCAGAGTAAATTTAATTTTGATTTTTTTTAATTTTAGACCAAAAGGGGAAATTCCTAAATTGCGATAAAATTTTGTACACAAATTGTATCGTTAGGACTAAAAAGTTCTAATAGGACACCATCTGATTTTCGGTATGATCCGAACTAAACTGCGTTGTAAATCCAAATTGTACAAATGTTGATAGATGTAATAAAAAGGGGAGCTTACAAAACATAAATACACAAACATTGCTCTATTTAATAAAACAATAGAAATCATTATTTTTAAATAGCTACTCTTAATCCATATTCAAAATAAGCTGTTGAAGGAATATAAATACAAAACCAGGTCAAACTTCTTAATTTTAGTCAGTCACTAAAAACAGACCATCATGGTAAATCACGTCGTCGAATAATACATGACAGTAATACAGTTTTACTGTTGAAATAGGTGTTCTCTGGTAGCAACGATGTCCGCGTTTTGCTTTTTTAAGGAATACATAGTCGTCCTTCTGAGTCAATGTTTTATGTCCAAATTTGAGTCCAAAGACTCAATGCACAATCAGCCAAGAACCGTACTCGAACAAAACGCAAGATTTGTCGAAAATATCACCGATATTCATAAAGCGGAATCTGGGCCTGCCCTTAGACGAAATGCAGCTGACCCAGGATCTGAAACCAAACGAACAGAATCGCAGAATCGTGTGTTTGCTGATTGGATTTAGGAGCAATTCCCATTTGGAATTTTATCCACGAGGTATTCACGTGGTATTCGGTGTGAATTTAGGGCTCGACGCTCAATCGGTTCGTACTTCGGAAATAATGCCAGCCGGGCCATCATCGTCAACGGCGATAGCTAAAGGTCGATGATCCCAAACTTCTTGTAAACTTGTTTCAATAAGATGGCGAAGGTGTTCAATCGATATTTTGCGAAATTGTTTTCATGGCATAGTTATCCCGCTACTAAGCGATGTAAATTAGCCATGGATGTCGTGTGCTTTGATTCTTTTAGACCTTTTTTAGAGCTTAGTTAAGTCACAGATCAGTCTGAATAATCAAAAACGCCATAATCGATGCCAGCGGTAATAGTCAGCCTGATTTATACACCAAAGACATCGAAAACTAAACCTCCACTCTATGCATACGGGATCATAGATCACGCGAAGACCTTTTTCTCAAAACGACCCAAGGTGCTTTCATCAGCTTTTGTCATAGTCCGTGCTTCTGCACAGAATGGTATCTCATAGTAAGTTGTTTTAATTGTACAACCGACCCGCCTTTAAAGGAAAACCCTATGCCTACATAAACTTTAAAACGCATAATTAATTTTGAACTTTGAAACAAAATCTGGTTTCGAGAGCTCCCTCACGGGATATAGAGTTTAGCTGGATTGGATCATAAAACCAAATTGAAAGAGTGAATCATTTTAAACAAAAATTGTACTTTATACAACAAGAATAACCACACAATCTGGGCACACTAAAATTTATAAAACATACCGTGAACAATGCTCTCAGGTGTTCACTGTTGTTAGTCAATTTTTGCCCGGATGCCACAATGTTTGCAAAATTCCCTCTTGGGAGTTGCAGAAGAAGAATAGCAGCGCAGCAGTGGTAGCGAAGCGGCATTGGCAGCATACAGCAACAGAACCTTTCTATAGATGGCCCATCAGAAGTATGTATGCATGCATAGGTTTAGAAGCAAGAAGCACGAAAAGAAGAAGAAGACGAAGAACCGGGAGAAGTTGATGTTCTACAAAAAGCAATTTTATTCCTTATCACTGCTTATTGTTTTCCAATCAGGACTGCATGCATAAGTTATTTTCCATTTGGTTTACTTGCTAGGACTATCTATATACTTTTATGTTGGGTAGGAAGAGGTACAACGAACAACGAACAAACGGTAACGATAGGAACTCGGGACTGCAAAGAACAAGACAAGGAACGTTTGTTTATGGACTTATCAGCAAGCACACAACAAATTATGTAGGTTTGTACGAAGTGGAGTCAGCTTCAGCGTCAGCGTCATAGAACATCCCCATGGAATTTCGAGGGTAGGTGGGTCTGTAACGTACCGTACCGTACCGTTTGTATAGAATATACTAACTACCATGAGTAGTAGCCGCCGGCCGCAAGGCACCATGCTATGGCCAATTGAATGAGTTAACATGTTTTTGCTTCGCTAAGGCGTTGAAGTGCGTTCCTGATATCCTGGACTTTGGTGTTTTGGTATCAGCTTCAGCACCATGCAATCATTTGATGTGTGTGTGGGGTATTTGTTTGGGTTGGTCTTCGTGGTTGCAAGTTGTCAGGTTAGCAGTCGTTGTTGGTGCCATGAGGTTGCTGGTGTTAGGGGAGGAAGTTCAGAATTGCCAATCGTATATCGTCAATGAAATGCGTATAACACCGATAAGAATCTTGTGTGATTAGATGTTGTGTTGCGACAACTTGATTTACCTTATATAGCCTACGTTACGTTCATATACATACGTATCTATTTATCTATACATTACCTAGATACAAAGTTGTTTCCTTCATGAAGACACATCGGACAAAGAAGATTCAACGTGTTGATTAATTAGAATTGATGTTGTCATCTTGATGTATCACTTCGACTGTAGAGCTTGTAGGTAGGTTTAATGGGAACATATAGAAATCAGGTAGATGTTGCACTTGTACGTATTGAATAAATTATTACTTATAGGCATGCACCATGTTCAAATATCAAAAGAGGAGGGTGGACTGCAAATGACCTAGTTTAAATTCTGTAGGGGCTATTGGTAAGTAAGGAATAGTGTATAGTTAAAAGATATACCTATTTTATTGGTCTTTTGAGTAGGTTAAGAAAAGAAAACGATAGGGAAAATATCCATTATTCAGGAAAGTAATGATATGAGTTTGAAGTTTCCTGATAACAACTTGATGATAAGGAAATACTCAGCTCATTGAAAAGTTTTCAATTGAAAACGTTTTGAAATTCAGGTAAATGTTTGCATCTAACCCTTTTTAAAATAACGTTAGAAATAGGTTATATTTCTCAAAGATGTTAACAAGTGTGAAAAAAAGGAAAGGCACTTTCTTTAGAAAATTCTATAAATTTTACGGAAAGAGCTACTTTTTTAGTAAAATTGATTTACAAGCAATATTATATTAATACTAAAATTAAATAAATTAGGTGGCCCAACAGTCCGTTGGGAACTAGGGCCTATAGTGACTTCAACTCTGAAGTGTTCCTGTGTGCGAGTAATGTTGTCAGGAATGGAGGAGACCTACAGTTTCAAGCTCAATCCGAACGGCTTATTTGAAATACTCTTCGAATTTTTGTCAATTTCTTGCAAGAGGCAGTGCCGGTGAAAGGAATCTTAAGGTGGCACAGGCAGAGATTGAACCCAAAACCTCTAGGATAATAGTCTAACGCACTAACCATCTACAATATTGTATTTTCTTAAGCGATGAGGGACACACCTCATGCGTGGGATATTTACAAACAAAGTTGCCTTGAATGGGCTTAAAAATCCCACAAGTGATCGAAGAATTATGGTTGCATCTGGGCTGCGTCGCTATATGGTAATTCTTGTCCGAGAAGTTTCAAAGATGCGAAAAAGCGTAATATCTAATCTTCCGGAGGTGGTTTTTTAAGCGGCATTGTTTTATTTGTGTTCCAATTAGTTCTCAGACTACCATATAAAGTTAAGATTAAAAAGATATTACAACGATGATGAGCCCATTACTTTCCATAAGTCCGATAGGCTACTTATAAGAAAATACAGTTCATTGTTGATGTTTTAAGATTCTGAACAGTAATAATATTTATTTTAGTAATATTTATATTATATAACATTTTTATACTTTTATAACAATGAGAGTACAACAGTTGTTATGTTTTGTAGCGGTAGTCCTTTGTTTAGAACATCAGCAGGCATCTCTTCAGTTTTCAAATATTCTACTTTTAATTTATTATCTTCTATTAGATCTCGAAAGAAATGATGCGTTATATCGATGTGCTTTGAACGTGCGTGATAAACGTTGTTTTAAGGCTATGGCCATATACTCAGCCTTTGTGGTTGGGAGAACGACAGTAGGTTGTTTCTTTGCATTCCACGAAATAGGTCCTCGTTGGTATTTAAAGAGATAACCTGTAGTTGATTTTCTGTAATCTGAGTCACTAGCCCAGTCAGAATCCGAAAATCCTTCTAAAAATCCTTCAATATGTCTCGAGTGTATTCTAGCTTGTAATTTATTGTTCCTTTTATATATCGGAAAAGTTGTTTAACCGCTATCCAATGAGATTTTGAAGGATTATTATTAAATCTTGATAAAACCTCCACTGCAAAGGATAAATCTGGACTTACTTGTGCTGCATATAAAATGCTTCCAATAGCTTCTCGATATTTACCGGTTTTCATGTAATCAGTGTCGTGTTTGCTTTGTTGATGTGTTTCTTTTATAAGTTTTTGGTTAATATCTAAGAGTGTGGATACCGAATTACAATCCTCCATGTTGAATCGCTTGAGAATATTTTTTGAGAATGTCCGTTGGTCTATCCATAACTTTCACTTTTCTCGATCGCGAGTTATTTGCATACCAAGCACAAAATAAGCTTTTTCAAAATCGTTCATCTCGAATGACTTAGCCAAATTTTCTTTGATAATTCTTTTTTCATCTTTGTTATTTGTAAAAATCATTATGTCGTATAAATAAATAGCGACGTCTTGTAATAAATACACGAATCGGTTTAAGTCCAATTTTCTTTAAAGTTTCATCAAATTTCTTATTCCAAATTCTGCTAGCTTCTTAGAGAGCATACAGTGATTTCTTGAGTTTACATACTTTATTTTGAACATTATCAAAAGCTTCAAGGAGATTCATGTAAATTTCTTCGTTAAGTTCACTTTGCAGGAAAGCAGTCACAACATCCATTTGATCGATATCCAAATCATATCGTACAGCCAAAATTAAAAGTACCCTTATGGACGTGTACCTTATGACGGGAAAAAATATTTCTTGATAATCGATCCCTTGACGTTGTGAATACCTCTTTACGACCAATCTAGCTTTATATTTTTCGACATTATCACTTGCATCTTTTTTCGTCTTAAATGTCCATTTGGAATTTATGGCTTTATTTCATTTTCGTGAAGAAACTATTTCCTAAGAGCTATTTTTCAAAAGAGCTGTATATTCATCGTTCATTGCTTTTTTCCAATCAGACATATGTTCATTGCCTCAGCGACTGTCTTTGGATCTTTATCATTGTTGCTGGCCACGTACGATAGATAACCGTATCTTTCAGGTGGATTTCTTATTCTGATAGATTGTCTTATTTCTCTCTCAGATATGATTCCTTCTGAAGATTCTTCAACAATGAAATCAATGGGCATCCAAAAACCTGTTTTCACTTGCCGTTTCGTCACTTATTTTGATTGGTATTTCATTGCTTCAATTCACTGATGGAATTTCGTCTTCATTCCTCACTGAATCCTATCCTGTAAATATATCACAATAAGATGTATCGTTTGTCGCACCATCTTTTGGAAACATTTGCTCATGGAAAACTGCGTCTCGACTTATTATGACTTCTTTTTTCTTAACGTCATAGAAACGATATGATTTTGAGTGTGTGCAGTATCCGATCAAAATTGCTTCTTTTCCTTTGGCATCGAGTTTCTTCCGCTTTTCTTTTGGAATGTGAATAAGTGCTAAGCAACCGAAAACTTTAAAATGCTGCAGATTCACTCTTCTTCCACTCCAGATTTCTTCAGGTGTTTTTTCTTTTGTACCTTAGGAAGATGTTCTGTTCGTTAAAAAAAAACTGCCGTATTTGCAGCTTCAGCCCAAAAACGTTTGTGTAAACCAGACTCGATGACAAGACAACTCGCTTTTTCGATTATAGTTCTATTCATTCTTTCTGCCAACCCATTTTGTTGTGGAGAATATGGAACCGTTGTTTGACGTTGAATGCCTGCATCTTCTAGAATCTTCTTCATCTTAATATGGCCTTTATTTTGTTACCAGTCTGATTTTCACAAAATTTTTGAACTTAAGGAACTTTTCCTCTACCTCATTCTTGCTTTTTAAAGGAAAAACGCAAAGACTTTTCTTTAAAAGTCATTAATGAATAGAAGCATGTACTCTGAACCTCCAATCGATTTTTGTTCAATCGCAACACAAAGATATGTATGTACATAGGTACTAGTTCTAATATTGATTCTGCTCTACTACCAAATGAGATAAACGGCCTTTGATACATGTGATACAATTGATTTTTGAACTATCGCAATCAATATTCTGCTCCACTTTCAGAATCATAGCTTGTGTGGTTTCAATACTTGGATGTCCAACACGCTTGTGCCAAAGTTCAAAGTGTGAAGCTACATTTGTTTGTAACATATGCACTTTGGTTGGGTGGTCTGTTGAGTCGGAACATATTGTTCACCAAAATTGAGTTGCAACAACATTACCTCTTTTGTTTTTCACTAAACATCCATTCTTGGAAAAAATCATTGAAAAACCCTTCTGAACAATTTTCGAGACAGATACAAAATTAATGCATAAGTCAGAACGTGAAGGACTTCTTTGAATTTTCAATTGATACCTTCATATCGACTTTACCTATACCTTGGACTTGCATTTTTGAGTTATTTGCAACAATTACCTCAGAGTTAAGATTTTCCATCTTACTTGAAAAGCATGCACTATTTGAACATATGTGAGCTGACGCTCCCGAGTCGAATTACCATTCTTCTTTGTCAGGAGCCGTGACGGAAAAAACATCCTAACATCGCATTCTTCTTTTCTTAATGGTTCTTATTCTTTTTTGGACATTTATGGCCAAAGTCGTTGCATCTTGACTTGACCAAATGAACGTCTTGAAGAAGTTTGGTTTTAATACTGTCTCCTGTAATAAGAATCCCAAAGCTTTGGATTCCCATTATCTTTGGCTTGTATTCTTCGGGAAGACCAGCTAAAAGCATTGACCCTATCCATTCTTCATCTAGGTTAAGACCAACAGACCTGAGGTTGTACGATGTATTTAAAACATCGTTAACGTACGCATCTACGGTAGAGAAATCTTTCAATTTTGTAGAACAAAACTTTTGGATGAGCCCTAACTCAAATCAAATCAAATCTCAACTTTCAACAATTTTCAATGACGTCTTTAATAGCATTCATTTTAATGATTGCATTCGATTTTATCAATCACCAATCATTTGACATTTTTTCTCTAATCATTTGGGACAATCTTTAAACATTCGTTAGAAGTTTTTGCATTCATTTGAAGGTCTTTCAATAACTTGCAGTATACTTATTGAATTTTTAACTTTGAATCAATGCAAAAAACACAAAGGCTATAAAACAATATAAAAACTTTTATGATTTTATTCTATTGAGTGCGGACGGATTGGAGCTTAAAATGATAGCAATCTTTTTGACGTTAAATAATTTCTAATAATAGATTTTGAAATCCCTGTCTCAAAGCTAAGACACTGAATGCAGTCTTTGAATTTGAATATTAGACCTAAAAACAAAAACACCAAGGCCAACGTCCAACTTTAAGGACTATTTATTCTGCTTGTGCTATCATTTACAAAACTCAAATTTGGTAAGACGTGGGCTCTTTGTGTAAATATTTTGCTATTCAACGATTTACCTAAATAAACATTCCCTAAACAACCATTTATGAATACGAAGTTTCGTTTTACAGTTAATACAACTTCTAAACGGCCTTCTTCTTTTTTAAACCCAAATCATCTTTAACATACATTCTATATATGTTTTCATTTGAAGTTTGTTACTTTGCATTATCCGAGTTCACTCTTAAATAAATACTTATTAAGTTTGATTAAGTTACTCGGGTCGTTGTTTAAATATACAAAAATGTAAAGTCTTCAACTTACGAGTTCATAACAAACTTTAAGTAAATTAAAGTTAAACAAAAGAAGACAAAATGATGTAAAAATCGTACCTAATTTTAATACCTTTGCAAACACAAAAATTCATAAAACTCATATACCTATTCTCTTTGAAAAAAGAAACTAGGTAAACTACCTAAGTCTTGGTATAAATCCTTTTTTTTAAAGTTTACCTACGCACATTGTGTAAAGTATGCTTAAGCATTCGTTTACAGCTCTTGTCTTATATTTTTTGTATTTAAGGAACATTTTCAAAGCAAAGATTAAAGCGTAAACACTTTATTCGTAACGCATACATAAGACAAATAGAAACTATAGAGTATATAATGACTTTCTTCTCCATGGATGTAATAAAACATACGTACAGTGGTGGTTACACAATAAGGCCACAAAGCGAACAAGAACATATTTTCACAATATTGTCCTTTTATTTTCGTAGGAGATTATTTTGTTTTCGAAGGAATTCCCTTGCAATCGTATTGTGTTAATGGATATGACTCTAAACTTTGTTGTTAAAAATACTACTTTTAACTGAGGACTGGGCCAATAATCCGAAATCCAGCTCATTCTAATCGGCCATTAACGATTAACGGGGGGGGCTCAAATGAGCCATAAAGCTTATACCGTTTAGTTGTATAAGCAAAGATTTCATCTTAAGATTTGTTAGTAATTTAAAAATAACTAGAGTCTTTGTTTTCACCCCATTTCGAACAGTCTTTAGTAATGCTTTAAATTATTTTCATAAGATCTTTACTGAGAGAAAGAGCAAACAATCAAGTTCTTAAACAATAACCTTGGGTTTTAAATTCCTGAAACTCGTCTTCAATTCCTTCTTACCTTATTTTGACACAAATAAATAATGTAAGGCTTTCTTTAACGTATAGTTTGTGAACAGCACTTTAAAGCTTCTTCCCAACTTATTTGTTTGCCTTAATTTGTGTTTAAACAATTTTTAGAGAAACTATGTACTTTAGAGAAACTATATACTTTATTTCCTTAAATTGAAGAACCAAATATTTTTCTCCTTTAAGACCAAAATATTTTCAAAAGATTCACACAAAACAGTAATGTGTTAAGAATTTGTCTTCGAGCTTCAGCTCCAATTGTTCGATATGTCAAAAAAAGCCAGAAATTTATTCATAACAGGTCCTGTTTTATTTTCCTACGAAAAAAATCAAACTTTCTCATTGTCTGGGTCTCTGCATTTTTATTTTGTTAGCGTTCTTCGCATTTATAGAAATACTGACAAGAACATAAAATATAATTTTTGAGAACAACTACGTTTCAATACAATTTATAACATTATTGCGTGAAATGCACCTAAACCCTTTAAGCGATTGTAATTAAGCGTTTAAGTATGGCATATTTAGAGTCTAAATTAAATACTTAGACAATAGCTTGCTGGACAACAGTGTTTTAAAATAATCTAGTAACTAAAGTTGTTAACGTTAATGTAAGGTTAAGATACACTTTATGTTATTGAGAGAAATTAAAGAATTTTTGTAAGCAATGTTCAAGAACTCATCTTTATGTTGAGTGTATGAGGTGTGACCCCTTCCCCCCTGATTGAAAGCCTGTATCCGCCCTTGCAGCGTCTGGCTCGGACGTAATCTAATCTGGTGGAGCATGTCCTTTCCCTTTGTGAGCTGTGTTACAAGTTGCGCCACCACTAATCTTGGGGCATTAGCGATTAACATTGATTGAAAAATTTTGATAAGTATAGTTCTTTAAAAAGTATTACTACCCCAATTCATCAAGCACACCAAACAGTCAGTTTTTAAGAGCTTCACTGTTAAACAAAATTCGTTTATGAAGTTGGCAAGATTGATGAACGACAATCTTGTTAAAAATAAATTTGGACAATTTGCATGCGTTTTTCCGGGTTAAGTGTATTTGTGTTGAAACGAGAAACTCAAATGAAAATAAACAACTTGATAGTTCGAACAAAATGAAACCAAGTTTAAATTTTAAGTTTGTTAGAAAAACACCTGTTAGTTATTTTGTCATTGGGTAGTAATGTGAGTGGAATAATATTTAAAACATTTGATTGATTTCACATCATTTGTTTATTTTCTGATCATCTAGTAATGCTATAAAAACAGGAAGACTTTGTGAACGTAGCCCTAATATTTCATTTTTTTTCTCAATGTTATGTTAAATTGTCAAATGAATAAAGATGGAACATTTTACAAAACCCAAAAACTGTGGTTCAAGAATAAGAACTTAATTAGAAGCTTTGCTAGACGTACATTAAAAACGTCGATAAAAAATATTAATTGAAGATATTAAATTTTACTCGAAGACATCTTCACAAAAGACCGTGTTTTTGGAATTTGATCGTTCGGAGTGACATATTGACAAACTTTTTTAATGGAAACAGTTTTACTTTAAATACACAACACTGTCGCTTCGGGTCACCAATGCACATTTTGAAATGTTTAAAGTCATACAGAGTTGGTAATATTATAGGTAAATACATATCAAAACAAAATTGAGTGTTGCAATCTTCATATCAACAATCTGTCAGTTATTTGAACATAATCGATCACTTACCACTTGCTTTGATATTTTATTAATTAAGACCCGAAACAGTGTTCACGGGTTCAGTGTTTGAATATAGTTCCAATCCAGTTTCACAATCTTCCAAAGGTGTTTGAGAGTTACAACGGAAGCGAAAATAATGGTTTTAGTGGTCAATGAGGGCAAGACCAAGTATATGCTGTCATCAAAAAAAGAATGTTGAAAGACGAAGGCTTTTACAAAACGTGACGTGCAAAGCTATAACTTTGAAGTAGTTGAGGACTTCGTCTACCTAGGCACCGCTTTAAAGTCAAACAACGACACACTAGCACTGAAATCAATCGGAAAATAACTCTTGCAAATCGCTGCTTCTTTGGAATTAGAAGGCTCTATCAAGCATCGAAAATCACCATCTATAAGACACTCATCATCCCGGTCCTCATTTATGGCGCTGAGGTCTGGACCCTGTCAAAGAAAGATGAGAGCGCCTTACTGATTTTTGGTCCCGTCTGCACAGATGGAGAACGACTAACAGTACGGGCTGTACAACGACACTGACCTAGTTAACAGAATTAAAGTCCAACGACTTAGACGGCTGGGTCATGTAGAGCGAAAGGACATCAACGCTCCAGCCCAGAGGGCCTTTGAATCCAATCCCGAGGGACGCAACGAAGTAGAGGAAGACCGCGACTCAGGTGGAGCACACAGGTGGGTGAAGACCTCAACCAACTTGGCATGCAAAACTGGAGACAGCTGGCTAGGGACCGAGCTGGCTGGAGACTCATGGTGGTTAATGCAAAGGTCCGCCCCGGACTGTAGCGCCACCTTAAGTAAATAAGTAAGTATTTAAATTCTAGAGTGGCCTCCGAATAACCATTATTTCAAACCCATAGATAATTCACAGGGTACTTAAAAAGGGTTGCGCAATCAATAGATTAATAAGGTCTCACTCTAGTTAATAATATAACCGGAGAATATTAAAATTACCTCCTCTCATGATTCAAAGCTTATAGTAAAGTGTAAAAGTATTGTAGATGGCTAAGTTATGTTTTTTTTTACGTAAGTTTATGAAATCTGAAAAAATTTCTGTACAAACTCATTTTTAATGTTAAATTTCATGAATTAATAACTTGCACATTGTATTTATGAAATATTAATATTGCATTTTTAAATTTTAATTTAGTGGTTCAATTATAAAACCACAACTGTACATATGTTCTTTGCGTACATTGTAACTTCATTTACTTTTTTCTCGGAAATTCTCTTCAACTTGAAAGTTTGCCTCATAAAAATGTCATAACATCACCTAAAGCATCAGCATCATAGAACACTCTTCCACTTTACACAAGTTAAACTGGTATCAAACTTGAAACATTTTATGAACATAAAATATATATGTTTCAGTATCTGTGTACCTCTATATTCTACATAACTATCTAACGCATACCAACACCAGTGCTGGATTAAGACTTTCGGAGGCCGTTAACATACAAGTCACATCGGTCCCTCGAGGGCTATTTTAAAAAATCAGGCAACAAACAATAGTATAGAAGCCAAATTCTTGTTGTAATTAAAGTCTTTCATGAATCAAAAACGAGACCCTAGAGGGTCTATATGGGCCCCAAAAACGGACTCAAATGAGCTTATTTGTTAATCCAGTTGTGATGACAGCTATATATTAGAATTTTGAAGCATTCCCTTACCTCGCCCACCAAAAAGTCTATGGCATAGACAACTTTAAGAAAAACTTCTCCTTTTTCGTTAAGGTTTCCAGGAAACACATTTGATGGTATATAGACAGTGCGGAACCCAAATTGAAAACAACAACAAAAAGGTAAAGTCTTTTCAAATTATATACATACTAGGTTATGGTACGTTACTGAAGCTTGGTAACAAGATCTGCATTTTGTGCATTGACACAAACAGAAAACTTTTATTTTTCAATTCGTTTTCTTTCTTTTGTTTATTTTTTGACATAATAGTTTCCATGTAAGTATCTGCCAATTTAACACGATGATAAAGTTATCCATAGAGTGGCAACTTTATTAATTACCCCTAAGAGAAGAAGACACGAATAACTGAACAATATGCATATAGCACTGACTGGCTGTGTATAGGTTATATAGTTATAGATACTTTTGTATGAAAATCCTCATCAATGAAATGAAAGACTGTGTTAAGGAAAGTTTATGGTTTCTTTATTATCATCGCTTTTATGTACGACGAAGTTTTGTAAAGCTTTTGGTTTGCTATCCAACGTATGAAGGTTTTAGTTTTTTACATCCTGATTTTCGCTTTTCTTTAGAAATTGGTAGATGTGTATATGTAAATTTACACCTTTGATAGATATTGTACTCTTGGTAATTATCACTCAAACAAGCAAGCGGATGTTAGAGGATATTACACTTTAATTGCTTGTCAATTTAAAATGAACACAATATTTTCCTAGATGGAGAAACTGATTAGAATTTGATGACGGGGACAAAATCGAAAACATAATAAATTTAAGCGATCTGAGTAATATCGATACATTTTTTATATAGAGATAGACTTATAGAATTACCTTTGTAGTCAAATGAAATACCGTGGCAAACGTGGCTTGATGGTAATTGCGTGGGACTGTCATGCATGAGGTCTTGGGTTCTGCCTCTTGCGAGGAAATGACGAATCCTTCAAGAGTAATTCTTGTCATGAAGAGTGCTGTCACAAAAGAGCCGTTCGGATTCGGCATAAAAAGCAGAACACTGATTAGGAAAAATTAAGCTTCAAAGTCAGTTGTTGTCAACAGGTGCATTCACATAAAGAAAAGTGTTTTTTTTTATATAACTTTGGTTAACGATTAAAATGGCTACAGTAATTTTATTGTTATAATTTTTTTTGTTATTATTAAACTATATTTCAAGGTAAAAAATAATAATTTTTATTTAATTATTTCCATTGGAAATATTTAAAAAAAAAAATATTTTGGTGAGAGGGTGAGAAAGGGGACAAAATAAAATATTTTCTTTTTTTGAGTGAAGTTAAAGTTAATTATTCCGCATAATTCCGCTGCAAGACTATACTCAAAATTAACTGTTAAGTGTTCATTTTAACTTAAATACAAAATATCCTGCGCGTTTTTGCGATTTCCATACAATTTTTTTTTCACTTTTCCAGTATGGCCTCCACTCTATAGCGCAAGAACATTTTTGAAGAATGGGAAAAAACTCCCAAAATACATCGAATAGACGTCGTATTATTATTAATAATGGAAAGATATGGTTTTCAAGATATATCAGAAAAAGTTAAAATAAATCTCAAGGCAAATATTAATATTGTTTGCTTTAAGCTAAGTGAAAAATGGGAAAAAATTTGAAGGCATCGTAACCGTTTTTTGACATCAAATGCAGTTTGGTTTGATGGACCTTATGATTTACCTGACTGTATTTGCGAAATCCAGCTCCTACATCTACAAGATATTGCCGTAAAATGAAATTTGTTTTTACCAAAGAGTCAACTGAATTAATTTCTCAAGAAGTTAATTCAATCTAGCAAGAAATAAGAGATTTGTCTCCAATTCTTATCCGAAATGGCGAACTCTACGTTAATGCTTACAATGATAAACGGTAAAATATGTACTGCACTTCCATTTGTGACTTCGTCTTCTCAAATGTGGAGCGAAACCAATTGAGTTAAATAAACCTCCCGTGATATTAAATAAAACTGTCGTCGATCAAAGATCTCTGAAATTTGGAATGTCTCCGATACATTCATGGATTCGTTTTATGGAGTGCTTATTACATTCGAGGACCGAATAATAAAACTAAAGTGGCTGAAGTAAAAAAAAAAGGATTCAAAAGAGGTTTAGAAGTGA
Source organism: Eupeodes corollae (assembly GCF_945859685.1). NCBI lineage: Eukaryota > Metazoa > Arthropoda > Insecta > Diptera > Syrphidae > Eupeodes > Eupeodes corollae. Next base: position 215,014,339 of record NC_079147.1, on the reverse strand, counting down.
GATGGGGTTGCTTGTAGACATGCCAACGCAACAAGCAGGTAATACGAATGATGGTAATAGCGCTAGACGGTTCTTTCGAGCAGCTGAAAATAGTTCTGAAATTACAAAACAAAGATTCTTTTGAAGGTTTTATTATTTCAACAAGAACCTTATATTTAAATGAATACCCTTTGTATATAATGCCATTTAGCGTCCACAAAATTCTTTTTCATGGAAAAGATACAGATAAAGAAGGCTTAACGTGGACGCCTGCCTGTTATGGCTTAATTCCACGGTGGGCCTACCCACTCTGACGGAGTCGAAGGAAAGCGTCGACCAGCGCCCCAGGAGAGCTTGCGCCCCCCCAGTACAATTCTGTGAACATGTTAAGGCATGTTCACACCCCTTGCTGAGGAGCGAGACCTATCTAACGCCTCTTGTACCCAGGATTCCTAGATGTTGGCAGGAACCCTGGATACCATTCGTTCCCGCGATTTTGGGTAACCACAGCCACCACGATACTCCCACAAGGGGGCCTACCTCTAAGACAGGCTGGACATGGCCGACCAGTGACAATGAGACACCAGAAACAGCCAGGTCCAGGGGCTCCTGTCTCCCGTGGTACCAGAATATAGCTTCCGGTGGAGCTTTCGCAACCGTTAAGGTCACTTCTAGATGAGTCCCTTAAGACTCGAGGCCTAGCAGCCTCAGGCATGCACACTCTGTTTTGAGGCCGAGGAGAAAACCACAACCAAGTGTGCACACCTCCCCCAATTTGACCACCCTTTTTACCCAGACTCTCAACGGATGGGCTCGAAGCAAGCACGAGCCAAGCCGTTCAAACCAGCAACAGAAACTCCCTGTTGGGGAGTGCGAACAAACATCGCATGCACTCATCCATGCTGCGAGCTCCCAAAAAACGACGATTCGCAGCCAACACTACAACAAAACACAACACAAAAACAAATACTACCGGTTACAACTGGATAGTTCACGCACAGTCGCAATCACTATGCACCCCCAGGTAATCCAAGCACACATGTCAGGCACTCCCTCCATTGCTTGTCCTTGTTCTATGGATCCTGCCCTAATTGTCCAGATTCCCACCTGGAGCAAAAGGCGCATTCACCATAGCAAGGTACATGGAAAAGATACAGTAAGATCTTGCATTTTTTCTATAGGACAGCTGTCAGAAGAGGCTCAAGAAGTAAGAAATAAGGACACGAGGAGATTTAGAGAGCTATTTACTAGAAAAAAGTCGAGAGTAGATACAAATACAGATCTTTTCAATCGTCTTTTAATGTCATCTGATCAATTTATTGCAAGCTTACGTTACAATCCTATTCGAGTTCGAGGTATAATAACAAAAGAAGTTCTTTCACTATTAACTGTTGATGCTCTTTAGGAGAAAGATTCTTTTTACGACGGATATGAAAGTGAATGACAAAGTCTATCAGTGTATTTATGTATTATTATATGTGCTATTAATGTAATATAGTAAAAACAAGTAAACAAAAACAATAATTATAAAAATTTTAATGGAGGGTCTACTTTAATAATAACAACGATGAACTCAGACTTTTTTCGTTACAATTCACTTAATAATTGTATTTATCATGATTCTTCGTAATATTTATCCTTAACACAAGAATTTAAAGTTACAAATAATCTCAGAATGATGAATTTAAGAAACCAAATTTTTGTCTTAAAAATTTCTGTTTTCCTGCCAGTGAAACTTTTAAGTTTTGGTGTGTTTTTATTTAAAAAAAAAGTAGTAAACAAAAAATACTGGTTGTTTAGAATCATGAATATAATTGAAATCATTTTGTTTAAAAAAAATTAGCAGAAAGTTTAACCAACAAAAAGAAGATGTGAACATATTTCTAGCTTCCTTTTTCTCATTCCGAAGTTAACCCTTATTTCACTGAACTATGAAGTAATTCTTTAGCACTTCAAACTTCTGTGAGATTAATTTTATTAAAAGCTGAACAATCAAATACAAATGTGTGTAAAAGTTAAATAATTTATTGACATCTATATTAAGTTCCGAAGCTCTGGTTTTGTCATACAACTATAATTTGGTGAAGTGAAATAATTATTTATTTAATACACTGATCATGTTTTATGGGTCAATAAATCTTAATCCAAATTAATTGACATTTAAAAAAATCTTTAGAAATATGTGCTGAAAACTTTGAGTTTCCTTTACACTAACTAATAAGTTGAGGTTTTGACTTTTTTTTTAAATGTTGTTAGCAAATTGAAGTTACTGATTTTTTTCAATATATTCAACATACAAATATAGAAATATGTTTGAAAGGTTGAATAGAAAAACATTGACTTACCAGATTAAACTTAATTCAATTCAAATATTTGAAATAATTTTGAGAACAAATCCATTAAGATACTGTTTTGCCAACTTAAGCAGCAATTATGCGCCATATTCGAAAAAGTTCTGGAAAAAAAGAAGAAAAAGTATTAAATAAGCTATCGATTAAAAACAATTACAGTTTTAATGAAAAATTGAATAGAATTGAAAAGACTTTGAGAATAGTTAGGCCTAGCTTTTGCGGATATTTTTTGCCTTTGAAAAGATTTGATTGTGTGAAAGTTTAATCGATTGTTTCTAAAACGTTAGTCTTGCGAAATAGTTAAGCTTTTTATGTGCACTTAAATTCTATTGAAGTAGATCTTAGTTTTGATATTATTTTCTTTTCATTCAGTATTCTTCATTCTTGGACAGAATTCAATAGAGAGGCCTTAATCTGATAGTTGACCGTTGCCTTACTAAAACTTTTGTATCTCTCGAGCACTTTCATAAACAATGCTCTAATAAAACAGATAGTTGCATTCCTTCCCTCAAACAATTCAACCACAATACCCGTTCTTCTAGGAATGCTCATCAGTTTGCCCTTGAGCCTAATTTCGGACGTAGATACTGTAAAGTAAAGATTCTTGCTTTAGTCGAACTACACGAATGTGGAATGCTTTACCAGGCTCAATATTTCATACTCATGGCAATGTGCAGACATTCAAAACCAATGTGCATCGGTTTCTCCTTTTTAATCCAATCCTCCCTTCCAAATTGCTCGCAATGTGTTTAATCACTATTGGGGTATTCATATAAAAAAAAAAACATTTTTGCATTTTTAAGCAGCAGAATGATTATAATATGTTTTATATCAATACAATCATAACATATAAACTGCTATGCCTTATTTTGCAATTTTAGTTTTGCGAAACACAAGTCAGTTGTGATGATTTATGAATTGTAAGTTAACAGTATGGATCAAGGAGTTTCAAAGTAGCGTAAGACGTGATAAGCGCAATTAAATCATCGCTTTGGCTCAAAAAGCAGAAGACATCAAAATTAGGTACGACAGTAGAACTCTCTATAGGATAACCAAAGAACTTTGCTGATTTTCAGAGCTCGAAACAACATCCGGTGAGAGATGTATGTAGATGGTTCCCTGCTGATCTCGGAGGAGGAATCAGTTAAGAAGGTGAAAGGAACATTTACCTTTTATTTAAAACCGATGCAACAAATTCCAAAAGAGTTGAAATAGGGATTGATTGTCAAGCTCCAAAAGAATGGAGACGTGATGAAGTGCAAAAATTGAAGAAGCATCTGCGTTTTGGCTGTAGTCGCCAAAATAGAGAACATCTCGAAGTTTAATTTGAATTTATCACATCGCTACATTGCAAATCGTCATCGATCAGGGAATATCGATCACAACTTCACCTGCTGTTCATAATTTTGGCAAAGGCTTTCTACAACGTAAACGACTTTTAATGGGTCCAAATCTTACTTTGTACACTTGTATGTTGTCAGAAAAGTTTGAAGTCTAAAGTGGAGTCAGACAGATCTGCATAATTCACCAATTTTGTTCTTATTGGTAATCAGTAATGTGTTGGGGGCAGCCTTGATAGGAAACCGAGGGATTAGATGGATTCTGTCAACATACCTGAAACATTCTGACGGCGGTGACAAAGAATGCTTTGTATCTTATAGGATAATGTATTTCTTTGAAATAACAACTAAGTGAGATAGAAAAGTAGAAATCGTAAGTTTAAAAATAAACAAGTTGAAAACTAAGGTGTTCAGTAGAAAAAGTAGAGTTTACAATATCTTGGAATTATTTTGTATACTAGAGGAACAGACAAACGTGTTGCTAGCAGTATCGTGAAATCTCAGGCTGAGCTCGAGGTGTTGTCAATTTTCACAGCTTGAAGAAAATGCTACGATTAATCCGCTTCATAGGCAGCACCTGGAAAATAACAGCAACAATAACCAGGAAACTGTCTCCGAAACATCTTACAGGTTTTCTGGCCCAATCGTGAATCTAATCAATGAGAAGAAGGCAGAAGACGGAAGAGTCAAAAGACCGAGAAGAATAGTTGAGGGCTAATCGATGAAATTAATGATGAGCTGGAGGGAGCTCAAAGACATCGTTCGTCGAAAACCGCAAACAATGGCGCGTAGGAGTAGTTAAAGCTTTATGTATCGCTAGCGATTGCCCACGGACTTTATAGGTTTGAGGACCTTTATAAGTAAAAGTAAATATATATAGTTTTTTTTTAATAAAAAAAAACCACACACAAGGCTTTAAACATTTCCTTAAAATTTACTTAAGGATATGCCATGTTTTGAAAAGAAACAGACATTAAGTGAAAAATCAATATATGTACCTATCTAATTCACTTCACATCTGAATAGAATTCAATAATTTTAAAATTACATTCTATTTCTAACTCACTCTTATGTCCACAAGTGTAGAGACAAAGGTAAGATATAAGTGAAGGTAGTCGGTATACATAGTATACAAACCACTTTAAGAAGTTTATACACAATTTGTTCAATAACTCCAACCAACAAAATCTCGAATTCAGACTAACAAAACCTACATATGTATACAATAAATCTAGATACATATGTAAGACAAGGGGTGTACTTCAATTTAATATACATATATAATATATAAACTCTCAAATAATAATAATTATTTCAATCATAATATTATAGTTTTACCAAATTGAAAAAGGTTCTTAGCATAGATACTTTTATGATCCAAAATGTATTTCGAAGATAGTTTGAGAGAGAGAGCGTTTGTTGTTGAAGCACCTGTTAATATTTTACAACCATCAGAAGAGTTTTCGGTCCGAGTTCCGTATGTCGATGGATATTTCTTAGGCATCTTTGCATTCCATTTCTAGTTAAAGTAAATAATTTATAAAGTATCTTTCATCTTAAACAACAAATAGGTATGTAGTGTATAGGTATTTAGCCATTATGTTAGATGGTAGAAGGTAGAGCCACAGCTGATCAACTGTTAACTAATGGAGAACTGAACATAACCTCAATTTCTAAAAGTTATTCAAACAGTTAGAATTTGCTATCATCAGGTTCAATTTTACCACAATATTTTAATGAATGCATCATGCCACACACACATAACAAAACACATTCATGCACACACATACATAAATGCACAACTGGTGCATGCTTCCAAATACTGATGCTACAAGATACTCTTGAATATTTGCCTTAATTTCGGCTTCTTGTTATGTTTTTGCATGGTAAAAATAGATGGATGGGTAAGGTACTCAAAAACATATCTGACGAAGGTTCCTTTTGGCTTTCACGTATAAAGGTTACCCAAACAATTCGTGTAACAACAATACCAACTATACTGTAGGTAAGGTATCCACATCATCATACCTTGGCCTATTTTTTGTGAGGCTTGTTTGGATTATATGTATTGGGTTCTGGTTATGGGGTGTTTATAGTACTACCTGAACCTTAACATGCTTTTGCAAATCGATATTTAATAGATTCGACAAAATCCTATACCTATACGAATCTCTGTTCCTATCTAACGCTATCCTTTTGTCTTTCTGTTGCCAGATTATTTGAGGGTTCTTCGCATGGGTTATTTTTCATATTTCTGTTCGGTTTTCAATTTTTTGTTTTCGAAAATATTGTATGATTCTTATGCCCAGTATTTAGTTTTTTGATATCGATTTTGCTAAACCTTCCATGACAGGTTGAAACCTTTGTATTTATGTATACTTCTTGTGACACATAGAGATTCCTTACGAAAATGCTTCTATAGAAAATCGAATTTCATCATAGACTTTTGCAGAGATGTCCTGTAGAGTTTTTTTGGTAGAAAATTCCTCACTGTGAACCTAGTAATTGTTTGTTTTTGAATACAAACTCTTCCAAAAATAAAGTCATTAAAAACCTTCCAACAGTTTTTCATTTTAGTACGATAAATTCACATTGACAGAATTGAATTTCCAAACGTTGGGTGGAGTCTTGCGACACGTGATTTTGTATATAGGAATTTTCAGAAAGTTGTATACATGTTTATTTATTTAAAAATCGTCAGCAAGCTCCACAAAGATATTTGGAACACTGGCGACGTGGCATCAAAAAAATATTCCGCGAAGTAAGGAAGACATACTTAAGGATAGGACCATATTTGAGCTGGTTCGCTCCTTATCTAACCACCTTCAATTTCACACATCAGGCTGGTCGTTTTTCTGTCTTCAGTTATTCATGTCAAACCGTATAAGTAGTTGCTTCTAATTAAGTACGTCAATGGATTAAATAATAACTTCTGTTAATATTCTATCGTGCTGAGAAGATTCCGAGTTATAGCAGGAAAAGAACGTAAAGCAATATAGTTTGACATAGGAACTGGTTTGAAAAATTAGTTCCATGAGATTTTCAAGAAATAAATGTGGGAGCAGGAAAAAGGAGATTCAACGATAAATTGTGGGTGTCAAATATTAACGTAAATTAAGTATTAACGTAATACAGTACTGTTGTTGCTATTGATGTAGCCATAACGTGTTTTCTTAAGAACAAACCTTTTATGTGCAAGTCCTTGAAAATTACTAGTCCTCTCAGGGTGTCTGGCGGCAGATTTATATTTTCCAAATTCAATTAAGAGAAATCAATTAACTTCCCATAGGAAGTAATTGTAATGGGTCCGAACTGTCAAATTGAAAATTTTGACATTTCTCGACGTTTCAAGGTCCCTAGAGCCGAAATAAAAGATTTTTAGAAAGATGTCTGTGTGTGCGTGTGTACGTTCATTCGCACGTCCGTACGAAGGTGCGTCCGTACGCCCGTACGTTCGCGTCGTTTTTTTCGTCGTCCATAGCTTAAGAACCAGAAGAGATATTGACATCAAATAAATTTCGTTATACAGATAATAATGCAGAAAGATACAGAAAGGGCTTTCAAGAAAATTGCGTGGGTGGTTTTTACCATAGCAGTTTGAAAAAACTCTCATGAACCAAAAACGCTAGAGACTTGAAAATCCAACTATAGGTTTTTTATAAATCAAAACAACTGAACCAAAAAAATTGTCACCTCGAAAATTTTACGAACACCAAATGATTTTATCGCCAACACAATTTTGTGCAACAAAAAATATCGTTTTTAACACCTGGTAAGATTTTAAGAAAAATCGAATTGACAGTTTTTTTTATAAAAAAATAAAAACCTAAAAAAACATTACTCATAGTTGCTAAAAATTGATTTTCGACTCAAATATCTTTTCAAAACCTTGAGATATTGGCTTTAAACTTCTTTTATATTTTTAAAAATATTGTTGTCAAAATTCAGTTAAATTTTAAGAAAAATCGCATTGACAGTTTTTTGACAAAAAATAAAAACTTAAAAATAAATTTAACAAAAATTGTAAAAATTGTTTTTCGACTTTCTTATCAAAACTTTGAGATTATGACTTCCAGCTAATTTAAACTTACAATTAATATTGTTTTCAACATTCAGGAAAATTTTGAGAAAAATCGAATTGACATTTTTTTACAAAAAATAAAAACCCAAACAAAAAAATTAATAAAAGTAATTAAAAATTGATTTCCGACTCAAATATCTTTTCAACACTTTTAGATATTGGGTTTCAACTACTAATAACTTTTAAAAAATATTGTTGTCAACACTCAGTAAAATTTTGAGGAAAATCTAATACAGTTATTTTTACAAAAAATAAAAACCTGACAAAAAAACAATAATAAAACTTGGTAAAAATTTACATTCGACTTAAATAGCTTTTCAAAAATTAAAAATATTGGCTTCAAACTTTTTATTTCACAGAAAATATTATTTTTGATAGTAGTTTTTTATTTAATTAAAATCCAACAGTCCGGTTTTTCATAAAAAAATAAAATCTATAAGAAATAGTACGCAAATTTGATAAAAATTGATGTTCGGTTCTTGATATCTCTTAAATTAATTTAATTTATGTAATTTGTAAAAATTTAAGGAATGCTACTTCAATTTGTAAAACTTTGTTTTCGACTAAAAATCTATTTAACAAAACTAGATTTTCAAACTAAACTATTTCTTTATATGAAAAATATTGTTGGTTTATAATTTGTAAGAAAAATTCAACAAACAACTTTTTAAACTCAACACGAAAAACTACAAACTTTTAAGCAAGACAAATAGACAGACGGGATGGGAAGTTATCAGTGTGGGTGGCATCCCAGCCTCTTTTTTAATATATTTTTGTATTTGAAAAATTAAACGGCAGACTAATAATGCGGATTTCAATGTTTGAACATAGTGGCATCCAAATGTTTTCAGTAGAGATGAACGGACTGTTCGAAGTGAAGCATCGTGTCATTTCTTTATACAAAAAATTCATTGGGATTAAGTCGTACCTTGGTGGCTACGAGATGTCCCCAAAGCGACTGATAAGATTTTGAGGGAAAGTACGGTACCATCCTGTTCGAACCACGTGTGCGATTAAAACGATGGATGATCTTGCAGGTTAGGCAGAAAGAAATCCGTTGTCATGCGTCAGTAACTGTCACTATTGACATTTGTCGCTTGGCCGTGAGCATTCTCAAAGAAAAAGTGATACAAATATCATCATGTGTGGATTATGGGTTCTGGGAGCCCATGAGCCTTATTGCTCAAAAAATAATTGGAATTCACAGCACGAAAAAGCTACAATATCGTCGCTCAAACATTTTTAAAAAACACAAAATCATTTTCTTTGAGTTCTTGAATAATCGTTCTCATAAGTCTCAGACAGGCTGCCTTTTTGCGTATCGATAGTTGTGGATATTCACGGAAACTGTTCACGATGCTCACTTCACCAGTACTATATCGTGGCTGAGAAAGCCGCACGATCACTGATTCCAATGACACCGTTTATTAGTTTTTAAAATAATCGTATTTAAAAACATAAATCTGCCACCAGGTACCCTGTATTTATAAACCTCCTCCAATAGTACAGGCAAATGTGAACGGCAGATTGATTTGTGCGAAAAAAACCTGTATGTGTGCATTGAACACCGCAGCGTCAATCTTGATTCACAGCGCTTTAAGATGGAGCGAGTGTGCACAAATCGACTTAAACTAAATACAAATTTTTTTTTAAATTCAAACAAATCCAAAATTTAGTTTCATTTCAGAATTATTAGCTTACTTTTATTCCATTTAACGAACCGTTGTCAAAATTGCAGGAGTTGCCTTAGTGAAGCACCGAATTGATTTCTCAAGAACTTTCTTTAGGTGTCTTGTTCCAAGAAAAAACGTATGCAACATACAAAATTCTAAGATATTTTCCTTAACCTTATAGTGGTCACCATCAGCGTACATATAATTGAGACTAGAAAAAGAAACCATCACTATGTGGCAAAAAGTAAGCTAAATTAAAAGTTGGTATTTTTATTTCAAAGACATTTTTAAACATACACTTGTAGATATTTGAGGACAAAGGTACATAAGCCAATCAAACCAAAACCATATTAAATGGAAACGTCCAAAAATAAACACGGAATGAAAGAAAGAGGAATCAAAGAAAAAAAATCTTTTAAACCGTTTAAAGCTTTTACAATTTCAAACTTTTTCTTTTTGTGACAAGGCGACCAAAGACGTAGGGGGAAAAAACTACGTCGACTACGAGACGGGACATCGCACGAGAATGCAATTTAAAACCATATCCTTGTTAAAAAACAAAAAAAAAACATACCACACACCGTTGTTGTCGTACCGTCTCGTCTTCGTCGTAATCATCATCATCACCATCCTCATCGTCATTGTAAACATCAATTGCTTACTCTAGAAAACCTCTTTTCTACATAGTTCAAAGTTCATATAAAATATTTCCACACATCACACTGCGGCAAGACCTATAGATGATATGATGCTGGGTTTTGCAAGTTTCCCTAACTACTCGTGCTATCGTTACCTTAGGGACCTCATATGCTACAAGTTCCCATCTGGAAGAAGTTTTGTTACACTGTGCACTAGAACTGTGATGGGAGGTGGGTTAAGGTGAAAGGCATATGTATGATCCTTATACAACTTCCTATTGGGGTTGGGTTTGAAAATTGCATTTAGATTGTAAGAAATTTAATTCCATTTGATCTCTTTGAGTAATTTCATTTTGTCGTTTAAACAGCAATAAATTTGTACAGGAAAACTTACTGTTATAGGTAATGTTGTTAGACATTTAAGTGATTAGATGTGTCAGCCTCAGCGTGTGTGCGTCAGCGTCTCTCGTTGTCTTCGTCATCTTCGTCGTCTTTGTAGTATTACGTTAAGAACTTATCATACTGGCAGACTTTTTTCGAGGTACAAAGAAGGTAACGTCAAATTTATGTTAACTAAGATATATGGCAGTTTAATTCGACAAAAGTTTTAATTACTGTTATGTTCAATATGCAACACACGAAGCATAGTGCAAAGATATTAAGTTTTGGAAAATAGTTCGCAGGCAATTTTGTAGCATAAATTTGGCAGAATCACTCCGCGTCGTAATCTTAAAAAAATATGAAGAATGGGAAGCATTGTGAGCCTTTTATCAACATTCTAGCCCTTAAAAGAATGATGTAGTTAAAGACCAGGCTTCACTGTAATAACATACAGTTGTGTTCGTAAAAATAACAGTTCTGGTAATATTTATTAGATTGTCAATTATTTAAAGAACGAACATTTAAAAAAAAAAATAACATGTTACTTGCATCTAACAGTCTTTCGTTTTCATATTAGAGGTTTTAAGCTTGATGTTACTCTACTTTTCCCGGTGAACACCCATTATTTCAAACTCTCTGGATATACAGTGTTCATTGAAATAGCAGTGGTTTTAATTTTATAATTAAAGTGTTAAAAATTCATTTTTTTAATATTTCGGTAAATAAATATTTTACTATATAAAGTTTTCAGTATTTGTAACATAATAGCTTATAAAAAATTAATAAATATTAGCTCAAAAATAAACAATCAGACGGTCAAGACACTGCACCGAAGAAATTCGAAAAAAAAATGGTAAAAACCTACCAAAATATTCAAGACATCCTAGGCTGCTCAACAAATATGGTCAGTAACCCCTTAAAATGGCAAAATAAACCGAAAACGCGAGGCCCAAAAAGGGTGACTACTGAAAGAACTGACAGAAAAATTGTTCAGTCAGCAAAAGAGAGCCCTTCAATAGGCTCTAGGAAAAAAAGAGATGGGCTTCAACTGTCTGTTAGCGTTGTCACAATACGAAGACGTCTTTTATAAGCGAAGTTACCAGCCCGAAGTCCACGCAAGGTACCATTCTTGACGAAAAGGCATGTGGCAAGGAGAATGCAGTTTGCTAAAGCGCATGGAGATTGGGCAAAAGAGAAAAGGAGTAATGTTTTGTAAAGCGATGAAAGCAAAGTCGTCCTTTTTGGGTTCAAGGGTCGTCGAGAATATGTGAGAAGACCCTTAAATGCAGCATACTATCCACGGTACAGTATAAAAACAGTGAAGCATTTTGGAGAAAAAATTATGGTATGGGCTTGCTTTTCATATTACGGGGTCGGGCCTATTTATACCATGGGGGATATAAGGGATGCAACCGAGTATGTGAAAATTCTCGAGGAGGTTAAGTTACCCTGTGCTGAAGAGGAAACGTCTTTGGTTTAGGTATACCAACAAGACTCTGACCCAAAGCATGCGTCAAAAAAGGCAAAACCATGGTTTACGCAGAAGAAGTTAACTGTTATGGAGTGGCCCGCTGATTCCCCCGACCTTAACCTCATCGCAAATTTATGGGGGGATGTTAAGAACGCAGTTCATGAAGCAAAACCTTAGAATTCGAAAGAATTGTGGGAAGCAGTGCGTGATTGGTGGAATGCAATACCAGTCGAAAGGTGTCAGGTTTTAGTGGACTTTGTGCCACGTAGATGCGAAGCATCATAAAAAACAATGGTTATGCAACAAAGAACTAATTGTAAGCTATCATTATTTGTACACTTTCATATAACTTATTACATTTTTTCTTACTTCTTACGTAATTGATCTAGTTCTTTGTCATGCACTGCTATTTTTATGAACAGCCATATATTTAAAAAAATGGTTTTTGGTGTGACAAAGCTAATGGTAAAAAATCGATAGTACTTACTTTCTGTTTTTATGAATAAAATATTTTACTTTTTTATTAGAAATTTAATGAAATATATTGTAACGTTGATATTGAATGCCTTTTTGTTTTATTCAGAAAGCACTGCTATTTTCATATGAACACAACGGTATATTACTTAAATATGGTACCTAATTGAATTAATTAAACGTTCAAATTACCTAGACAAATAATAACTTAATATACTTTCTTTTCGAAGATTTCTAAATGACAATTTGGAGTATAACAAAAATTCATTATGCAAATGACCAAAGAGAAGTTTTTTTTAAAGAAATTATAAAAATTTTATATTTTTGTGAAATCAAACTTTACGTCTTTGTTCATAGGTTTACCTTAATTTTTACGAAAATAAACAAAACAAGATGTTTGTATAATTTATTCACAAATCACTTATATCAGCAAACACTGAAATAAAAATAAAAAAAATAATTAGAAAATTGTGGAAAAAAATTAAATGAAAAAAAAAAAACAGATAGTCATACAATTTTAAATTACATGCCGACTTAATTTATAATGCTATTTGTTGCTATTCTAAATTGATTGTATCAAAGAAAATCCATAATTGCGTTGGTCACTCTCTATAGAGTACTTAGAATGCATTATTAATTAACCAATTTTATAGAAACGAGCCTCAAAATAATTGAAATACAAATTTTTCCAATCGATATTTTGCATTTTTACCATAAACTTCTCCAGACGTTTCTCAGAAAGTATGTATATATATTTAATAACTTGTCATAGGAAGTTATTTTAGAGGATCGGTCCAATGTGTGGAATTAAAAATTTTGACATTTGTCTACGTTTCAAGGTAGCTGTGCGTGTGTAGGTCCGTACGTTCGGGATACTAGTATAGATATCGACTTCAAATAAATTTTGTTTTACAGATAATTTCATCTAAAGATGCAGTAAGGACTTGTCGAAAAATTTTGGTTGGCCCAAAATATCTTACGAACCAATAATTCTAGCGACTTTTATTTTAATCTTTTATCATACATCATAACGTGATATCAAAATGACATTTGGTAAAACTTCGAAAAAATCAAAGTACTATTTTCAATAAAGCCCCAAAAAAATATTTTAAGAACAAAAAATTACATTATTTGGTAAAACTTCGAAAAAATCAAAGTATACCTACCGTTTTTTAAAATAAAACCCCAAAAACCATTTTAACCAAAAGTTGGTAAAAATTATTTTCAGACTCGAATATTTTTGAAAAAACTTGTTTAACCTTTAAACTAATTTTATCTTACAACAAATATTATTGTTAGTATTTATTAAACCACTTGTATTAGTAAAGATTTCATCTAAGGATTTCATTTTGCTATAAAAAACAATTAAAATATTTGTTTCCACTCAATTTAGAATTTGAAAAAACTTTATTCATGCTTTGAATTATTTTCATAAAGTTTGTTTCTTAGAAAAAGAGCACATATTCAGGTTCTTTAAAAGAAACCTTGAAAAGAGATCGTCAATTTTATATTAAGTTGCCTTTAAATTTCTAAAACTAGCTTTGAATGTTAGTATTACATTTTTTTGACACACTTAAATAGTAATCATACAAATTTCGAACTAGACTAGAATAAAACATGACAACTGTCTGTCTGTCCTGATGGCCCCTACAGTACAAACACTGCTATTTTTCTGAACACAACTGTACATATGTAGCTTAAACTCTAGTTCGGACAACTCAGATTTTAGGATGTTGTTATTTTCAATAGTGTAAGCCTAAAATACAACGGTGCTAAATTTGTGTCAGAATCCTAATTTTTAGCCATTATTAGACTTTTTGTTTAAGACTTTTAATTTTTTCTTCACTGTCATTAACAGGGTTTTCAGATAAGAGGTTTTAATGCGATATTAAAAAAAAACTCGTCTTTTCTTAAGAGAAATCAATTGATATGTATTTAATTAACATTAACAATGTTCAAGAAATAGCACTGTCTAGAAACTTTCCTTTCAAAATTTATATCGTTTTGCTAAATGAACAGTTCTTCAATGTTGAACAATTTATTTCATTTACAACAATTCCACACAAATTTGTTGAATATGACTAACCCAAGATTTTGATGATTATTCATCATAGAAACAATGATCTGCTGAGAAGACGTGGTTTGTTTCTGGTGCCATTGTTTCTAACTATATGTGATCTAAACTTGCTGTCAACCATTGTAAAATTATCGGGCGGAAAGTTTGATTACATACTAATAATAGCCGTGGAATTTCGTTATTCGGAAAAGTGTAAAATAATTGTGTATTTTTGTTTTCAAATCAATACAAATTGATAACATTCCATAAATTGTTTTTTATTTAAACAAATAAAAAGTTTCCTCTCAATGACTTTCCAATCGTGACTCTCTCCACCAACACAACTTAATTAACACAACTCAAATAACCCACTCACAATCACAACTATACAAATCGCTAATACCTAAATACACCTAACAATGTCAACAAAAACACGCTCTTCTCCCCGCAGCCAAAACTCTACCTTGATAGACTCACCCGCTAACAAATCATCTTCATCGAGATTACCCTTAGCTAAAACCGGGAAGCTTGATGATCACTCCTGGATGGACAATAAACTACGTCAACATAGTGATTTTATTTTTAAATTACTGTCACAAAAACTTGAAGAGACTGGAAAAAGAATAACAGAGGAGCTAGGTCGCGAAATTAAAGACATTAAAAACAGTTTAAATGATATTAACAACCGTGTCGAACAATTGGAAGCTTTCAATGTTGTGTTGATATACAAAAGAATATGAACTCACTTAATAATGAACTTAATAATTTCAAAACGTCACTTGCTAATGTCACCGCTGAATGTAAAAACACTTTTTTGTCAAATGAAAATCTTAAATCCGTTTTTAATTTAATTTGCGATACTATTAATATTAAACCTTCAACTTTAATTAATTTTTACCGCTCATGCCCGAAGAAAAACAACTTAAACTCTGCGGTCAACATAAAATTTAATTCACCGTTCGATAAAAACTATGTTTTAACCTCTATTGCTAAACGTCGAAGAGTAAACCACAAACAGCTGTGTCTTGCTGATGTTCACTTCACCACCGCGTCATCTTCTTCCATCTATATACGCGAGAGTTAACACGACGGAATAGAGCGATAATGAAACGTGCAATTGAATTAAGAAGATGTAAACAACTATCATCTGTTTTTTCTGCACGGGGAGTTGTTTATTGGCGTCTTTCTTTTTTAGTTCAGAGCAGAGCTCGAACTGTCAAAAAAATAATTGTGTTTCTTTTTGGATCGTTCAGAGCTTCAAATTTGTTTTTCTTTTTTAGTTCTGAACATGTTCAGGGCGCGCTCTGTGAGCTCAGAACAAAATAACAGAGAAAACGGAGCAAAATGCTGAACACAAACAATTCGATGTTTGAAAGCCGTCAAAACAAAAAGAAAGGGCGGAAGAGGCTGGTCGCTCTGGTGCAGAAGGAAAGATAATCTAAAAAAAACTAATTGCATATAGCATTTTTATGAATAAAACTTATTTCAGGCGTCAACGTTATGATTGTTTTTTTTTTAATTAATTTGATTAAAGAAAATTTTGAACGCCTTCAAACAGACGACATTTCAAATCATGACAGTTTAGTGCTCAAGTTGTTTCATAATTAAATCCGAGAGCTCTGATCATATTCTGCCCTGAACTCTATTCTAGTCTACTCTGTTCGCTCAGACTCTGCTCAGTGATCAGCTCTGAACTTAAAAAGAAAAACGCCATATGTAAAACATGGGGCAAATGACACCGCTGGGACTTGTAGACGTTACCAATGGCGGATCCAGAGGGCGGTCGTAGGGGCCATGACCCCCCTGGGAGATAATTTGTTTGTATTTTTGTAGGAATTTCCTTCAATTCAAAACTAATCGTATCGAGCCAATGGATATGACCCTTTTTATATTTTTATTTTTTGTTGTGAAAACAAAATTTGTATTTTACTTTCTAAACTTTGTTGCAAAAAGTACCACTGAGGGCTGGACCAAGAACATAGTATGAATCTGACATTCAGCCCTATTCCAAAAACTTAGCACAAATTCATCAAATTTTTACCAATGGACGATCCAGGGAGGGTCATATGAGCCAAAAAGCTTATGCAGTTAAGTTGTGTAAGTAAAGATTTGTTAGTAATTTAACGACATTTACATGTATTATCATACATTTTTTTTCCAAGAAAAAGAGCAAGGATTCAGGTTTGTAAGAAGAAACCTTAAATAAGACATCTTCAATTTCAATTCCATCTTATTTTTGTATGCACATAAATAGTGAACATTGAGTGATTTTTACTTGCGACACATAGAAACTATGTATACGATGTTAGAAAAGTTAAAAAAAAGTGGGTCCCCGATTCCATCCGTGTGTCTGTCTGTCCTGGCCCCTTAAGCATAAGCCACTGCGCCGATTGAAACTAAGCCGAAAAGCTTAAGGCGTTTTTTTGTTCATTTTTTAATACAAAAAATAACAGTCCCCATACAAATTTTTTGGTGAAAATTCGAAAATTCGAATTTTTTTCAGAAATGAACCGATAGATTTTTTTGGAACTTTCTTTATTTTTTTCTCAATTCGGCTTCTTTTTACAAGAAAAACATATTTTGGTATTGTTCCAGAAGTGTACCCCTGATAAAGCAGTTATTTTGTTTTCAAATTTTCTCCAAAAACTTTATCATATTTCAATAATCGTGTCTTTCTTTGTCGATATTCAAATTTTCAAACTGATGATGATTTTTGATGATCGAAAATTTCTGGATTGCAGCCGGGCAATAAATTACTTTCTAAATTGATTTTCTGTTAAATAAAACTTTTAAGGTCGTACCAAATTAAAGAAATCTATATTTTAAAGGGAATTCGGCTTAGATGTTCTAGAACTGAGATTTATCTTTAAGCTTTGAATCTCTTGAGAACTGAAGTGAAAAGAGATTCCGAAACGTGTAATTTGTGACTGCCACACAAAAGATTCTTCACAGCTTATTTGTTTATTTTAGTTTGTTTTTATTTTATATTCAGAGGGAATATGTACTTAAATGCACTTATTTCCATAAATTCAAGAACCAAACATTTTTCTCTCCATAGTTTTAAAGTTTTGTTGACTCCTTTAAGATGAAGCATCAGCTCCAATCCAAACACTAGTAGCGATAGCAATAATAGACTCCCGAAAATTGTGTCCGAAAAAACTGTGTAAAAAAAACCTGAAAATTCTTGATATCAGATTCTTTTTCATTTTCTGGGTTTCTTGAATTTTTGTTGAGTTTTTCGCATTAATATAAATGGCAACAAAAAATAATATATTTTTTTTTGGAAGAATGCAAAGTTAAAAAAAAAATCGTACATTTCTCCATGAAAGCAATAAAAACCCTCTAACCTATTGTGTGTTGCTCTTAAATATGGCATATTTAGAAAATTGGTAGAATCTTGGTATGCCTTTATATAAAGAAAGTCTGCTAAATTAAATAGTTAGACTATAACTAGACTATTAGACAATAGCGTTCTTAAATAATTTAATAACTAAAGTTGTCACTTAAGCCCTTCAAATGTGTAAATGTAAGGTTAAGATGCGCATTATGCTATTTAAATTTTGTTATAAGCCTTCTTTAAAGAACATTTTTAAGCGGTAAGTAAAAACTCGTCCATATGTTAAGTGCGTGACCCCCCCCTGATTAAAAATCTGAATCAGCCCTTGGACGTTACCAGATCAACATAAAACGAATTATTATTATTATTTCTATCATATTTATAAATGTTTCTCACTTCAACAAATTTACTTCTATTATTATTTTCTCTCTTAAATATTTGTTTTCTTTTTAATTTTTGCTTTTTATTAACTGTTTACTTACTTACTTGTTTTCTTTTTAATTTTTGCTTTTTATTAACTGTTTACTTATGCATATAATTTTCTTTATATCTTGCTATAATTTTTCTTGGTTAAGGGATGAGCTTAGTGATGAGATCTGTTACATAGCGGGTTATCGTGTTTTTCGATTTAACCTATTGAGAGTGGTGTTGCGATTTATGTTAGGAACAAAATTAGATGCAAACTTAAACTTTCAGCTAATTAGGAAAGTGTTTTAGAATTGTTATTCGTTGAAATCGTAGATAGGCCAAATAGATATATTGATTTCTAACCGCTGTGTGTGGTATTGGAAGAAATTTCTTTGAGCTCTCCCAATATTGTGCTCTGTGGTGATTTCAACTGCGATATCTTGCATCCTAACGTTTTCACAAATTACATGTTATCTTTTAATTTAGTACCAGTTAACACCAGCTCCCAAGAATAATGTTGCAATAACTTTCGGCTCCTGTTTTTTCTATGCATGATTTGATTTTTCGAATACCTAACATTGGCCTTAATTATTCAGATGAAAAAAATACTTATCGTGATTTCTATAATATAAATGTGCAAGAACTTGAAACTCAAACTCGAGAAACAAATTGGGATTCTATATATTATATGCCTTTCTCAAATAATCAAATGGAATTCTAAACACATAATATCTCTGAACTGTATACCTACCATGCCCCTTTAAAAACAAAAACTGTTAAACAAAACCTTGATGCAACAGCGAGATGACACCTAAACGAATTGGAAAAGATATAGACTAACTGAGCTGCGTCGTATGTTTTGCTCACTCCGTAATAGAGTAGTAGCTATGATACGATAGGTTAAATACCAACATTTTTCTCAACAGCTTAGCAAAAGTTCAAATGGTCGCCAGCTCTGGAAAAATCTGCGCATAATCGGAATCGGAAAGACAAAATTCGGTGCTGTTGAGGAGATTGATGGCAATAAACTTAATGAAAAATCGTCTTTTGACTTGAGATGATCATATAAATGGACTCGTTGGTAAGGTTTATGGAGTACTTCGTACGTTAAAAACGCGTTTGCTTCTCGATATCGCACACTAACCAAAATATTGTTTTAACAGAGTAAGAAGGGCGACCTCAACAGATCTCATCAGCTTATTATCCCTCCTTACTCATATTTAACGTCGGAGCGTCAATTTTTTGTAAATTCGGTTAAGCTTTGGAACACTTTACCTCGTCGTATAAAACAAAATCTGAACGTAACAAGCATAAAAAGAGTGCTTAGATCTCACTTTTTATTATAAACATTTGTAATAATCATTGAATTTTTGTAACTTATGATAGTTTTAATAATCAGCCTTTTTGTAAAATAAGCTTACAGATACTTTATAAGATTTTAGATCTTAGATACTGTTTCTAAGCAATTGCGATATAAATAATTAAAAACAAATTTGTTATTTGAATTTATTTGAATTTTATTCTCAAATCATCTAATTTATGTTATAATTCGTATTACGTTTTTAATGAAATATTAACATTTTAAATATAACAAACAAGGTTCGTTAACTATCCTAGTGTCTCTCAGTTATCGTTGGTTTAAAATATGACATGTCCTTCACCTAGACTAGACGTCTTATAACAATCCCACCACAGACTAATCTCAGAGGAAAATAGGATGCAAAAATCTTGTCTAGTCAAAATCGCTATCACTGTTGAATGCCTAAGATCAGACTTTTAAAACTTTTAAAATAAAAAATAAAATTTAAAACTGATTCCATCAAAACTGTCTGCTTCTGATAAAATTATAAGCTCTCTCAGACTCACAAAGCAATCCTTCTCTTTTATATTTCGAATTCAAATTCCTTCCATTTATTTCATTGTTCATCAACGCCTCACACTTAAAGCAGCCTAATTTAAAAGAAGGTACATATATGTACCTAAACCTTAAGTTTATAAAACCGGAAGGCAATTTATATAAAATTATATAAATTGTACCATCCTTAAAAATGAATTTTTGGTTGTAAACCATATGATGCCAATCAATCTCAACATATCAAAAGAAAGATTGTTCTTTTTTTCTTATTTTAAAAGGCTTAATCCCTTCAAACAACATCAAGAACGCTCAGGTTTTTTAGTCGTTATCTTTTAGTTTCGTGTAGAGATATATGTTTTTATACAACATGTATGTAGTATATTTCAACCAAACCTTTATTTTTGTGATTTGTTTTTTTTTTTTGTGGGGAGGGGGCGGCGTAAAAGATATATAGAAACAACAACAAATTGATTGATGACAGTTTTTGAATTGCAAACTTTTTGTGGGATTTTATTTTTTCGTTTTCTTCTTCTTTTTCTGTATTGTCTTTCTTTTACTGTATTTCTATATCACAGCTCAACAACGAAGAAAAGAAGGACAAAAAGATATAGATATAAGGCACACAGATGCCAAAGAAAAGGACATTAATGCGACACATGGTGTCGACATTCTTTGAACAAAGTAGCAAAACAATTCTATTTAATAATGTTTTTGTGCATTCGTGGATAAAACAAAAATAAAAATCACAAAAGAGAAAGAACGTTTTTGGGCAAATTTGTCAGGATTTAAGATTTTTTATCTGCAAACTTAACTTTTGATAGAAGGTATAGTATGTAGGTAAGTTGGATTGCGAGGAGTTAAAAAGTAAGTTTTGTGTATGTCTTTTCAATTTATATGAGAATTATAAAGTATTTTCGAAAAAATTTAGCATACAGAAATGGAATTATAAGATCTTTAAAACAAGTTTTACAGCAGTAAAGTTAACGTTGAACATTGATTGTTAAGAGTGTACATATTAAAAAAAAGATTTGTGCAGAAATAATTTGTAATTATGGGAGAGCTGCCGCGGGAACGAAAATTTTAGGGCACCAATTCATTGAAATCAGAGTCAACCAGCTAAGTGAATAATCACGTTCGTCAAAGAAACGCAAAAACTTCTCCGCTATTTTCACTTCGCTCAATAGAACTTGGAATATCACAAACCACAACAAAGGAAATTTTGGGTCTGTGTCAAGTAATTAGATTTTGGAGCAGATGAAAATTGATCTAAATTTTGGTCGAAAATCATTTTTTGAGATGTCGTCATTTTTGGATGGATGGGTACGTGAATAAGCAAAATTTCCAGATTTGAAATGACACCAATACAACTGATATTCACGAAGTACCAAGAGATCCACTATTTTGTGTTGATTTCGGACTTGAGGCTTCATCGGTCCGTATAAATAAATAAAATGCACGACTGGGTCGCACGAACTTGCTCCTGTATGCAAAGAGTCTGTTTAAAAAAGTACTTATATGAGATTTAAAAATACGCTCTGAGTTACCTATGCCGCCGCGCCGCCGCGGTTTTTAGTTGATTGCTTGGTTTTTGTTTTGTTTTTTATTTGATTTTGTTTTTATGTTTTTGATTATGGATTTTGTTTAACTCATCGCTTTGGTAAAAGTTATTAAAAATTAATTAACACTGAAAGTTTATATGAATTTGTGGTAAGAGTTGAAGTTTTTGGAAATAATTAATGTTTGTTTTTCAGATGATAAGGTAAAGTTATAGGATAGCGGAACGGAAGAATGTTGTTGGATACCTGTAAAATAAGTTTGGATTCAAAGATATAAATGCCATTTGAATTGTCAAAAAAACGCACGATCTTTGTATATGAAAACCATAGTACTCTCATGAGCAGAAACTTTTAGGGGGACCAGATGCCGAGTCGTTAGTATCGAAAGTGGAGAAATTCAGCGGGAGCGAGAAAAAACTATTATTCCCATTCCCATAAGAAGCCAGCAGAATAAGGGAGATAATTAATTTTCGATCCAAAACGTCAACACAATTTCCTTCATTTTATTTGAGTCTATCCTCGTATATGTTTTCACATAAAGAGCTTCCATATGAAGGTTAGTGAATTTGTTTATGTTTTATTTATATCAATGCACTTTATATAACAAACAAAATGGCTTAATATTGTATATAATAAGGGGATGAAACAAACTTTTGCATGCTTAAGTCAGCTGTTTAGGATCTTATACCGATATTTGTTTTTATTTACATTCATAAGTCTGCTTTTACTTGGGTACGATCTTTGTATCTGAAAAATGGTTTCTATTATGTATAAAGCTACGATGCGTTCCATGTAGATTCAACTTGTTCCTTAAAAGCTTTTTTCCTTTAGATAGCTTTATTGTAATTTCATATTAGAAGAACCAGGATGGAAAATAATAAGATAAGAAAGAGGCATGACCATGAATGTTTAAATTGTAAAGCGATCGCCTATTGGTAGCAGGTAGATGTCTAATACGAATTAGGAGTAGTTCATTGGCGAGCTTAGCTTTAGGCAGATAGATAGATAAGGACATGTTTATGATGATAATGAAGGAATGTTATTGGTAGCTAAAAGGTACATACATTCCTTCTTTACTATAAGTTTTCAGCGCTAACATAAAGTTTTTACGTTCAGTTTATTTATTTTGTTAAACTTTAAAAAAATAACAAGCATACGGACAGGTACAAGAAATTGCTATTGATGTTTTGTTTACAGTCAGGCTTTTGTGCGTTTGGGATTTTAGTTATGAAGTGACACGTAAGCTGTAGTTGTAGAAGTCGTGCGTAATACCTTTAAAAATAGGTATAATGTGTATACGTTGAAAAAGTGATTCTAATAGTAAATACATATACTCTTTCTGGCCCGTTTCTTTAACTTGTACTAAGTATTTATTCTTTTATATAGACTAAGGCAAGTTAAATATGTGTGAAAGAACCTTATTCGTAAAGAATAATATTTTAAAATCACATATACAAAGTGACCAAGATATTACTTCTTGATAGACACTTTAAAATAGATTGTTGATTAAATATATCATATAAATGTGTACCAAATGCATTAATTTGGATGAAAGATAGGAATGTATTTACAATTTGGCAAAATAATGCGCTCTTTCAGGCTCATGCACAGTTAATACTTTAAAAAAAAAATATTTTAAGATTTAAAATTTTACCTGAAAAATAAGTTTGTCTTCAACAATTTAAATGCCATTTTATTAATCAAAAAACAGTTGATTTTTTAAATTTTTATTTTGAAAATCGTTAGAGCGGTTTTTTTTTTAAATTAAATTTTTATATATAAAATTTTCCAATTTTGTTCTAAAAATATTTTTGGAATGCAGTTGTTTAGTGATTGTAAATATACGTCTTATATTTGAATTTTGTAAAAAATTGTTGACCCGTTTTTGAGATATAGAATTTTGAAAAATAAAAATTCAATATTTTTTTAAAAATCCAAACAATTAAAAATTACATTTTTGTTAATCAAATATTGTTAAAGCTATACAGGAGCTTATTCAGAAAAAAAATTGTTAAAATAAGTTCATAAGTTTCTGAGAAAATTAAAAAACAAAATAACGGTTCTATGAGCGGTACCTTTCCTGAGCAATACAAAAATATGATTTTCTTATAGAAAGAAGCCAAGTTAAAAAATAAAATTTTAGAGAAAATTAAAAAAAAATCTATCGGTTTGTTTTTGAGAAAATTCGAATTTTCGTTTTTTGACCAAAAAAATTGTATGGGTGCCACTGTTAGGTTTGATCTTAAAAAAAAAATGAAAAAAACGCCTAACGCGAATCTGCTCAAAACCTTAACTTCCAAGTTTGAACTCAATCGACCCAATGGTTTAGGCTGTAGGAGCGTGGACAGACAGACAAAACCGACCGGACGGAATCGCGGGACCCACTTTTTTCGACTTCTCTAACATCGTAATATCATGTTTGATTAAAATCTCGAGTTCGAAATTTTGCACGAATGCAAAACTTGCCATATAGTTCCTATATGTCGCAAGTAAAATAAAATGCACGACTGGGTCGCACGAACTTGCTACTGTATGCAAAAAGTCTGTTTAAAAAAGTACTTATATAAGATTTTATCTGTAAAATAAGTTTGTCTTCAAAGATATAAATGCCATTTGATTAGTAAAAAAACCAGCAATTCATCCACACAACTCATCCTAGGACATTTCATCCCGCAAATGAAATATACTTGTAACCGTACTTAACGAAAACAATTGTCTATATATTCAACTATTTCGTTCAATTGGATAGCCTTATTTTAATTTCATGTTAAGAGAACCAGGATGGAAAGTAAATTACCTGAAGATAAGAAAGAGGAAGAATATGTATGTTTAAATTGTAAAGCGATCACCTATTGATTGTGTAGTTAGGTAGGTGTCTAAAACGAATATAGAATAGTTCACTTCGCCTGCACAGCTTTATGCAGATAGATAGATAAAGACATGTTTATGATGATAGTGAGTGAATGTCATTGGTAGGTATCCTACTTTCCTACAAGTTTTCAGCGCAAACATGGAGTTATTCCGTTCAGTTTATTTTTTCGTTAAAGTTCAAGAAATTGCTATTCATGTGTTGGTTACAGCCAGGCTCTTGTGCGTTTTGGATTTTAGTTATGAAGTGACACGTAAGCAGTAGTTGTAGAGGTTGTACGTTTCTTTAACTAGTACTAAGTATTTATTTTTTTATATAATCGAAAGCAAGTAAAATATGTGTTAAACAACCTTATTCTTAAAGAACTATATTTTAAAATCTAATATACAAAAGTACCAAGATAATACTTCTTGATAGACACTTTAAAATAGATTGTTGATTAAACATATCATAATCGTTTCACGGCCATAGTTGGTATATTTAATAGTTATAGTTATAAAAATACATAAATTGTACCAAATGAATTAATTTAGATAAAAGATAGGATTGTAATTAAAATTTTGTCAAAATAATTTACTAAAAATATAAATAATTAAATTAAAATAATTAAAAAAAATATTTTAAGATTCAAAATTTTACCTGAAAAATAAGTTTGTCTTCAAAAATTTAAATGCTATTTTATAAATCAAAAAACCGTTGATTTTTCAATTTTTTTTTTTGAAAATCGTTAGAGCGGTTTTTTTTTAAATTAATTTTTTATATATAAAATTTTTCCATTTTTTTCTAAAAATATTTTTGGTATGCAGTTGCATAGACATTAAAAATATACGCTATGCATTCGAATTTTGTAAAAAATTTTTTTGAGATATAGAATTTTGAAAAAAAAAATTTCAATATTTTTTTAAAAATCCAAACAATAAAAAATGCACTTTTGATAATGAAATATTGTTAAGGCAATATAAGAGCTTATTCAGACAAAAAATTATTGAAATCGGTTGATAAGTTGCTGAGATAATTAAAAAACAAAATAACGGTTCTATGGGCGGTACCATTCCTGAGCAATACAAAAATATGTTTTTCTTATTAAAAGAAGCAAAGTTAAAAAATAAAATTTTGGAGAAAATTAAAAAAAAATCTATCGGTTTGTTTTTGAGAAAATTCAAATTTTCGTTTTTTGACCAAAAAAATTGTATGGGAGCCACTGTTAGTTTTGATCTTAAAAAAAATGAAAAAAACGCCTAACGCGAATCTGCTCAAAACCCTAACTTCCAAGTTTGACCTCAATCGGTCCAATAGTTTAGGCTCTAGGAGCGTGGACAGACAGACAAAACCGACCGGACGGAATCGCGGGACCCACTTTTTTCGACTTCTCTACCATCGTAATATCATGTTTGATTAAAATCTCGAGTTCGAAATTTTGCACGAATGCAAAACTTGCAATATAGTTCCTATATGTAGCAAGTAAAAATTAGGTGGGGCAACAGTCCGTTGAGATTTTGAGTACAGTGTCAGGAATAAAAGGAACCTAAAGTTTCAAGCAGAATTCGAACGGTTAAGGGAACTTTTCATTACAAGAATTTAAGGGATTTCTCATTCACGGGTAGTACCCGTGGAAAAAACAGTATAGATGGCATGAGCAGGGTTTGCACCCATGACCTCTGGCATGACAGTCCAACATACTAAACACCATGTCACTGGTCTGTTATTCTTCGAAAATGATGCTGGCCAGGCCATCAGAGTCAACCGCGATCGCTTTAGTTCAACGATCACAAACTTCTTTTGGCCTGAATTGTATGAAAGGGACACCG
The DNA here is from genome assembly GCF_945859685.1 of Eupeodes corollae. NCBI lineage: Eukaryota > Metazoa > Arthropoda > Insecta > Diptera > Syrphidae > Eupeodes > Eupeodes corollae. The sequence goes on along the minus strand of NC_079147.1, from coordinate 214,988,062 downwards.
AAGACATAATTCGACAGAATAGTTCTACGTGCCACACAGCTCAAGATAAATGGGACGTGAATCAGTTACCAAGATCGTCGGATTTAACCTCTTTAAACTTTTTTCTCGCGGCATTCAAAAACAACCTTATCGATGCCATCTGTCCAATTCAGTCTGATTTACGTGTCAAAGTTCGTGAAGAACACGGACATCTGTTCTTATAAAATAAAATAGTTAAAGTAATTAAATTTTTATGTTTTTTAACGTCTTAAAATGACATGTTCCCATACAATTTGTTTTTGGTCAAAAAATGGGAAATTTAAAATTTTCTCAAAAACAAAACCATAGATTTTTTGTTAATTAAAATTCTGTTTCCTCAATCAGTTAAATTTGTTAAATAAAAAAACATATTTTTGTATTGTTCTAGAAGGGTACCGGCCATATAACCGTTATTTTGTTCCTAAGTTCTTTTAAGAACTTATCAACGAATTGCAACAATTTTTTTTTTCACTATACTGTCTCAATAAAATTTAATAAATAAAAAAGTCATTGTTTTTACTTTTGATTTAATAAAAAAATAAATATTAAATTTTTCTTCGAAATTCGATATGTTGCAAATGGGTCATCATTTTCTTACGAAATTGAAACGTGAAACGCATATTAAAAAACTCTAAATAATTGCATACGAAAATATTTTTATAAATACAGGAAATATTTATAACTAATACATGAGCATTTTATTTTGTATTGAAAGAAATCTATCTGTTTCCTAAATTTGAATTTCGATCAAAAAATTTGTATGATTACTACTGTTATTTTGTTTTCATTATATAGGCAGGCAGATAGATGCAATATGGACAAAACGTTCCAAGACGTGGAAAGCATATAGTTGGCTCATCAACTTTCGAGTTGGGCAAATTTCTTGGTTTATACAACTAGTAGTAGTACCTACCCGTGGCATGATGGGTAGTGCGTTGGACTGTCATGCTTAAGGTCTTGGGTTCAATCCTTGATTGTGAAATTAGTGTATCTAAATCTTCATCCCCTATTGTCTTTGAATATAAATTCTATGCTGTTAGTCTTCTTCTGACTTTAGATCTCATGTTGATTACATTGGATCTAGAGGTAATTCACTTTTAAGTTTCTTGAAGAGGAACTACAAAGATTTTAAGGATGCCTATACTTTCAAGACCTTATTCATGTCTAAAGTTCTACCTGTTTTAGAATATTGTTGTAACGTCTGGTCTCCTTTTAATGGAAATAATATTTTGAGAATCGCAAGAGTTCAGAAAGATTCACTCTATATGCACTTCAAAAACTTAACTGTTCGCGCTCTTATTGCCTTAAAAACGCTTAAATTTCGGAGACAAGTTCAAAGTGTTTTGTTCATTAAAGATATAAATGATAACAGAATAACATCTTTTGATTCGCTTTCATTAATTCCATTTCATGTTCCATCACGAGTTTTTCGCAACATAAATTAATTATTTTATTTTGTAGTAATTTTGTAATCAGCAGATATTCGAACAATTGATAAAATAAATAAAAAATCTTAAGTTTTTTCACGGGTACTGTCTCTTTCGAGGAATTGACAAATTCTCCAAAAGTAATCCTTGTCACGAAGAGTCCTTTGTCAAGTCAGCCATTCGGATTACGCTTAAACTGTAGGTTCCCTCCATTCCTGACAACAATACTCAAACACAGGAATTGTTGGGAGTCGTCATTAAGCCCTAGTTCCCAAATGACTATTGCGCCAATTAATTTATTTATTTTTAATACGACTACTACAGTCGTTTTCTTTATACATCATTTGGTTTTTAAAACGTAAAATCTCTTGGTAAAACAATGTTTTATCCAAATAATTTGATTTGAAGAATATAATCTCACTTATATTTTTAATAATTTGTTTTTCGATTTTCGAAAAAAATTAAATTGATTTTTACTGATTTTTTTTTCAAGAGACAATTTCATAAGAAACTATTTATTAGTTTTTGTATAAATTCAAATTGTACATTTTTAGATGTCATATGAAGACTAAACAAATTAAATAAAAACCCTACGCGACTCTGCTTAAAACCTTTACTTTCAAGTTTGTATGAAACGATCCAATGGTTTATTTATTTATTTACATAATTAAGAGATTTTAAATCTACAGTTAGACTACCGAATTCGAATGCATATTGCATACAACAAAATATTTTTCATAAAATAAAAATAAGCATTAACAATTTTACAACAATAAAAATATATTATAAAATTAAAAATCAATTAAAATGAAAATGAAAATACAATAACAATCTAATTTTTAAAGAAGATTTATTTAGATGAAAGTCAAATTCAATATGAGACGCAATAACATTAGTTTCACTGATAGCGGGTTATAGGTTAATTTTTTGCATAGTTAACTCTTTATGATCATCTTCACGGAATTAAGAACATACCTTAGTTGTCGCGATTGAGCCTATAAATTAATTAAGGATAAAAGAAATGGGCACTTAATATGGTACGATAAAATATAACTTATAAACATAACTGAATACATTTTTCGTCTATTTACAAGTGATTGCATACCTAAAAGTTGACATCTGGTAGTAGGTATATGACGGAGGGTCGATATTAAAATTTTTTTTGAATCATTTCAATTCTGATTGGATGAATGTTATAGAATGGATTCCAAATAACACAGCAGTATTGTAGATCTGACAAAAGATGACTAGAGCGATTTAAGAGCAAAAGGGTCTTTGAAATCTTTACTATTGCATTTAATAAATATATGCTTGACAAAGTTTAATTTAGAGTACAAAATTACGCCCAGATCTTTCTTTTCACAAGCTCTATCAAGAAAATGGCTATAAATCTTATATTCGAAGATAATTTGGGAAAAGTTACGACAAAAATAAAAACATTCGCACTTAGAAGCATTTAAATATAATTGGTTAACAAAGCACCATTCAGATAATTTACGAAGATCATTTTGCAACAGATGACAATCCGTAATGAACTTTATACATCTAAAAAACTTTAAGTCATCAGCAAATAAAAGTTGAACAGAATTTTCGAAAATATCAGGTAAGTCATTGATTCAAATTAGGAAAAGAAGTGGCCCAAGATGGCTACCTTGGGGAATACCTGAGGTTACCAAAACGGTACTTGAAACCATATTTTCAATTCAAACAAATTGAATACGATTCTTAAGGTAAGAGTCCAACCATTTCAAAAGATTTGAATGAAAACCGAAAGAAATTAATTTTCACAACAAGTAGTCTATCAAAATCTGTGTAAATAACATCAATGTGGTGACTTTTTTCGAGTTTATTTAAAATAAAATTGGAGAAAATGGACAAATTGGCAGTTGGTGATCTTCCTTCTACGAAACTGTGTTGAAATGGTGAAATCTGTTCTTTCACGAGGAAAGCTAACATATTGTGTATCAATTTTTCGAACAGTTTTGGTATACATGATAATTTACAAATCGTACGATAATTGTTTATTTGATGCCTTGATCCAGAGTTATGAATTGAAGTTAAAAATAATTTTGTCCACACTGATAGGAACTCACCACTAGATAGAGGGCTCTTGAAAATAAGAAAAAGAGGTCCTATAATTGCTAATGTACATTTTTAAAGAATAATCGGTGGTATTTCATCCGGACCTGGATTTATGTATTCATTCAAACTCAAAAGGCCACTTTCTATTTCAGACATATTTAGCTCTATTTGGCCAATATTCACCTTACAATCTTGAAATAAAAATTCCCTTTTATTTTGTTTTTCATATAAGATCAACAAATTTACTGTTTTTTTTTAAGGTTTGATTCAAATGTTCAATGATAAGATTTAAACAGAATTTTTTTAAGAATATCGAATTCCGTTGTAATCGTATATAAATACCTTTTAAATCATTATTATTTCCCGATGCACGAGCTCGTTTATAGGCCTTCTTTTTTTTATTACATAAATTACAAAAGCCTTATATTAAACCAAGGAGGCTTCGAGTTATTTTTTACTTGAACTTTTGGTACATACATATCAATTGCCAATTTCATATTATCAATAAAATAATCATAGAATTGCTATACATTGAGAGAATTAAAATTTTCATGCCACGGAATATCGGACATATAACTCGCTATGCCTTCGAAATTTCATAATGGATCGAGGTAGACAAAAATTGGATTTAATGATTTGTCTACATTAATAAGTTAATCTTTATCTACAAAAATAAAATCTAAAGTACGGTTTAAATCATTTTTGCAACAATTAATTTGAAGTAAGTCATAACGTGTAAAAGAATCAATTTCATCAATTCGCTTTCAAAATCAAACTTTACATTAAAAGGTAATAGATGAAGCTCTTCGGGATCAAAAACCCATTCTAAGTTAGATAGATTAAAATCACCTAGAATTATAATATATTCATTGTTTTTGAGATTTGAAAGAATATATTCACAATTTTGTACATGTAGTTTATAGAGATCGAGTGAGTTGTTGTTGAAAATTTCTGCATTGTGATGATTTTTTGCTAGCCAAGTTTCTGTGAGAAGAAGAAAATGTTTTGTAATTTTGTGCGTGGTTTTGGAGACGCCAAACACACTGGTCGTCCAAAAACAAGCCGTTCAAATGTGAATGTCGATGCAGTGCGTGAGAGTGTTGCTGACAATCCAGGAACCATAATTGGGCCATATTTTTTTGATAATGATGCTGGTTAAGCAGTGACTGTTACTGGTGCTCGATATCGCGACATTATTACACAGTTCTTTCTGCCAAAATTAGATGATATTGATGTGTCCAATATGTGGTTTCAACGAGACTACATGTCGTACAGCCTGTGAAACAATTCAATTACTGCATGAGACATTTCCAGGTCGTGTGCTCTCTCGTTTCGGTGATTAAAATTGGCCTCAAAGATCGTGTGATTCAACACCATTAGACTTCTTTTTATGGGGTTATTTGAAATCACAAGTCTATGTCAACAAGCCCACAACCACCCTTGCATTAAAGGAGGAGATTCAACGCTGCATCAACGAAATTCAGCCACATTTATGCAGAATGGTCATGGAAAATTTCAACAAAAGAGTGCGCATGTGCATGCAAAGCCGTGGAGGCCATTTGTCCGATGTGTTATTCCATACATAACCCTATCCTATGTACTTTACGAGTCAATAAAAATATAACTATCAAAAGACTAAAAACTGCGTTTTCTGTTTAATTCAAATCTTGCGTTAATTTTAGGACACCCTTTATATTAATTTGAATAGTAAATATTTTTCTAAGAAAATGAAATCGTTTAGACATCTCTTTAAATCATTTTTCATCCAAATAGTATGAACAAAATAATCATCCTACTATTTTTATTAATTTTGTTTTGATTTAAGAAAAAAATAAGAACTAGTCATTGATTTTACCCACGAAAATTCGGGAAATGTAGTTCGACAAATAATTCTTTTTATGAGGTTGTACATTTTTCGGAGAATTTTGTACACTCATATTTTCTTATTTTTAGCAATTTAAAAAAATGTAAAGTAGTTGGCTCAAAAATATGTGGGACCAAATTCCAAAAATACAATTCGTCTAAATAAAAATATAAAACATGCCCGACAAAAATTTTACAAACAAATTTTCTTTAAAAGTGTTTGCACATTTACATTAAAAAAAATCACTTTTTATGGCGGTAGTTTATACAAAAATGTGTTCCTTGTATTATATAGTTTTTATTCATAAAAATTTCTGCATTTAAATCGTTCTTTTAAATTCAAAAAACTTTTTTGATATATATGCATGTATAATACGTAACATTTTCCTAGAATTTAAAATTTTAAAGTTTTCAACAAATTTATATTCAAAAGAAACTCAATAAACAAAGTCTGCTTCTTTTGACATCTTATTTGTTAAAATTCGTTCAGTGAGAGCTCCAGAAAAGCGAGGATTACTAACAAAATAGTATATAATGATTTTTATTAGTTATTATTTAAAGTTATAAGTCCCTAATCTGTTACTTAGAAGCCTAGGTGTTTATATTGTATATTAAATCTTAAGATTATCAAAATCATTGTTTTTTTAATGTTACTTGTGTGTCACATAAAGTGTTAAACTTTATTTGACAGCTACAATTCATCTTATCTAAACTTTATTTATATAACAAACATCAATTGTTTTAAAGCAAAACAAAACCCAAAGTCAATATTAACTTTTATAAAATTTTACGTCGTTCTTATAAAACTATCGACACATGGAATTTAACAATAGAACTTAAGTTTATAAACCAAATACTTCACGAATCAATTCAAACTTTTTTAATCTAATTATATTTCTTGAATGTCTAGTATTTAAGTTAAATCTTGCATTCAACTTACGAGAAGTAGTTTAAAAGGTATACGGGACGAGGGAGGTACGGATGAAGTCAATTCCCCTAAACTAACCCAATCTCCCTGCTGTATTATAAACCCACTTGAGATTTTCAAATCATCTATATCTAAACTATGTTAAATTAACTATAGGGGTTATATAGTATATAATTCCTCCATTCATATACAATTCAAAGGAGTCACTCGTCAACGTTGCTCTACTTATAATTCTAATTTAATCTAAAGCTGGTACTTAATCTTGTTTTAAAAACATTTATCCTCTTATCCCCGAGTAACCTCATTGCGAATGTGCTTTTCCATTTTCCACACAACTACATATACATATAGAAAATGATCCACACATACACATATATTCGGTACAATATTAAGTTGTGTACGTTCAAGTTCATATTGCCAAAAGCTCCTCGTTTTGAATTATTATCTCATGAATATAAATAGAGATGCACAAAGAATGAAAGAAAGAGAGAGAAAGTCCCCAAAAGTTGCACATAACTCTAGACTGCATTGTTAGCAATTAATATTGGATTTTGGATTTTTTGAAAAAATAAAAACAACTTCTTTTCCTTTTTTAATATTATAACATGTATGATATCAGGATACAAAATTATGGAAAATACAAAGGATTCCTCTATACATGCAGTATACTGTACGAATAACAGTACAGGACTCGGCAAGTGTAAAAACAAGGGGAAGTCAAAGTTGTGCATTCTTAAATCCCCTGTTGTATTTTATAAATCGTATTTTTGCATAAATCCCATATCGCATGTGTGGAATGGAATTATGAAATTATTGTGTTTTGTATGTGGAAAAAGTTTTAAATTTGTCTGAGCTCAGAATCGGCAAGGAAAGTTAATTTTTCAACTTGAAATATGGATTAACATATTATTTATTTCCATCCACATTACGGTGTTAAAATTTGCAATTAATTTTGTATTTTCATATTTATGAAAAACACGAAAAGTATAGAACCTTTCTCAGAAAAAAATAGGGGTGAATTTTAAGCTTTAAATTTATTGTGTTGGGTTTAGTGACTTAAGATTACATTCAAAACATATGATTGGATAATTTAGAACATAGTACGAGTATATCAAGTTGAGATTTTTCAAAAACTTAGTTTAGTCAATTTTTGGACATCTCTGCCATTGTTTAAGTTTTGACATACGAGTAGTATTGATCACTTTGTGCGTTTGTGAGTTAAAATAATTCATGCTTATGTGATCTAAATATAATGTATTTAAATATATGTATATACAACAAATTCTGAGAAATCCTATTTTTGTTAATATCCGATATGCAAGAAATTCCATTGGAATAACTCAAATACAAACAATAAAATTTGTATTGAAAAGGTTTTTAAATCACTATCATAATATTAACAAAATGTAACTTGAATCTACATAATCTGTTATAAGCTAATTGAATATGACTATTTTAACAACGCTTCATCACTTTTTCAACAAAATGACACTATTGCACATTTGGAATGAAGCTTGAAGATGACACTGATAAATCGTCTGCTTGAAGGTAAAAGTCACTAAGTGCAATTTTTCCAAATTCGAGAAAAAGTTATTTTGTGTTGATGTAATCATTTCCCATAAGTATGAAAAGTCACTAAGTGATATAACTGCTATAAATGCAAATCAGAGAATGGAAAAATTCACTATTTAACTATTAACATAGTTTTTCCTGTTTTTTGCTCTCCTGAAAAATTTTGATTTTGTTACTTAATGACTTTTACCTCCAAACAGACGAAATATTTATTTTAGTGAAAAGTCAAAAAGAAGTTTGAATGCAGATTTGAATGAGTTTTTTATGAGTTTAATTAAAAATCTTTTTAGGGCGATTTCTTTCACTATTGCTTAACTAAAGGCAAACTATCAAGTTGATCAACTTTTAAATTAATTACAACTCTAGAGCTAGAACTCAAGTTGAAATTTCTTTTCCTTCACTAATTTTTTTTTCAAGTCCCTAGTTTTAAGTTAAAAATATGGCCTACTTTAGAATTTTTGGAAACAGAAATCGACAGTTTCATAAATAAATTTCTGTAAATATAAAGTGTTTTTATTTAGATTAAATATTTATTAAGCGAAAATATTATACTTATTAAAAACTGAAGTGATTAGAGTGATTTAAAAAGAATCGTATCGTTACTGTCACTATTATCAGTATTTTGGCAGTCAATGACCAAAAAGTTGATGCACAGTGTACAACAATTTGTTGAAAACACACACTTCATATTAAATCACTAAAACTTATTTGTTTCAACAGTTATGCAGCAAAGTGAACATTTTGGGAAGCACTCATTTTCCGACTTTTATAATTCAGATCAGATTCAATATTGATAATGAATGTCACAAACTGCATTTGTTTTAAAAAAGTAAGTGTATTCGATTCGTTTCTCGCTTTCAACCATTCTATATTAGAAATTAAGAAGCGATTGGTTCTACTTTCTTCAACCGATTAAAATAAGAAAATTCCAATTTCATTTCAGGTAGTTTAAACAAAAATTCTATACTTATTTACATACATAAAAAAAAACAAAAAAAAATCAATATTTCTATGTTTTTTTTTGGGAGTTATGAAAATCTAAGTTTGACTAACTCTAAAGTTAGAAATTGACAGTTGAAAACGTCAACTTTGAGTGAATAAAATCAAAATCACGAATTGATGATACAAATTCTCAAGTTATGTTCAACTTTGGCTGAACAGAATCGGCCTTAAAGTTCCACATATCTTTTTTATTTATTTGAGATATTGGTCAGCCAAACCGTAAAGTTTTTATTAAGTCAACTGAAATGAAATTAGTTCTCATTGGACTCTTCGCTACAGAATTTACGATGTTATCAATCATGTCAAACAAAGGTGGAGACTTGTTGTCTTAATGTCTTAAAAATGTCTCTTAAATGTTCCAAAAAAATAAAAGTTAAGATAGAAAAATTTTAAACGAATAGGATCTTCTTAAACATAATTTTAACAAACACAATTTTTTGCTGTCAAAGTTATTATGAGATGGAAAGGCAAGGATTACATTTGTCATTTTGCTAATACGAAAGTTGTAATTTAAATTATTTGATTATGAACGTGTATTTCTTACAAAACAAAAAACTACAATTGGCTGCCACTTTTGTAATTTTACAATTTCAATTGCAAATAAAGGCAGAAGTCACATTGAAGGCCGAAATACGAAAAACATTCAAAAATGTAAGAGCGTCAACATCATCAGCAGTGTTTGATCATTTTTTGTAAGGCTACTGTCAGCTGACCCAAAACATTTAAGGAAGTAGGGACAACATTTTCTCGCCGCACTGTTTTTCAGTACTAATCGTTTAATTTTCTCAATTGCACTATTAAATTAGATATACTTCAAATCAAACATTTGAAAGCCACTATCTAGTGTACCTGTGCATAAAGTAAGTCTACAGTGATAAATCACCAAAGGTAATGCTCCCTTTTCCTACTTATGTAGTTTCATCATAAATTGTCTGGTAACCCTAATTTGGAAAGTGTTTATGTTTATGGAAATTCAATTAATTTAAACCAAATAATAAAAAAATAAATAACAAACAATAAATTAATTTTGTTATTATTAAAATTTTGATTTAGTAAACTTTTTTTTTATCATTATTGACGAATCTCGAAATCCTGCTATTCATTTAAAAAAGAATAATATGTAAGAAATACAGTTTTTAAGATCAACTGTAAACGAAAATGTATCAGTTAAATTCATTATTAATTAAAGAAAAGCTTATTTTACAAAATTTTAACAACCTTGCAGTCTTAAAAATAAGAAGTGAACCTTTCCGTTTGTGGAATATCTATTAACACTTTCTTCATACATTCATTCATTACGAAGCGTATTTGGAGAAATGCAGGGTCAGTCACGTTTCACAGCACTAAATTACGGGGATGATTTTTCTCTCTGGTGAAATTCATTTAAAATCACTTCTGAATGAAAAATTTAAAAAAAATAAAGATACCTACACAAATATGCACATATTTCATTTCATTTTAAATGTTAAAATTATTTATGTATTTATTTTCAACAAGTTGTCTTGGAAAAATAATGAACCGTTTTAATGGTTTCAAAAATTAAATTATAAAATGAATATAATTAATACACAATCGCATATTATTTATGTTGAGTGATTTTAAAAAAAAAATTAAAGAAAAATCAACAAATATAATTTTTTGTTGCCGATAAATAAAAAATGCAATTAACTTAATAATAAAAGAAAATTATTGTTATTATGACCGTGAATTAAATTTAAGTTAGTACGTTTGGTTGATTGGTTTTGAGAAGGTATATTATATATCAGAACTTCGAATGCTTTAATGACAATTAAGAAAATAATCATGGCCCACATTAATTATATTGATGGTGTCACAGAAATTAAACCAAGATATAAATGTTCGACAAATTAGTAAAATTTGTAAAATATTGTTAAAAGAGAGATGTTCACTCATAAAATCTGCGGAAGGTTGAAAGGGAATAACTTACAAAACATTTTTTTTATGAAGATTCAAGATATTCAACTCAACTGCTTAAGATGTTTTGAGAACGTGGGTTCATGTCCTAAAACGGTACCATTTTTAGTTTAACCAAAGTGGTTATAGAAAGATAGATAGATAATTTCTTTATTCTTATTTATGAATTCATATATTACATTGCGCTCGAATACATAGTTAACAATAACATTGTATAATAAGAATAGTTAGTGACAACTATTATTTTTTAAAAATAGTGGTGATGATAAATCGATTTTATTTTGTGTGGGGTTACAAAAATATGATGGAAGAAAAAAATTTAATATAAATTATACATTGAAAATTATAAATTAGAAAAATAAAAATAGTATTAGCAAAATTAGTACCCGTGGCATGATGGTTAGTGCGTTGGACTGTCATGCAAGGGGTCTTGGGTTCAATCCCTGCCTGTGCCACCTTAATTTAAAAAAATAATTTACGCGGGTACTGCCTCTTGCGAGGAATTGACAAATCCTTCAAGAGTAATTCTTGTCATGAAAAAGTGCTTTCTCAAACTAGCCGTTCGGATTCGGCATAAAACTGTAGGTCCCTTCCATTCCTGACAACAGTACTCGCACACAGGAATGGTTGAGAGTTGTAAGTCACTAGGCCCTGGTTCACAACGGACTGTTGCGCCACCCCATTTGATTTTGATTAGCAAAAATAAATTTGAAAATTTAAAAAATCTTTGTTAAAAATTAAGTTTCAGCAAGCAAATCGTATTTGGTTATTTACATAAGTTTAATTTTAGACAGTGTAACGTAGCAAAGTTTCTATTCCTTTGTGGTCTACGTCAAGAAGCCATAATTTTATTTCTTTTAAAAACGCGCCAATATTTCTTATTTTACGAACTTCTATAGGAAGCGTGTTAAAAAGTTTGCATTAAGCAATGGAATCGCTTGTCCTGTAGCTTGTCCTACGAAAATATGGGATATTTACTATATAGGAGGAATTACTTCTAAGACGTCGTGTGTCCGAAATCGGACTTTCCAAATATTCAGCTCTTTTTAAAAAAAAAACTTTTAAAACTTTAAAAAAATATAAATGTCTAACGGGAAGAATTTTTAAAGTCCCATTGATGGTGTTAAACGATGGTTTTTACAAACGTTACGTATAGCTGATTTTTGAATAATGGTGAGTTGTTGTAGTTTGTTGACATATGAACCGCCCCAACAGGGTATTTCATATTGCAACGTGGGTACTTAAAGTCTTCAACTATTTCAATTTCAAAACAGATACCAGTGCATTTAACGTTGGGATGGTATGATTGAGTATGATGACCATTACACTCACCATAAAGTAACTTATGACTGAGGCAATCGTGAGAATGAAAAATTATTGGTATGTCGGGAGAGATACTACCTCTTAGGCTGAAAAACATTAACTTTGTTTTGCTGCTCACAATTAACTCATGTTTAGCAAACCAAAATCTTAGCAAGTGAAGATCATAGTTAATATCTGAAATTAGATTCAAAGGACTATTGCTACAGTATGCAATTCCAAGGTCCTCGGCAAAGGCTCTGACTTTACCTCGGAAAAGAAGTGAAAAAAGGGAATTAATATAAACCAAAAATAAAATTGGTCATAGCACGGATCCCTGTGGGACTCCCAAAAGACTATTTTTAGAGGAACTTATGCTGCACCCCAATTTTACATTGTGTGATCTAATTTTTAGATAAGACTCCAGCCATTTCCAAATGAATCCACGAAAACCAATTTTATACAGTTTATGCAAGAGTATGTTATGGGTCATCTAAACCTTCTTGTAAAACGGTTTCAAATATATATAACTTTTGATTTGAATACGTTTTAAATTGAACAAAGAACAAAACAAAAACACCATCATACAAGTATTTCTTGTTTTTATTTTACTCAAATTAAATTTCTTAATGCTATGATTTAAGAAGACATACCAATTTTCAGAAATAATTCCTGGAACCAAAAACTATTAGGGATGGACAAGTCTAGTAATCCTTTTTGGAACGTGGCAAATGTGATTACAAGAACTTAACTCGCATATTCCCGCATTGACGTTTTGAAACCAAATTATGATGTCGGGAACTCAAAACGCAAATACACCGGCTGAAACACTTTGTTATAATTAATTCATGGCTGACAGTACCACAGGTAACATTTCTGTTGAATCTTTAGTTTCAAACTCAATTAACTTGTAAAACTGTTGTCAAGACAGTCGAGACTTGCTCGCACTGGATGGAGTCGTTCAGTAAGACAGTTTCCGATAAGGACCGAAGACATAGGGTGAGGTAGGAGATCCAGTTTTAATGGCTTCAAATTGAGAATGTCATGTAGGTTTAACTATTTGATTGGGGACAGTTAGGGTGCCACGAAAAAAAAATTATAAAACAATAGAAATAAAACAAATTGAAAAAAAAAATAAAAATAAAAAAAACAAAAAAAGTTTTTAATGAGTTTTAAGTAATTTTAAGAAGTGTTATTAGTTTTGCTTAGTTTTAAGTGTTATAATGGGTGTGCCCTTGGTATTCAAACACATGCATTTTGTATTAAAATCACTTTATTTAATTTTAAAACTATTAATTTATTTTATATTATCTGAGGCGTCTGCCTATTAATCGTTTCCCAGCAAAAGTGATCAAAGGAAATACTATGGCGGGCAGCGATGGGTTTGCTACAGTTGGAATAAAAATATCTTTTGGTTTTCGTACAGTTTGAACAAACTATTTAACAAAACTCAGTAAGTTTTCACTATGCATATTAATAGTGTAAACGCTACAATGGGTTTCGTTTTTTCTTTATTTCATTTTAAGTTTTAAAAGATATTTTAGTATAAGTAACATATTTTTTAAGTTTTTTAAATTTTGCTAGTTTTTTTAAGAATTTTTTTCTAGCTTTAGAATAGGTTTAAGATCTTGATAAAATAAAAAAAATGATTAAAACTTGTTATGCTAATAATAATATAAATCTAGTTACAACTGACGACATAAAGAACAAAACAGAAAAATACGTGTATTTAAAACATCTTTCAAGATCAGGATTTAGATTTTTACAATCATTGTTAACTCATGTCTTCAGCTTGGGTGTTTTCCAATGCAATTAAATTATCCCTATTTTAAAACCTGGCAAAAGTGCAAATATTCCCGTTAACTACAGACCAATAAGTTTACTTAGACCTAAACCAAATGCTCTGAAAAAATAATTTTAAAACAACTAATAATATTTATTGAGCAAACTAATATTTTATTCCCCGAATAGTTTGGTTTTCCGCCTTCTCATCAAGGCCATCATATTACAAACCATATCAAGCGAAATGTTCATACTGGAAAAAGTACAGATATGATGTTGCTTGATGTAGAAAAGGCATTTAATTTAGTTTGGCTTGACGGGATTCTCCATAAGATGTTTGCTGTTAATTTTCCTATGTACCTGATACAAATTTTTAAGTCCTTTTTGTTCTCAAGAAATGTATAGTGTATAGTGAACAACTTTGTATCTGATATGTTTGCTTGTGTGGTATTCCTCAGGGTTCTGTTTTGGGCCTAATTCTTTACAATGTTTTCACTCATGACTTTCAAAGACTCCTAAACTGCGATTTAGCTATTTTCGCTGACGATACTTCTATACGATATTTCAATAAACATTGCCGTGATGTTTCAGTGATGTTTCAGTGATGTAAATGTTTCTGATAAAGTTCTATCACATATCATTTTCAAAGCTCTTGTTTTGTTTTAAGAGCACCTGCCCAAATATGTGAGTTATGTTCAAGTTTTGGACAAAAGCTTTGTAAATTAAAGTCAGATCAGAAGTGGTAAAAAATTTCTTGCACAGACGGAGAAATCCTAACCACCTTGCAGCGTTTTTGGCGACATCGAATATGTGATCATTCCATTAGAGGTGTTCTGTGATATACTAACCAAGTACTGAAGTTGATTAGTTTCCTGGATGCAAGCGCGGCTCATGGATAGCAGCATCGGGAGTCAGAGACAAAACGGAGCCCTGGGGGACACCAGCATTTATTTTAGGAGTTTCAATTTGAAACAATGCAATACAACTTGTATTGAGCGGTTAGAAAGGTAATTTCTAATCCAAAGAGGAAGAGATTCATCAATACCAAAAAGCACGCATTTTCGATAATAGAGCTTAATGCCAAACTCTATACAAAATGCCTTTTAAATATCAAGTGCAATAAAACTTACTTCCTCCTTACTTTCTCCAAAACAGAAAGAAGGGATTTGAGTGCTATTTGATGATAGTTGGAGGAAGAAGAGGATTCGCCTTTTTTAGGGACAGGCTGGACAAATGATATTTTCCATCCACTCGTAAAGAGACCTGTTGAATAGGAAAAATGGTAAGGTTTACACAGTGGTTTTGCCAGCGTTGAAGAACACCTCTTTAGAACAATAGGAGGGATACTATCCGGGCTAGCGGATTTGTGGACGTCAAGGTTTTTAAGTATTCTTGCAACTGCACGAGTGCGAAAGAAGATTCGTCCCATAGAATTGTTTACGCTCTTAAGAACAGGAGGACTCCTTACACTCACCGGTAGCGTAGAATTAACAGCAAAGTGTTCAGCAAGCAAATTGGTTTTGTTAGTCGAGCTTACATAGGGAGTGTCATTGTGAACGAGCGTTGGAATCGAACATTGTGTTTCGTACGTTTTTTACAAATGACCAAATATTTTTACTACATTCGAAACATTGTAGTATTTGTTAGCTTAATTTCTGGTCATGAAAAATTTAGTTCGTCGAATATGACGGTCTTTCTAGCTTGTTTGAAGCCAGAATTTATTATTCCTTTATATTTCTGTTTTTTTTTTTTCAATTTGAAACCGATATTATGTTCAATAACTTAGTAACATTAGTTGAATCAATATTCTAAGGTACTTACTATCTGTAAAATTGTAATGTAAAAGGCACTTTTAGATGTTTTATTTGTGTGCAACCCTTTCTCTTGTTTTTCTTCGTTACATTCGTTTCTATTATTAATATTTATGTTTTTTTGTTTCCTTACTTTTTTGTTTAATGATGGTTTTTAAATCGTATCTATTCCACTATTAGAAAAACTCATTATTCGGCAATAGTAAGATAGCCTATATCAATTTCAGTAAAATGTGCAGTTTAGGTAAGAAACAAATGGGATATTTTGGATACAGTAAAAATTACATTACAAAATTTTGTGAGCATATATCTTTGAAGGTTGAAGTAAAAAGCTGGGTTCGATTTGAATCTCCAGCAAATAATTAACTTTTATCAGAACGCCATTTTTTACTAAATATCAATTGTCCTTGCATTTCCTCATTTTAAAATGGCACAAAAACAAAAATCTTTTTCATCTAGAAATAAAAAGACCAATGATTTTCGAGTAATTTGAAAAAGTGTATTTAACCCAATTTGAACTCGCCAACAGTTGTTGGTTCCAATCCGAAATAAAAGGACTGTTTAAGGAAGTGCTGTTCACGACGTATAAATGTAGCTCTCCGCCAAAATTCATGTTTGTCGGAATCTTTTCGAAGTAAGGCCAATTTTATAACTCGATAAGAATTTTATTTTCTGTTATAATTTGCAAAATTCAAAAGAATTTTTCTTAAGAAAATGTTACCAACATACTTAAAAATATAAATCTCTAATTTAAATCTGCTGAAATTTGAAAGCCTTCCTTAACAATACCAATTTCATAAAAGTATTGTTGTCTTCACATTTGTTTTAAATTTTCAATCATGAGATTATTAATCTTTGTGGTTTTTTATTAACGAAAATGAAAACTCAAATTAACTTCATTCGAATGCGTAAATTATATAATTTATTTTAACTAGAATTTCAACGATAATAAGAACGGAAAAATACCACAATGCATTGCAATTTAAATTTATAGATCACGTTCATAGATACATCGAAATATTATTGATTTCTTGGTTATAGGTAAAAAATTAATTAGAGGAATGCTATAATTAACGGGTATTTAAAATTCAGGATGTTTACGATAAATTCGAAATTCTTAGAAATATGTTTATAGATATTGTGTACGTACCGTAGGAGGAAATTCATTAGAATTGTGGTAACAATGACTCTGTTGTTCAATTAGCTCCATAAGCCTATAAGTAAACAAACAAAGTATTACAATATCAAATTGATTTCCAGGTTTGCTAAGGCAAACTGTCATCAAATTGAGTGATTAAAGAGACAAGTTTTGAAGTTAATTATGTAAACAGTGTCATTAGAATGATTAACATCACATTTGTTTATTTATTTATTAATTGGTTTTAAGGTTTAATCATTGATTGTTTCTTTTAGGTTTATGTTCAAGTCATTTAACCTACGAACTAGAAAAGTGTTATAGTACATGGGGTCCTTAGAAATGCAACCTGCAAGCTTTATACAAAGTAATTAATTGCCGTTTTTTGTTTTTGCAAAATTATGCAAATAGTTTTTCTTCGTTCCATCATTATATATATTTTATGCCCTTGAAGGATCTTATTAGCATGTTTAAGTCGCAAAGTGTTCGTGTGGAACTAATCAAATTTCCGGGTCTACTTATGACGCTATTCATGTGATGATGATGATGATGATTATAATGATGGAAACGTTAACTAAAGAAATGTGTCACACAAATTACCTACACTGTGAACGGTAGGTAGGTCCAAGTATAGTGATTTTATATTAACGATAAGACATGCAACAAAGGCCGGTCCTTGTTTAAGGTGTAATAAATTTCAACCATAAGATGAAAGGTAATTTTCTTTTTCAATATTGCCAACGTTTTTATGTATGTTTTAATATAACGAGGTTATAGTGAATTTCGTTGCTTTTTTTAATAAAAATAAGCAATTATTTTATAAACTTCCAATAGGAAGTTATTGTAATGGGTCCGATTTGTCGAATTGAAAATTTTGAACTTTCTCGACGTTTAAAGATTCTAGATTCGAAGTATAAGATTTTAAGAAAGATGTCTGTGCGTGCGTGTGTACGTAAGTTCGTACGTCCGTACGTCCGTACGTTCGCGACGTTTTTTTCGTCGTCCATAGCTCAAAAACCAGAAGAGATATCGATTTCAACATTTTGGTTAACCCTAAATATCGCACGAACCAATGATCTCTGATCTTTGTCTCGGATAGTTCATCAAGTTCGTGAAAGAATGCTTTTCCAAAGTTTTTCATTCTAGTGTTTGCCAAAGCAGGACATTTGCAGAGGAAATGGATTATCGATTCACTTTCTCTTTGGTCAATACAGCTACGGCAAAAGGTGTTGTAAGAGATACCAAACTTCTCTGCATGAACTCCTAAAGGCCAATGTCCGGTACAAACCGTCTTGCCTTGGCCTGCATAGAAGATCGTTTGTACGGGGTTGATTATAGGTGAGCCATATCTTCCTAGATATAATGCAGTTGGGTAAATTGCTCCACCTTCGGTTTGATTCAGTTTGGTAGATAGAAAAGATTTTACTCTTCATAGCACCAAGAGGAATGCTAACCATTTCCGCAAGTGAGCTATGAACGACCGATCCTTGCCTGGCTAGCTCGTCAGCCCGTTCATTTCCCACGATACCACTAAGGCCCGGAACCCAGATCAGGGTGACACCGAGGTTAATATTCAGGCTCGCAAGCTCATCGCGACATTGCTGGACTAATTTAGATGGTTGTGTCGAAACCTATCGACACGATGTCATCCTCCCAATCTTCTCTGGATGGAAAAATAACCTTAAAACCCTTACTAAGGCTCAAAGTAGGAGTGCAGTAGTCAGTGTCAACCGAGATAATATCTGAGGGAAGCAATTTCGTTGTGTTGCTGTGACCATAAGGTTTTGACAACCAGCTGTTTGATTCCTTCAGCCTAATAGCGCTGCAGGAAACTATGTATTTAATAAAAAGGTCGATTGGTAGAAGATCCAAAATAACCTTTAAGGCGTCCGTTGGGCAAGTACGCATTGCCCTGTGGTGTTGACGCAAGCTGTTCTCTGAACCTTCTTTAGCTTATCAATATTATAGGCTTTGCTAAGAGCAGTCCACCACACAATCGAACCATATGTTAAGATTGGACGTACTACGGCTGTGTACGCCCATAAAATCATCTTCGACTGAAGTCCCCACTTTTTGACGAAAGTTTTGCTGCAGGCGTAGAAGGCAACACAAGCCTTCTTAACCCGTACTTCAATATTTAGTTTTTAGTTTTTAGTTTAGTTTAGAGTCGAGTATAACTCCCAAATATATTGCACTGGAAGACAATGATAGGATTTGACCGTTGAGTCGAGGTAGCGTGAAGGGCGGTACTTTAGTTTTGGTGGTAAAGAGCAACAGTTCAGTTTTACTTTGGTTAACTCCTAGTCCACAACTCGTGGCCCAGTTGCTAACTTTCTGACTCCGTGATTTCACTAATCACAGAGGTGTACTTTCCTGACACCAATAGCATACCGAATCATCCGCATAGGTTACCGCCTTCACTCTACATCTCTCTAATTAAACGAGAATTTTATCCATGACCAGAAGCCATAGAAGAGGCGAAAGGACACCACCCTGGGGTGTTCCTCTACTCACGTTTTTTGTTGCGATTGTATTGCCTAGAGTGGCTCGAATCTTCGTGATACCAGTACATTTTTGGAAAAACAAATCCAATCAATGTTTTTTTTATAAATCAAAAAAACTGAAAAAAATTTGATACCTACCTCGAAAATTTTACGAATCAAAAATGATTTCATCTCTAAAACAATTTTGTGCAACGAAAAACATATCTGGAAAAATGTTGATAAAAATCGAATTGACAGTTTTTTTTTACAAAAAATAAGAACCTAAAAAATAAAATTAATAAAAGTTGGTAAAAATTGATTTTAGGCTTAAATATCTTTCCAAAACTTTGAGATATTGTCTATGAACTAATTTAAATTTTAAAAAAATGTTGTTTTCAACATTGAGTAACATTTTGAGAAAAATCTATTTGACAGTTTTTATACAAAAAATAAAAACCTAAAAAAACAAACAACAAAAGTTGGTAAAAATTGATTTTCGGCTTAAATATCTTTTCAAAACTTATTGGCTTTAAACTAATTTAATCTAATGAGAAATATTGTTTTCAACATTTAGTCAAATTTTGAGAAAAATCGAACTTACAGTTTTTTTTACAAAAAATTAAACCTAAAAAAACTTTTCTTAAAGTTCGTAAAATTTGATTTTCAATTTAAATATCTTTTCAAAAATTTGAGATACATACTTCAAATT